>NC_081410.1:531957693-532601091 GCF_030272615.1 Cryptomeria japonica
ATGTAGCCATCTCTACTTGCCACCTATCCGCCTACCTAGTAGATGTGAGTCTACACCGCTCCACAATGGATGAAGAAATGAAATAATCTGAAGCACCAAAATCAAAAAGTACAGAGATAGGAATTCCACACAACATACCTGTTGCCTCAATAACTGTACCCTAATGATCAGCCTGGCGGTCATCCACCACTGCAAACACTCTATGGGATCTACCTGCATCTCTCACTGTAGGCTCTAATGCTACTGGCCTCTCACTACCTATATGGTGGGAACATTGAGGGCACTATGTGGCTATGTGATGAAACTGCCCACAAGAGAAGTAAGCTCCCCTACCCGGTCCTCTACTACCTGATGGCCCACTAGACTGCTGGAAACTTCTCCAACTAAGGGCGTGAGATGCACTCTATGAGGACTACCCTGAAGGGCCCTATCTGCTCCTCTGCTAGTTCCTGTTCTTCGTATACTGAGAGTTCCTACCATGCTGACCCTGGAACTATTTCGGTCTCAAAGGTTGCTGCTGTTACTGTCCACCCTTAGTAGGTGCCTGGGGAGTCCTAAATGGTGTAGTTGATTGAGACTAATTCCCACGAGCTCTGTTCCCACTGGAAGGTGCACTCCCTATCTGCACTCCTGACTAACCACCTAGTGCACTGCTAAGGTTCAACTCAACCAATTTGGCTTTCGCCACGGCTATCTCAACTGAAGCTGGCTCAAACACCATCACTCCTCCACTAATGTGATCATTCAAACCTCTCAAGAAATGTTGACCAAGCATAGCCTCATCATTAATAATCCTGACATACTATTTGAGCTCATAGAACCTATGCTCATACTGGTCTACTATCATACCATATTGACGCAAAGCGTAGAACTCATCTACCCAAGTCTGCCTCCACTGGGGTGAGAGAAATCATGCCCTGAATCTCTCCAAAATAGCCATGTTACAATGTTAATGCACACAATGATCTTCTCCTCCTCTAATATCCACCAGATCGAAGCAAAACTATTGAGATGCATGATAACACATCTCGCCTTGGTGTTGCTACTATATGGGAACATAGCAAAACACCTATCCAAACTGATAAGCCAGGTCTCTGCCTTGAGACTAGTATCCATACCATCAAAGAAGGGAGGGTTAGATTGTTAGGCCCAATATAGAAAGCTAATGTACTGAGAGGGAAGGGGTGAATCAGTACTCCAAAACTTTTCTTTTGTAATAACCTTACTGCTATGCATAAACAGAATAGTGCAGTAACATAAAATAAAACTATAATCAACAGATAACAATCATAAATGATTCACTCCATAACACATATATTTTGGTCACATAGAAACTCTTGGTTAGAGAGAAAAACTACGATGGGGATGGCACCCACAACTTCACTACTGCAATAATAAAGAATGCTCAGTTAGAGCTACATTTAGCTATTTCTGATAGCTTACCCTGTTAGGAGTATTAAGATCAATTAGATCTACCTTACTAAAGGATTTTTACAACACTATATAAGTGTAGCACCTGGTTTAAGGATTTACCATTTATAGACTTGGTTAGAGTCTTTTACCCTGTTAAAGGTTTCTCTTACAACTTCAGAATATTACAATATAATCATTACAAATATCTGCAACTTTACATCTGAAATGTTAAAGCAGATTCTATGTGCTCTGAATAAGATTACCTAGCTTGTAGCATACCTCGGTAACCCATAATGAAACTCGGTAAACCCTTCTGTTTACTCTATTCTTCGATTGTTCAATGATAACCTTCTCGGTGACCTCTCTGTGTCTCTATAATAGTCTTCCTTCGTGTATACACACTGTTATCTCATTGCATCTCTTATTGCATCATATCATGTCATATATCTAACCCTAGAATCATGTTGTATATATAGATCTCTTACAGTGGTGATCTGATTCATTGCTTCAATCTTACAAAAAGATTCTTCAAATGAATAACTAGACAAAATATCTCATAGGTTAGATTGGCCTTGTAATCATACATAATCTCATAGTGCAATTTCCAATGCAAAAAATGGTTAGATGTGCCTCGATCTTGTAACACATTTTGATGTGCATGTCCAGGTTCAATGTATCTAGTAAAACATTTCACTCAGTGAATATCAACTCAGTGAGTTAATTATACCACTCAGTAGCCATGAACCTTTACTCAGTAAACAACTCAGTGAATACTGTGTTCTGTGATTGCTTTCTTCAGTAATGGACTAGACTGTTCATACCGACTTCTCTGTGTGTACCGACTGCATGATTCGGTAATACTAACTGACTAGAATATAGTATGACTTTGGATATGAAACTAATGGCAATTTGATAAGTAGTGGTGGGATCTTGTACCTATTGTGCATTTTCTCTTGGAATTTGCTAAAGTAATCATTGATGACATCATTAAAGTCATCTCCTAACTTCTTGATGTAATCATTGATCTGATGGGTGATAGGTCGGTGTAGCTCCCATACTACTTTACCAACTGAGGGAAAGAACTTCTCAAAATAGAAAAACATATAGACAAGTAGTGAACCGAACTTGAGTGTGTTTTTAGAGTTGTTCTTCTTTGGCTTCCTTATTGTGTTCAGGTTCTCAAATAAGTTCTTTAGTAGCACTTCACATAAGTCTACTTTCATTCCCTTCTTTACTATTTTGTAGGCCAGGTCCACTGCAGCACATGGTACACTATTTTCCCTTGTAGATTGGAAGAAACAGTAACCAATGACTTTGATTGCAAATTTTAGTTCAGCATCAGTGACATTATTCAATTTTAGTCCTTGATAATCGGATTCTACTCTGGTTAGACTGATTAGCTCCTTTTGTGATATCATTTTCTATGCATGAGCATGATCGTAGATGGGATATCTAGTGATTAGGTGAATGACTTCCTTCATGATCTTGAATGGTTGCTCTTGTAGCCACATGAAATCATCATGTACTCTGCTCAATACAAACTTAACCTATTGGGGTTTGAACACACGAGGATAGACTAGGGCTTCAGTTAATCCCTTGATTCTGATATGTTCAAATTTACTATCCAGTTTGCCATCAGTGCACAGTTCATCATATGTGTCACTAATCTCTACATGACCGAGTTCCTCAACATGACACTTGGTAAAGAATCTGACATCTTCTACCAATAAGACTCGATCCGAGATGAGTGAAAATGCAGTTTTATCATCCAGTTCTAAGGTGACTTTAGGAGTTAGGGAATACTTCAGAGATGGCTTCTCTGCATTTTGGACAACTACAGGGTCTTGGATCTTGGGCGCCAAGGTAGATCTCGAGTAAAATTCGATAGGTTATCCTTAGGGTTTATAAGTGACTTACTCTTCACACTCGGTAGACACTAGAAATTTGACTAGATTAGAAACCAGCTAAATAGTGTAAATAGATTGATGTAAATACCTTGAAATTCGCTTTGAATGAAGTTTGGTTACTTTGATTCACTCTGCTATGCTTCTTGAAAACTTGGGTGAATGATAATGACCACAGAAACACTTTTAAGTACTCAAAAATACCTTATTGGGCTCCATGCAAGTTAGGTCAAGATATTAAATGCACTCGGTTCACCTTTTACCGATTTACTTCATTTTCTATTTTCACCGAGTATCCAACTTTGCTTTGTTAACCGACTTGACAGGTTTCCTGTATACATCGACTTGACAGGTTTCCTGTATAGTATGCAAACTTTTCTAATTACATCTTAACTATGCAGATTTTGAATTCCATTCATAATAAAATAGGAACTGTTATGATTTAACTTTTTAAATAATGCAGTCCCTTCATACCTTTTCTTGACTAATTTGAAATAGGTGCACCTAACTCGGTAGGTAAGGTGCTTTCTTCATCAGACAGAAGTTCTTTCTTTTTCCAAGTCATCTTGAATTTTTCTTTTATCTCCTCAGTGTCTCTTCTCGGTTGATCTCTACAATCTCCAGCTAAATGTCCAACTTTGTGACAATGAAAACATGCCATACCAGGATTTCTCCATGATCTCCGGTTGTTCATTCCAAACCTTATAAAATAGTTGGCACTTATATGTCCATATCTCTCACAACATTTGCACCATATCCTTGTATTGTAATCCCATGGTACTACTGCATATTGTCAGTAAGAATCTGTGTGGGTTCGGTAACCTCTAGTGTTTTCTTGGTGTGGATACTTATGTAGTTCTTTTGCTTAAACCAGCACTTCTCGGTACTATGTCCATATCTATTGCAGTTTTTACAAAACCCTTTGAATTTTGCCTTCTGATGGTTGTTAGCAGACATTGTCCTACATTAATTAGGTATATGACCATATTTTTTGCAATTATAACAATATCCATTGGACTTAGAGATATTCGGTTGCTTACCTTTTCTGATCTGGCATATGTTGGCAGTATGACCTTGATTTCCACAGTAGTAGAAAATAGGCTTCTTCCTTTTGATGTTATTTCTTTTTCCAGCTTGTTTTGATGATTCTCCTCTCTCGGTAGTATGAATTCCTTTCTCGGTAGAGTCTTTTCCTTTGTAACCGAGTCCTCCATATTTGTAGAGTCTTCTTATATTCAGTTGCTCATCCAACATCTTTGATGCTTCATAACTTTTCTCCAATGATTCTTTGGATTTCATTTCTATTTCAAGTTCACCAGTCAACCTTGATACTTCAAGTTTCAATGATTGATTTTCATCATTCTTCAGAATTGCTTCATGATGAGCATAACCTAGTTGATCTGCCATATTTTGTTGAATACCAATTAACCTTATGATTTCATCATCCTTATCAAATACTAGAGCTTCAAGTTGTTGTTTCTCTCTTTGTAGATCGCTTGCTTTATCCTCAGCTCTGCTTAATGCATCTAGATTTTTAGTCATTTGTGTACTAAAATGTTCATGTTCTCTTTTCATTGCTTTTAGTTGATCAGCCAATGCTTTGTTCTTTTCTTTCAACATTCCAATCATTTCTTCAGTTTCTTCAGATATACTATTCTCAGATGATGTCTCGATTTGTTCCACTAGCTCTTGAGAATCCTACAAGTCATCAGATAATCTTCTCATTACTTTCAGAGATTTTTGCATTTGCCTCTGCATGTCCGCAATCACTTGATTTGCATTATCTAGCTCTTTTTGAAGATGCACAATCTTCCGAGATTGTTTGTAGCCTTCCATTGCTAAGATCTTTCTCTTTAGGTGGTTAAACCCTTTTCCAAGATTCAAGCTCTGATACCAATTATTAGGCCCAATATAGAAAACTAATGTACTGAGAGGGGAGGGGTGAATCAATACTCCAAAACTTTTCTTTTGTAATAACCTTACTGTTATGCATAAACAGAATAGTGCAGTAACAATAAATAAAACTATAATCAACAGATAACAATCATACATGATTCACTCCATAACACATATATTTTGGTCATGCAGAAACTCTTGGTTAGAGAGAAAAAATGTGGTGGGGATGGCACGCACAGCTTCACTACTGCAATAATAAAGAATGCTCAGTTAGAGCTACATTTAGCTATTTCTGATAGCTTACCCTGTTAGGAGTATTAAGATCAATTAGATCTACCTTACTAAAGGATTTTTACAACACTATATAAGTGTAGCACCTGGTTAAAGGATTTACAATTTATAGACTTGGTTAGAGGCTTTTACCCTGTTAAAGGTTTCTCTTACAACTTCAAAATATTACAATATAATAATTACAAATATCTACAAATTTACATCTAAAATGTTAAAGCAGATTCTATGTGCTCTGAATAAGATTACCTAGCTTGTAGCATACCTCAGTAACCCATAATGAATCTCGGTAAACCCTTCTATTTAATTTGTTCTTTGACTGTTCACTGATAACCTTCTCGGTGACCTCTTTGTGTCTTTGTAATAGTCTTCCTTCATGTATACACACTGCTATCTCATTGCATCTCTTATTGCATCATATCATGTCATATTTCTAACCCTAGAATCATGTTGTATATATAGATCTCTTACAGCAGTGATCTAATTCATTGCTTCAATCTTACAAAAAGATTCTTCAAATGAATAACTAAACAAAATATCTCATAGGTTAGATTGGCCTTGTAATCATACATAATCTCATAGTGCAATTTCCAATGCAAAAAACGGTTAGATGTGCCTCGATCTTGTAACATGTTTTCATGTGCATGTCCAAGTTCAATGTATCTAGTAAAACATTTCACTCAGTGAATATCAGCTCGGTGAGTTAACTTTACCACTCGGTAGCCATGAACCTTTACTCGGTAAACAGCTCGGTGAATACTGTGTTCTGTGACTGCTTTCTTCAGTAACTGACTAGACTATTCATACCGACTTCTCTGTGTGTACCGACTGCATGATTCGGTAATACTTACTGACTAGACTATAGTATGACTTTGGATATGAAACTAATGGCAATTTGATAAGTAGTAACACTCATCAAGTCCTATATGTGACCCAAGGAAGCTGGATCTTGATCAGCTGGGATCTCCCTCCTCCTAGGTGATCTTTCTCTCTCTCTCTCTCTCCTCTGGAACCTACTGATGTGACTCGTCATCCTGAGCATGTATAGGCTGATCAACCTCACGCCTAGGGCCTAACCTAGCCAGAACCTCCTGAAACATCTATCTCAGCTCTTCCCTTTTGGAAACCCGCTCTTCTGCATGCTGTGAATCTTGATGTACAGACTATTCCGGCTCAACACTCACATGAGTGGGTGGTGGTGGAGGACTATGATGGTCAAAACCATGGCCCCTTCCTCCACCTCTGCCTCTATTGTGACCACCCATATGACCACCTCCCCTAGTTTTCCTAGCCATGACCTAGCACTATAAAAGAGAAAATGGTTCAGATCTATGACAAGGATAAAACAAGGGAAACACAAACATTAAGACCTAAGCAAAAAGGTCAAGTTGAATGGGCTCACTACAAACATAGAGTACCCCTCCTCATTTAAACTTATTAGACTCATATTTTACTATTGTTTACTTTTAGTGGATACATTACCATGATGTGTTATTCAGACTTATATGACATTATCTCATGCTTTATCTAGATATGAGATGCATAATTTATTTGCAGTATTTCAGTACTTGTGATTTATGGTATTTTATGGATTATTTCTATGTACTGACACTTTACTTTATCTATGCAATGTGTAATTATATGTTGCGTGTCTGTGAGTGTATTGGATGCAAGGCGACGATTTTCCTTCACTCACTCGGGTGAGATAGGGAAAGTTGTGATTCTCCTTCATCAATGTGCATGCCATGTTTTCTATATTGTATATATGCATGTGTGGTTCAGTGATTCAGGATATTGCAAGTACAAGCACCAGGTAGGTATGGGGTATCGTCTCCACCTAGCTTCATAGGTTTGAGTGTGCCTTATATTGTCCGATGGAAGTGGAGGAGATAGTAGTTGACCCTTTATTACCCAGTTACACTCTTGTGAGTGTCGTCAGTTGGTCGTCCTGACAGTTTGTTCAGCCTTCATGTATTGTCATTTGACTTTTTCTAAGTATTTGCTTGGGGTGTGCTCAATTTGTGTGTTTAGTGAATTTAATTAATTAATTAAATTTATGGAGCTATCTCATAGTTGGTATTTTTGAATTATGTATTTTATGCGTTGATATTATAAATTTAATTAATTAAAAGAAGTTATTAAATTATGTTGCAAGTTGCATTATATTAGAAATATATCTTATTTAGATTTTAGTGAAAAATAAATTAGATTAATTTCATTTATTGTTTCCTAGAATTTAAACAAAATAAAAATAAAAATAATAAATAAATGAATAAATGAATAAATTAGAATTAAAGTACTGCTTTAATCTTTTTTTAAGGAAATTAATTAATTTGCATGAGAAAAGAAAAGAAAAAAATGATTTTTGCTTATTGCATGTTAATTTATTCCTTTGGTGGGAATTAGGAAAGAAAATAAAATTGCTTTTATTACTAAATTAAATATTAGGGTTTTTTGGGAAAAATATGTGCAACCTATAATTTTAGGTTAAAAGGGGAATATATCTTTTTCTTTTTGGGGAGTCATGGGAAGGAGGCAGAGATTTTGGTGAAGAAAAAATATTTTGGAAGCAATATTTTGTTGAAGAAGAAATTATCAGAGGATTGTTGGAAGAGGGATTGGCTTGGAAACCTTGTTGCAGGATAGAGCTCATCCACGTGAATCTTCCAGGAAAGCTTCACAAGTTGGGTTGCTTTGTCTGGTGTTCTTTTGTCTTCTTTAAAAAAAATTAATTTAGTGTGTTGAATCTCTAATCTATGTTGTGGAGATTCTCATGTTTATTGATTTTTTTTCCTGTATGTTTTAGTTTTGGTATTGTGAAAATCATAGGGAAGAAATAATTGGATTAGGGAAGATATTTATGTAAATAAATATGGAGTAAGTGGGGATGCATTGATTTCTATTTTTGTTAAAAATCAATCTTTTTATCCCTATGGAATTTAATTTTAAATCCCTATGAAAATTTGACTTTTAATTCTTTGTGAAAATGGATCTTTATATTCTGTAAAAATTTGATATTTATTTTATATATTCTCTGTGAATATTTTCCTTTTTAAAAAAAACGGGGGGGGGGGGAGGGTTTGTGAAATATTAACCTTTGTATATGATCTGGACATTTATTAAAATTTAAATTTCTTTTAAATTTTTTTAAAAATATATATATATATATATTAAAATTGGGTTTTGCATGGGTCGATAGTTACTACTGATGGTAGCAATGCTACTGTACGGTAGTAGTACTACCGATGGTAGTACCTGCTACCTGTCGATAGCAGTGCTACCGAGCGGTAGCACCTGCTATCATAAGGTAGTAGTGCTATCGACGGTAGTACCTGCTACCGTAGGGTAGCCAATAAAGTTATCATGACAGATTTAATCCACCCTTGTTTGTGTGCTTCAGCATTGATGGAAATTTGGTATGATTTTATTCATTTCATGTGATGTAAAATACATATATATGTGTGTGTGTGTGTGTGTGTGTTTTTAAAACAAAAAAACTTGGGCATTTTATTAAATAAGTTGCATTAATATCATGCAAATTTATTTATGTTTTAATATAGATATATCTAGTAATATGAATATATATTTATGATATATATATAGTCGGTGAATATATATATTATTATACTTATATTATATTGTTTTATATATATAGTTAATTCGAAATTTGGTTATTTCTAGAAAAGTTTATATTTTTAGATTCTATATTTATTATTGGAAATAAATTAGAAGGTAAATTTTTATGTGCTTAATTTAGCCTTGTTGATCAAATGACAATTCTACTTTTCTTTCATCAATGAGGTGTATCTTCTTCTTTTCTGAAATGTCGGCAATTGCAAGTAATTAATGCTTTTTAATTTTTTAAAATGATTGCCTATTGTAGGTGATAGTTCTGATACTTAATATAAGTACAGATCCAATAGCCAACAAGATGAGAGGGGGGGTGAATCATACAAACTTAATCATCAATAAAAACATTAGATTCAACCTCGGTAAC
Organism: Cryptomeria japonica; assembly: GCF_030272615.1. Classification (NCBI taxonomy): domain Eukaryota; kingdom Viridiplantae; phylum Streptophyta; class Pinopsida; order Cupressales; family Cupressaceae; genus Cryptomeria; species Cryptomeria japonica. Next base: position 531,967,192 of record NC_081410.1, read on the forward strand.
ATATATCAGTCATATAATCAAAAATTGTCAAACATGCAAACTCAAAAGTATATGAACAATATAAACCTCATAACACCAAATTTAACGTGGAAACCCAAATAGGGAAAAACCACTGTGGGATTTTGGACCCACTAAGAAATATACTCTTCTAGAGTATGCTCGGTTAAAAACCAATCTTGTTAAAGATTACAAAACACATTGCTAGATGTGACCCAGTTAAGGGATTTCCCTTAGATCTATTAGGATATTCACTTTGTTAGAAGTGACCTTGTCAAAAGATTTCAAACACTCAATCAGAATGTCACCTTGTTAGAGGATTTACATATAAGACTGTTAAGTCCACTTGGTTAAGATATTTCCTGTCACTTTCACACAATAACAGTAATACAATCTATCTGCAACTTCACATCTAAAATGCTAAAGCAGATTCCTATTTGTTCAATACAATCTAGACATAGAACTAATCTTGTTTGTCTGCTGGGCATCAATACTCTATTATTCTAACAGGTCTTCAAGCTTCTGTGCTCGGTAATAACTATGTAGCATCCCTGTGCATACACTTGCTCGCATCCATTGTTTATCAATAGTACCTTATTTATAAACAATCTTCTAACCTCTTAAACTCCTTGATCACATTTCCCATGATCAATCATAGCCATCAGATCTTCAATCTTGTCTAGGTTCATTGTATCTTTTGATCTGAAAATGTTTTACCCCACCTTGAAACTTGCACATTCATCTTGGAACTTGTGTTTGGGTAATGCAGTTCAATCTGAGCTGTAGATCTTCTTGCCGACTTTCCATTGCCATAGATTCATTAACAAACTTTTTCTACGGCTTGCCGATCATTGATTCATTCTAGCTCATCAACATCTTTCATTAAATATCACATGTAAACATTTAATGCATTCTATTATAGCTTGGTTACAACTCAGTAAATACTAAACTTTCCTCAGTAGACATTATGTCTTCATTAAACGACTGCGATAACCTTAGGGTTTACCAACTAGGTTCCTTAGGGTTTATCGACTAGGTTCTTTGTTTGATAACATAGTATAGTATTAACCTTTACATTTTACAACATATGTATGATGTTAGAACAATCTAAAACATCAACATCTCATCATTGTCTGACTTGGTAGAGTTGCCCATTGAATAACTTATCCCTTTATTCATCATATTCTTTCCTATGTCTTTACCGACTTCTTTATAATCTTCATATCATATTTCTTAAGATATGGAAACATCATATTGAATTAGAAAATCAATTTCTTGACATCAATGACAAAATAATAATATCAAGATAGTAAAACATCTTTAATCAGTTATGTCCATAATCATCGACAACCTTCTCAATATCCTTGTAATATTGCCAACAATCTCCCCCTTCAGCATTGATGGCAAAACCAATTGATTTGACCTTTAAAAATTTGGATTGATGTGATTTTGAAATGCTAAAATTCTCTCCCCCATACATCAGACTTCTCTTCTATTTTCAGTCTTTATTTCAGTCTTTTTCTTAGTTTTCTCCCCCTGGGTAGGTCTTCTCCTTCTTGGTCTTCTCCTTGGTCTTCTCCCCCTTTGACAACAATGCCAAAAAGAATAGAAATAAAACATAATTTCCTGTTGTAAGAAGTTATTTCCTATTGTTGTGTATCAACTGAGTCTCGGTCAGAGCATTTGTTTACAATTCTGTATTATTTTCTGTATTATCCCAGTATTATTTCTAGTACACTTTCAGAAAACATTCTAAAGTGTATCAAACCAACATCAGCTCCCTAAAAGATATTCAATAGAGTCATCAAAGTGATGCTTTCACCGATCTCGATCAGTGAGTAAAAGATAGGGGTAGGACCCCTAACTTACTTCTGAGATATTCAAAAGTGTCCTTTGGTAGTGGCTTGGTGAAGATATTAGCTATTTGTTCCTTTGTATTGACATATTCCAACACCACTTTCTTCTCTTGAGCTTCTTCTCTAAGATAATGATATTTGATAGATATGTGCTTTGTCTTAGAGTGCATAATAGGGTTCTTTGAAATATTAATGGCACTAGTATTGTCATAGAATATAGTTACTAGCTCGGTAACTTTCTCATTTATACCTTACAACAATTGTTTGATCCATGAAATGTTGGTACAATTAAGTGCTGTAGCAACATATTCAGCTTCAGCTGTTGACTAAGAAACACATCCTTGTTTCTTTCTAAGCCAACTCACTAGTCTTTCTCCTAGGAAGAAAGCTCCTCCACTTATGTTTTTTTGGTCATCAATGTTGCCTACCCAATCAGCATCAGTATAAACATTTAAATCAAAATCATTTCCTTTCTGATATACTAAGCCATAATCTTCAGTGCCTTTCAAGTATTTGAAAATTCTTTTGATTGCTGTCATGTGTATTTCTTTAGGATCTGCAGAGAATCTTGCAACAATACCTACTGCATGTGCTATATCTAGCCTGCTATGAACAACATATTGTAGTTTTCCAATCATGGATCAGTAGAGTGTCTCATCAATAGATGCAGATTCATCATTCTTTGATAGTTTGCAGTTTGTAGTCATAGGAGTACTTACTGGCTTTGAATCCTCCATTCCAAATTTCTTCAAGATTTCCTTCATGTATTTGGATTGAGTAATGAAAATTTCATTTTTCATTTGCAGTATCTATAAGCCTATAAAATACTTTATCTCACCGATTAATGACATCTCAAATTATTTGCTCATTTCATTTCCAAAGTTATTGCATAAAGAGTCATTTCCACAAAATATAATATCATCAACAAATATGGCTGAGATTAGTATTCCATTTTCATCATTCTTCATGTACATGTTGTTGTTCTCACTTGTCCTTATAAAACAAATCTTAATCAAATAAGAGTGCAATCTTTCATACCATGCTCTAGGTGCTTGTTTCAGACCATATAAATCTTTGTTCAATTTACATACCTGATGTTCATTATTGTCTTCAACAAATCTTTCAGGTTGTTCAATGAAAACTTCTTCTTCTAATATTCCATTTAGAAATGCAGATTTGACATCCATTTGATATACCTTGAAGTTCTTGAAAGTAGCATATGCCAACAATGTTCTAACTCCTTCAAGTCTAGCAATAGGTGCAAAAGTCTCACCATAATCAATTCCTTCTTCTTGGGCTTAACCTTTGCAAACCAATCTTGCTTTGTTCTGAATGACCTCACCTTTCTCATTTAGCTTGTTTCTGAAGATCCACTTTGTACCGATTACATTTTTGACCTTTGGTCTTGGGACCAGTGTCCATGTGTCATTCTTCTTGATTTGATCAATCTCTTTAGTCATAGCATTTATCCAATCTTCACTGTTGAACGCCTCTTTCACTATTCTTGGTTCAAATTCAGATATCAAACATGTGTTTTGTCTCAGTTTGTTCCTTGTCATCACTGGATCATCCTTATCTCCTATAATCTGACTTGGTTCATGGTGTCTTCTGACATATTTGGCTAATACAGGCTCGGTAGGCTTTGTATGATACTCTTCATCACTCGATAACTAGATATCTTCCTCATTTCCTTCAACAGTTATCTCAGTAGGTCTTCTCAATTGCACATAGACAAATTCATCATAGTCTTCTAGTTCTTTGAAATTCCTATCATCAGTTCTTTCTGCAAATTCATCAATTTTCAAATTTTTGCACTTTCTACTATTTTGTTAGATGATTTGATCAGACATTTAAATGCTTTGCTTCTAGAAGAATATCCTAGAAATGTTCCTTCTTCACTTTTTTGATCAAACTTGCCATTTCTATCATCTTTATGAACATAGCATTTGCTTCCAAAGATCTTAAAATAACTTACATTAGGTTTCTTGCCATACCAGATTTCATAAGGTGTCTTCAAAGTACCTTTCTTCAATTGAACTCGGTTCAAGGTGTAAACAGCTGTGCTTATTGGTTCTCTCCAAAATGTTTGTGGAACCTTCTTCTTAATCATCAATGTTCTAGCACAATCCACAATAGATCCATTTCTTCTTTCAACTATTCCATTCTGCAGTGGAGTTCTTGGTGCAGAGACTTGTCTTTTAATACCATGATCATTACAAAATAGGTTGAAATCATCAGATGTGAACTCTCCTCCTCTATCTGATCTAAGACATTTTAGTTGTCTTCCTGTTTCATTTTCAACTCTAGCCTTGTACCACTTAATCATTTGAAAAGCTTCTGACCTTTCTTTTAAAAACATTACTGACATCATCCTTGAATAATCATCCACAAATAATATGAAATACTTATCACCATAATAACTTTGAACATTCATAGGACCATATAGATCAGTGTGCACAAGATCTAAAATTCCCTTAGAAGTGTAGGACTTACTTGTAAAGTTGGATCTTGTCATCTTACCCATCTGGCATCCTCGGCACATAGCATTCTCAGGTTTTTCAAGACTTGGTAGACCTCTTACTCTGTGCTTCTTACTTATCTTGATCAGATTATCAAAATTAACATGACAAAACCTTTTATGCCATAACCAGGTATTATCAATCTTTGCATGCAAACACTTGTTGTGAGTAGAGTCAAGGTGAAATTTATTACCTTTTGTTTGTGTCCTAGTAGCAACTAACTTTCCATTCTTGTCATGAACTTTGACAATTCCTTTCTGAAATTCTATTCGGTAACCTGTGTTGTTTAGCTGTGCTACACTCAACAAATTATATTTCAAACCTTCAACCCAATAAACATCATTGCATCTTGCTTTATCAAGAAGTCTTATAGATCCTTTACCTCTTACCGAACATGGTGCATCATTACCAAATCTAACATAGCCTCCATCATAATCTTCTAACATAACAAACTTGTGTTTATCTCCTATCATACGATGTGAGCATCCACTATCTATAATCCAAGAATCATTAGTGTTTATGTGAGATATTAGGGATTTTTCTTCAAACCTTTCTTCATCTGATCCATCCTTGATAGCCACATAAACAACTTCCTCCATATCAGTCTCATCTAATTTATCATCTTCAGATTCCTCAGCAGCAATTAAGCATGTCTTTCTATCTCTTCTTCTGAAGTCTCGGTGTCCTCTGTAATGATTATCTTTTTGTCTGTCATCTCGGTGATCTCTCTTTTTAGTGAAATCTTTGTCAGGATAGTTAGAAGCCATATGTCCAATCTTATCACAATCAAAACATTTCAAAGGTAGTTTTCCTTTATACTTACCTTTGCCTCTTGGTAACCTTTTGGCCAATAGCGCTTCAAATTCTTCTTGCTTTTTTATTTCTTCATACAGTTTGTGTACCTCCTCCATGTTCTTCTGAAATCTTTCACTTGCTCCACTGTGATCTCCTTCAAAGTACTTATACATTCTCTCATTGTAATCATTAGATTCATTCAGATGAAAAGAACTAAATGCAGATTCAACTTTATTTACTGATGACCCACTGTTATCAAAACTACTTAACTCAAATGCATCTAGCTTACCAATAGTGGCATCCAAGGAAACTAGCATATTATGTACAGACCTCAATTCATTGATTGCAGAGACTTAGATTGCATAGGCAGGTAGAAGGGTTCTTAACAACTTACTTGTCACATCCTTTTCTTCAATAGTTCCTCCTGCTCCTTTGATTTGATTTACAATCTCCTTTAGTCTTGTACTGTACTGGGTTATGTTCTCACCTTCATTCATCCTCATAGATTCAAGTTGTCCTCTTAGACTATCAACTTTTGCTCTTTGAACATGTTCATCTCCTCCATATACAGATATGAGCTTAGTCCACATTGCCTTTGCATCATTGCAACCTTCTAGATCATTAAACTCAGAATCGGTCAATGCAGATGTTATTTCAATCATTGCTTGAATGTGTTCTTGCTTTGCCTTTATCTCTTCCATAGTCAATGGATAGGTGCTCAGTGCAACAAAATCATTCTCCAGATAGTATAAAGCATATTCTCCAAATCCTGATAGATGTAGCTTAATCTTTTTCTACCATGTAGAGAAACTTGACTTATTCAGCTTAGGTGCATCCCTCTTATACATATTTGGATCTTTAACTCAACTGCCTTTAAAATTTCCTTTCAGAGTCCAAAGCTCTGATACCAATTGATAGTTCTGATACTTAATATAAGTATAGATCAAACAGCCAACAAGATAAGAGGGGGGGGGGGTGAATCATACAAACTTAATCATCCATAAAAACATTAGATTCAACCTCAGTAACATATATCAGTCATGTAATAAAAAACTGTTAAACATGCAAACTCAAAAGCATATGAACAATATAAACCTTATAACACCAAATTTAACATGGAAACCCAAATAGGGAAAAACCACTATGGGATTTTGGACCCACTAAGAAATATACTCTTCTAGAGTATGCTCAGTTAAAAGCTAATCCTATTAAAGATTACAAAACACATTGCTAGATGTGACCCAGTTAAGGGATTTCCCTCAGATCTATTAGGATCTTCACTTTGTTAGAAGTGACCTTGTCAAAGGATTTCAAACACTCAATCAGAATGTCACCTAGTTAGAGAATTTACATATAAGATTGTTAAGTCCACTCGGTTAAGAGATTTCCTGTCACATTCACACAATAACAGTAATACAATCTATCTACAACTTCACATCTAAAATGCTAAAGCAGATTTCTATTTGTTCAATACAATCTAGACATGGAACTAATCTTGTCTGTCTGCTGGGCATCAATACTCTGTTATTCTAATAGGTCTTCAAGCTTCTGTGCTCGGTAATAACTATGGTGCATCCCTGTGCATACACTTGCCTGCATCCATTATTTATCAACAGTTACTTATTTATAAACAATCTTCTAACCACTTAAACTCCTTGACCACATTTCCCATGATCAATCATAGCCATCAGATCTTCAATCTTGTCCAGGTTCATTGTATCTTTTGATCTGAAAATTTTTTACCCCACCTTGGAACTTGCACATTCATCTTGGAACTTGTGTTAGGGTAATGCGGTTCAATCTGAGCTGTAGATCTTCTTGCCGACTTTCCATTACCTTAGATTCGTTAACAAACTTTTTCTACGGCTTGCCAATCATTGATCTATTCCAGCTCATCAACATCTTTCATTAAATATCACATGTAAACATTTAATGCATTCTGTTATAGCTCGGTTACAACTTGGTGAATACTAAACTTTACTTGGTAGACATTCTGTCTTCATTAACCGACTGCAATAACCTTAGGGTTTACTGACTAGGTTCTTTGTTTGATAACATAGTATAGTATTAACCTTTACATTTTACAACATATGTATGATGTTAGAACAATCTAAAACATCAAGATCTCATCATTGTCTGACTTGCTAGAGTTGCCCATTGAATAACTTATCCCTTTATTCATCATATTCTTTCCTGTGTCTTTACTAACTTCTTTATAATCTTCATATCATATTTCTTAAGATATAGCAACATCATACTGAATTAGAAAATCAATTTCTTGACATCAATGACAAAATAATAATATCAAGATAGTAAAACATCTTTAATCAGTTATGTCAATAATCATCAACAACCTTCTCAATATCCTTGTAATATTGCCAACAATAGGATCTTTAGAATAAAGGGTATTCTCTGGTAAAAGTATATTTCATTGTAAATCTGATTTGAGTTATTGTCTTTTTACTAAGGTTGTTTTACCCCTTAGTCAGGTGTCATTGTATAACCCTGTTGATGTGAGCCATTGTGTGTTATGTTTCCAAATGGTCAATCCTGGGTTAGTGATTGTGTATCCTTCACCTGTGGTTTGTCAGGATTAGATATGGTTGTCAGTTTCGCCATTGAATTCTCATATAGAGACCTTTCCTATTAGTGTCCCATGAGAGAGAGTGACTTTCGAGTAGGGGTCACACCCAAAGTGGATGGCAGGATAACCCTTTGAAAGTTAGTTAAGAAGTGATAACCTAATAATTGATTAGGGGGTGAGTAGCTAAAATATTAAACTAAGATAATGTCCCTCGCACATGGTTGAGTGCTTGTATAGGATCAGGATGTGGTGAGAAGGCCTGGAATGGAAAACCTACCACCTTGTCTTCATGAAAGAATTGGTAGGGTCTGCATGATGCTTAGATGGAGCTAGGGGTTTGGGAGAGGTTACCAGGATAACCTAGGATGGGGGCTAGGACCTATGGAGGCCTACATATGGTAAGCACCTTAAGCCATGCAATGACACTCTCTCCTTAGAATCACTAGTGTTTGTGAGTTGAGTCACATGGATGTTTGCGAAGTCATGTTACTATCGTACTTGTCTTATTTTGCTTGCTTGAGGGTCTTCTACTATCTCCTAGCACGGTGGGGTGGTTCCATTTTGGGATCACATGGTCGGGTGGTAGTGCCACTTCCCATCGGATGTTCTGGATTGTATCTTCAAGCGAGGAAAGGATTCGCTAGTGTTTTCTTGGTCCGTGGTTCATGTACCAGCTCATGTTCATGATCATTGTTTAGTTGAGACCTTGTGGTCATTGTATCAAACATTTATTTAACCTTGGCATTGTAACTTTTGGATGTCGTGGTATTTTTGGAAGCCATGTATTTATGGATATTGTAATATTATATCAATGGAATGTATGTTAAATTTAGTTGCTTTAATCTTTTGTATGTATGATCTATGGGAAAATAAATGCATTGGAATAATTTGATTCTTTCATAATGGAATTTAGATGTATGTGTAGGTTTTATCTTAAGCATTTAATTTTCCTAATTAGTTGGCCAATTGGATTAACCATGTTGTTAATATAATCTATGAATTAATCTTGTTGTTAACCCTTAGGAAATCATGTGTTAGACTTCCACTGTGATATTAAACATGCAATTGTTATAATTAATGCAATTAATCTTTAAAAAAAATATTTCACCCTTTAGTTGCCTAGTTGTGTTGTTTTCCTTTAGGGTTTCTGGCGGGCATTACACTAGGCATACAAAAACCTCTTTTTCTAAGGTTATCAATAGTTAGAATTTTATCTTGAAGGGAAGTCTGGAAAAAAATATTAATTTTAGGAATTAGGCCTTTCACCCAAGCCTTAGCCGAGCAAGGACTCTCCACCTTAAAAAAATGTTGGTTATAAAGAGAGGCCACAAAAAATTTACCATTTTTTGTAAGTTTCTAGATTAGTTGATCTTCATCATCCACCACCACCATGGAGTTCATCTTTTTGTTCAGATTACCAAGGGAGGGATCAACTTGGGATAATTCCTTCCATTGTCCATCATTCTAGTAGTCACCCACCATAGAGCCATATTTTTCCTTGCACTGATTCTAAAATTTACCCCAGTCAGGACTTTCACTCAACAGGGAGTCAAGCAACCAGGAATCTTCCCAGAATGTAATGAGGTTTCCTTTTCCCATCTTCCATTTCACACCTTTGGCAATTAGATCTCTTGTTCTTGAAACATTTTTCTAGATATTGGAGCCAATTGGGATATCTTCCACATTGAGAAAGCTTAGAAGAGTAGGATATTATCTTTTATACTTGTTGTCCCATATCAGTTTCCATTCTCCTTGGGTGTTATAACCTCTCCAAATCTGCTTAGCCATAAGAAACTCATTCATGTCTCTTATTCTTATAAGACCAAGACCTCCCTTTCTTATGGGTTTACAAACCTTATCCCACGCAATTAAATTCATTCTCTTCTTCTCCTCGACTCCTATCCATAGAAAATTTCTTTCAATTCTCACAATACTCATTCATGTCTCTTATTCTTATAAGACCAAGACCTCCCTTTCTTATGGGTTTACAAACCTTATCCCACGCAATTAAATTCATTCTCTTCTTCTCCTCAACTCCTGTCCATAGAAAATTTCTTTCAATTCTCACAATAGCCTTCGCAAACTTGGTGGGAATTCTGAAAAGACTGATGGCATAAAGAAGAATACTCTGAAGAGTAGATTTCAAAAGTTGAACCTTACTAGCTTGGCTGAGAAGAGAACCTTTCCAACTAGCTAACTTCTTATGAAATTTATCCACAAGAGCTCCCCAGAAAGTATCAAGAGGATCTTGACATAAAGGGAGCCTCAGATAGGATGCAGGAAGATTCCCCAATTGACACCCCAAAATGTTGCTTATTTTTATCTGTCTTCATTTTGGAGTGTTGATGAAATAAACAAATATTTTAGACCAATTTATCAGTTGCCCAATAGTTGTCCCATAACTATCCAGTGCTTTCTTTAAATTCCTAGAATCTTGTAGTGAAGCCTTCCTCATAATAATAGAATCATCCACAAACTGCTGATGGGAGCAGCCTTGATCCGTTGAAGAAGGTTTCAACCCACAAAACTCTCCCTTCTCAATAAGCTTTCCAATGCATCTTCCTAGACATTCTGCCATGATAATGAAAATAACTGGGGATAGAGGATCTCTCTATCTGAGAACCCTTGAGGACTTGAAGAAGGGGAAAGGAGACCCATTGATTAAGATAGAAAAAGAAGCAATAGAAACTAATTGCAGAATAAGATTGATAACTCTAGAGAATAAACCAAAAGCCAAGAGAACATCCATCATAAAATCCCAGTCCACTCTATCATAGGCTTTAGATAAGTCAAGCTTCAAAGGAAAGTCTTCTTTCTAGCACTAGATAGAGAATGAATGTTTTCATGGACCAAAATTATTGAATCCAAGATTTGTCTCCCAGGGACAAAGCCACTTTGTTGGGGAGAAATGATAGATGGGAGCAGCTTCAAGATTCTAGAAGTTAGAACCTTTGAGATAATCTTGTACAAAGAGTTACAATGGCTTATAGGTTTGAATAGATCCATGGAATCAGATCCCATCTTTTTGGGAATAAGGGCAATGAAAGTGCCATTCAATTCTTTCAAAATTCTTCTAGCAGCAAAAAACTCTTTCACATCCCTAGAGAAATCATCTCCAACAATATGCCAGTACATTTGAAAAAAGAACATGGGAAAACCATTTGAGCCCGAGGCCTTGTTACCTTCAAAGGATTTGACAGCTTTCAGAATCTCATTGTTGGATGGAATAGCAGTGAGATATGAGTTTTGATCCACATCCAAGATAGAGGGAACATAATCCATAAGGTCCTTTTGAGCTTGCAAATCCAAATTCTAATCCTTAGAAAGGAGGTTGGAGAAAAACTCCATGGCAACCTTCCTCATATATTCTTCATCTTCAACAGTTCTACTATTAACTTTAAGTTGTGATATCCTATTGATCACCATGTGTTTTAAAGTGGACATATGAAAGTATTTAGTATTTTTGTCCCCTTCCTTCAACCAAACATTTCTTGACCTATGTTTCCAGAAAGTTTCTTCTTTTGCTATCATGTCATGATATTTCATAAGAATCTCATCTTCAACATCTCTCGATACCTTAGTATAGCCATTATTCTAAATCTCATCTTGTATATCTTTCAGATCTAAGAGAATGGTGGCTTTAGAAACAAAGATGTTCCCAAAGGATTCCTTTTTCCATATTTTAACATTATCTTCCACAAACTTCAACTTTTTGACCACCTTATACATAGCATTACCTTCAATTCTAACCTGCCACCATTCCTTGATTTTTCTTTCCATATCTGGGTGTTTAGTCCATATTCTCTCAAATCTATAAGGGAAGTGTCTTCTTCCCTTCTTAGCATCAGTCATGAAGGATATAGGATAGTGATCCGATCTTGCCCTCATGTGAGCTAATAAAGAATAAAAGTAAAAATTAAACCAATCCGAAGAAATAAGAGCTCTATTAAGCCTGACCTGAATTAAGTCCTCATTTCTCCTTCTATTAGTCTAGGTGTATTTAAATCCATACAAATCCAGGTCATGGAGAGCATTATTATTGATGAAGACCATTAAATCCAATCTATTGTCCAGATTGGTTTGGCTCCCTCCCTTTTTCTCATTTTTCTTCAAAGGGGTATCGAATTCCCCCATAATCATCCACCCATCTTCAGCAAACCTACTTCTAAACAAGGATAACCTTTTCCAAAAATCACTTCTTCCAGTCTTAGTGTTAGGGGCATACACATTAGTTAAGACCCATGAATTACCCTCTTTCAAATGCTTAAATCTAATACAAGACAGATTGTTGTTCTGAATCAGCACTTCTCCATCTACATTATTTTTATTTCAGAAAGTAACAATACCTCCTAAAGCTCCTTCTAAACTACCACCACTAAGTCCTCCATTACTATACATTTTCAAGCCTTCAACCTTATCCTTAGACATTTTAGTTTCTTGAATCAAAAAAATATTTGGGTTTTTGTCTCTAATCATACTTTTAATTAAATCATGTTTGTGAGGATTATTCAATCCTCGAATATTCTAGGAGTAATCTTCATGGTTTTTTAGAAATACCTGCCTCAAAGATGGTTCTTTGAGTCTCGTCTGCTATATTCTTACTTGTTTCTATGGTCCTCTTCTTTGCATTTGAGTATCTTCCTAGAGAAGTGTGCTAAGCTCCCACATCCCCTAGTCTACTTCTAGTATTTCTGGTGGATGTATTGTTGTTGTTGTTGTTATTGTTCTTTTTTTTGTTCTTGTTCTTTCTTTTATCCTCCATTACTTATTATTCCTCCTTCATTGACTCACTCTTTCCCAATGCATTTTTTATGTCTTCCTCATCTCCCCATCTTGGTTCATTTTCCTCTAGAAAAGTCAATTTTACCTAAGCTGGAGAGGCTAATGAAATCTCCAATAGCCCTTGTTCAAATATATTATCAGGTTGTGCATCTTGGATCCAGCTTGGTCCACTTTTAGACTCAGCTAATTTTGATACTAAGTTAAAATTGTCTCCCTCACCTTTGTTATCTTTGGATTGACTAACTCCCCTATCCATCTAACTATTATTCCTTTTCTCATTCTGATCTAAATTTTGTTTTGTCTTATCCTTTTCCTTATTTTGACTACTGATTTGTGACTTTTTTTCTCCATCATTTGAATCCTTTCCCCTATTCTCCTGCTCCTTTTCCTGATGGGATATCTTATCATTATCTCCTTTCTTCAATTCCTTTCCCAACTCTCTAACTAACACCTCCTCTGTCCTTCCTACCTGGGACTATTTCTCCTGATCCGGTCCATCAGAAGGAGAGACTTTCAAAGAGATATCCACCTTTTTCCACACTTTAGTTTGGGATTGAGATTTGACCACATTGCTTGGGCATTTTTTAGCCCAGTGCCCAATTTTTTTACAGTGAAAGCATGCAGAAGGGATTGATTCATAAACAATATTCTACATCCATTTTCCTAGTTTTGATTCTATCTCTATTTCCTCTGGCACATCCATTTCGGGCCCAACTCCTACACAAATTCTAGCATAAATAAGTCTTCTTTTGGATGTCGTAACTAATTCAATGGTGATAAGCTCCCCGAAAGCATTGGCTATTCCAGAAAACACATCTTCCTCCCAATATTCCATAGGAAGCCCAGGTAACTTTATCCAAACTAGAACTTGGACCACAAACTTATCCTATCTTCCTACATTAGGTTACCATTTCTGGATATACATTAAATATTTGCCTATCATCCAAGTACCATTGCAAAGGATATTTCTACGACCCTCCTCACAAGAGAAAGAAAAGGAAAGGAATCCTTTGTTCATAGTGACCACATCAACCAAAGCTTTCAAATTCCATTTCCTCTTAAGAAATCCATGAACAACCTCAATGTTCGGTCTCATCCCAAAGAATTTGCCAATCAGAGTATTTTCCATTCGAGCAATGTTGTGATCTATAATTTGGTCTAGAATGGATATGGAAAACTTTCCCTAAGAAATATTTGAAGTATTTTTAACTAAGGGCAAAGATGACTTACCTTTGGGTTTGACCCCAAATAGAGAGGACCATTTACCAATGTGTCCAATCAATCTGGGTCCCCCCTCTAGATCCCCCGAATTTGAAGGGGACTCAAGATCCTTCTTCTTTGTTGATTTTACCACTATTGTTGGTTCTTTGTGATAAAACATCTCTTTGTTGAAAAGCACATCCTAGAAAAATTTCTCCGTCAAATTTTGTCCCGCAACCATGTAAATAGTGACGAAAATGGTGTAGGAATGTCCTATGTTTTAACAAGATCTTGCGATTGATATACAAGAATCTTATCCTTTTTGGAGTTTCTTTATAACTGGGCTTTATTTTCTTAAGGTGATACTTAAAAGTCAAATAAACATATGAAGTTTTCTTGATTCCAATGTGAGTGCAATTCTATTTTTGATATAACCTAGGTTCAAAATAGGAAAGATATATCCAAGATAATGAACACAAGGTAGATTGATCAAGTTTTGTGATATGGGATTTGATATATCCTAATGAGAAAATGATAATGATATTGATTTTTTTGCACTTAAGACGTTTGAATTACTAGCTTGTTGAATATTTTATGCTTATGGAAACCTTTTTGCAAATAGCCTGTTGGATTAGTAAACCAGTTATCGAACTAGCTTGAAAATGTTTGATAGTTTAAATAATTCTACTCAAGAAGTGTTTTGATTCCAAATTTTGAAATTTTGGTTTGATATGCTTTGTCTCAAATGTGAGAAAGTATTTGTGCTAAATTTTGGTCAAAAGTGCTAACTTTTTGGGACAAATGCGCTATTTTATTGCTTGAAAGCTCTCCTCTGACTATGTTTCGAGGATTTTGTTGTTCACCAAAACTGGTTAACCCAAGTTCACCTGCAATCTATTTATGAAGTAGCCAACTTCATTTAATAGATAACTTCAAGGCTTGGACAACATAACAAGGAATTGAGTCTTTCTACTCCTCAGGCTCTGCAAAACCTAGGCGAGTTTACCTTTTGATGCATTGAATCAGAACCATTACACACATGACAACATCAACCAAAGCAGATAGATCTCATAAGGCTTAACAACTAGGAGGTTAATGTAGATGGGCTAGATCCACATTGACATCTCAAATAAGTTCAAGAATGAAATAGGTGGAACAAACTAAAACTACAAACATAAAAGTAAATGGATATTTGATTTTAAAAATCTCTAAGAATCCCCAGAATCTGGAAGACCAGTGCCTTATCCAAGGGCATGGAGGGCAAATGTCTTGGGAGAGTTACTATCTCTCTTGCACAAAGATTATCACCCTCTTGGATGTGAAACGTGTAGCTTCTATTTTAACTGGCACTAGTAAGGGATCTGTTTGACACGTCAGGGTATAAACTCAATTAAGAGGTCTCCCATCCTTGAAAACTAAGGTTCCATATACCCGAAGGTACGGAGGAGAGCTATTCCTGAGCACTGTCGTTGCTTTGATTTTCATCAAAAACACATTTATTTTATAGTGGGTTGGATTACTTGGCATTAGCCATTCACACTTAGGTCGTTCCCCTCTCACCGGCCTTAAGGGCTAAGAGTTAAGAACTCCTCGGGAGGGCAGACCTACTAAAGAGATGCACTAATGAAAGCAAAAGATGAGTCTAGCTTTCTGATCACCTAAGAAAGGTGAGAGCATACTCGCCTATCATCACAAGCACATAAGACATGATAGTTCATTTCTTTAAGCCCAAATTGAAGTGTGCCTAAAAATCTTAAAGACTACACAAAGTTTTTGTTGAATCCTTAGACAACCTACAAAACAGATCCATTAGTAGTCATGATTGTGTTTTGAATTTGTCTTTGACAAGTGTATCTTTGACAAGCATCCTGCATAAAAGAGTTAGGCTGCAAACATCTCATAGACATAACAAGATTAGCATTAGTGATCCAAACTATGAAATTTTCAACAAAATTATGTGAAATTTTAGCCTAACTTCAAATAGGCATAACTTTCTGCTCGGGACTCAAAATTACAAATCATTTAACTCGTTGGAAAGGTCTCCAAGAGTTTTAGATGAGAATTTGAAAGAGCATGCCTTCTTTCAAGGACTAAAACTAACCAGAAGGCCTTCAAAAATGCAAATTGCCAATGCATACACAATCTTGAAAATTCTAATTTGCAATTTATGGAAAAACACAGAGATGCAAAAACTCATAAGACATTGTTCTCCAGTTAGTACAACACAAAATGAGATTTTGTATAGGAATAAAAGCAGACTTGTATGACATAAGATTTTGAAACCAGAAAATCGTACGGAATAGAATTAGCTCTAGTACAACATTGAAAATCAACTCGTACGACATAGGATTTATTAGGAAATGAACTCGTACGATATAAGATTTTGAAGCCATAAATTCGTACGAAACGGAATTAGCTCTTATACGATAGTGAAAATCAACTCGTACGACACAGGAATGTGCTAGAATGAATAAATAATTTTCAATGTGAAAGCTCGTATGAGTTAGAATTATACCTAGTATGAGTTAGGATGAAGTGTCATCTGGGGCTAAAAGGTAGTTCGTACGAGTTGGAAAATCAACTCGTACGACAGTCTGATTCTAATCCGGTAGAGATGAAGTTTTCTGAAGATTAAGAGGCCGAACATGATGATTTCTGCCCCTACGGTGGGCTCCAAAATGTAGTGCTCTATGAAGTGTACCTATACCTGCAACCACAATGCACTCAATAAATCATTACAAGCACGGTTAGAAGATTTAAATCAAAGAAAGACAAAACCATATCTAATCAACTTATTGCCTACTAGTAAATGCAAGTATGAAAAATGCTCTTAGATCTGATTATGCATATTCCAGTGACTTGACTACACTTAGATGGAGGATTTGAATGATGAAAATGTATGATCTTAGCAAGAATAGAATGATTAAGCTACATGAATGATTGATCTAGCATGATTAAGCTAAGATTTAAGCTAAAATTGAACATGATAACATTGCTAAAACTGATAACTATAAGCTAGATGCCTATAATAACAATGCATAAGATGAAAATGAGATGGGATTAAATGATATGAAATTGGTACATGAACTTGGGACCCTTTGAGCTCCAAAATGAGGTCAATTTATAGAATTTTCCAAGGCTAGGGGTGATGTGGCAAGAATCAACAGTCAAGATTGATCTGAAGATATAAATGGTCAAATTGGAGGAGGTTGGCAAAGGGGGTTGGATTAAAGGGAACATTTAGTGACAAGTGTCACAAAGGTTATAGAAGATGTTGGATGAAAGGGGACATGGTGGTAGGTAGAATGGGTTAGGTTTAGGAATGGTTAGGTTTAGGAGTGGTAGAAGTTAGGAGAATTTGAATTTAAAAATTCAAATAATATGAAAAGGATAATACTATTTTCCTTTTTTGAATAAGCTATTAAATCATCCTGATATACTACTAAAAATACATTTATAATATTAGAAAATGCATCATCCATAGCTCTCTGAAATGTTTCTCCTACATTTGTTAAACCAAAAGTCATTTTTAACATAGGTTCCCCAAGGCATAGTAAATGCCATTTTGTATTGTTCTGACTCTCTAACCTTTACTTGGTTGTATCCTAAAATCCATCCATCATAGATAAAAGCTCACAACCAGTTACCCTTTCTAACATCACTTCCATATTTGGTAATGGATGGTTGTCTTTTAGTGAAGATATATTCAGATTTAAAGTCAACAAACAATCTATTATCCCCATTCTTTTTCTGACAGGCACCAAGTTAGACACCCATGATGAATGTCTGATAGGTCTTATAATCCCAGCATCTCTTAAATTGACTAACTCCTCTTGCATTTTAGGGGCTAATGTTAGATTTATAGACCTTTGTTTTTACCTAAAAGGCTTGGCATTTTCTTTCAAAGGAATCTCATGCTGGAATAGACCTTCCCTGTAAGCCTTCAAATAATCATAAAACCAAGCAAAAATGTGCTTGTATTTTCTCAATAAATCAATTAACATTTTTCTAACCCTGGGTGACATTTTCTTTCCAATATATACCTTCCTTGGGGCTTGTTCAGTACCAAGGTTAATTTCTTGCAAATCTTCAAGGTGTGGGGGTTTAGTAATGACCCTAGGTTTACCTTGACTATCAAACACCCTCTCTAAAACAACTAAACCTCTAGGAATTTTATTTGCCTTTAATTGAATCACTTCCTTCCTAGAAACTATTTCTTTATCTCTTTTGTTTGCATGAAAGCACTAAAATCAATCTCCTGGTTTTTATATTCATCTACATAATGTAGGAATCTTAAAATATCCTCATCATCATTAAAACCTAGCCAATTTTCAAAATTATCAAGGAATGAAATCCTTGTCTGAATCTCAATCCTTGAAATTCCTACAAAGGTGATTTCCTCTGGCCTCAAAGCTATATTTTCTAGGAGATCAACCATTCTATTATGACCCCTCTCCTTCCATTCAACACCAAATGCATCAAGGTTGTCAATTTGGTCCCATACAACATTCCCATATTGTTTCAACCTTTTGTTTTTTGACGCATATTTTGATCTAATTTGGGATATGATTAATTTAGAGTCTCCAACTACCTTAACATTTTTTATCCCACGTTTTTCAGATAATTTCAAACCAGGAAACAATGCTTCATATTCTGCCACATTGTTTGTACATGCAAAGGTCAAGGTAAGAGAAAACTTAAAAGTTTCTCCTCTGGGTGATATGAACAATACACTTGTTCCTGAGCCCTCCTTGGAACTGGATCTATCAAAATACATGGTCCATAAATTGTCATGTCCTGATGACTTCTCTACTTCTTCATCCAATATTGTAGGTTGTTCCTTTTTCTTCAACGGAGAATCCTCAATCCTGAATGCATTTATTTATGTATCCACAAAACAAGTTGTATTCTCATCAGATTGTCTTGTATGTACCATCATATATGGTAATTTCGACTCTCTTTTAACCTTTACATTTTTACCATCAATGCAAAAAGTAGTGTAGGATAGGTCACATTGAAAACTTCCACCCATAGAGGCACTCCACTTTCTTGATAATAGCATCCCATAATGGGGTGGGATATCCACAACTAAGACACTCATAATTAATTCTTTCTCATAATTTATAAGGAAGTTCCTTTATAGTTCATATCACAACACTTCTCTTGAATCCATAGCACAACATCTTCCATGAGGAGTATCTACCTTCAAACCCATGGATTGCATTATCATTACTGGCATGACATTAGTTGAGGCCCCAAAATCATTCATACAGTTTTTTAAAATTCCTCCATTGATAATAATACTTAGAAAACAAGGATCTATGTTGTTAGGGCTCTACCCTACTGTATCTTCAAGGTAAATTTGGGGAATCTGGGAAACCATTCCCTCTAACTCTTTATCCTTTTGTTTCATTACTAATTACATGTTCCTTCATATTATGAGATATATTTTCATTCTCAATTTCACCAAGACAAGAAACACCCTTGACCCAAACCATGGCTTTCTCCTTATGTTCTTCAATTCTTAACATTTCTGGCAAAGGAACCTTAATTGTAATCCGAGAAAGAAACTGAAGCATATCCATACAAGTATAATCTGGTAATTCCAGTTACATGCCTAGTTGTTCTTCACATTTCTTGGATATTTTGTCTTCATTATTCAAAGTCTTCTGTGAATCTCCTCCAACAGGTGAAGAAGATTCTTCAACTATCTTTGTTTTCATTTTAATTGGAGAAACCTTTTCAATAGGTTTTACACCCTCTCCTTTTTTGGCCCACTCTCTCTTCTTGACTTGCTTAACCTCTTTTCCTTTGTTTTTTAATTCTTTGACAAATAAACCTGAAGGCTTTCCCTGGTCTTCACCTACAACCTTGTTTCTCATTTGATAATTTGTTTTCACCTTAGCCACCATAACATTTGCTATTTTAGTAGTCTCTTCATTTGAGGGTCTTCTTAATGACACAGAACATTCACCTTGTTCAGCATTGTACATTCGGTCATCAACAAATAATTCCTCATCAGAGAAAACTTGTTGATGATACATTTCAATTATTTGCCTTTGATCATCTATATCAAAGTCTTGAGTCTCAATATGAGAAGAATATTCTACTTCTCCAAGACAAGAAGAAATCATAAGATAGTCAACATTATCAACTTCAAAGGTTTCTTCTTCTTCTTCTTCATGTTCCTCATCTTTAGCAAAAATAAATTGTTCTACGACATAATATTCAAGTGAATGAGGTGACTGACAAGCAACACATGAAGGA
Organism: Cryptomeria japonica; assembly: GCF_030272615.1. Classification (NCBI taxonomy): domain Eukaryota; kingdom Viridiplantae; phylum Streptophyta; class Pinopsida; order Cupressales; family Cupressaceae; genus Cryptomeria; species Cryptomeria japonica. Next base: position 531,987,192 of record NC_081410.1, read on the forward strand.
GTAGCATCCACCATATTCAATGTGTGTGTTTCTGTAATGGATCAGGGGTTTGTTGTTCTTATTTACCCTTTTGTTGTTGGAAAGTGGTGCAGGGGCACCTCTTCAACAAAACAACCTTGGATCTAATGATGAAGACTAGGATATTAGATATTTAGGGTCATTGTGAATGTCTTGTGTTTATGTAAGTTTCATGTATTCAATAAATACACCACCATGTAAACCAATGTCATAAATTAGGCAACTTGATAAGCCAATTTGGACAATTTTGTCAATAGGGGTAGTAGGATGTTTTTTTTTGTGTTTGATATGTTTTTAGGGTGTCTTAGTGGTCATTGGTTGATCCAACTTGTGTGGATCCCAAACTTGTAGTGTTTGGCAACTTTTGTGCAAAAATGCAACTTTTGAGAGCAAAAGTGCAACTTTTCAAAGTTTGGTTGATGTAAGCCTCTCAATGGCTCCAACCTCCAAAAAATTCAGTTAGAAACCATTGGAGAGGGATATAATCCTCATGGACATGATTCCTAGGGTTAGAGTTGTTGTGGTTTTGAAGTTTGGAAGCAATAAAACACTGAAAAATTTGAGTTTTCCCAGAAATTCTGAAGTTTGCAGAGATTGTACATCCTTGTATGGACTGAATCAGACAAAACCATTCATGGAGTAGTTGGAGGGTTGAATCAACTTTTTTTTTTTGTTGGTCTGAGTTCTTGATCATTTGTGATTAGGGAGAACCCTTCAATTTTCTAACTATCACCTGAAAAGTTAGGGTTTCGCTAGGGTTTTAGCCAAAAATGGCCATATCTTGCATTCTTTTCATCTAGGAGACTTTTACTTTGGTGGAGTTCAGGGTTGGCCTATTTATTCTAGGAATTTCATGGGTTTTTTTAAGGGAAGGCTTGGTTGTGAGGAGAAATAGATAAATCTAGGTAGGCATCCTCATGTGACTACCATAAGCAAAATTAGAACAATCACCCTAAAACCTTATAGCGGTGGATTCCAGGTGTGCAACCTTGGAATTGGAGACTATTTAGCATCCCCCACATGATACTAAAGTTTATTGTGAAATTGAGAATCTTGAAATGATATTTTCTTTGTAAAATAGGCCTAATCGCCCTAATTAGGTCTCTAGGCCTCTAAGGGGTTCATACCCTGAAATTGCAAATATTGCCAAACCATTTTGGGAATGTGTATATTTGAAAAGGGTATCTGGGATGGTAATTATTTTTTCAAAGTGTGTGGAATATTTTGGAGCTAAGGTCAATTTGTTGGCATATGCACACTCCAATGAGACATTGTAGGTGATTGAAGGTTTTGTCATTGATGGCAACCTTACAATCCCATGACACCAGCAAGGCATTCCACTGGCACTAGTTCAAAGAACAGAGGCAACAATAAAAGACAGTAAGAAGTTTTTGGAAAGCATAAATTTGGTTTTGGTGGATCTTTTTCAAATTGTAACCACCCAGTTACAAGGTTGAGATAGAAAACTACAACTCTATTGACAATTTGACAACCTTTGTCATTGATGCCAAAGGGGGAGTAGTAGTATGAGAAAATAATCAGCAAAAGACTTATCTGCTCAGGGGGAGCTCGCATATTTTTGGTACACAATTTTTCGATTACAAGTTTTGGAATTTTCTCATGAGTGTTGCCATCAATGCCAAAGGGGGAGAATGTTGGCATATGCACACTCCAATGAGACATTGTAGGTGATTGAAGGTTTTGTCATTGATGGCAACCTTACAATCCTATGACACAGCAAGGCATTCCATCGACACTAGCAAGATCAGACTCTACACCGGCACTCAGACCACCAACATCGGCAATGAAGGAAGCATACCGACACAGAAGCCGACAGGAATTTTTGTTGTTAATATATTTTGTTTATTATTGTAAAATCATTGAAAGCCAACTTGGCAAGTTGTAAAATGACTCTTATATAAGAGAGATCATTGTAGAATATTTTGTAATGAGAGATAGAGGAATTTAATTAGGCAAAATAAGGAAGACCTATTATGCGAATTATAGGTTAAGGGTTTATGTAAGAAGCAGAGCAGAAACCAGTACTGGATCTGGCATTATAGTTGCTATTTTGAAGCAGTACAAGACACTGGATTTATATAATCCATTTTGTAAGTCAGTGAGACTTCCTATTTTGTATTTGAGCAGTGAGCTCTAGACACTTGGCCTTCCTACATGTGTAGGCCCCTCTTGTAGCAATAATATTCTCTTATTGGCCAGTAAGCAAATATTGTGGGTCACAAATCCAACTAAGGTTTTTCCCACACCGGGTTTCCTCGTTAAAATATTGTGTTATGGTGTGTTTTTCATGTGGTTTCTTTTGTCTCTATTTATTGCATTACTTTATGCTTGCCTGTACATAGTATTAATATGCTCTACATGTTTTACGTTAAGAAAATCTTACAATCAGCTAGATACTGATTCACCCCCCCTTCTCAGTATCTATGGGAATCCTAACACAATTCTCTCGCTAAATAGGGCTACTAGCCAAGGGGGTAGGTTTCCAAAGGAGGTATAAAGTATTGAAGACAAAACCTAAAACCAATGCTTGGAATAGTCCTTAGTAGTCATGAATGGACCAATTCTAAATCCTCTAAGACTAGGAGTCATGGAATGGTGTATTGAAGGTGTTGAGACCTTTTACTCATCTTGAGTAGGTACTAGCCTAGTGGATTTGTGATTAGTTCTACCCTTAGGTGTGGAGTCCTTCCTTGTAGGATCCTTGTGGCCATTTGAAGGGTCAATAAATAAACCTATTGGATTTGTCCTTAGGTGTGAGCAGGGCTAGGCATCAGAAAGCCCTTCCATCTTTCAAGTCTATATTGTAAGGGTAATTTTGCAATCTTAGAGTTTATTGAACTTATGGAATGGTGGGTTGTCTGGTAAAGGACTCTTGTCATTTTTTTCCATAGTCAATTTCAAATCCTTTAAGGTATTAAGTACCTTTTCCTATCTCTCTTCTTCTTTAGGCTTTGTACCTAAAGACTTCTCAATTTTGACTTTGGCATTCCTAGAAAATATAGGATCCTCTCTTCTTTCGAGCTTACCTGAAGCCCTTCAATTTCCTTACACATTTATAGCTATTCTAAATGAATATCTTAATGTTTGAGGATCCTTTTCTCTAAGTGTATATGCCATTTTTGCATCAAATGCATTCATATATGTAGTCCGACAAACATTATCATCCAACCTTAACACTAGAAATAACTTATACATAGCCCTCTAAAATCTGATATTGAAATAAGACACATCCTCATTCAATAACTTCTTGATATTATTGAACTCATTTAACATAAAACTGGGGTTTGTTTTGTCACCATACTGCTCTTTAAAAAAACTCTCAAATTCCTCCCAGGAACTAATACTTGCAGTTGGCAATCCCCTCTACCAATCCCTGGTATCCTTTGTAAGAGATTGTACAAATAATTTCATAGCCACATCTTCATGCCCCACCTTGCAATCATTCAACTTATCAATGAATTCTGTTAGGTGTTCTTTGCTAGTTATAACATTATTTCCTATGAATTTACTAAATCTATCCCTTAAATCATTTGGGATAACATTGGGATATCCTAGGATCCCATCAAAATGTAATTGCTTATACCTCTCTAGATGGATAGGTCTTCTTTAAAACTGCCCTGCTGCAACTCGTCCTGTAGCACTTGTTGGAGTATTAGCTGGGGTAGCGTCTATTTTAACATTTATCCCTATAGTTGTGTTAAGATATTTAGCACCTTGGGGATGACTACTATTTTGAGTAATTCCCTGACTTTTCTATCCTATAAATGGAATCCCAGTGTTTTGAGAATTTTGGTCATGTTGAGATAGAAAAATCATAGTGGCATTTGTCACTACACTAGAAGAAGCCTGGGTTTTGGATGGACCAAAAAAAAATGAAGCATTATTCAAAACTGACAACTTAAGGAACTCAATTTTCCTTTTCATTTCTGCATTTAAGGCTTCCATCTCAACTCTCTTTAACTCTTTTGCAAGAGTTTCATTTTCTATCCTAGTTGTTTCCAACTCATTATCAATTTGGGATGACTTTAGGCCTAATTCTGGGATAGTCAAAGTCTTCTAACCATCTATCTTAATGGCAGACACTTTCTGTTTTCCCTTATCCAAGTCCAATCTAGGAACCTGAATATTGGGCTAGTTAAGATCAGATGACTTCTGGTTATTTGTATTATTCTTAATCTTTTTCCTCATGACATTTTCATATCTCTTATCTATAATTTCCTTCAGAACAGGGCCCTCAACACTAGGCTTATCATTTTCTTGTGCAAAGGCTTTGAGTGTTGCTATATGTCTTATCAAACCATCTCTTTCTATCACAGCTCTAATAACCTTAGATTTATTTTCCTTTTCTCTCTTACTTCTGAGATCTATCTATTCTTGGAGCTCTCTTTTCAATATATATATATCTCCAAAAACTTCTTCTGGATCTGGTAATGTTAGTTTAGATCTAGAAGTATCATCTAAGTCACTCAAGCTCACATCATTTTGTTCTTGTACTGATTCATAACTACAAGAAAAAATTGTCATAAGATCTGGAGGAGGAAGTACACCAATGACATTCTTATTTCAATGACTTCTACTTCTACTTCGACCCCTTTCCTTTTCTCAATATTGGACTTGAATACATTCTTTCCTTTAAGGTTGCATTTAATCCTGTATAGGTGTATCAAATAAAGAACTTAATTTAATCCTAAACTATCTGATTCAGAACTTTTGGAAGATGTTGCATAAACCATAGGAACCAAGTTTAGCTGTGACATACTTGCATTTTTGTGCTTGGGCTTCCATGAAGGAGTGGCATTTGTGTCTGAATTTCTTCTCATTCCTTGTCTCTGTGGAGGTCTCTGAAGCTCTTCCAATTTTTCTTCAGGGTGAAACTTCATGTATCCTCTGGTGTTCTTTGCTCTACTCATAGTAACAAAGTCCTCCAAAAATTTGTTAGAATTATTCAAAGATATACACACTAGCATAAAAACCTCAGAGTCACCTCCCAAATTACTTTGGGATATCAGATAATATACTACTTAATACTTTATGAAAGAAATCTATGAATGTTGTTCATAAACTGGAATATATTTTTCATGAAAATGTAGAACACCATTTTCACAGGAAAACATGAACTGAAATATAGAAACACAAATTCAACCATCCAACCAAAGAAATACTACGAAAACTTCTACTATATTCTATACAAAGATTCTTCAACAAAAGACTCTTTATCATTCAGTCTCCAGCAGAGTCCCCATTTTTTGTTGGTGCCCAAAAATGGGTTTACACTGAGTCAAAGGCAGAGACCAAGTTGTTTGCCTCCTAAAAATATTTATGGAAAGCCACTTCCAACTGCTTAATATTTCTCAGACTTGGACCAACAATGACAACAATTCTAGATCCTTCTATGCTTTAGGCTCTGCAAAACCAAGGAGGGTGATCCCTATGATTATTTGTGATTTTATGCCACAATCACCTATCATTCATAAAACAACATAGATAATCTCATATAAAGGCTCAACAATAAGGGAGAATGGTCAGGAATGACAAGTTACTCAATGATCCTCAACCCATTTGGAGGATGAGATGGCTAACACACATGATGACATTCATATAAAATGAAAGTATTTTGATATTAAACAAATTATAGCAAACCAATGATGACTTCAAATAGTAAACAAATACACATTAATTTACTTTACTATGATCAGTGCCTTATCCATTGGGTACGTGAATTCATACTGCATTAGATTGTACTCCTAACAGAATTTATCTAACAACATTTAACCAAAGATAATATTGCCTTACAATATACTGTATTTGTAATTCCCACACAAAAATACTTATCAAAATCCCTGTAAACACCTCTATCACTCTGCAACCTAATTCAAGCATTTAATTGACCTATCAGACCAAAGCATGAACCAAACGTTACATACACCACAACAGTGCAATGAATCATAAAATCCTTGATAATATGCATTGAAAACATGATAGAACAATGCATTGGAGAGAAATGAGTTTGAATCATATATTCATTCATTAATTCCACTGTCTCTATAAGAATACAATCTATACATAACTCCTTCAAGAACCTGTAAAAAAACATAGACCCACGATTCTTTTATATTTTGCTCTATAAAATGACCTGTTACAATTCTTTTTGTTTCACCTAGACTTTTGCTATTTGGAAACAAAAATTTGGAACACATAAGGGACCAAATTTTTGAACCTTGTCTCATAGCCCTGAATTCCCTTTTCTAGAAAAACAAGGGAGCAAAACAAGCTCCAGGCCAGAGGAGACACTCGTCATTTAAGAATGACTATGCATAACTGCATTCTGTTAAAATAATCATCCTCAAACTTTTCTCATACTGGATCAAAATTTGTGAACCCCTTCTTCGAAACTCATGATGAAATTTACACACATCCTATTTCATGGGTTACAAAATATTTTTCACTAGAAAACAAAAAAAGTTATGTGAATAGTTCACAATTTTCTATTCATTATTTAAGTACATGCCACTGCATCTTCTATATGCCATTTTGGTAATATCAAGACTCCAGCCTAATTGACAATTTTTTTGCCTTTATCAGTAGTGATTTCCTTGAATTCTTCCTTCATTTCATTTTTTACTTCCTCTTGGATTTCTTGGTCCACTTTATCTAGCTTTTGGGCCTTCCTTTCAACTATCCTTCTTTTGTATTCTCTTACCTTTATCTTTCATACTAACTGCAAAAAGGTTGGGCTTTTTAAAAATGCATCATACATAAGGAAATTGTCACATGCCTCCTTTCTTGCATCTTTGAAGGCTTTGCCTTGAATATCCAAGGGAGTAAGATCCAACTCCAAATTAGGAGGCAATATAGGAATACTAATTTTCAATTCTCCACTTGTTGCAACAAGCCTATCTCCCTCCACTTGAGCTTAATCTTGTCTAATTGGTGAAAGAATTACATCTGATGGCAAGGGGCTTTTATAAGAATCTTCAAGATCAATGATTCTGACTCCTTGAAGAGGCTTAGTTGGTATCTTGGTGAAATGATTTGAACTCATTATTTTCTTACCCTTTGTCCTTATCAGTCTCCCACTATCACTTCTACTATCCTCCTCCTCACTTGTTTCTTCTCTAACTCTTTTGTGAGGAGACTCTTGAACAGGCTTCTCTGCTACCACACCACTTGCTCCCTGGGATATAGAACATTGTGAGCTTAATAGTTGTCAGCCATGAACTTCTTCAAGTCTAGCTATCTTTTCCCTTAAAACTATAGTCAATTCCTCAAAAAAATTTATAACAAATTCAATCTTGGTATATAATGAAGAAAACTCCTTTAATGAATCATAGTTTAGATCCATCTTTTGAATAGCAGCCCACATTTTTTTGAAAATTATCTACTTCTCTTTTCTCCATTCCTACATTATGTGATCAAATTCATTCCTGATTATATCCTTAGGAAAGTTATGCACATGGGGTAACAAAGATCCTCTTATTCTCTTTCTTAAAATGCTGAAAAAGCTTTAGGATCATTGTTTCTAGCTATACTTACCCCCAAATGGTATGGTGCAAAGAATTTGTCAAAATCCTCATACCCAACCTTTATAATTATAAAGTAGGGGATAATGGTGTAATCCGGGAAAATTGACCCCTTTCCTTTATTTTCAATTCTTTATCATGGATACACCCAATTTTTCACATTACCTAAGCAAAACCCATTCTTAGAGGAATATTGAAAGGGAGCACATGAGGTTGTCCAGAAAAACCATAAATTCTAATCATAGTACTCACAAAGTATGGGATAAAGTCTCCCCAATTATGTTCAATTCTGGGAAGAGGCGCCCTTTCCTTGGGTCTCACAAAGTCATACGATTCTTTAGGTATCCTTGGTGGATTCACTATCAACCTTTGTCTTAACCTAGATGCAAAGTTGGTATCAAATCTTATATAGCTGGCTTCTTGTCTATCCCATGACATATCTATGCTCTAGAGCTGTATTCGAATTTCCTAATTTTCTATTGTCCTTCTAAGGTTCATGGTAACCTCAAATAATCTGTATTCCTTGAAAGGAACATATGCATGAGTAAAGAATACCAGGAAAATTTAACACCAATAACTTGCTTCTTAATGTCTAATAACGCCTCATGGATCTTTTCCTCTAGATAAGTGGTGAAGTTAAAAACTACTATAAAATTAGGATGTTGTATCTGCATAGCCATGTACATGAAATCAGGTGGCATCACTGTAATGGGACTAAAACCCAATATTTGGCATAAAGAGAAAAAGGTAGCCTGGAAGTAAGGAGCGAAAGCACCAATTGGGAATTCTTCTGAACTAGGGCCGATATGATATGTTGTACTACTTGCTCTGGCCAAGTGCATTGGAAGGAAACTCTTTCTAATGAATTCCTTCATTCTATAATATTCTTGCCTCTATTCATTGAAAACTATTGGTACCAAGCTAGGGGATGGTTCGTATAAGTCAAAAGTATCTTGAAACTCTTCCCTTCTATTGGTTAACAAAATCTCGCCATCATTTCCCCTGATAATCCCTGAAACTGGGTCATATTTGTCTGCAACAAATTTAAGTAAATCGACATCCATAAAAATACCTAGTACCACCTACTTGCTCAAGTCATACTGCCAAGGACTAGAAAATGGGGAATTTAATTTCCTTTTCCCATACCACAATTTGAAAATATCTAACCCGGTTACTGGTATATTAGCATATGCTAAATAGAATGAATTTTTAGTTAACTCTTCCCCCAAGGTTTTTCCATCAACAAAACTTTATCCCTATTGCTTGTCATTAGTAGAAGGATTCAATTGGTCCAAGAAATCATCATAAAGGTTTCTCTTCATATAATCTACCTCCCCTAAATGTTTCTGTGAGGGAGCCATTTCTTACAACTAGGGATTTCTAATAATCTATAAGTGTGGGAAAAAGAACTAGGGATTACCACAAGATTTTAAATTTTCAAAGTAAATTCAGATAGATTTCACTATTTTCTATTTAATCTCTTAGCCCTAGAGCAAATTTATAATTCTTTTTGCAATCTTTCATAATTTGTAATATCAATCTATTTCAAGAACACATGGAGAGATCAGATAAACTTACTGCTTTTTATTTTCATTGGAATATGACAATTTTGTGTCACAAAGGGTCGCTTCAATCTCCTTCAACAACAAGAAGTTCTTTTGAATTGATGTAAGATATCTCGCAAATGAAAAAACTTTAAGAACTTTTTTAATTATCATCTAAGATAGGACGCTAATGTCTCGTCTACCATTAATGTTTGTGTGAGTGAGACAACAGTTTCTATCTTTGTAATTAAAGAATTTGAAAACTAGCCATCGATCATCCTCCTAGTTGGCCAATCCAATGATCACTTCCTTTTTGTCAAATTACTTGTTCTTTTATCTATACCAATGGCCCCACAAGATCGTGACACATCAGCAACACCTCATCTTCCTGTCGAACTCTATCAGTGGCTCCACTATATGTCTTCCTAGCTCATTTGAAACATGTGGCATCATCCCGTGATGTCATGATCCGTAATCATCATGCAACTTTCATTACATGAACACGAGGGTCATCTGATACATTCTATCTTTACTATCTTGCATATTGCCCATCGACTCCTCTTAGACTTAAAACTTGGGAACCTATTTTTTTAAGTATAAAACATCCTCATTCATTCTGAGCACATGCAAATTGATGGGAGTGTTAGTAGACCGACCTTTATCACCATCAAACCAGTACTACAAAAATTTCAACCGGTTGTGTTGCTAACTTTGTCGATTCCCACTGATAACATATGTCACAATCTTGTGATACCGCTATCATTAAAATCCTCGCATTTCTAATCGCGAGGAAGCACCAACCATTGGATCTATCCTTTCTTTAATATTCGTTCGGGGTACTTAGTCTTTTTTTGGACTTAGGAAAATAATAAGCATAGGCACAAATATATAGAAGGGAACCGGTAAGGAGGAAGGCATGTGCTTGACTTAGGAAACTTCAATTTTTCATACTGGTTGACTAACATTTTGCCTAGGGGAAAATATAGCCCTGCTTATGGGAAGGGTTCCCTTGGTTTCTTTTAAGTGGGAAAAGGTAACAACGAAAAATATCACTTATAAAGCTTTCTTCACAGAATTGAAAAAAGTGTTGATAAACCCTAAACCCTAGACCTTGGATTGTTTATAGAGGATGCAAGTAAAAACCTGAAAATAAAAGGCTTTAGGCCTAAAATTTAAAAATTTCATGCAATCAATTTTCAGGGCTATCTGTGGTTGTAGTTGGGGATGCTCATTTCATAGGAATGAAGCGAGAAACCAAAATCTCTAGTTAAAGAAGACCAAAAAGAAAGAAATTACCTGGATAGGGTAACTTCAACAGAAAGGAAACTAAACTAAAATATATACAAAAAATAACTAATGCTCATGGAAAAGAACTACTTTCAAGAAAAGTAGAGCTTCAAGAATTGTCCATGAACAAGCAATTCAAGAGTATCACCATGTATATCCTGGAGAATATAAGAATATTCTCCCCATTTACTTTGAATCAGATATGGGCCCAACCAAATGGCATCAAACTTTCCAGGTTTCCCTTTATCTTCAATTTTGGCATTCCACATCAGAACCAAATTATTAGCCTGAAAATACCTTGTAGTTGTTCTTTTATCATACAAGTTTTTAACTTGCATCTGTAACTTTGTATTTCTTGCACTTGGTTCTCTTCTAGCTTCATCTAATTCCATTACAACCTCAATTCCCAATAGTATATCATCATCTATATCATTGTTATAGGTTTGGACAAATTTAGACATCTCCAACAAATTATTTTTGGGTAACCTTTCACGTATACCATACACCAAATCAAAAGGTGCACATCTAATTGCTTTCTTGATTGTTACCCTGTCTACCCAAACAACTAATCTCATCTTTGAAGCCCAAGCCTTTTTATTTTTTTCTATGGTTCATTTAATAATCTTCATCAAACTTTTGTTACTGGATTTTGCTTGCCCATTTACTTTTTAGTGGGTATAGCTTCAACCCACTTAGTGAAATAATCAGTGGCTAGTAAAATCCATGAATGACCACTACACAATTTGCATGCTATTTCTCCAATGAAATCTATACCACACTGCTGAAATGGAACTTACACATTTACAGGCCTTAACGACAAATTTCTTGAGAATTTTAATTTTTCTAAAAATCTTTGGCATGGGTCACATTTCTTGATGAGTTGATGTGCATCTTTGAAAATTGTCGGCCACCAAAAACAAACTCTCAATACTTTGTGTGCAGTTGTTTTAGCCATATAATGCCCTCCACAAACTCCACTATGTAATTCAGACAACAACTTCTGAGCCTGGTCTTGGTCCACGCATTTCAACATGACACGATCACTATTCCTCCACTAGAGCTTCCCATTTACAATGGAATATTTAATAGCATGTAATTTTAATCTTCTAATTTTTGTTATCAATCATATCTTCTGGACATTTCATCCTCTGCAAATAATATATGATATCATCATACCATTATCAAACATCTGATTACAGTTACCAGACCTGTGCTCTTCTTCTATAATATTTATCTGATTTGCATCCAAATTACTTTGGGTCATTAACTTTGCCAATCCCAATCCTCTCACTAATTTAGTTATTTGGATATCAATATTGAATTCTCGGATCCTATCTATCCATCGACATCTTCTTGTAGATACTTCCTGCTTGTAAAATTGTTTTTAATTCCAGCACTAGCCACACATGCAACTATTGTTTCTCCATTAGGTAACTCCTATAATCTTTTACAACTTTCACTAGTGGATAAGCTTTCTTTTCAATTAGATCATACTTGAATTATGCGGCTTGCAAAGATTTACTAAAAAATGCTATAGGCTGTTCAAAACCCTCATAATTCTTTTGCAATAATACAACAACAACAGTATGAAAAGATGAAAATGAAAATATCTGCATAGGTTTTCCATAATCAGGTGTTTTAAGAACAAGTGAATTTTTAATAGCCTATTTAATCTATTGGAATACCTTGACTGGCTCCTCATTCCATTTTATTTTTGCACCCTCATTCAACATTTTGGATAGAGGTCTACTAATTTTAGCAAAGTTAGTGACAAACCTTCTTAAAAAAATTATCTGCCCAAAGAAAGATTGAATACATTATACTCTTATGGGCTTAAAAAAATTATCTACCCAAAGAAAGATTGAATACGTTTTACTCTTATGGGCTAAGGGACTTTATCTATCGCTATTACCCTCTCTGGATCAATTCTCACACCATCTTTTGAAACAATGTGACCCAACAACTTACCTTTAGTTACCACAAAAATACACTTTTTTGGGTTTATGGATATCCCATAGTCAATAGCTCTGTTAAATATCTTTCCAAGGTGATCACAATGATCATTTTCCTTTTTTAAATAAGTTGTTAAATCATCCCGATATAATACTAAAAACATATTTATAATATCAGAAAATGCAACATCCATAGCTCTCTAAAATGTTGCTCCTGCATTTGTTAAACCAAAAGGCATTCTTATATAAACATATGTTCCCCAAGGCAGAGTAAATGCCATTTTTTATTGTTCTAACTCTCTAACCATTACCTTGTTGTATCCTGAAAAATCCATCCATCATAGATAACAACTCACAACCTGTTACCCTTTGTAACATCACTTCCATATTTGGCATTGGATAATTATCTTTTAGTGAAGATATATTCAGATTTCTGAAGTCAACACACAATCTGATTTCCACATTCTTTTTTTTGATAGGCACCAAGTTAGACACCCATGATGAATGTTTGATAGGTCTTATAATCCAAGCATCTCTTAACTTGACTAACTCCTTTTGCATTTTAGGGGCTAATGTTGGATTAATAGACCTCTATTTTTGCCTAAAAGGCTTGGCATTTTCTTTCAAAGGAATCTCATGCTGGAATAGATCTTCCCTGTAAGCCTTCAAATCATCATACAAGCAAGAAAAAACATGCTTGTATTTTCTCAATAAATCAATTAACATTTTTTTAACACTGGGTGACATTTTCTTTCCAATATATACCTTCCTTGGGGCTTCTTCTATACCAAGGTTAATTTCTTGCAAATCTTTAGGATCTAGGGCCATAGTAACAACCCTAGCTTTACCTTGACTATCAAACACCCTTTCTAAAACAACCAAACCTCTGGGAATTTTATTTGTCTTTAATTGAATCACTTCCTTCCCCAAGATTGTTTCTTTATCTCCTCCATTTGCATGAAAGCACTGAAATCAATCCCCTAATTTTCATATTTGTCTACACAATGTAGGAATCTTATAATATCCTTATCATTATTAAAAACCAGCCAATTTTAAATATTATCGGGAATTGAAGACCTTGTATGAATCTCAATCCTTGAAATTCCTGCAAAGGTGATGTCCTCTGGCCTCAAAGCTATATTTGCCAGGAGATCAACCATTCTGTTATGACCTCTCTTCTTCCATTCAATATCAAATGCATCAACGTTCTCAATTTGGTCCCATACATCATTCCTATATAGTTTCAACCTTTTTTATTTGGCGCATATTTTTATCTAATTTGGGATATGACTAATTCAGTGTCTCCAACTACCTTAAGATTTTTTATCCCATGTTTTTTAGATAATTTCAAATCAAGCAACAACACATCTGCTCCTGACCCCTCCTTGGAACTGGCTCCATCAAAATACATGGTCCATAAATTGTCATGTCCTGATAACTTTTCTACTTCTTCATCCAATAATGTAGGTTGTTCCTTTTTCTTCAATGAAGAATCCTCAATCCTAAATGCATTTATTTTTGTATCCACAAAACAAGTTGTATTCTCATCAGATTGTACTATATGTACCATCATATATGGTACTTTGGACTCTCTTTTAACCTTTACATTTTTACCATCAATGCAAAAAGTAGCATAGGATAGGTCACATTGCAAACTTCCACCCATAGAGGTACTCCACTTTCTTGATAATAGCATCCCATAATGGGTGGTATAACAACAACTAAGACACTCATAATTAATTCTTTCTTAGGGAAAGCATCAAGTTTATAAGGAAGTGCCTTTATGGTTCCTATCATAGGAATTTCTCTTGAATCCATAGCACAACATCTTCCATGAGGAGTATCTACCTTCAAACCCATCGATTGCATTATACTTACTGGCATGACATTATTTGAGGCCCCAGAATCGATCATACAATTTTTTTTAAATTCCCCCATTGATAATAATACTTAGAAAGAAAGGATCTATGTTGTCAGGGCTCTCCCCTACTGTATCTTAAAGGTAAATTTGGGTAATCTAGGAAACCATTCCCTCTAACTCTTTATCCTTTGTTTCATTTCACATTACATGTTCCGTCATATTATGAGATATATTTTCATTCTCAATTTCATGAGGACAAGAAACCCTTGACCCAAACCATTGCTTTCTCCCTATGTTCTTCAATTCTTAACATTTCTTGCAAAGGAACCTTAACTGTAATCTGAGGAAGCAACTGAAGCATATCCACAAGAGTATAATTTTGTAATTACAATGACATACCTAGTTGTTCTTCACATTTCTTGGATATGTTGCATTCATTATTCGATGTCTTCTGTGAATCTCCTCCAACAGGCAAAGAAGATTCTTCAACTATCTTTGTTTTCATTTTAATTGGAGATACCTTTTCAATAGGTTTTACACCCTCTTATTTTTTGGCCCACTCTCTCTTCTTGACCTCCTTAACCTCTTTTACTTTGTTTTTTAATTATTTGACATATAAACCTGAAGGTTTGCCCTGGTCTTCACCTACAACCCTGTTTCTCAGCTGATAATTATTTTTCACCTGAGCCACCATAGCAGTTGTTATTTTAGCAATCTCTTCATTTGAGGGTCTTCTTAATGACACAAAACATTCACCTTGTTCAACATTGCACACTCGGTCATCAATAGATAATTCCTCATTAGAGAAAACTTGTTGATGATACGTTTCAATTATTTGCCTTTGATTATCTATATCAAAGTTTTCAGTCTCAATATCAGAAGAATATTATACTTCTCCAAGACAAGAAGAAATCATAAGACAGTCAACATTATCACCTTCAAAGGTTTCTTCTTCTTCTTTATGTGCCTCATCTTTAGCAGAAATAAATTGTGCTACACCACAATATTTAGGTGAATGAGGTGATTGACAAGCAACACACAAAGGAATATCATCCATTATATTCATTGTGTGTTTCTATAATGGATCATGGGTTTGTTGTTCTTGTTTACCCTTTTGTTTTTGGAAAGGCTTTCCATCTTTCCAGTTTGTAATGTAAGGGTAATCTTGCAATCTTAGTGGTTTATTGAACTTATTGAATGGTGGCTTATGTGGTAAAGGAATCTTGTTGTTTTTTGCCACAATCAATTTCAAATTCTTTAAGTTATTAAGTATTTTATCTCATCTCTCTTCTTATTTAGGCATTGTACCTAAAGACTTCTCAATTTTATCTTTGGCATTCCTAGAAAATCTAGGATCCTCTCTTCTTTCGAGGTTACCTGAAGCCCTTTTGTTTCCTTCCACATTTATAGCTATTCTAAATGCATATCTTAATGTCTGAGGATCCTTGTCTCTAAGTATATATGCCATTTTTGCATCAAATGCATTCATATATGTAGCTAGACAAATATTGTCATCCAACCTTAACACTTGAAACAACTTATGCATAGCCTTCTGAAATCTGATATTAAAATCAGACACATCCTCATTCCATAACTTCCTGATATTATTAAACTCGTTTAACATGAAACTAGGGATTGTTTTGTCACCATACTTCTCTTTAAAAAATCTTTCAAATTCCTCCCAAGAACTAATACTTGCAGTTGGTGATCCCCTATACCAATCCCTGTCATCCTCTGTCAGAGATTGTACAAATAATTTCATAACCACATCTTCATGCTCCACCTCACAATCATTCAACTTATCAGTGAATTCTCTTAGGTGTTCTTTGCCAGTTATAACATTATTTCCTGTGAATTTACTAAATTTGTCCCTTAAATCATTTGGAATAATGTTGGGATATCCTAGGATCCAATCAAAATGTAATTGCCTATACCTCTCTAGATGGATAGGTCTTCTTTAAAAGTGCCCTGCTGCAACTCATCCTATAGCACTTGTTTTTGTATGAGTTGGGGTAGCACCTGTTTTAACATTTATCCCTACAGTTGTGTTAAGATCTTTAGCACCTTGGGGATGACTACTATTTTGAGTAATTCCCTGAATTTTCTATCCAATAAATGGAATCCCAGTGTTTTGAGCATTTTGTCATGCTGAGATGGAAAACTCATAGTGACATTTGGCACTACACTAGAAGAAGCCTGGGTTTTTGATGGACCAACAACAAATGAAGCACTATTCAAAACTGACAACTTAAGGAAGTCAATTTTGCTTTTCATTTCTGCATTTGAGGCTTCCATCTCAACTCTCTTTAACTCTTTTGCAAGAGTTTCATTTTCTATCCTTGTTGTTTCCAACTCATTATAAATTTAGGATGACTTTAGGCCTAATTATGGGATATTCAAAGTCTTCTTATCATCTATCTTAATGGAAGACACTTTCTATTTTCCTTTATCCAATCCAATCTGGGAACCTGAATATTGGGCTGGTTAAGGTTAGCTAACTTCTGGTTATCCGTATTATTCTTAACCTTTTCCCTCATGACATTTTCAGATATCTTATTTATAATTTCCTTCACAACAAGGCCCTCAGCACTAGGCTTATCATTTTCTTGTGCTAAGGCTTTGAGTGTTGCTATCTCTCTTATCAGACCATCTATTTCTATCACAACTCTAAAAACCTCAGATTCCTTTTCCTTTTCTCTCTTACTTCTAAGACCTATCTATTTCTATCACAACTCTAAAAACCTCAGATTCCTTGTCCTTTTCTCTCTTACTTCTAAGATCTATCTATTCCTAGAGCTCTCTTTTCAATATTTCTATATCTCCAAAAAATTCTTTTCAATCTGGTAATGTTAACTTAGATCCAGAAGTATCATCTAAGTCAATCAAGTTCACATCATTCTGTTCTCGTATCGATTCATAACTACGATAAAAATTTGTCATGAGATCTAGGGGAGGAAGTACAAAAATGAAATTTTTGTTTTCATGACTTCTACTTCTACTCCGACCCCTTGCCTTTTCTTAATATTGGACTTGAATACATTCTTTCCTTTGTGGTTGCATTTCTTCTTGTATAGGTGTATCCAATAAAGAATTGAAAAATCCTAAACTATATGGTTCAGAACTTTTGGAAGATGTTGCATGAACCATAGGAACCGAGTTTAGCTTTGACTTGCATTTTTGTGCTTGGGTTCAATGAAGAAGGAGTGACGTTTGTGTCTGAATTTCTTCTCAGTCCTTGTCTCTACGGAGTTCTCTAAAGCTCTTCCAATTTTTCTTCAGGGTGCAACTTCATGCATCCTCTGGTGTTCTTTGCTCTACTCATAGTAATAGAGTCCTCCAAAAATTTGTTAGAATTATTCAAAGATATACGCATTGGCATAAAAACCTCAGAGTCATCACCCAAATTACTTTGGGATTTCAAATAATATACTGCTTAATACTTTTTGAAAGAAATCAGTGAACGTTGTTCATAATCTAGAATATATTTTTCAGAAAAATGTAGAATACCCTTTTCATAGGAAAACATGAACCGAAATACAAAACCACAAACTTAACCATCCAACCACAGAAATACTATGAAAACTTCTACTTTATTCTATCCAAATATTCTTCAACAAAAGTCTCTTTATCATTCAGTCCCCAATAGAGTCGCCATTTTTTGTTGGTGCCCAAAAATGGGTTTACACTAACTCAAAGGTAGAGACCAAGTTGTTTTCCAACTGCTTAATATTCCTTAGACTTGGACCAACAATGACAAGGATGCTAGATCATTCTACACTTTAGGCTCTCCAAAACCAAGGAGGGTGATCCCTATGCTTATTTGTGATTTTACGCCACAATCACAAATCATTCATAAAACAACGCAAATAATCTCATTTAAAGGCTCAACAATAATGGAGAATGCTCAGGAATGGCAAGTTCCTCATTGATCCTCAACCCGTTTGGAGCATGAGATGGCTAACACACATGATCACATTCATATAAAATGAAAGTATTCATATATTCAACAAATTATAGCAAACTAGTGATGACTTCGAATAATAAACAAAAACACATGAATTTAATTTACGATGATCAGTGCCTTATCCATTGGGTACATGAATTCATACTACATTAGATTGTACTCCTGATAGAATTTATCTAACAACCTTTAACCAAAGATAATATTGCCTTACAATATACGGTATTTGTAATTCCCACCCAAAACTACTTATCAAAATCCCTATAAAGACCTCTATCACTTTGCAAGCTAATTCAAACAGTTAATTGACCTATAAGACCAAAGCTTGAACCAAAATTTACATATACCACAATAGTGCAATGAATGATAAAATCCTTGATAATACGCATTCAAAACATGATAGAATAATACATTGGAGAGAAATGAGTTTGAATCATATATTCATTCATTAATTCCATTGTCTCAATAAGAATACAATCTATAGGTAATGGTGGTATTTTGGATATGTTGATATGGTTGTTTAATTGATGTCAACACTTGTCAGCACTTGAGAAACACTTGGAGATCTTTGGCATGTTTGGTGAATTATGCACAGTCACTAGTATCTGGTTAACCGGCAGGATTATATTGTTCACCGACACTAAGGATGATTTGATATCATCTGGAGATTACTTGGTTATGTCGAAGACATTTTTTGGAAATTTTGTTTTGGTGATTTTATTCATTGGTGTAATTGGGTTTGCATATTTGCTATTACCAGAAAATAGGTCTAGGTTATGGACTGGCAAGCATATCTATTCCTAATCAGCACGACACATCATGAAGATCATTTATTATTATTGTAAATGCATTGATCCGACATCATGCATCGCATATTGATTCATTTGTAATTGATTTTATTGTAATATCTTTTAGTGAGCCGACCTACTCATTTGGTCTTAGGTTATGGTATAAATGTAAGATCTCATTTATGAGATTAATATAGGATTGGAAAAAGGAATATAATAAGGTATATGCGAATATAAGTAGAGCTATACACACAGACATCATTCAAGATTGAAGGAAGGTTTGAAGAAGGCAAATCAAAGCTTAACCGATACTGAATCTAGCATATGAAGATGCTATTTTGAGTAGTACATTATCATTGGATTTAACCATCCAATTCTAGTCAAGGTGACTCCCATTTTGTGATTGAGCAATAAGCTCTAGGTAGTTGGCCTTTTTGCATGTACAAACTCCATATTGTACACACATACTATCTACAATAGTATCATCTGATTGTGGGTAAGGTTTCCTATCGTGGTTTTTCCCCTTATAGGGTTTCCACATACAAACAATTGTGTTATGTGTTGTGGATGTTATTGTCTTTCTCGTTCATGCATTAAAATTCATCGATACTACAATTAATTGTTAAACTCTCTACCAACATTAAAGTTTGGTTTATCGGTATTAAGCATTAAGTTTGGTTAAGTTAGTTTTGGTTTATATTTATTGGACAATTGATTCACCCCACCCCCCCTCTCAGTTGCCTCTGAGACATAACAATTGGTATCAGAGCCTAGTCCTCTTTTTGTAGAACTTTAAGCAACTTGAGGAGATCCAATGTCTACTAACTATTTCAAGAAGGACAACCCGAAGCTTGATAGAACTAACTATGGCATATGGAAGATCAGAATAGAAACATTTGAATTGAATTGGAAAGGACATATGGGATGTTACAAAGAATGGCTATGTTGTTCCTATTGAAGGTCAACCTATTCCACAAACCTTGGCTAAAGATGAGGAAAATGATTGCAAAGCAAGAGAAGCACTTTTGAGCGTATTGTCAGATTAGAAAATCATGGGATTATCAGATAGATCTACTACTAAATATATTTGGGACAAGCTGGAAACATTTAATGAAGGTGATACCATAGTCAAAATTTTAAAATTGGAATGCTTTCGGGTCAGGTATGAAAATTTGAAAATGGAAGAAGATGAAAGGATTTCTGCATTTATGGAAAGAGTAAATGAAATTGTTTTGGGTATACAATGTTGTGGAGGAACCTTAAGTGAAGATGAAATTGTTTCTAAAGTTTTAAGAGCTTTTCCACTAGAAAGTTACTGCTATAAATGAATTGAGAACAATGCCTAATGCATCATTATCTATAGACACTTTGGTTGGAAAACTTTCAGCTTTTGAACTTGAGGAATTTGGTCCTTTTGCTACTATTAAGATAGATTTAGATTTCAAAGCATCATCATCATCATCTAAGAAATCTGTTTGGAAAACCTTTTATGCAAGAGAGCTTGAAGAAATTAGAAAGGATAATGAAGAACTCGAAGAACTTGAAGCACTATTTGCAAGGAAAATGCCTAAAGGTCCAGTTGGAAGTAATTATGAAGGTAAAGAACCATTTAAATGTTTTAGCTATAATAAGATTGGTCATATGGCTTTCAGGTGTCCTGGTAGACATGCAAGATTGAAAGAAGAAGCTAAAAGAACATATAAGCCTAACCCTAAATATCAGAGATATAGATTTAAGAAGAATAGAGACAAATCATTTTACTATGCTGATGAAGGAGTTACTGATGATTTTGATGAGGAATCCACAAACAATGGATAGGATATTTTTGCTATAACAGAAGATCAACTAGCACCTACTATTCAACCAGTAGAGTAGGCCTTGGTAGCTAAAATTGAAGATAAAGATGAATGGATTATTGATTCTAGATGTTTGCATCATATGACTGGTGATAATAGTAAATTCTTAACCTTTCAAGAATATAATGGAGGTCTAGTAAGATTTGGAGATGGCAAAGCTTGTTTGATCAAAGGAAAATGCACTATATCTTTTGATGGTAACAACAATACTGATAATGTTTACTATGTTGAAGGTTTGAAGCATAATCTTTTGAGTGTTGGTCAATTAGTTGAAAAGGGATTTCAATTACAATTCAAAAATGGTAAATGCAAAATCATGATTAGAATTGGTTTGGAAATTGCAATAGATAATTAGACTAGAGGTAATATCTTTCATTTGAATAACAATGAGAAGACATGCTTGATTTCACATATTGATGAAAGTTGGCTATGGCATAAGAGACTATGTCATGTAAATTTTTATTGCATTGTGAAGATTAGTACAATTAAGGCAGTAAGAGATTTACCTAAGATTGTTAAGCCTCACAATCCAGTATGTAAGGAATGTCAATTTGGAAAGCATGTTAGAACATCTTTTAAGAGTATACCAAAAAAATCCAATAATGTTCTTGACTTAATTCATACTGATTTATGTGGTCCAGCAAGAACTAGAAGTTTACAAGGAGATAGATATTTTATGCTAATCATTAATGATTATTCTAGAATGTGTTGGGTTACTTTTCTCAGTGAGAAATCAAAAGCTTTTGGGAAATTCAAACTATTCAAGGTCATGGTAGAGAATGAAACCGGTAAGAAAATCAAATATTTGAGATTAGATAAAGGAGGTGAATTCACATCTAGGAAATTTAATACATTCTGTGAAGTGAATGGAATCAAAAGACAGTTATCAGCACCTGGGACACCCCAGCAAAATGGAGTTGTGGAAAGAAAGAACAAAACTATTTTGAATGTAACTAGAAGCATGATATCAGAAGAAAATCTACCTCATGTGTATTAGAGTGGAGTCAATACAGTTGTTTATACATTCAACAGAGTTCACATCAAAGGTGAAACCGGTAAGACCTCTCATGAACTATGGTTTGGTAATACTCCTACTCTTAAATATTTCAGAATATTTGGAAGCAAATGTTATATTAGAAGAGATGAGTATATTGGAAAATTTGATCCTAGAAGTGATGAAGGAATATTTCTTGGTTATTCATCTAAGAGCAAGGCATATGGATGTTTTAATAAGAGATTGCATAAAATCATTGAGAGTGCAAGTGTGAAGATTGATGAACAGTTTAGAAGGTCTATAGACTCTAAACCGGTAGTTCAAATAATCACAAATGAACCTACTATGAGCACACCGGTACAAAATGTTGATCTAGTCACAATGGCATCATTTGAGAATTCCACAGTGACTGAAGAACAACAGCAAGTAAAAACACCTTGGTATGTAAGATTGAATCACTCTAAAAATCAGATAATTGCGAACAAGTATCAAGGAGTTATGACTAGAGGAAGGCTAGAAAATGAAGAGGTATGTCTTATTTCTAAAATTGAACCAGCATCAATTAATGAGGCATGTGAAGATAAAAACTCGATTAAAGCTATGGAAGTTGAATTGGAACAAATTGAAAAGAATAACACATGGACATTAGTTCCCCGACCTAAAGACAAAAATGTAATTGGAACTAAATGGGTATTCAAAAATAAACTTAATGAAGATGCTAAGGTAATCAAAAATAAAGAAAGATTAGTGTGTAAGAGATATTCACTGAAAGAAGGAATTGATTAAAATGAAACCTTTGTACTGGTAGCTAGAATTGAGGCAGTCGGATTATTCTTAGCTTTTGTAGCATACAAGAACTATAAAGTATATCAAATGGATGTTAAATGTGCATTTTTGAATGGAGATCTTGAAGAGGAAGTTTACATTGAACAACCCAATGGATTTTCTTTGATAGATGACAAAGATATAGTTTGCAGGTTATGGAAAGCTTTATATGGATTGAAGCAAGCTCCTAGACCTTGGTATGCTAGATTGGACAAATATATTTTCAAGTTTGGTTTCACTAAAGGTAATGCTGACAACAATCTATATTACAAAGTAACTAATGATGACATCTTGGTTATATAAGTTTTTGTTGATGATATAATCTTTGGAGGAGAAGATGGATTGTGTAAAGACTTTTCTAATAAGATGCGGGAAGAATTTGAAATGTCTATGATTGGAGAGATAAAATTCTTCTTAGGATTGTATATTTCATAGACTGATAAAGGCATATTCATAAATCAATCAAAGTACTTGAAGGAATTACTAAAGAAATTTGGCATGGAAAACTCTAAACCGGTAAGCACACCTATGACTACAACTGATAAACTATCATTGAAGGATGAATCAACACCTATTAATCTAAATAGGTACAAGTCTATGATAGGAGGTTTACTATATTTGACACAAACAAGACCTGATATTATGAATGCAGTATGTATTGTTTCAAGATTTCACAATAATCCTAAAGAAAATCATGAATCAGCAGTGAAAAGAATTTTTCGGTATCTACAATGAACTACAAATCTTGGTTTATGGTACCCTAGAGATGAAAACTTTGGGTTATGTGCATACATTGATGCAAATTGGGTAGGAGATGTAGATGACAGGAAAAGAACCACCGATGGAGCATTATTTCTTGGTAGCAAACTAATTTCATGGTTGAGCAAGAAACAAAGTTGTACATCTTTATCAACAACAGAATTAGAATATGTTGTAGTAGCAACTAACTGTACACGGGTATTATGGATCAAGCAAATGTTGAAGGACATAAAGGTAAAATTCAAGGAACCTATAACAATTTACTATGATAATATGGCAGCAATTGATATATCTAAGAATCCAGTATTTCACTCAAAAACTAAACATGTTTCTATCAAATTCAATTTTCTAAAAGAGAATGTTGAAGCAAAAGAAGTGAAATTGGTTTATGTGAATACTAAAGAGTAGATTGTAGATATCTTTACTAAGCCTTTGCCTAAAGAATCTTTTGAGTATCTCAGAGAGAAGCTTGGGGTTATACCCCCAATAGTAGAGACTTAGATAGTTGATGATTGTCATCAATTGGCAGAATTAATAGAGAAATATTTTTTTGACTTTGATGAGGAGAGCTACTTCTTAGGGGGAGTAGTTGGATAAATTGATAAGTTTGTATTTTGTGACAATTTCTTTGAACTATTTGTATTTGGTTTTGTATTTCTTTGGCATTTGATGTCAAAGGGGGAGAGATATTGAAAAATACAATCTTTGGGGGAGAGATTATTCATTGGGGGAGATATTGTTACTCTCTATATCTATATTTTGATGATCTGTTTGGGAGATTGTTGGTTTTTGGTGTTTGGCATTTCTGTTTTGGCACTTTGATGGTTTTTCCATCTTGTGATGCCATCAATGGAAAAGGGGGAGATTGTTGGTATTTTGGATATGTTGATATGGTTTTTTCATTGATGTCAACACTTGTCAGCACTTGAGAAACACTTGGAGATCTTTGGCATGTTTAGTGACTTATGCACAGTCACCGGTATTTGGTTAACCAACAAGATTCTATTGTTGACTGGCACTGAGGATGATGTTATCATATGGAGATTACTTGGTTATGTTGAAGACATTGTTTGGACACTTTGTTTTGGTGATTTTGTTCATTGGTCTAATCAGGTTTGCATGTTTGTTATTACTGGCAAATAGGTCTAGGTTATGGACCGACAAGCATATCTATTCCAGATCAGCATGACACGTCATGAAGATGATTTATTATTATTGTAAATGCATTGATCCAGCATCATGCATCGCATAATGATTCATTTGTAATTGATTTTATTGTAATATCTTTTAGTGAGCCGACCTACTCATTTGGTCTTAGGTTATGGTATAAATGTAAGATCTCATTTATGAGATTAATATAGGATTGGAAAGAGGAATATAATAAGGTATATGCAAATATAAGCAGAGCTATACATGCAGACATCATTCAAGATTGAAGGAAGGTTTGAAGAAGGCAAATCAAAGATTAACCGGTACTGAATCCAGCATATGAAGATGCTATTTTGAGTAGTACATTATCATTGGATTTAACCATCCAATTGTAGTCAGTTTGACTCCCATTTTGTGATTGAGTAGTGAGCTCTAGGCAGTTGGCCTTTCTGTATGTGCAAAATCCATATTGTACACACATACTATCTACAGTAGTATCATCTGATTGTCGATAAGGTTTCCCACCATGTTTTTTCCCCTTATAGGGTTCCACGTACAAACAATTGTGTTATGTGTTGTGGATGTTATTGTCTTTCTGGTTCATGCATTAAACTTTATCAGTACTGCAATTAATTGTTAAACTATCTATCGGCATTAAAGTTTGGTTTACCGGTATTAAGCATTAAGTTTGGTTAAGTTAGTTTTGGTTTGTATTTATTTGACAACTGATTCACCCCCCCTTCTCTCAGTTGCCTCTGGGACCTAACACATAATTCCTTCAAGAACCTGTAAAAAACCATAGACCCAAGATTCTTTTCTATTTTTCTATGTAAAATGACCTTTAACAATTCTTTTTATTTCACCTAGACTTTTTCTATTTGGAAACAGAAAGTCAGAACACATAAGGGACCAAATTTCTGAACCCTATCTCATAGCCCTAAATTCCCTTTAATAGAAAAATAAGGCAGCAAAACAAGCTTTAGGCCAGAGGAGACACCTACCATTTAAGAATGACTATGCATTATGAAATTCTGTTAAAACAATCATCCTCAAACTTTGTTCAAATTGGATCAAAATTTGGGACTACCTTCTTCGAAACTCATGATGAAAATTACACACATCATATTTCATGGGTTACAAAATATCGATCACTAAAAAACAAAAACAGTTATGCAAACAGTTCACAATTTTCTATTCATCATTTAAGTACATGCCACTCCATCTTCTATTATCTTCGTCGAATGGCCAATTGAAATTAATTATGTCATCTTCTTTTTCCCTATATGGAATATACTTAACGGCTACTTGGTTTTCCTCTCTTTCAAAAGTTTCAAAAAATAGCCCTATAGCAATTATATTATCCATACTATCTTCCAGCATATCCATATTTAGCCCATCGTAAATAATTTCTACCTGGGTGTTGATAACCCTCTCTGCATCTTCTTTCCAAAACTGCAAAGGCTTAACTACCCCCTCTCTATCTTCAATATTTGGTAGCAGAGTTTTTTCTAATTCACTAAAATTCTTAATCAACTCCCTTATATTTGTCTCTATACTTTATGGCAGAAATTGGGATTTTTGCATTGATTTTACCAACAAATATGTTGGTCGGAGTGCATTTGGCCTCTCAGTATGAAATTTAGAAGCCATGGACATCATTCTAAACTCATTTCCTCTTTGTAACCATTTTCTAAACAAGGGAATCTCCACCTCTTTATCATCATTAAATTTTTGAATAGCATCAAAAAGTAAAGAATACAAGGCATGAATTCTATTTAACCTGTTTTCAATTTTCTCATTTAAATGGATTAGCATAGAGCTAACTATAATCCTCTTCTCCTCGGCTGATTATTTTTTTGATGCCTTTAATTTATTTTCTAATTCAGCAATCTTCTCCAAAAGATGAGACTCATTTGGTTCAGTCGATCTTGTAGTATCAGGCTCATCATCATCATCATCATATGGGAATAATACCATGCTAGAGATATTAGTACTTATATTTAATTGAATTGCTTCTTCTTTCTAGATCATAGGTGGTGACCTGGATGTAGATGGCTCAGATGGTCTTGTAAGTG
Source organism: Cryptomeria japonica (assembly GCF_030272615.1). Lineage (NCBI taxonomy): Eukaryota > Viridiplantae > Streptophyta > Pinopsida > Cupressales > Cupressaceae > Cryptomeria > Cryptomeria japonica. The sequence goes on from NC_081410.1 coordinate 532,013,802, forward strand.
CAGGATATGAAACCTTTATTTGTCTTTTCTCAAGGAGTTGCATTCTTGTTTACAACTCCACACATCTTTTCTAAGATGCATTATAATCATTGAAAATTTTATCAAATTTGTTCATCTGCTCAGTCATCTCTGAAGCTTCCTTTTCGCACTCTCATGTGCTAGCTGTTATCACTATTTTAAAATTGGGTTCTTTCCCCATAATTGGCTATGGTATTTTGAAAATTTTTGAATAGGGTATGGTCTAAGTGCTTCAGCTTTGTTCTAAACCTAGAGGGTTTAAGGGTTTTCCAAGTTTTAAACTTTATATTTTGTATTAGATCCCCTGGTTCCTATTCCTTCGTTACTTTAGTCCACTTAAGTCATGGGTCGCGGGGTCATAAGAAGTGTCCCCCCTTGCTATTTACCTAGGCGGTCATGTTGATTATTTGAAAAAATTTCGCCTTGTATTATTTCATTCTAAAGTGTCGGGCCCGGTAAATGCCGATCAACTTGAGAAAGGATCCGACGGTCAGCGCTATTTCGCGAGGGTAAGATGCCCACTTCTTAAGACTACGAAATAGCGAGAATGAATATCAGTTGTCCATGTGTCACGACGGGGTAAGCGGAAGGCATAGCTGTCAGAAATAGCTGGAGCCCCGTGGCTTTCTTCTGGCGTATTATAAGGCAGCACGTGGCACAGGTTGCAACAGTCAGCAGGTCAAGGCGCTAGGTGTCCATGACGTGTCAGTGGGCCCCAAAGATGAGTTGGCTCACAGGTGGAGATGACCTGGCAAGGACAGCTCTTACAATTTACTGAGACCCTGTGGCTCCTTCGAGCAAATGAAAAATTGACAGGTCAGCTCCGAAGGTGACAAAGCGCCAGGTGTCCATGGCGTGTCTGTGGGCCCACCATCTCTGAGAGCTTCTAACAGGGTTTAAATGCCGAGCAAGTTGAGATATGATCTAACGGCTCGCGCTATTTCGCAAGGGTAAGATGCCCACTTCTTAAGGCCGCGAAATAGCAAAAGTTAACCAGGACCGTCCACGTGTCTTGATGACACACGGTCTGAAAGGAAACTGTGGGTCCCTACGGTTCCTGCTTGACGAATGAAAAATTGATAGGTCGGCTCCAAAAGTGACAAGGCGCCATGTGTCCATGGTGTGTCCGTGGGCCCACCATCTCTGAGAGCCTTCTCAAGGGGTTAATATTAGCCATCCACGTGTTTTGATGATGACGTAGGAGATAGACCTGTTGACACGAAGGTAGGGCCCCCATGGTTCTTCTTCTGGCAAATGACAGAATGACAAATCAGCACGGTAGGTGACTGGATGCCAGGTGTTAGTGACGGCTTAGCGGGCCCACCATTCTTGAGGACCTGTTCGAAGGATTAAAAGGTGATTAACTTGAAAGATGATCCAACGGCCCACGCTATTTTGTAAGGGTGAGGTGCTCACCTTTTAAGGCCGCGAAATAGCGAGAGTTAACGAGGGCCGTCCGCGTGTCATGATGATGACATGGCAAAAAGGGAAAAACATGGGCCCGCCACAGTATAAAGGGATACATTCGGCTAGTATCAAAACGGAATGTAAAGGGATTTTCTAAGCCAATGATCAGATGCCACGTGGTATTAGGTAGCCAATAGAAGGATGGGACCCAGGCTAAAGACAAAGCCGTCAAAATGCAATTCACAGTGAGACACTTGCAAGAAGGCTGCGACCCGTTGGAGTTAAAATATGAATTCTCGTATGAATTCGATTTTGAAGGGACGGCCAGAGCATGCGGAATCAATGTTACAGTTAAGGCCCAGAGTACAAGCATTTGATTTCCTAACAACCAAGTATAGAGATCTTTTAAAAGGATTTTGCAAAAGAGTAATGCAGAGTTATCTTTTGCAAATACAGAGAAGGTGAATCAGTTGCAGAGCGAATTTCTTCAAGCAAGCATCAGGTTCTTTCTTATTTTGCAACCATACTTGTGTTGTAATAAGTGAAATTATTCTCGTATTACGGAAGTGTTTTAAGAAGTGATATTCCTCTGGTTGTATTGCAAATGGCTCCTAAAAGGGAATTTTCTGGTAAAGTTGATTATTTAGAAAGAAGTGTGTGTGATAACTTTTTAGAACAGTTGACGCTGTCAACCAACCAGGCATCTAAGGCCAAAGAGTTAGTACCCAGGGCTCCCCGTCTGAAGATTGGAGAAGGATTATATGACAAGGGTAATTGGTTAAGAGACCCACAGGTTGGATTGTCTGGGTTGGGGTTATTTAGAATCGGATTTGGGATGAGGAATTCTCCTGCTCCTCAAAATAACATTTGGGAATTAGATGTTGGGAAGTTGGTAGTCCCAGGGGTGTTCATGGATACAGATTTGTTAACCCAAATAGCATTGAATTATGATTTAGTTACAAGGTGCATCCGGGATGTAAATGGAAAAGCCCTCGTGGACATTAATGCAGAAGAGTTGAGAACAACATTTGGGCTCAGTGAGTTCACAAGCTTCTTGGAACCTATAAATTTCACACAATTAGCCCAGGTGTACAGGGCACAGAGGACTCATCTTAGGAATGGGCCTCTCAAAGAACTTTTTCTAAAAGTAGGAGGGTTAGCAGTTGTAGGGCCCAATACACAAGAGCCTTTTTCATTAAGTATTTTTACCTTGAGGGCAAAAGGGATGTATTGGGCACTTTGCCAAGTTCTAGGAGAGGATGCTGAATCGAATATGCCAAACCATTACTTGCTAATGATTGTTCAAATTTTGAATCCTTCCCTTGCTATTACATTTGATTATGCTTCTTATATTGCCGATGCTATCCATGGAGGATTGATAGGGATAAAGAATGGAAAGGTAGATAGGCCATTTGGGTGGTATTCACTCTTGATGCACCTCTTTCTCTTCAAAGGTGGTGATTATTTCGCCAGTGGTATGGACCTGGTAAAAGAAAAGGAGGGAGAGAAGATGTCGGTACAACTATGGAGTACTGTGTTGTCATGGGATAGAGAGGATGCTAGTTTTCTGAAATTTGATAAATATTTTACATCCAAAATAAGGACTCTCCTTTGCTCTGACAACCCAAGAGTCCCCAAGGTTCTTCTGGAGTTCTTAAGGCCAAAAGAATTCGCAAAGAATATCAAGATAGTTCATAATTGGGGTGATATGTACTTATATCCAGTCTCTATAGTTTTTAGATTTTTTGGTTTCAGAGGCACCCCATTTTTGTTACCATACCAGGTCCCCCTCAAAGTGGGAATAGCTGAGATTCTCAGACAAATTGGTAACCTGCAAGAGGCAGAGTTAACAGGCAGAGGTAAAGGGACTATTTTCCCTATGGCTACAGTGGCCCACCAATTTGTAATCACCAAGGGAGGCTGGAAATGTTTTGAGGATTTCCTCAAACCCTACCATTTGTCCACTGCAGTGTCTAGATGTGCTGATCCAGAGGACTTTTACAATGGTGTGTTCCGGAAAAAAGTAGCATGCAGAGGTAGGCCTCATCAATTCCACTTTCCTGAAGACCTCATCAGGAATGAATTTGATTTAGATGAACAGGAGTTGAGGAAGGAAAAGTGGGTGGCTTACAGGAAGGCCCTGGATTTTGTGCATCAATTTGATGCTAGCTATGACCCATTGTCTAGCTTCTTCCCATTGGAAGAGAAAATAAAATTTTTGATTATTTGCTTTGAGGATGTGATGCAAACAATAAAGGAGAAGAGGGAAGTTGTAATCAAGAATAACCCTGAGAAAGCAAGAATGATTTTGGGAAAATCAGCTCCCATTAAAGCAATCCCTCCTGGTGATTACACCCTGCATAAGAAAGCAGGTTACAGTGTGTTGGTGTCTACAACAGGGGAGCCCTCTTCATCTAAAGGAAAGAGGAAGGTACAAGATGTCATTGACATCCAGGACAGCCCAAAGAAGCAGAGGGTGGGAAAGGAAGTGCAATCAGATACACCCCTGTATTCCCCATCCCAATCCCCTCTCCACATAGGAGATGAGCAAGCAGCAACTAAATACCTCTCTCAGTTGGGCAGCTTGGGGGAGATTGCATATACATATGATGAAGTGGAAGAAGGGATGCCAGAAGAACCCACTGAAGCACAGATGGACATCACTTCAACTGAACTTAAAGGCTAGGAGTGGGATCCTGAGATAAAGAAGGCCACTAGTGTCTTTCTAGCTGATGATGGCTTCGTCACATCTGAAGCATTTATGCAATTTATCTAGAAGCAACATATAGATAAATATAATGCTAGATGTGAAGCAAAAAGGGCAGAGCAGCCTAATAAAGATCCAGCCTCAGTAGAGGAAGAGATAAAATAGGAGATGATGGAAGAATTCAAAACCATCACTCCTGAACAGGGAAGGGATCTAGTAGCACAAGCTGGAGTGCTCATTCTACCAGAATGGAATATTGTTGATGCTCTGGTGCTAGATGCAGTGAGAAAAGAGACCAAACCCATGGAAGGGGTTACATTCAGTAAGGACAATGCTGCACTGGTCATGTGGTCCCTTAAAAGAAATGAGGACAAGAAAGGTAAAGATACCTCAGGGACAAGTCACATTGGTGGATTGATGGTCAAGAGAGTAGAGAGTACAGGGGTAGTAGAGGCTGCTAGCACTGTGCTAGAGACTGCCAAATTTAGTGTTGTAGTGGCTGAAAAGGAAGCCAAAGAAAAGGAGGCCCTCCAGTTTAAATTGGAAACAGTTTTGAAGGCTTATGATAGTGCCAAGGAGGAGATAAGAGGCAGAGATAGTATTATTGCTAAATTGCAAAGCCAGCTGGCAGGACAATGCCAACAAGGTGAGTCCTCAACATTAATGATCACCTCTTCTCCTGCAAGACCTCCACCTACTAGCCCCATCATTGAGCTCCCACCATCTCCTACGCCTTCTAGCTCTCAAATGATTGAGATAACTCCCCAAGAATTGGAGAATCTAAAGCAGACTCAGGCCTATTATGTGGGGAAGTATGAGGAGAAGGTAAAAGCCACAATCTCCAGTTTTGCAGACACTATAAATGCCTCACTCCTTCACAATAGTGTAGGAAAGGTCATGGAGATATGGACTGAGTTAAGAAGAGATAAGGCCATTTTGACACCCATTTTTGACAGATGGAGGCCTAGGGAGCAAGACTTAGAGTTCATGTGTGTTTCCTGTGATGAAGCAAGATCTAACCCTATTATCAAATCCACTTCTGATATCACTAAGAGTTTATTGCAATTGGCAATGGAGGTGGACAATGTGGAAAGAAGGGTTAAATTGCTTAAAAAGGAATACACTGATCAAGTTTGTGAGTTGCTCCCAGGAATTTTTGCCAATCCAGATTAGCTGAAAGATAAGCAGATATGGCTCAATGAGATGGATGCCAAATTGTCAGCAAGGGTCAAGGGAATCATTGATCTGGATGATACCTCGTTCTTTTTTATAACCATACAGGAAATAGAAAGAATTAAATCACACTATAGTTTTCTTAACTCAGAAGTCAACAAGCTGAGGAATTCTTGGAAAAGGTTGACTAAAGTTAAGAATGATGTGATTAGTTTTGTATGGCCGACAGAGGAGACATATAGTGAGTGGGGAGTTAAATATTCCACTCGAGATCCGGAGCAATTGGAGGGCGTCCCTGAAGAGCCAAAAGAAGTTACAACTGAACAACCCGTTGAACAGACTGTTGGGGAATTTGAGAAGAGCGCATAACTGATTCACGCAAAAAAATCATAACCTCTTCAATTTTGAAATAATTGTAACAAACTTTCCTCGAGAAGTCCGAAGCTTTGTGCATCCATATTGTTATAAATGGATACCAGGACTAGAGAGAAAGGGATCACAAAAATTTTGTAAGAAAACGCTGCAGAAAAATTATCTGAGCTTTTCCAAAGTTCAATGGAGAATCAGACTTTTGTAAAATATTTTCAAATGAATATCAATATACAGGCCGTCAGTTTTGAGTAAAGCTCTGTGTCGTCTTCAATCTTGTCCTTAAGTCTATTTACTGTTTTCATTCTGAATAATCCAGGATTTTCTGTTTGATTGAAATTGTAAGGCAATCTCAGTATGGGTGTTTTTAGCTTTTCTCTCTAGGAGGGAAATTAAATATGCATGATCATTCTTACCAGTAAATACTTCGGGAGAGACTTTGAATTTTGAGGACCATAGTTTAGTTTGAAGTGATTGAATTCTTGTTGGTGTTAGGCATTCGCAAGGATTAATGGAAACCAAGTTGATGGGAAGTATAGGGATATTTTGTTTCGAGAGTTTTATTTGAGTTTGAGTGACTCTGTAGCCTTGGATAAAGCACTGGTACTAATTGAAGATGTTTATTGCATGCTTTGTTGATCAAATATGCTGAAGTTGAGTATTGTTTCATTCTTTGTTTTCAGTTGTTTTCAAGGTGAATAAACTCACTGGTTTTCTGGACTGGTTTGCTGTGGGTTTGCTGCTTAAGAGTTTGAAGTTAATTCATAAAGGGTATACCCACCTGGGCTCAAGGAAGAGCCCGAAGTGTAGAAGGTCTAACCAAACCTTGTCATATGTTGTCTCTAAAATCCCTTTATCCTTGATGTCTTCTCGGCACCTATTTTAGATTGTATTATTAAGGGCATTGAAGGAGAATCAGATTTTGAGAACAACACTAGCTTAGCAATATCAACATTCAATTTTGTAGCCTCTACACTTGATATATTGTCCACTCTCTTTATAATCAAACTTCCCCTCAAATTAGGGTTTAAATCACTGATATCAGGCTTCCTACGTCCTTCCTCCAATGTCCATATAGCCAGGGTTGCATAATCATCTGCAAAGTCTGATCCCCTTAATGCTAACCCTTCTTCTTCTTCCTTTGATTTCTTGATAGTGTCAAATGCCACTTCATTTTCTATATCCCATTTTGGTAATATCAAAACTCCAGCCTGATCGATAATTTTACTGCCTTCATCAGTAGTGATTTCCTTGAATTCTTCCTTCATTTCATTTTTTACTTCCTCTTGGATTTCTTGGTCCAATTTATTTGGCCTTTGTGCTTTCCTCTCAACTATCCTTCCTTTGTATTCTCCAACCTTTCTCTCCCATACTAACTGCAAAAAGGCTGGGCTTTTTACAAATGCATCATCCTTAAGGAAATTGTCACATGCCTCCTTTCTTGCAACTTTGAAGGCTTTACCCTGAATATCTAAGGGAGTAAGATCCAACTCCAAATTAGGAGGCAATATAGGAATACCAATTTGCATTTCTACACTTGTTGCAACAAACTTGTCTCCCTCCACCTGAGTTTAATCTTGCCTAATTGGTGAAATAGATACATTTGATGGTGAGGGGCTTTTATCGGATTCTTCAAGATCAATGACCTTGACTCCTTGAGGAGGCTTAGTTGGTATCTTGGGGAAAAAATTTGAATTCATTATTTTCTTACCCTTTCTCCTTATCAGTCTCCCACTATCACTGCTACTACCCTCCTCACTTGTTTCTTCTCTAACTCTTTTGTGAGGAGATTCTTGAGCAGGCCTCTCTGCTACCACACCACTTGTTGCCTAGGATACAGAAGGCTATGAGCTTAATAGTTGTCGACCATGAACTTCTTCATGTCTAGCTAGCTTTTCCCTTTAAACTTTAGTCAATTCAACAAAACTTTAAATAACAAATTCAATCTTGGTATAGAATGGAGAAAACTCCTTTAATGGATCATTATGTGGTCAAATTCATTCTTGATTAAATCCTCAAGAAACTTATGTACATGGGGCAATAGAGATGCTCTTATTCTCTTTCTAAATATGCTGAAAAAACCTTGAGGATCACTATTTCTAGCTATACTTACCCCCAAATGGTATGGTGCAAAGAATTTGTCAAAATGCTCATACCCTCCCTTTATAATTACAAAGTAGGGGATAATGGTGTAATACGAGAAAATTGACCCCTTTTCTTTATTTTTCAATTCTTTATCTTGGATACACCCAATTTTCCACATTAACTCAATAAAACCCATTATTAGAGGAATATTGAAAGGGAGCACATGAGGTTGTCCAAAAAAACCATAAATTCTTATCACAGTACTAACAAAGTATGGGATAAAGTCTCCCCAATTATGTTCAATTCTAGGAAGAGGCACCCTTTTCTTGGGTCTCACAAAGTCATGCGATTCTTTAGGAATCCTTGGTGGATTCACTATCAATGTTTGTATTAACCTAGAAGCAAAGTTGTTATCAAATCTTATATAGTTGTCTTCTTGTCTATCCCATGACATATCTGTGCTCTAGAGCCGTATTTGAATTTTTTGATTGTCTATTGTCCTTCTAAGGTTCATGGTACCCTCAAAATAATATGCATTCCTTGAAAGGAACATATGCATGAGTAAAGAATACCAGGAAAATTTAACACCAACAACTTGGTTCTTAATGTCTAATAACCCCTAATGGATCTTTTCCTCAAGATAAGGGGCAAAGTCAAAAACTAATGTAAAATCTGGATGCTATATCTGCATAGCCATGTACATGAAATCAGGTGACATCACTGTAATGGGAATAAAACCCAATACTTGGCATAAAGAGAAAAAGGTAGCTTGGAAGTAAGGAGCAAAAGCACCAATTGGGAATGGTTCTTTTGAACTAGGGATAATATGATATGTTGTACTTCCTACTCTGGCCAAGTGCATTGGAAGGAAACTCTTTCTAATCAATTCCTTTATTTTGTAATATTCTTACCTCTCTTCATTTAAAACTATTGGTACCATGCTAGGGGATGGTTCATATAAGTCAAAAATCTCTTGAAACTCTTCCCTTCTGATGGTTAACAGAATCTCCCCATCATTTCCCTTGATAATCCTTGAAACTGGGTCATATTTCTCTGCAATAGCTTTAAGTAAATTGACATCCATAAAAACACCTGGTACTACCAACTCTCCCAAGTCATAATGCCAAGGACTAGACAATGGGGAATTTAATTTCCTTTTCCCATACCACAATTTGAAAATCTTTAACCTGGTTACCGGTATATTAGTATCCGCTAAATGGAATGCTTTATCAGTTAACCCTTCCCCAAGGTTTTTCCATCCACAAACCTTTTCCCCTATTGCTTGTCATTAGTAGAAGGCTTCAATTGGAATAGAAAATAATTTATAAAGGTTTCTCTTTATATAATCAACCTCCCCTGAATGTTTCTGTGAGGGAGCCATTTCTTACAACTAGGGCTTTCTAATAATCCCCAAGTGTGGGAAAAAGAACTAGGGCTTATCACAAGATTTTAAATTTTCAAAGAAAATTCAAACAAATTTCACTATTGACTATTTAATCTCTTAGCACTAGAGCATATTTAAAATTCCTTTTGCAATCTTTCACAATTTGTAATATCAATCTATTTCAAGAACACATGGAGATCTCAGATAAACTTACTGCTTTTGATTTTCACTGGAATATGACAATTCTGTGTCACAGAGGGTCGCTTCAATCTCCTTCAGTAGCAAGAAGTTATTCTAGAATTGTTGTAACATATCTCGCAAATGAAAAACCTTTAAGAGCTTTTTTAATTATCATCAAAGATAGGATGCTAATGTCTCATCTGCCATTAATGTTCGCACGAGCGAGACAATGACTCCTATTTTTGTAATTAAAGAATTTGAAAAATATCCATCGATCATCCTCCTAGTTGGCCAATCCAATGATTACTTCCTTGTTGTCACATTACTTGTTCTTTTATCTATACCAATAGCCCCACAAGATCATGACACATAAGCAACACCTCATCTTCCCATTGAACTCTGTCAACAACCCTACTGTATGTCTTCATGGCTTATTTAAAACATGTGGCATCATCCAGCAATGTCACGATCCATAGCTATCATGCAACTTTCATCACGAGAACACGAGGGCTGTCCGATCCATTCTTTCTTTATTGTCTTGCATATTGCCCATCGACTTCTCTTAGACTTAAAACTCGGGCTCCTTTTTTCTTCAGGATAAAACATCCTCATTCATTCCGAGCACGTGCAAATTGATGGGAGTGTTAGTAGACCGACCTTTACCACCTTCAAACCAGTACTACAAAAGTTTCAATCGGTTGTGCTGCCAACTCCACTAGTTCCCGTTGATAACATGCGACACAATCTCGTGATACTGTTGTCATTAAAATCCTTGCATCTCTTATCGCGAAGAAGCGCCAGCCATTGGATCTATCCTTTCTTTAACAACCGATCAGGGTACTTAGTCTTTTGTCAGACTTAGGAAAATAATAAGCACAGGCACAAATATTTAAAATGGAACCGGTAATGAGGAAGACATGCACTTGACTTAGGAAACTCCAATTTTTCATACCGGTTGACTAGCATTTTGCCTAGGGGAAAATATAGCCCTGCTTATGGGAAGGGTTCCCTTTGTTTCTTTTAAGTGGGAAAAGGTAACAACATAAAATATCACTTATAAGGATTTCTTCACAGAATTGAAGTTTTATTTGATAAACCCTAAACCGTAGACCTTGGATTGTTTATAGAGGATGCATGTAAAAAGCTGAAAATAAAAGGCTTTAGGCCTATAATTTAAAAATTTCATGTAATCAATTTTCAGGGCTATTGCGACTTATGTGGCAAGAGAGACATAATGAAAGCAGTAAGAAAACATAACAAATTCACATAAAAAGATCAGATTACAGCTTAGAACTTCTGGTAATCATCCAGTAATCATCAGATTATGATCAAAGAACATCTGGTAATTAACTGGTTACATGCAAGCTTCAAGCTAGAAACATCCCAACCGAGACTCTAAAGATCAACTGGATCACAACATGTGAATTTCAGTCCTTATTCTAAGTTCTACCTCCTTTGTCCTTAGAAATAATTGTACATAACATCTATTTATACCCATCGGAACATATTCAAGCGGCCTTAAAAGATTACATTCACAATGCAGTAAAATGAAACATGTAATTAGGTCAGCCCTAAGATTTAAAAAATCCTTCTGGAAAATAACAACCAAGTGATGAGGTTCAGCAGGAAGGTCGACCACACACCAAAGAACATCAGACAAGACCCAATATGGATCCACATGCCAAGAATCTTGTCAGTAATGAAGGAAAACCAACCAGTAAGCACAAGAACCATCCTGGAAACCCAAAAATAGCCAATTGAAAGCAATAATTGACCAGAGAAGAACCCAAATGAACTAGAAATTTGGAATCAACCACATGACATCACCAGGAAACTGCAAACAAGATCTTCCATGAAGAAGAAGAAATTATTGGTACATACTGGCAAGATTACTGAAACTGCATAAAGAACTAAATAAGAAAGGAAAATGTTTTTGGTTGATGCAAGATTGCTCATCGACTGGGGATGCTCTTGCATCAAAATCTTAAGAGAGGGATAAGTGTAATTCATTAGAGCCTTATTCCTAGAAGAAAGTATTTTAGAATGAGAAGAAGATAAAGTCTCATAAGTGGGATTAGAAATCTCTTGAGGAGATTCACAAAGAGATTTGTTCATCACCAAGATTTCCTTATGAGGGGGATGAGTGTTGAAAGAAGTAAAAGATGATTTAATTGAGATGAGGTCATCATTACTACTAAATATAGAGTTCACATTGAGAGATGGTCTTTTAGATGCTTTGGTGGGCTTATAAGGATTATATCTGTAATACCCTAAAAATGGTCATCTAAACAATAGGCCCCATAATCTCAATTTCATCACCAAGGTCCTAACCAAAGGCAATTAAAATTAATCTTCAACACACAATTAATTTCCTAAATCATCAATGTCACATGGTAAATTGATCACTTTGAATTAATTAAAATATTTAACTAATTGATCATTTCAAGTAAATCATTTTAAAACAATTATCGCATTTATTTTATTAAATATCCTAGTATATTTAATTAAATAAATCATTTTTCCATCAAATCATCAAAAAAAAGAATTAATTGGAAAAAAAGAATTAATTGGAGAAAATAATTAAAAATTTGAGAAAAGAACTCAAATGGAGATTATCTTGAAAATCAAATTAAAATTTGAAAAAATCTCAAGAAAGAAATTAAAACAATTAAATCTCAAAATTGAATAAAATAGAGAATAAATCATTTTTTTCTGATTTTATCTTAATTTTAGTTCAATTTCCTTTAAAACTGAGAAAAGAAGTCAATCACATCAATTCACCAAGATTGTGCTTCTTCTTGAAAAATCTTGACCGCTCATCATCATTTGATCTTGGCCATTGTTTTCTTTCTGAATTTTCTATAAATTTAGGCTCTCATCTCCTAATCAAGGATCCTGGAGAATATATAGTTATCATGTTGTTTTTGTTCTAGGTTCATTAATATTTTGTATTGAGAATATTTGCATATTAGTTATTGCATCTTTATTAAATCATTTAGCTTAATATTCATTCATAGCTTAATCATGTTAGCCTAATATCCATTAACCCTGCATATCTTGCATTTATTTAGCTTAATCTTGCATCCATTTAGCTCAATTTCATACTCATATAGATTAAATCCTTCGTTTAAGTGTTGTCTAGTCATTGGTTTTGCATATAAAAATATGAGAGCAAGACTAAACTCACATCTACTAGAAGGCAATAGATCGCTTTGTGATGGTTTATTGTTCATTTGTTGATTAATTTACTAACCGTGCATCTAATGAATTAATTAAAGTGCTGTGTATTCCAGATACAGATATGATCCACTTTTCACACACACATTTTTCGCACCCACCGTGGGGCACGAAATTTAATCTTTCGGCCTCAATTTTTTTATTTATTTATCAGGTTTCGTATGTACAAGCCTCTACAAAAGTTTGTACGAGTATTTATCTAGCATCATACGAGTTCTGTCAAGTTATGTCTTTTATCATTCAGTTCAGCAAGAATGCATATACGGGAAGGTATATATTGTCGTACGAATTTTTGTTTTCCTGTTTCAGAAACAATATACTTTTAGGGTTTTTCATGAATTAAATTTGGATTTTACTAATGCTAACACTACCCTTGGTCTGTCTTTTGTCTGCCTAAGATTTTCATAGCCTAACTAGTTTTCTATAGAATGCTTGTGAAAGAATTTATCAATCAAACATACATCTATCAAAGAATCATAAGAAAAATGACTATTGATGCATTGGTTTTGCAGGTTGCCTAAAGAGAATCGACCAAACATCATCTATTCTTTAAATTTGTTTTTAGACACTTAAATTGATATCTGGTTAATGAACAAAAACTATCTTTTGTGTTTTCAAAAAAATCTAAGAGGTAGGAGAGTATGCTTTTGTCTACATAGACAATTAGCAATCTATACCCTTGAGGCTTTTTCTAGATTTGAGATTTGTGTACCTTTAGCGAGCCTATCACAATGGGAAAATGTAATAACCCTATGAGAATGGTCAAAGTGAGTACGACTGGACCTGAGAATTCCAACTCACTATAATAAATAGGCCTCTGGTGATTAAAGTCTCAGAGGTCAGGATTATATGAGTTTCCTTTTTGAGATCTCTCATATCGAACATTTTTGTAGGGCCTCATGGTCTCAATCACATTTATGTGACTACAGCTTGTTTCGGTACCTTGTTGGGCTATAGGCCTTAATCATGCTTGCATGACTTCAAGAGGTGATTTCAAATAGAATTCCTGACTAAGAACTATAAGATAGAGGCTACCTAATTCACCTGTGAAAGGGGGATAATCTTTGTGCAAGAGAGATAGTAACTCTCCCAAGACACTTGTCATATTGTGCCCCCATTAGCATTTGGAGTCAGGTAATACGCCATTAAGAATCCATTGTGTGAGACTTAACAGTTGTATTCTGATTAGCTATTGGGTGTGTACTTAAGTCTAGAAGAAAATATTTTCTTCTCTAAGCCGTGACTTTTGTAGGGTTATCCTACTATGCTTGAAAGTCATTATACATCTTGCATGTTTACTATGTTTTTATCTCTGAAATTGAAACTAAACTACTAAAATTGGAGAAAATAAATCAACAACATCAACAACTCAGTGATAAAAAAATTGTCTGTGTCAAAAACTAGTCTCTGTTAGTCATCAAAAACTCAGTCATTATCAAAAAAAGGTCTATGTCAAGTCCTTTGTCGTACGAGTCTGGTGAATTATTGTATGGCTACATAAATATTGTCATACGAGTCTTCATTTATCCTATCAATTTTTTCATCTGGCTCTATTAAAATTATCATACGAATAACAATCATACTCAATAGATTATCATCTAGAGGTCACTAAACTATCATGTTAGTTTAGGCAACAACTCGTACGAGAAACTGTCTCTATCATCTGGGAACTGGTAAATTGTCGTCTGGGTCTAAAAACTCTATCATAGAAATTCTTGATTTTTTCAGTCTAGAAACTTGTCTGTCTACACATTTTTCCAGAATAATCAAATTTTTCTAGTCAATCTACAATGAGCATAAAATTGGCCATCATAAATTATAAGCATAAACAATCTCGATAGTGTACCCCTACCATTTGTGTTACACTATTTTGTCGATCATCTTTCAGCTAGTTCAATTAACTACTTATCAAACTTAAGTCACTTAGATCATGTCATATACATGATATATCATTCCTGAAACTAGACTGAGTCTTAGTCACTTCTCTCAAATCAAACTAAGTTACTTAGATCACATCTTATATAGGATAGATCTTTCCTAAAACCAAACTGAATCTTAGTTACATCTCTCAATCACTACGTCAAACAAACAACTAGCTTCAATTTGAACTTGACTTCTGCAACACATCTAGCTCTCAATCCCATCGATTATAAATGCTTGCTCAAACTAGAAGCTCTTCTTAAAATTCTGACAAAAATAAGAATCTCATGGCTACCTTAGCCCAACAAATTCAAGATCTCAAGAGAGAAATATATGACATTCAAGTCTAACAACAAGATCCAATGACCCCTCTTGAGATTAAATTTCATGATATTAAGAATGTCAGACTTCAAGAAATGCTAAAACAACTATACAAGGTGGAACAGAAAGTAATTGAAAATCAAAAGTCAAATCTCATACAAGATCACAAGACATCTTCACCAAGGCAAAAATACATCTATCCCCTAGATAGAAATTTTACACCTCTGGGGAAATCTATTGAGTCATCTTTGGAAGAGCTTCTTAAGCATAATCTTATCATATTGCCTAAAAAGACCATATGGGGATGTGAAATTTTGAGTAATTATTGTGCATACCATAGGCATAACAAACATAAAGACTTCAATGTGTATGGAATTAAAACATAAAATTCAAGACCTCCTTGATGATGGTGTTATTGAAATTGAAAATCATAAAAA
The DNA here is from genome assembly GCF_030272615.1 of Cryptomeria japonica. Taxonomy (NCBI): domain Eukaryota; kingdom Viridiplantae; phylum Streptophyta; class Pinopsida; order Cupressales; family Cupressaceae; genus Cryptomeria; species Cryptomeria japonica. The sequence continues at coordinate 532,029,040 of NC_081410.1, forward strand.
ATCACCTAAGGAGAAACCATATGTCATTACCAAGCATAATCAAAATTATGAACCTGTGTCTAGCAATGGCCGACATGTAGCCTCCATCTCTTAAGGCTTCTCAACAACAGTCCATATCATATCCCTCAAATAATGAACCTAATGATGAAAATTTTCATGTTAACCCTCAAGGGCTATCTCAAGTGCCATCCCATCCAATGGTTGAAAAGGATCTTACATCCATATAATCCCATGATGATCCCATTATACCTTATCATTCCTTCCAAGATGATCCCCTTCCATATCAAGAGAAAATCATCCTTCCTAAACAAGATCATGATGCCTCTTCCACCTTTTCAAATGATGCTATTCAAAATGAAGAGTCAAACACCCTTCCTACTCTATCCAGTGATCCTCTTTCACATCAAGATAAAAGTATACTTTCATCTCCTTATCATAATCCTCCATGTTAACATCAAGGATCTGTCATGCCTAAAAGGATCTCTCATGATCCTACAAGTCAAAATATTTATAAACACAAAGGGGTACACCTTCACATGCAAGAACCTCTCCATATTATAGAAAATATTAAGGGTCATGGCCTTAGTGACATTCCTCAAGATGTTGGTATCCCTACTAAACCAAAATCCAAGTACATGCCTTCCCCTTCATCTCTTCCATCCATTTTAGGACCCTATATTCCTCCATCCCTTGCACAGGATCAACAAAGGTGCACATCTTCACGTACCTTCCATCCATCTAAAAGGACACAAAGGCCCATTGAGAAAAAGAAAGCAAAATCAAATTATTCCTAAGGTACTTGTAGAAGCAATGCATTCTAGGAAACTGTAAAAGCATGAAAAATCAAAAACCATGTGGATCCCTAAGCATCTCCTTGAAGCACAACAATCTAAAGAAAAATCCAAATCAACAGCCAAGATTGTTGTCCCTCCATCCAAACCTTTCGAATCTATTTCTCCATCACCCCCTTCATCCATTTTGGATCCTTATGTCTCAAAATCCATGATTGTTCCTTCATCCAAATCTCAAAATCTGAGATCCACTTTTCCTCCATCAATCCACCATCCCTCAAGATGTGTGCCAATGGTAATCCTGCAAATGTTTCCATTCACTCATGCACCAAAATTTAAATATCTGATCCATTATCCAACACCTCCTTTTCATCCTTCCATACCCCTTCTCCAATCCTTTGCATAAGACTTTACCCTAGTTTCATCACAAAATCCAAAAACTATGGAAATCAACATTGGAGATGGTGGACATATACACTTAGCCGAGTCCTTCTTGGAAAGACATCCTTATCCGACACTTCAAACAAAGACTAATGAACTACCTACACAAAACTCCCTCTCCCTATGAACAACATGCACCTTAAATGATACTATATCTAAGGGTTGGGTTAATTTTGATTTTTCTTTTTTCTTTGCATATCATTTTATTCAAAGCACTGCATCACATATAGTTTCTTTTTTTTTAATGAATCACATTCACAAAATTTCTGGATTTTCATATAGTAGCATCAATAAAATAAGGCAACTATCCAAGTTTATCATTTGTTTGCATTCAAGAGAAAAAAAGGGTTGTCTCCTTTCTTAGATATTCAGACATGAAGTATTTGATGTCCTAAGGTCATTCATTTACAACCATACCCTATGACGATGCTTTACTTATGGTTGGGTAGTGGTCTCACTATTTGAGACTTGGTAACTCATCTATCAATTGCTATATCTAAAATGCATTAACAAAATCTCTAATTCACTCTAGACACCTAGTTGATCATATGACTAGTGCAAAATTCTAAAATTCTACTTTAGTGCCACTGTTATTGTCACACCCAAGTAAGTTTCATTACTTACAAGTCAAGGCAAGAAAAAAAAAGGTTTTATGCCAAATATTCATCTCAAGGTAAAAGAGCAATAATATATAACTGAAATATCACGCATACAAAGTACGATGAAAAGTTTGACTATGGGGACATGCAAGTAACTCCATCAGGGCTATGAACGTTGCTAGCAATGGAGCAATATTATAGAGATTACAGTCTATAACCTCATCGAAGCTCTAAAAGCTTGCTGGTAGCGAGGTTCTATTTGGGATGCTTTTAAAGTTAGAATAATTCACGTAGCTAGTCATATAGGATCCTAAGGATCTTTAGTGAACACAAGAGCAGGAATTAACTCATTTGCAATCACATGGGAAAAAGAAGATTAGAGTTTCAAGAATCTATGGGGAAGTTTTCTACATCTCCATTTGTAAAGCCTAGTCACTAAGTGTGTTAATTTTGATGTTCCAAGGGACCTTAAGGATTGATTGACCCCTTATCTATGAAATATTTTGTACCTCCAATTCAATTGGTGTATTACAAAATGCTAAACAAACATGGCCATCCTTGTTTGAATAGGAAATGCATCTTCATCATGCACATTTCATTAACATAGGTCATCAAAAAATCATTGTCTCCATGTGCCTTTTTTAAATCATCATGTCATATAGGTCTTCATACTAGGGGCATAGCTAAGAAAATCCTAAATATCATAAAATATCCTAAACAAAATCCTAAAAATCCTAAAATGTCTTGAAAAAAAATCCTAAGAAATTAAAAAAACTCAAAACAAAAAAATAAAAAACTGAAAAATCGAAGCAAGAAAGAATAGACCATCCATGAAACCAAATCAATCACAGAAAAAATCTCAAGGTCTACAATCAAACTTACCGCATGTCTTGTTAATCAATCTATCAAATTCTATAAAAAATCAACATGTCTTATAAAAGGAAGGGTACACTTGAAACCAGACATATCAGTCTTATACAGGGTACTTACTCTTTGAAACTAGACATTCCTATCAATGATCACACAAATCAAAGCAATGGCATAGATCAGTATGGTTGCTAGATTTTTTCTAGGTTAGTCTTATCTCTTGTATTGAAGTGTTGCATCTTTTCTTTCATGTGTATATATGTTTTAATCGCTTTTGTGACATCTGGTTCTTTTGGAACTCTCATGTCTTGAAACCGATAAATGTCCTAATCTTAGGGTAATCTACTGATCAATTTATGTGTCTTAAGAAGTATCAGTGAAGTCATCTTTTTGTTAGTAGTACCAAGTCATCCAATCTGAGTCAATCATCTGTCTCCAAACTACTGAAGATTTTTATCACTAAGTAAACAAGCAACACAAGATTACTGAAAACAATCACTAAACAGTTTGAGATATGATTGAAATTTTCTTTGTGTGTTGTCTTTTACATTGGTTTTCGATTATTATTCCCTCGGAGTAACTCAAGGAAGTCTATTTTGACTAAGAGGAGAAAGGATTGGAGGCATAATACTTTTCTTTGTTTTTTGATTGTAGGGGTGATTCCGATGATTTGGAAACATCTAATCAACTAGGTGTCTGTGATAAGTGCCTTCACATCAAGGTGAAATCACCACACATACCTCGACTCCTCTTATTTGTATGGTACAGGGAGGTTGGAGTTATTTCTTTGTCTATTTTGAGGGAATTTCTTTAATATGCAATCAAGATGCATGCGTAATCTGTCCAAGGATATGAATGAAAAAAGGGTCATTGCGGACAAGATAATTAATATTGCGTATGAAAAGAAAGGAACTCTGATTTGCCTATTGTGTTTGTAAAACGCTCAGTAATGAAAATTAAGCATACCAAATCTAGTTACTAGGTTTAGATTGCATTCATTCTTTTTTTATGCATTTCGAGTGATTTTGGCATGATAACAATGATCTCTTTATCTTTTGAATGAGAGTCTAAAGCAATCATCATTTCTCAGCTAAGTGGTCTCTTTTTATTCATCCTTTCTCCGATCGATTACTTGTGTATTGAGATGTTAGTTGCATACATAAACATCTTATATAGATTCATAGATTTCATTATTACTTACTAGCATTCATATTATTGCTTGAAGAAAGATAAATATTTGCATTACTAGCTACTCATTTTCATCATTTATTTGCATATGAAAAGAAATAAAGAAACATCCATACACATCTCCATTGATATTGAAAAGAATATGCATACATATAAAATAAAGAATATAGAAAGACATATCATAATCAATCAACACAAGTACGATGAAATCAAATCAAGAACTTGTATATATTATCATAATCTGAGTGTCTTAGAGTACAAATGATATCAACTATCAAATGCAATGTCTTATCAGAGCAAGAATCGTATAGGCTACAAAAATGGGGTATATAACAAAATCTAAGAGATATAACAAGTTATCTCTCTACCTCTTCCTCATTGTCAAGTGGAGGAGGTGGTGCTTTCTGACCAATGTCCTATCTAGGTGCCCTAGCACCCTCAGATCGAGCCATATACTGAGAATACATAATAGCCTATTGTGCTACTAGGACCACTACACTATAAGTTGCAACATAATAGGATTCCCGAACCATCTGATGTAACAGCTCCCGTTAAAGAGCATCGTGCTCTACTCTAACCTCTCCAAGTTGTCGGTCTTGCTCTGTAAGTTGTGTCTACCCCACTGTCAACTGTGACTGCAAACCTAACAACCTCGATCTCAATGATCGTACTACGTCTGATACTCCCTGCACTCTCCCAACATCTCCCTCTCCACCTCCCTTCTCATCTATCCACTCCCTAACCTGACTAGGAGCCATTCTCTCCTCCTCAACTCTACCCTCTGCTGCCCTAGCACCACCAGCCTCAACCCCAATAGCTCCTAAAGATCCACCTTCCCCTCTATTTTTGTCTAGCTCCATCTAATACACTACTACTACTAGCCCCAAGATCACCTCCTCTCTACCTAGGTGCATCCACTCTTTGTCCCTGTACCTTCTCTCATCCCTATAACTGACCTGGTACCTATGCCTATGTTGGTTCCTCATCATCAATCTCCTCTATAAGAGGTGCATGCTCTCACAGATCCGTAAATCGAGGAAATGGATGTCTATGAAATCAATCTCTGTACTGGGGCAATACCCCCGCATTTGCAACATCCTCTAGGTAATCCCATCTCTGTGGCTGTAAACTCACTAACTCCTGCATGCTTAGTGCATATGATAACCTTAGTGCCCATCCTCATCTTTCCTCCTCTCCATATTGGGTATAGGTTGTGAACTCGTCGGATATACCTTGTGGTCTCCATATTGCCTCATCACCCTAGATACTTCAAACACTCAATGATAGACACTAATCTATCAATGAGAGGTCGATTCATGAACATGTCCTTCCTCTAAGCTCTCCAATCATCCCATGGCTCTAAACCCCTATATGATCTCCATACTACCATGATCAAATTATCCAACTACCTCCTCCAATAGTCAATCTTGCCTAGATGGGGCTGAGTAACATAACCTGAATAACAATAAACAATAGGTTGGTGCACCTCTCTAGCATCATCTACTATAGGTCTACATATTGGGATGTTCTCCTATGCCCATATCTGTAGAACTAGAACACCTGTTGCCATGCTCTTCCCCTCCAGATACACAATCTCATGCATCTCATGATACATATGGGAAAGCAAGCATGATCCCCACCCTAATCTCAAAGGATGAATCAACAACCTCTCAAGCATCCTGGCCTAACCACAAAGAAAACCTTGATGTCCTCTATCAGGCATAACAAAATAACCAGTCATACTTGCTAAAACACATGCCAGAGGGTACTGCTCATCATATCTACTCATTAGATCATCCCATGTGATAGCATGCTCAATAATAGTCTCATCATGGAATATCAATCTCAATGCTAAAATACCTGGTCACTGAGTACAATCATAATCAACCTTGTCTCCAGCAAACAATATCCTCAAAATCCTATATATGGCCTCTGGTGTGATAGTCATCTCTCCAACTAGTAGATGGAAGGTGTTATGCTCTAAATGAAAATGCTCTACTAACGCAGTCAACATCCCATGATTCATATGCATATCAAGCATCTGTAAAAAGGTATCGAAATCCACACAAGTCAATATGTGCTCTCTCTACATCTAATAACCCACAGACTAACCTCATTATTAGCAGAAATACACACCGAAACTGAATATCCAACAACCAAACCTGCAAAATTGAACATCCAAATTGTCAGCACATGATCCAACTTGCACTAAAAATATGCTAAACATGATCACGAATCCAAATATACAAAATTCAAAATTCAAAATCATTGTTTAGACTCTCAAAAATGCTTGTATTTTTATACGAGTTTCCACAGACAAGTAGAAACTCATGCGATTAAAGATTACACTCCGCACAAGAAAACAGGTCCATGTGACAAAACATAACCCATCACACGATACAATGGTCAACCAAGAATGATTTTGTACAACTCATGGGACGAAACCAGATGACAAACCTTATATGACCATACAACAAAATAGAAGGAGGATAGTTTTTCGTACACGAAATGATGTTCAACCGCATGACAAAATGATGCAAACAACTTCAAACAAAAAATAAAATGCAAAAAAATCAATAAAAATTTAAAATTTAATAAATGCACAAGCTTAAGATTGATCACTTACCACTGGGTCGTAATTCCGCAGTCAATTATCACATCTCTGGCACTCAAATCTATGCTCCTAGATCGGAATAGCCATTTTTCTTCGCAGAGGATTTTTCAAATTTTAAACTTTGAGAGGTTAAAATGACTTGAAAATGACACATTGAACCCCTTATATAGCCCAAAACCAAATTTTTCAACTTGCTCTGATGGACGTAAAACTTGTACCCTAAGCTAAATCGACTACCTTGAGTCCATTTTTAGAATTGAAATCAAAATTGGATGTCAATTCTCTAGTCAAAATTTCATGATGTTGACCACTTAGCACTTTCATCCTCAAGTCAATTTTTGACTCATTTTTGCGCTCAATTCTAAATCTCATTTTAATTCTCAAATCAACTCTGATTTAAGTTTTCAACATCAATCTTCATGCCTAAATAAATTATCATTGCCAAAAATTGCCTAAATTGTTGTACCCTCGCTATCTTTCGATTTTGCTCTCAAGGGGGCATACTCATAACATCTTTTTAGTAATCATCATCATTCAAAAGTCGAGAAATTTTTTCAAATATTCATCAAAAGTTGAGCAAACATCTTTTCAAATCAATTAAACCTCTTTACTAGGCACATCTTAACTAAATCGCATCATATCAAGTTAATATTTTTCAATTTCAAATAAAGCATTCTGTAGGGGCATATCAATTTTTGTCCTTATCTGAATCAATCTTCAAATCAATGTTTAGTTTTAATCACATCAAATCAAGATGGACATTTTCTATTGCTAAACGGTTCTTGTTCAATCAAGTTCAGAATCGTTCTTATCGCTTTGCTCAGTCGATTCTTGTTCAATCAAGTCCAGAATCAGTTGCGTCTCTCATTCAATCTAGTTGAATCAAGTTCTAGATCGATGCTTGTTTCTTGATCAATCAATTTCAAGAAAAACATCTCGCTCTTTGTCAGTCTTTGTTCAATCAAAGTTCATAATTGGTATCACTTTAATCAACTCTATTCAGTTTCATTGCTTCAAATCAAGCTAAACATCTCTCTCTTCATCGGTTTGTGATCCATCAAGTTCAGAATTGATATCTATTTTGACATCAACTATTTGTTGAACCAACGCACTGCTCACACATTAATTCAAAGAGGAGAAAATGTAATACCCTAAAAATGGTCGTCTAAACTATAGGCCCCCTAATCTCGATTTCATCACCAAGGTCCTAACCAAAGCCAATTAAAATTAATCTTGAGCACACAATTAATTTCTTAAATCATCACTGTCACATGGCAAATTGATCACTCTGAATTAATTAAAATATTTAATTAATTTATCATTTCAAGTAAATCATTTTTAAACAATTATCCCATTTATTTTATTAAATATCCTAGTATATTTAATTAAATAAATCAATTTGCCATCAAATCATCAAAAAAAGGAATTAATTGGAAAAAAAGAATTAATTGGAGAAAAGAATTAAAAATTTGAGAAAACAAATAAAATGGAGATAATATTGAAAATCAAATTAAAGATTGAAAAAATCTCAAGAAAGAAATTAAATATCAAAATTGAATAAATTAGAGAATAAATCAATTTTTTTCTAATTTTAACTTAATTTTAGTTCAATTTTCTTTAAAACTAAGAAAAGTAGCCAATCACATCAATTCACCTGGATTGTGCTTCTTCTTGGAAAATATTGACCACTCATCATCATTTGATCTCGATCGTCAGTTTCTTTTTGAATTTTCTATAAATTCAGGCTCTCATCTCCTAATCAAGGGTCCTAGAGAATATATTGTTATCATGTTGTTTTTGCTCTAGGTTCATTAATATTTTGTATTGAGAATATTTGCATATTAGTTAGTGCATCTTTATTAAATCATTTAGATTAATATTCATTCATAGCTTAATCATGTTAGCCTAATATCCATTAATCCTGCATATCTTGCATTTATCTAGCTTAATCTTGCATCCATTTAGCTCAATTGTGTACTCATATAGATTAAATCCTTCATTTAGGTGTTGTCTAGTCACTAGTATTGCATACAAAAATCTGAGAGAAAGACAAAACTCGCATCTACTAGAAGGCAATAGGTCGCTTTATGATGGTTTATTGTTCATTTATTGATTGATTTACTAACCATGCATATAATGACTTAATTGAAGTGTTGTGTATTCCAGATACAAATGCGATCCATTTTTCACACACACAATATCCAAGTCCAAATGAAGCTTTATGTGTATTATGTTCTAAAGGAACTTTAATTCCTTGTTCATTTGTGCCACAACCATTGCCATCATAGCCACTTTTAGCTACAATGTGAAAACTAGGACCATGAAGGGATGCCAAATCAAAAGGAGATGGTGATTCCCCATAGGTTTCAATGCTATATGAATTAGAGAAAATATTTGAAGAATTATTTTAATTAGAAGCAACCACAAAGTGGCTACTTAGTTGTCTAGACAAAATGGGTTTCTCTTTAGGTTCTTCTTTAGATTTATCCTTCTCAATCTTAGATCATTTCCAAGAAACTCTATACTCTCCTACAAAAGTAGGGTTAACGTCTAAAGATCCCTAATCATCATCTGAGAGAACTCCTTCAGGAGAAAAGATATCCTTGGGGGAGATTCTAATTGAGTAGAAGAATTAGGAGTACTAGAAGGAACAAGATCATTAAAGGAAGTAGATGTATTTGAATAAGTAGAAGGATTGGAAGAAGAATGAGAAGTAGTTGAACAAGAAGATCCAAATTTTAATGGTTCTTAAGGTTTGGAATCAGCTAACAAGGTGTATGTCTTATTGTTATAAATGAATTTAACTTGTGTATGCAAAGTTCACGGGACAACTAGCATCCTATGAATACAAGGTCTCCCTAATAGAAGGTTATATGTCAATTTACCAAGAATGACATAAATAGGTGTAGGCAACACAACATGACCTACCTTAACAGGCAAGGTTATGACACCTAGACATTATTTAGCAACATTATCAAAGCCTCAAATAGTCATGGAAATAGGTTCAATGAGAGAATGATCCCCTTTAATCTTATCCAATAATTCTACACCACAAACATTAAGGCTAGATCCATCATCCACAAGGGTTCATTTTATAACACTATAATGGATAATAACCACTATCATAAGAGGATCATATTGATGTTGAATTTCACGAGAAGGCAACTCATCTTGTGTGAATACAATTTGAGCTTTTGGTTTGTTTGTAGTATCAACCAAAGAAGTCATGTTATTAGGTGCCACTGTAGGTGGGACATCTAAGTTTTTGAAAGTGTCTTGTAACATCCCATGATAAGCAGGTGAAGTTTGAACCAAATCCCAAATAGAAATCTTGGCACAAGTAGCTTTAAGTTGTTCAATGAGATCATACTCATTACTAAGGGTTTATATATGAGGTGCTTGTGTAAGAATAGGTTGAGAGTAAGGAAGTGAAACTAGGATAACAAGAGGAGGACTAGGTTGCCTATTGTTTCTTGTGTTGTAAGTATGAGAAACTGTATTATAACTCTCTGCAGTAATTTTATTAGCATACTCATAAGGGCTCTTAGTAGGATAACCTCCTTGCATAGTAATAATAGGTTTTTTAGAAATGCAAAAGGAATCATTAGCATAACCACCTTGAACCACTAAGATAGGCTTACATTGAGAACTTTGAGGAGGACAAGCACCTTGAACTATGAAGAGGGGTTTATTAGGTATTTCATTCACATGTATCAAATTTATTGAAGATGGTTTAGTAAAATCAAAGGTATACTTAGAAGAAGCATGAACAAGATTGTTGAAAGAATTGTTGATAGTCTCTTCTTGCACTAAAATATTATCATGGATAAGACCAATTTTAGGAAGCAGACTAGAAGTAGGCATTGATATTTTAGAAGAAAGAGTATTAGGAGGAAAGGTTATATCATCCTCAATCATCAAAGGATCTACATGGGGAATGGGCTCTCTAGGAGAAGGATCAAAATTACTTTATAAAGTCTCACCTTTGAGAGGGAGATCTTTGAAAAAGATGTTAACCATATTGTCTTGAACTAGGGTATCCTTATGAGTAGAACCTAGTTGAGGAGAGGGAGATTCTTTATTTTTAGAGGGAGAATGATTGAGATTAATGGAAGGTGAGATTCTATCAAGGGAGTTATCAATCATGATTTCATCCCCTTTGGCTAGGGTTATCTCATGGGGTAGAGAATAATAAACACCTTCTTCCAATGGTTCATCCCAAATAGTGAAATCATTGAAAGGAATATCTTGCACAAAGATGTCTTGATTGTTATTGCCAATTTCTGGAGAAGGGATAACATTGTTTATTAATTATTCATCCTTAGGAGGGAGAGCTTCACTACATGTGTTTGAATCATCCTCTTGTCTTAAAATGGGTTCAATAGGATATTTAGGGGAGAGAGGATTAAGGAAATTGATTATGATCTCATCTTCTTTTTCTAAGGCATATTTAGGGGTAAGACAAACTTTAGGAGAAGAGCAGGCATTTCTCATTGATATGTCATCTCTAGTGAAAATTTTGTTGAGGTCAAAAGAGGAGATGCCATCACTAGGAAAAGTAGGAACAATACCATATTCTTGCAAAAAATGATCCTCATGAGGGGAGTGTTCTTTAGGAGGGAAATGGATGTCTTTCTCCAAATATCCATGCTTAGGAAGGAGATCTCTAAAAGAAGTGCTCAAAACCTCTTGTTGCACTAACATGCTCCCATTGGTAAGACCAAATTTAGGAGAAGATATGTCAATGTCCATCAATACCTTTTCACTTAGAGAGGCAGAATGTAGGGAAGGTAAGGTAACACTAAGAAAGTTGTTTATGATATCATCCTCTTCCTCTAAGATAGCTAGATGGGAAAGGCACATTTTAGGAGAATTGTCAATATCACTCTTCAAATCTTCATCCTTAGAGCATGGGAGAGTTTTTCAAGGATTGGTAAAAAATATTTTAGGAACCAAAATTTTATCATATATAGGAGGAGAACTTTATGAGATGGAAAAAAAGAAGCAAGGGAAGCTAACCCATTATCACATTTATGAAATGAATGCATCATGACAACAATTTTCCTCTTCCAAATGATAACATATGCAAAGCAAAAGGAAATGTTCAATTTTAACTAATGCAAGCACTCTAAATGTTGATTTAGAAAATGAAATTTATGAGTGAAATGTGTTCCTAAATCAGATCTGAAATTAATGATCCAAATTAAGCTATCCACAAGTTCAATTTTGAATTGAAAAAATTAGGATTTTAACAAAATTCTCCTCTAAATTTTGAAATTTGCAAGGAATTCACATTTGTAAATGTAAAATTGAATTTGAAATAGAAAAAACATTCAGATCTAAGAACATAAATCAGAATTAAAGAAGGTTGGATTTACGTAGGGTTCACCAAAATGTCGAGGCGGGAAAAGCGAGATCGGGTGACCAGGACCTAATCCCACTTTTGCCAACACATTGGGAATATGAAAGAGCCTAGGGAGATAGATCACTTTGGCTACCTCTTGTGAGAAAGAGAGATCCAAGGACTATCTCTTAGGTTTTATATACCTATTGTTGTAAATGATGAGAAAAAACTAAGGTTTGAAAGATCAACTAGACTAGGAGATGAAGAATAAAGCACAAATGAAGTTGAAATTACACAAACTTGTAGATCTGAAAAATGAGATACTAAAAGCATGAAAGGGGGAGGATTTTGGATGAGTACCTTGTTGGAATCCAAGATAACTAAGAGGGGGGGGTGAATCAATGTTCTACTGGTAACATATGATTTAACCCTTTTATAACATACACATATAAACTAGTAAATGAAGAAACATATAACTTGAAGTAAATAAACCAACCACATGAATGAACACCATAACAAACAAAATTTATACGTGGAAAACCTCAAAGAGGAAAAACCGTGGTCAGATTTGTGACCCGCAATATCAATTCATTGTCCATATCAAAGATATTACATAGTATGGGGGACTGCACATGCAAGAAGGCACACTGCCTAGAGCACACTGCTCAACACAAAAGAGTCTCGTTGAATACAATATTTTGCTGAGATAAAATAGTAATAATGAACTCACAAAATGCATTTGCAATTCCAAAAAGAGTTTCGATTATATCTCTATTCTGTATCGGTTCATAAACCCAGAACACTTCTACCAGTATCTCCTTTCCTCCAAGAATTCTTTACAAAAAATCTACAGATCATTGCATGATATAAAATTCACATACAAGTGATCTACATACATATCCTTTGCATTATACATTTTCCTATATCCCATTCTCTATCACACATCACTATAACCTAATAAACTAACTTATATACCCTTACAAACAATATGCCTTATGTTGACTTACAATATATTACAAAAGATATACAATTTCGGCCCAATACAATAATTACAAAATAACTTTACAAATAAAACTTCCTTTGGATCCTAGACTGATATCAGCTTCACTGAAGTGTTGGATGTTAGTGCCAATGCCGATGTATGTGCCTATGTTGGTGTCAGTTGTGACCCTGAATACTCCAATGCTGGTATATGTCGGTGTATGCCTCCTAATGTCAGTATATGCAGGTGTATGACTTCTAAAGAATCTTGTTTCCATCAATGAAAACATATGAATCCAATGAGTGTCAATTGCCAACAATCTCCCCCTTTGGTATTGATGACAACACTCATGTTGAAAATGGATTCCTGCCGGTTCAACTGAAATATGAAACATGCTCGCCCTGAGCTGATTGATTGTGTATGTAATATACTCTATCTGATATCCTTCACATATTTTTCTTTCCCATATTTTTCACATATATATACTCCCCCTTTGGCATCAATGCCAAAGATCGGTGAAAGAATTGAAAGAATTAGATTAAGAATATGGTCAAAAGAATGAATAAATATAGATTACATTACCGAAGCTTGACCAATCTCAAAATTCCGGATAATCTTTCTCTAGCAACTCTATGTAGGTATCCCAACCGGTTTTGAAAGTTTCAGATATGGATACCAGTCCACTCAGTAAATGTGCAAGTGTTTCTTTCTCAATGACTTCTTCCGGTGTGGGATTTGCAAGCATATCCATAAATTCCCTCTTATGTACACCAAGTGAATCCAATCTTGGACTCACCAAACCTGTGAGACTCCTTTCTCTCTGAATGATCTTGTCTCTTTCTTTTTCAAAAGCAAAAATTTGGTTCTCCAAAGACAAAATTTGTCCATCAATAGATGTAGTGAGTGATGTTAGTCCATCAAAATAATTAGCAATATTAGCAATCTTATCATGTAACTCCTTTAACCTTTTATCTACATTTTTTGTAAGAATCCGTATGTTACAATAGACCCTGTAGATGTTAGTACACTATTTCAAATAATTTTCAATAATTATTAAGTTTCTCTCCAATCTTCTTCTTCTTTGTCTTAATAATCTGGTCAAAAGCAGCTTTCTTAGCCAAAGTGAATCTTTCAAGTGCCCGCTAGTCAAAAATCTATTGCAATGATTGAAAGTTTTTAGATATGTGCTATGTTAATACCTTAAGCTTTCCATAAGGGCTTGCTTCATTTTCAATCAAACAATCATGAATCAATCTGTACAAAATTGTTATTGATTGATCTATTATTCCTTTGTCTGTAGATCCCTCCTTTATTAGCTTCTGAGTAGCCATCATCATTAACTCGGTGGGACTCATCTCAGTGATTGATTTCTTCTCAACTTAAGAAGTGTCAATGGCCAAAATTTTTCTCGGGGAAACAACTATTGGTATGGTATTGGGAGTCTTATCACTCTTATTTCCCTTGTCTTCTCCCGGTGTATCCCTTTTCTCATCCTCTTTTGCATTGGTGGCTTTGCCACTTGGTGTAGTATCTATTACTATCGGTGGAGTATTATCCATAATATTTTCAGTACCATGTATATCACCTTTCTCAGACTGTACAAATGTGGTTTCTTTCTATATAGACTATACACTCTCATCAATTTTGGATCTACCTATCGGTGGTGTCTGTACATACATAGTTACTATCGGTTTATTCAAAATTTGAATAGAACTTCCCAAAATTCCTTTCCCTTTAGATTTTTCCATAATGGTGGGAGTTTTTGCCTTAAAGAATTCTTCTTGAGAAGTAAGGAAATTTGGATTCTTTTGGAAGAATTTGGACCAACCATCTTTGGTCTCATTTATTATCTCATTTACTCTGCCCATCATTAGGCTTATTTGTCGGGGTTTGCTGCTAAAAAATATTTTGTTTGCAACATTTATACATCGTTTCATTTCCTCATTATTTATAGGGCCACACATATTGAAAAGTTCAACTTCCCTAATTTGCTTATCCCTTTTTACTGCATCCAATCTTCTTGCATCTAACTTATTATACAATGATAAGGGAATTTCTTTCAAAATTTCTACTAAAGCCTTCTTATATATGTCTATATGTAACAAAATTGCTTCTTCAATTTCATTTTTCTCATTATCATCTAAATCTTCAAAGAAATTTGAGACATTCTTCAAAATACCATCTTTTGTTACCTCATCTATCAATTCTGCACAAGTCATTGGGGGAATGATGGTAACATTACCACATTAAATTGCTTCTTCTATAGCATTGTTCTTCTTCTTGATGGGGGTTGCAGGAGTAGATGAAACTGGTTTCCTCTTTTGAGTAGGTTTCCTTTCCGGAGGTGAGGGTGCAGTTGTTACCTTTCTTACTAACTTCCTCCTTGGCTCCACCTTCTTCCTCTCTATAGAAGGCTTGTCAACTTTCTTCCTTTGGACCCTTTTGAATGGAAGAGGTTGATTATCCTCTGGATCACAATCAAAAATGATAGAAGAAATGAAAGTCTCAAGCCTCTTTTACCTTAGGAGCACTAACCACTACCAGTTGATCTACCGGTTTAGATCCAGAACCTAGTTTTGTATCTATCACGTGGATTACATTTTGAACAAATGCAAACATTTTTTCTATTTTATTTTCTCTCCTTTTCTTATTGAAGCCAATTTTGACTTCAAGAGCCTTCTCCTCTGTATTGCCAAAATGTGTACTCTTGTCATCTAATGGAGCTTCAAGCAGTATTTTTGCATAAAGTTCCAAGATGTTGTCATCAACTTTGTATCCTAGCTCAGTGACCCATATGGTTCTAGTTTACACTACTTCCATGAGGGTTTTTCATTAGTTTTCACTGTCAAGCAGATATCAGTGGAGTATTTCTCTACAATGTGCTCAGATATCCTCTCCCTCTATCTCATGTTCTCGTACAAAGTTTTGAAGAAGCCCCAAAGCTTCTCATCCTTGTCGGTGCCAATACTGGTGATTGCATCTTTCATCTACATACCTATCGATATGTCATGTGCCCAACGTTTCTTACCCAAACCCAGTACCTCATTCATGAAGTACAACATTAAGCAAACAATAAGATTGCTAAACCTAAATGTTCCTTTCTTGACACCCTTGATTTTTCCAAGATTCAACATTAGTTCACTTCTTAGCCATTCACTATTTTCCAATATTCCTTAACATTTGGTGTGCAACATGGATACATGAACTGGAAACATAGTTTAATCAACTAGATTACATTACCTTGTAGTCAATGATCATGGTGGCAAATTTTACATATGTGTCTTTGATGGTGCTGATCCTCATCAATCTTCCATCATGGGTTGTGTTGGTGAGCTTCTCAACCTCATTGTTGGAGATCTTCTTACCAGGTTCCTGTCCAAGTTTAGGTAAGTCAGTGAGCACCTGAATTTCTTCCTTGGTAATCATGTAGGGCCAATCTAGCCAGATGAATTAATTGTGGACCCTACTCAGAACATATCTGATCACTTCATCTTTGAATTCTAGTATGTAAAAGATTCTGGTTAAACCTAGGTCTTTGATGACTTGATATTTTGGCTTGATTATTCCTGAGCTACTTAGTATCTTAGATTGATGCATACCCTTGATCTTCCCAATGTCTAGATCCTTTGAGATGTAGTGAATATATGCCCTGACATCTTCTACATAGACTACGCCATCAAGAACCCTTGAGAATGTGCCCATAGAGTCTTCCTTCTTTGTTATCTGGGGAACTTCCTTAAAAATGGGTCTAAGCCTATCCTTAACCTCAACAACCATGGGATTCACAATGAAAGTAGGAGAAGATGATGATCCAGATGCCATTTCAAAGAAATACCTAGAAAATGATCATCGATTTGAAGATTTTGATTATTATTCTGATAACTGTCAGAAATCTTTTAGAATGCCTTTTCTCTCTCTTGATCGCCTGTGATTCGCCTTTTCTTTTCTCTATTTTTCTTGAGTACTGGGTGAGTGAAAATGAGTCTATTTTCCTTTTTTATCAGTGAGTAAACCCTAATCCTTCACTATCATAAATGCTTAGCGATGTACCTACCGGATGTCGGTTTCATAGTTTTATGTCAGGTAAACCTTCGTCAATGATCAATAAAACTCTCCAGATCTCTTTTAGATCTCTTCCAAGGAATATGCAAGATTTGGAATGAATTTTCCAACCCCTAAAGTGTATACCTTAGTTACCAATTGAATTTCCTACCGATGTAGGAATGTTTTGTTCTACTAGTGGATTTACTGGTGCAGTTACTGGTGTAGTTGTATCTCCACTTGGTTCTTCAAACTTTCTAACCCATATATTTGTGTGATCTTTTTGTATTTAATCTACCTTCTTCTTTCCTTTCTCATTTGATTTATCATTGCTAACCGGTTTAGTCTTGCTTTTGAAGTACTTAGCAATATGACCTATTTTGTTGCATGCATAACATGTAACATTGTTCTTTTAAATTTCTTTAACATATTTGGTGTCATTCCTTGATCTACATTGATTAGCCAAATCTCCAAACTTTCTACATGCATGACATTGAACATTCATTCTGTAATCTTCTGACTTATGACCATATTTTTTGCAATTTGTGCATTGACCGGGAACAAAATTGTAGTTTTGATTTGCTCTATTTCTACAGTGTTTAGCCATATGCCCAAATTTGTTACAAACAAAGCATCTACCATTGAATTTATAAGCATTAGATTTCCTTATCAGTTTCCTCTGGTCTTATGAGTTCTGCATACCAGTTGTCTGATCTTTAATTGCAATACCAGAGCTTTCACCTTGTACAAATCCAAGTCCTCTAGAATCTTCATTCTGCCTTTGTCTTTTCAATAAATCATCCAACTGTGCAGCACTGATCCTAATTTTTTCTTTATACTCACTTGCAGTAGTCAGATAATCTCTTAGAGTTATTATTTGTCTTTCAAGCTCTTATTCATTATTCTAGGATTGTACCAAATTAGTTTTTAACATATCATTCTCATGAGACAATCTGCCACATTCTTCAGATTTGTTCTTCAAAGATACAACAAGATTTTCTTCCTTCTTCTTTCTGTCCTCAATATATTTTGACATCTCATAGTTAGGTCTTGCATTTCATTCCTCATGAGCATGTTTGCTTGACTCAGTTTCTGAAATTGTTCCTTAAGTGCATTTTTCTCTTCATCATCCTGATTTTGCAAAAGTTCCTTCCTCCTAGCTTAAGCTGATGATAACCTTTCTTTCAAGACAAGAATGAAATCATTGGCATAATTCAATTCATCTTGCAGTTTTAATTTATTCAACCTTTCAGCATCATAATCCTCAAGTGCCATCTCAAGTTGCTTCTCCATAGCCATGTTTAGTGATTCGGGTTTCAGGATCTTCCTCAAGCTATTAAACTTCCTCCGAGGCACCAAGCTCTAATACCAATTGTTGGAATCCAAGAACATTGGGAGGTGGGGGTGAATTAGTGTTCTTTTAGTAACATATGATTTAACGCTTTTATAACATACACATATAAACTGGTAAATGAAGAAATATATAACTTGAAGTAAATAAATGAGCCACATGAATGAACACCATAACACAAAGAATTTATATGTGGAAAACCTTAAAGAGCAAAAACCACGATGGGATTTGTGACCCACAATATCAATTCACTAGCCATATGTAAGATAATACATAGTATGGGGGCCTACACATGCAGGAAGGAACACTACTTAGAGCACACTGCTCAACACAAAAGACTCTCACTGACTGCAAGCTTCTGCTAAGATAAAATAGTAATAATGAAATCACAAAATGCATCTGCAATGCCAAAAAGAGTTTTGGTTATAGCTATGTTCTGTACTGATTCATTAACCCTGAATACTTCTATCAATATCTCCTTTCCTCCAAGAATGCTTTACAAACCATCTACAAATCATTGCATGATATAACATTCACATACAAGTGATCTACATACATATCCTTTGCATTACACATTCTCCTATATCCCATTCTCTATCACACATCACAATGATCTAATAAACTGACTTATATACCCTTACAAACAATATGCCTTATGTTGGTTTACAATACATTACAAAAGATATACAATGTCAGCCCAATACAATTATTTTTTTATTTTTTTTGAAAAAGATGGTAGTGCCACTTAATATATTTTATTAAATAAAGTTGATTCAAAGAGCTCCCGGAGAAAAGAACCAGTAAGAAAAACTTTGATCCTTTCTCTACAATACATAGAAAGGTTGTGAGATTTAAATCTCAAATATGCCAAAAAATATAATATCTTATAATGTCCAAAATACCAAGTGCCATAAAACATCCTCCAGTATCAAATGCTTTCTAGAATATATTGAACAAGATACAATCCGAACCAAAAAATCATGAGAGTTGTACACATTTACATAGTAGTCCACAATCTGTCTCACTTATGCATTTATCCAGCTTACAATCCAACACGCTTCTCAAATCGACATCCCTTCACAATATACAGATACAACAAAACCACAAGAGCGTGCACTTATAATACCACACATACCAATTTGTATCATTATGAAAAAGACCACTACATAGCTATATGCAATATTATCTTGTACCCATATCCTCCAAAATTTTCCCCTTAAGAATTGGATAAGAATCAAAATCACAATTCGGACCCATCATATTAAGTTCCTCCTTGGAACTTCCCATATTTGCCAAATCATCTGCAACTCAGTTCCCTTCTCTATACACATGTGAAATGGTAAAGTTTGTAAATGTATCGATTAGTGTCCATACTTGTTCAAGTAAATATCTTATCTACCAATTATCAATATTTCTCTTTATGCAAGTGTTGATAATAATAGTTGAAACGCCTTCAATGTGAATATAAAAGATGTTCAGTTTTTTTACTAGTAGAATACCTTCAAGTAAAGCATATGCCTCTGCAAAGTTGTTAGTACTCGGTGGAATAAAAGAAGATTTCAAAGCAAAAACTCATCCTATGTGATCCCTTATGCATACTCATATCCCTGCATCACTTGGGTTCCCTTTAGAGGAGCCATCAAAATTAAATTTGAAATGCATTGAATTCGGAGGACACCATTTCACTTTATTTCTATTAATTTTACTAGTTCTCACTCTTAGAAGACAAGGTGATACAGGAATAGAGATGCCCTTCCAACAATTAATAACTTGATCATCCCAAGAAGTAAATTCCCTATTTGAATTGAACAGATTTGAAACATGAGCATTAACCAGTTCTGATACTGATTTTTGAATATAATTGAAAACATCAGAAAGAGGAGATGTTTGCTTTCTAAAAATATGCTTGTTTCTTTCCCACCAAAGTGACCATACTACTATGGATGGGATCACTTTCCAAATATATGCAAAAAGAGAGGATGAGTATAAGATTGGCCATGACTAGAACAAATCCCATACATTATCTTGAAGAGGGGTGCTAAAGGAAACCTTATCAAGCACAAACATCCAACAATAGTGAGCAAAATCACATTGGAGGAGGAGATGTTCTAACGTTTCACTGAGTTCACCACAAAGTACACAAGCAAATGTATGTGCAATATTCAATTTAACAAGTCTCTCACTGGTGAGTATTCTCTTATGTAGAGCAAGCCAGGCAAACATCCCTGCCTTGGAGAGAACACTATTGTTCCAACAAAAATTGTAGGCTCTTTGTGAATAGGATTGAATAGATATTTGATGAATTGCTTTATACCCTTCCTTGATAGAGTACTTTCCATTATTCACAGGGAACCATATCAATTTGTCCAAACCATTAGAGATAAAGATAATGCAGTTCTTAAGAATCAAAGAAAATTTTACCTTTTGACCCGGGGAGATTGGGAGTAGAGTTGGCTTCTTCCAAATGACACGATTTGAAGGCTTCTCAAGATCATCTATGTAATCATAAAGGTGAGAACCCCAATGAGCAGTAAATATAGGGATCACACCTACTAGGGCCTCCTCAAGATTAAGAAGCTTCCTTCAGATCCTAAACTAATGTCGGCTTCACTAAAGTGTTGGATGTCGATGCCAGTGCTAGTGCTTGTGCTGGTGTCGGTGCCGGTTGTGACCTTGAATACTCTAATGTCGGTATCTATCGGTGTATTCCTCCTAATTTTGGTATATGTAAGTGTATGACTCCTAAACAATATTTTTGCCATCAATGACAACATATGAATCCAATAAGTGCCAATTGCCCACATACCTGATACTACAAACTGAGCCAAACACACCAGGACCAAGGTGCCATGTCACACCCCTATCCTTGACATTTTTCTATAAATTTGAGACTTCTGGGTGGTTCCTGTTCTTTTTCCTGATCTAAAACTACCTCCAGGTACCTATTCCTACACCTGCAACTGAAAAGGGAAGATTTGGGTGGCTATATAGGGGTTTGCATTAGTCAAACCCCTATTTTGGTGATTTCCACCTCCATAAATAACCGATAAAGTACTAAAAATGTGTGTGCAGAAATCTTGTGTGCGTGCATGACCCTAAGATGAATGCAAATGATCTAGAGCAACCCTAAACAGTAAACCCTAAATGATTGTAATTGACAAAGTAAATTCTCTAAATTAATGATGCAAAGTGATTGAAATCATGAATGTAAATATGCAAGTTTATGTAAAGAAGCTCATACAAAGACATGAAAATAACATGAAATCATACTAATCCCCAAGGGAGAGATATTGCAACTAGATGTCCTATTACTCTTCAATGTCTTCAAGGCTCTTAATTGATGATGAATGCTTGACAAGTTCTTGATGAATGTTTTTGAATGTTGTTGAAGACTCCACATAGGCTTCTCTTTCACTACATAAAAGACTCCTTCTACTCCAAAAACCTGCTCTTAGATTCTTAGAAAGATCCCTTCAAATGAAGAAAGAGAACTCTTATGTATGAAACCCTAGATCTTAATTTTGACTTGATTTTGTCTTTAGGCCGACCTAGGAATTCAATTTTCTGCCAATCACTTGGGGTTAAGCATTATAATATCATAAAATTATGCTCCCAAAATTTTGAGAAAAAAGTTGAGGACCATGTGCACTCCTGCCACTATCCGACCAACTTTTCACCAAATTTGCAAGGCCATTAGATAATATGATATTAGAGCGAATCTCAAAGTTACAGCTGATTTCAAGGTGTTTTGTTTTGAAATAGGACATAATTAGGGTTTATGATTTAATGATTTATTGAAGGAATAAAATAAAAAGGGGCACACTTAGGGTAAAGGGCCCAATTTTATGATGTGGGAGTGATGAAATAAGATTTTAAATTTAATTTAATTAATTAATTAAATTCTTAAAGGGAAATTAGAAATGCAAGATGCAAGACACACTAAGGTGGGTGCTAGCCTAAGTGTGAAATTGTACCACCCTAGCAAGGGTATGCAATTTATGACACTACACTTTGATATGACTATCAGAAAGGTTAAGGAAACAATTGTGAATGAAGGTAATCTCAAACCTATTTCTAAGTATTATGATCTATTGGATGATGTCAGAAAGAGAACCATAGAAGAGGCAATAATTTAATATCTGAATAAATATAATAGAGCTTTAATTGGGATAATGTAAAAGATTCCTTGAAGTTTATATGACATTCTAGACAAGAGTAAAGAAACATCTAGGATTGAAGTGTTTGAAGAATTGATTATGGGGAGATCATTGGCATTATGGAGGAATTGATTGTGTCTTGCATTGATGTTTTTTCATTGATGTCAACACTAGCTGTTATGGTTGGTTACCGACAGAAGATCTAGTCTTACCGACAGAAGGGACTATCTGTTGGACACTTCCGGCATGTTTGGATCAATGGAGTATGTTTGATTTTATGTATTACATGTTCCTGGAATATATTTTGGTTAGTTGGTATTGACTTGGTGATCAGATGCTATCATACACTCTAGTAAGCCTATACCGGTAAGGGTTTAAGGTTTTATCGATAGAACTTTTATTGAGAATCTTTGACAGGATGTATAAGTGGTGCTGGTGTGGCTTCTAGATGGAATTCAAGATGCTGAAGATGATCCCTGATCGAGCCTCGACTAGTTGGAGACATCGCTTTGGCATGGTGGACCCAAAATAGGTATGGTGCTTATCTAGGTTATCGACTAGTATCATGTTAATGTTTTTTTTACACGTTACTGGGATGATTTATGGATTGGTTAATGTTGTTTTGGTCTAAAGCCGACATGGCATATCATTGTAATATGGATGTGTGTAATGATCTTATTGTAATATCTTTTAGGTGGATGACCTAATTGGTTTAGGCATTAGGGTTGGTATAAATTTATGTAAGATCTTATTGTAGATCATGTCGTGGTCATGAAATGAAATATCATATGTGAAGGACATTTGGTTGATCATTGAAGATCAAATTGGGTTTATGTAAGAGGTCAAAGGCCTCTGGTATTGAGCTTAACCTAGACTGTAATCAGGCATGGTAGATGCTATCTCTGGTAGTTCATTCTTTTGGATTATTGTCCAATTATCTTGAGGTGGTTATAACCTCTTTGTAGTCAGTGAGACTCTTTTTTAATGAGAAATACACTCTAGGCAGTGTGCCTTCCTGCATATGTAGGCCCCTCATTGTATCACATACTTTCTATAGAAGTATCATCTGACTATGAGTAGGATTCTCACCATATTTTTTCCCTTTATTGGGTTTTCCATGTACAAATAATGGTGTTATGTGGTATGGTTGCATTGTGTTGATTATCTGTTTCATTGTTAAGTTGTATTATTTATCGGCATCTGTTTCTACCAATATTTGTTTTTGCTATTTTGGTATTTAATGTTTATATGCTCTAGTTAAAGGTTATTAAGTGGATTAATTGATATAATCTGTTGACAATTGATTCACCCCCCCTCTCAGTTGTCCACTGGTTATCATAACAAGAAGAGGAAAAGATAAGGGAATGTGTGTTGGTCCAACTCTGTCTTGAAATGGCCAAGGAAGAAGTTGATAGGATTCTTGCTGAGAACAAAGAAAAATTCAGAAGCAAGAAGAGAGAATATAAAATTTTGTTTGGTAAAAGTGACAAAGTTAGAAAAGAAACTGAACAAATTTTGAAGGAAATTCTATTGGAGATTCAATATGAGGTGATACCTGATAAATCTCAGGAAGATGTTGAGAAATCAATCCCAGAAGAAGCTAAATTTGAAGGAGTTAAGGATAATACTGATGCAAATAAGGTTGATGATCCTCTAGTTGATGACAAGAATGCAAACTTAGAGGAGATTCTAGTTTAGGCAGAGTCAAATGTTAAGGTTGTGACTGAGGCAAGAGAAACTAAGGATTTGTTAAAGGGGAAGTAGATCTATGTAGAGGATCTGAAATTCACTCAAGGCCCCATCAACCTTGCTTCTTTTTCCCCTATTTAGGTGCTTAAATTGGCTACATTTTCTCAAGCCAAAGCCCATGAAGATTTGGAAAAATCATGTTCAGAGAATAGTGAGTTGATCACTTTGGCATCTAGTCTATTGGAGAAACTCATGCCTTCATTTTAGAAGGACTTATTAGATACTCCATTTGCTAATCTGAGAAGCCTAATCAATTTTGTGGACAGTCACTTTCAATCATTTGAAAAATCTACTGAAGAAAAGGTTTGCAATGAATTCTATGCTAGAAGGTTTCAAACACTAAAGAATATGGTTGTAGATGATAGAGTCAGTCTAGATGTTGGTATAAAAGGCATTCAAGATGAATTGTCTGAGGGTGGAAATATCTATAAGTCATGTTTAAAGCTATTCAAGTTTACTCAGGATATTGAGAGTAAGATTAAAGCACATGAGGATCAACATGTCAAATTATCTCAGTCATTTGAGCCATTATCAGTCTCCCTGAGCAGTCATGAAAAACAAGTAATATATTTGATTGAGAAAATTAGGAGTTTGAATTAGGAAAAGGAGAAAATAATTGGTCAATTTAGTCAACTCATGAGCCTTATCACTCCTAAAATGGACATTATGCTTAGTGGTTTGGAAGATGCTCAAGCTGCCATGAAATCCTTAGAGCCATCTGGTCTAAAGATCAGTAGAGGCACCTGCATACTTTCTGAGTGAGATCATAAATATGATGGAGAGTCTTAAGAAGAGCCGAGATAGCCATCTAAACTCCCTAATAAATTTCTTATGTAGATATTTTCTAATTTTTGTAACCATGTACATATGTATGTAGCATTTTTGGTTTTGATTTTTGGATTCTGAAACTCTGCCTTTGCCATTGATGTCAAAGAGGGAGAGTAGATATGTGACAAATATCGATCTTAGGGGGAGTTATTGACTTTTGGAGTCAAGTAGTCATATCTCTGGTGCCAGTGTATACATTTTGGTTTTTGGTCCGACCCTTAGTCATTTTTCGCTAAGTCTTGTAATCAATGCCAAAGGGGGAGATTGTTAGCCAGAGAAATTGTACGTATGTTGAGATGTTGTCAATGATGACAACTCATCTTATAATTTTCATCCACGGTTCAAGTTTTCACCATTCCTAAAGATTGAGTGAAGATTGATTGAGTCCGATGAGCTCCAGTAAGGAAGCAAGACATCCAACATAATGATCAATGTTTTTGTTGGCGGATTATTTTGGTTATGTATTTTTATATGCAAATTCTAGTTAAGGTTTGCGGATGTGTAGTATGTCTTATTCAAGGATTGTAGCTTCTGTTAGGACCTAGATGCAACTGAGAGGGGGAAGTGAATCAGTTGTTAGATAAATTTAACCCAAATACAACTTAACCAAACATGATACTTAATACTGGTGAACCAAACTTGATGTCGGTAAGCAGATTAACAATTAATATTAATACCAGTGAAACTTAATGCATGAAACAAAAAGAGAAACAATATCTACAACACATAACACAAAGATTTGTACGTGGAAACCTTGTAAGGGGAAAAACCACGATGGGAAACCTTACCCACAATTAAATGATACCACTACAGATAGTATGTGTTTACAAATGGGGTCTGCACATGCAGAAAGGCCAGTTGCCTAGATCTCACTGCTCAACCACAAGATGGGAGTCACACTAACTACAATTGGATGATTAAATCCAATAATAATGTACACCTCAAAGTAGCATCTCTAATGTTGGATTCAGTACTGGTTAAGCTCTGGTTTTCTTCTTCAAACCTTCCTTGAATCTTCAAATGATGTTTGTGTGAGTAGCTCTTCTTATATTTGTATATACCGAATTTCACAACCTTAATACCTTATTACATACCACTACTACATTAATCTCACAATTGAGATCTTACATATATACCAAAACCTAAGACCAAATGTGTATGTCGATTTACTAAGAATAATACTATAAGATCTATTACAAGTAAGTCAAGATGCGATGCATCATGTCAACTCAACAACAATATTAATTGATTAAACCATATCCATAACGTGTCATGCTGATCTGGAATAGATAACGCTTGTCAGTCCATAACCTAGACCAATTTGCCGATAACAACAAATATGTCAACCCGATTAGACCAATAACCAAATCATCAAAACCACATATCCAAACATTGTCTTCGACATAACCAAGTGATCTCCAAATGATGAAAAGTCATCCTCAGTGTTGGTGAACAATATAACCTATCGGTAAACCAAATAATGGTGACTATGCATAAGTCATTGAACTTGCTAGTGAACATAACCAAAGGTCTCTAGAAGGATAAGTGTTGATAAGTGTTGACATCAATGACAAAAATAATGCAACATATCCATAATACCAACAATCTCCCCCTTTGGCATTGATGGCAACACAAGATGGAAAAACCATCTAAATTCCAAAGTAGAAATGTCGATAAACCAAAAAACCAACAATCTCCAAAATAGATCAATACAAGAAATCAAAATACAAATCATCTCTGCATTTGTATAATCACTCCCCCAATGAATAATCTCTCCCCAAAGGATACTGTATTTTTACCATAGATATCTCTCCCCCTTTGACATCAAATGCCAAAGCAATACAAATACTAGATACAACCAATTCATAGAACTAATTACAAATACCAGCATATCCAACTACTCTCCCTGAGAAGTAGCTCTCCTCCATCAAAGCCGGAAAAAAAGTTTCTCTATAAATTTTGTCGGTTTGATGCCAAGCATGTTGGTATTATGGATATGTTGCATTGGTTTTGTCATTGATGTCAACACTTATCCTTCTAGAGATCTTTGGTTATGTTCACCGACAAGACTCAATGACTTATGAATAGTCACCGGTATCTGGTTCACCGACAGGTTATATTGTTCATCGGCACTGAGGATGACTTGTTATCATCTGGAGATCACTTGGTTATGTTGAAGACATGGTTTGGACACTTGGTTTTGGAGATTTGGTTATTGGTCTACTAGGTTTAACATATTTGTTGTTACTGGAAAATGGGTCTAGGTTATGGACTGGCAAGCATTATCTATTCTAGATCAGCACGACAGGTTATGGAGATGGTTTAATCAATTAATATTGTTGTTGAGCTAACATGATGCATCACATCTTGACTTACTTGTAATAGATTTTATTATATTATTCTTAGTAAGCTGACCTACACATTTGGTCTTAGGTTTTTATATATAAGTAAGATCTCAATTGTTAGATTGATATAGGAGATGAGATAAGGTATTATAAGATTGTGATATTTGGTATATGCGAATATAAGCGGAGATACTCACGCAGACATCATTTGAAGATTCAAGGAAGGTTTGAAGGAGACAATCAAAGCTTAACTAGTACTAAATCCATCATTGGAGATGCTACTTTGAGCAGTACATTATTATTGGATTTAATCATCCAATTATAGTTAGTGTGACTCTCATATTGTGATTGAGCAATGAGCTCTAGGTAGCTGGCATATTTGCATGTGTAGAACCCATTTGTATACACATACTATCTGTAGTAGTATTGTATGATTGTGGGTAAGGTTTCCCATCATGGTTTTTCCCCTTATAGGGTTTCCATGTACAAATCTTTGTGTTATGTGTTGTGGATATTGTTTCTCTTTATGTTTCATGCATTAAGTTTCACCGGTACTGTTATTAACTACTAATCTGTTTACCGACATTAAGTTTAGTTTATCGGTATTAAGTATCAAGTTTGGTTAAAGTATATTTGGGTTGAAATTAATAGACAACTGATTCACCCCCCCCCCCCCCCACCCTTAGTTTCCTATGGGTCCTAACAGTTGGTATCAGAGTCTAGTCCTCTTTTTTGCAGAAGTTTAACAACTTGAGGAGATCTATGGCAACTAACTATTTTAGGAAGGATAGTCTGAAACTTGATGGAACTAACTATGGTATATGGAAGATCAAAATAGAGACTCATCTAAATTGCATTGGAAGAGACATATGGGATGTTACACAAAATGGTTATGTTGGTCCTACACCAAATCAACCTAATCCACCTACATTGGGTAAGGATCAAGAGAATGATTACAAAGCAAGAGAAGCACTTTTGAGCGCCTTGTCAAATCAGCAAATCATGGGATTATCAGACCAATCTACTACTAAAGCTATTTGGGATAAATTGGAGACATTGAATGAAGGAGATTCCATTGTCAAAATTGCAAAAGTGGAATGCTTCCGAGTCAAGTATGAACTTTTGAAAATGGAAGAAGATGAAAGAATTTTTTCTTTTATGTAATGAGTTAATGAAATTGTTTTGGGAATACAATGTTGTGGAGGCTCCTTAAGTGAAGGTGAAATTATTTCTAAAGTTTCAAGAGCATTGCCACCAGCATACGAAATGAAAGTAACTGCTATTAATGAGTTGAGAACCATTCCTAATACATTAGTGTCTAGAGATACCTTGGTTGGAAAACTTTCAACATTTGAGCTTGAGGAGTTTGGTCCTGTTGCTTCAACTAAGATAGATTTAGCTTTCAAAGCATCATCATTAGTAGCTGATAAATCTGATTGGAAAGCACTTTATGCAAAAGAACTTGAAGACATCAAGAGGGAAAATAAAGAACTTGACGAGCTTGAAGCACTATTTGCAAGGAAAATGCCTAAAGGTTCTATTTGAAGTAAGTGTGAAGGTAAAGCACCTTTTAAACATTTTAACTATAATAAAATTGGTCATATGGCATCTAGATGTCCAGATAGACATGCAAGATTAAGAGAAGAAGCTAAAAGAACATATAAGCCTAACCCTAAATATCAGAGATACCAATTCAAGAAAAAAAGAGACAAATTTTGTTACTATGCTGATGAAGGAGTTACTGATGATTCTGATGAAGAACCAAGAGACAATGGATGGGATTTTGTTTCAATAATAGAAGATCAACCAACACCTACTATTCCACCAGTAAAGTAGGCCTTGGCAGCTAAAATTGAAGAAAAGGATGAATGGATTATAGATTCCAGATGTTCACATCATATGACTGGTGATAAAAGTAAATTCTTATCTTTTTAGGAATACAATGGAGGTCTAGTAAGATTTGGAGATGATAAAGCTTGTTTGATCAGAGGAAAAGGCACTATATCTTTTAATGATAAGCACAATACTGACAATGTTTATTATGTTGAAGGTTTGAAGCACAATCTTTTGAGTGTTGGTCAATTAGTTGAAAAAGGATTTCAGTTACAATTCAACAATGGTAAATGCAAAATCGTGAATAGAACTGGTTTGGTTATTGCAACCGGTAATCAGACTAGAGGTAATATATTTCATTTGAATAACATTGAAAAGACATGCTTACTTGCACACATTGATGAAAGTTGGTTATGACACAAAATACTCTGTCATGTAAATTTGATTGCATTGTGAAGATTTGTTCAAATAAGGCATTAAGGGATTTACCTAAGATTTTAAAACCTCATAATCCAGTATTTAAGGAATGTCAAATGGGAAAGCAAGATAGAACAAATTTTAAGAGAATTTATGAGAAAATCAATGATGTTCTTGATTTAATTCACATTGACTTATGTGGTCCGGAAAGAAGAAGAAGTTTACAGGGAGATGGATACTCTATGTTAATCATTGAAGATTATTATAGAATGTGTTGGGTTACTTTTCTCGGGTAGAAATCAGATGCTTTTTGAAATTCAAATTATTCAAGGCACTTGTAGAGAATGAAACTGGCAAGAAAATCAAATATTTAAGATCAGAGCAAGGAGGTGAATTTACATCTAAGGAGTTCAATACAATTGTGAAGTGAATGGAATAAGAAGACAACTATCAGCACCTCGAACACCTCAGCAAAATGGAGTTGTGGAAAGCAAGAATAGAACTATTCTGGATGCAGCTAGAAGAATGATATCAGAAAATAATCTACCTCATGTGTACTGGAGAGAAGCAGTGAATACAACGGTTTACACTTTCAACAGAGTTCACATCAAAGGTGAAACTGGTAAGACACCCTATGAACTATGGTATGGTAATATTCCTACTCTTAAGTACTTCAGAATATTTGAAATCAAATGTTACGTTAGGAGAGATAAGTATATTGGTAAATTTGATCCTAGAAGTGATGAAGGAATATTTCTTGGGTATTCATCTAAAAGAGAAGCATCTAGATGTTTTAATAAATGATTGCAGAAAATCATTGAGAGTGCAAATGTGAATATTGATGAACATTTTAGAAGAAATTCAAGGTCTATAGATTCTTAACTGGCAGTTTAGATAATCACAAATGAACCTATACCGAATGCACCAGTATAGAATGTTGATCTAGTCACACTGGCATCATCAGAGAATTCCACAGTGACTGAAGAATAACAGCAAGTGAACACACCTAGGTATGTAAGATTGAATCACTCTGAAAGTCAAATAATTGGGAGTAAGTATCAAGGAGTTATGACAAGAGGAAGACTGGAAAATGAGAGGTATGTTTAATTTCTCAAATTGAACCATCATTTTTCATTGAGGCATGTGAAGATAAACATTGGATTAAGGCTATGGAAGATGGATTGGAACAAATTGAAAAGAACAATACATGGACATTGGTTCCCCGGCTTAAAAATAAAAATGTAATTGGAACTAAATGGGTATTCAAAAATAAACTTAATGAAGATGGTAAGGTAATCAGAAACAAAGCAAAACTAGTGTGTAAGGGATATTCACATAAAGAGGGAGTTGATTACAATGAAAACTTTGCACTAGTAGCTATAATTGATGCAATCAGATTATTTCTTGCATTTGCAGCACACAAAAACTATAAAGTATATCAAATGGATGTTAAATGTGCATTTCTAAATGGTGATCTTGAAGAGGAAGTTTACATTGAACAACCTGATGGATTTTCATTAACAAATGATAAAGATATGGTTTCCAAGTTAAGGAAAGCTTTATATGGATTGAAGCAAGCTCCTAGAGCTTGGTATGCTAGATTGGACAAATATCTTATGAAACTTGGTTACACTAAAGGTAATGCTGACAACAACTTATACTTCAAAATGACTAATGAAGACATTTTGGTTATTGAATTTTTTCGTGATGACATCATTTTTGGAGGAGAAGATGGATTGTGTAAAGACTTTTCTAACAAGATGCAGGAAGAATTTGAAATGTCTACGATTGGGGAGATAAAATTATTTTTAAGATTAAAGATTTCTCAGACTGATAAAGGTATATTTTTATGTCCATCAAATTATTTGAAGGAATTACTGAAGAAATTTGGTATGGAAAACTCTAAACCGGTAAGTACTTCTATGACTATAACTGATAAACTATCATTGAAAGATGATTTAGCTCTTGTTAATCCAACAAGATATAAATCTATGAGTGGAGGTTTACTATATTTGACACAAACAAGACCTGATATAATGAATGCAGTGTATATTGTTTCAATATTTCAGAGTAATCCTAGAGAAAATCATGAATCAGTAGTAAAAAGGATTTTCCGGTATTTACAAGGCACAACAAATCTTGGTTTATGGTATCCTAAAGATGAAAATTTTGATTAATGTGCATACACCGATACAAATTGGGCAGGAGATGTAGATGACAGAAAGAGCACCACCGGTGGGGCATTCTTTCTTGGTAGTAGATTGATTTCATGGTCGAGCAAGAAACAGACTTGTACATCATTATCAACAACATAATCAGAAATATGTTGCAATAGCAACCAATTGTACTCAAGTATTATGAATTAAACAAATGTTGAAGGACTTAAAGGTAAAATGCAAAGAACCTATAATCATCTATTGTGATAATTCAACAACAATTTATATATCTAAGAATCTGGTATTTCACTCTAAAACTAGACATGTTTCTATCAAATACAATTTTTTGAAAGAGAATGTAGAAGCAAAAGAAGTAAGATTGGTTTATGTGACTACTAAAGAGAGGACTGCAGACATCTTTACTAAACCTTTACCTAAAGAAATATTTGAATATCTCAGAGAGAAGCTTGGGGTCATACCCTCACTGATAGTGACTTAGACAATTGATGCTTGGCATCAAACCGACAAAATTTACAGAGAAACCTTTTTCCAGCTTTTATGGAGGAGAGCTACTTCTCAGGGGGAGTAGTTGGATAAGTTAGTATTTGTAATTGGTTCTATGAACTGGTTGTATCTGGTATTTATATTTCTTTGGCATTTGATGTCAAAGGGGGAGAGATATCTATGGAAAAACATTGTCCTTTGGGGAGAGATTATTCATTTTAGGAGAGATTTTTACTCTCTGCATTTGTATTTTGATTTCTGGTATTGATCTATTTTGGAGATTTTTGGTTTTTGGTTTTTGGCATTTTTGCTTTGGCACTTAGATGGTTTTTCTATCTTGTGTTGCCATCAATGCCAAAGGGGGAGCTGTTGGTATTATGGATATGTTGCATTGTTTTTGTCATTGATGTCAACACTTATCAACACTTATCCTTCTGCAGATCTTTGGTTATGTTCACCTGCAAGATTTAGTGACTTATGCATAGTCACTGGTATCTAGTTCACCAACAGGTTATATTATTCACCGGCACTGAGGATGACTTGTTATCATCTAGAGATCACTTGGTTATGGCAAAGACATGGTTTGGACACTTGGTTTTGGAGATTTGGTTATTGGTCTAATCGGTTAAACATATTTGTTGCCATCGGAAAATGGATCTAGGTTATGGACCAGAAAGTGTAATCTATTCCAGATTATGGAGATGGTTTAATCAATTAATATTGTTGTTGAGCCAACATGATGCATCACATCTTTACTTACTTGTAATATATCTAATGTTAGACCCAATATGGAAAGCTAATGTACTGAGAGGGGAGGGGTGAATCAGTACTCCAAAATTTTTCTTTTGTAATAACCTTACTATTATACATAAATAGAATAGTGCGGTAACATAAAACAAAACTATAATCAACTAATAACATTCATACATGATTCACTCCATAACACATATATTTTGGTCACGTAGAAACTCTTGGTTAGAGAGAAAAACTGTAGTGGGGATGGCACCCACAACTTCACTACTGCAATAATAAAGAGTGCTCGGTTAGAGCTACATTTGGCTATTTCTGATAGCTTACCCTATTAGGAGTATTAAGATCAGTTAGATCTACCTTGCTAAAGGATTTTACAACCCTATATAAGTGTAGCACCTGGTTAAAGGATTTACAATTTATAGACTTGGTTAGAGTCTTTTACCCTGTTAAAGGTTTCTCTTACAACTTCAAAATATTACAATAGAATCAATACAAATATCTACAACTTTACATCTGAAATGTTTTAGCAGATTCTATGTGCTCAAAATAAGATTACCTTGCCTATAGCATACCTCGGTAACTCATAAAGTAACTCGGTAAACCCTTCTGTTTACTCTGTTCCTCGACTATTCTCTGATAACCTTCTCGGTGACCTCTGTGTCTCTGTAACAGTCATAATGCCTTGTGATTTCTCATGTATCACATAAGTCTTGCTTCATATGCACATGCACACACATTTCTCACATTCACATCTCTTTTTCTAACCCTAAATTCATGCTGTATAAATAGACTTCTTAAGTCGGTGATCCGATTCATTGCTTCGATCTTACAAACATGATTTCTCGAATAAATAACCATGCAAAATATTTCATTGGTTAGATGACTTCAAAATTATACAAAATCTGTACGTGCAATTTCCAATGTGATAACAGTTCTATGTGCCTTGATCTTGTAACACATTTTCATATGTCTGTCCAGGTTCAATGAATCTGGTAACATGTTTCACTCGGTGTATATCAACTCGGTGTATTATCTTTACTACTCGGTAGACATGAAATATCACTCGGTAGACAGCTCGGTGTATATTGGGCTTTGTGACTGTTTTCCTTCTATAACCGACTAGATTGTACATATCGACTTCTCTGTGTGTATCGACTGCATGATTTGGTAATATTAACCGACTAGAATATAGAATGACTTTGTATATAAAACTAATGGAAATTTGATAAGTAGTAACAATCTCCCCTTTTGACATTAGTTGAGATGTTTGACAGAACTACTTTCAAAGTCATTACTCAAAAATCTGTATACATTACAAAATTGACTAAACATGTAGTATATACATTAGTCATTGAAATAGTATAATCAAATATACTCCCCTTATCAATATGTTGTACAAAACTCTATAATCACTATTCTTTCCTCTGTTCATTCTCGGTATACTCCCCCTATATACTACACTCCGGTTGTTTGATTATTTGAATAGTATACACTCCTGAAGATATACTCTGATATACTCCCCCTTTTTGACAAACATCAAAATTTAGTTACCATTGGGAGGGGGCAACTGATCAAAAATGGATTTTTACTTTGTCTAGGCATTGGTGAGGGTGACAGAAAGTGCATCCTTGACATTTTAAAGAATTTTATGCATTAATATCTGCCAATAATGAAATTAAGCCATCTAAAGTGCTTCCTTCTTTTGTAGTAGAGAGAGAGGTGGCTCGGTTTAGCTGTTCTTGAATGGATGAAAGATGAGGAAGGAATAATGTTTGAAGTGTCATTATGTCCATCCTGATCTTGTGTTCTTCATTCCTCAATTCCAATTGTTGAGCCATGAGTTGTTGGAGCTTAGTATAAAAGTTCTGAACTGAATTTGACTCGGGGGTCAACTTATTTGAGAGATCGGTGATCTCTTTCTCAATTGCTTCTATTTTATTCTTAATGTCCTTAAGAAATAAAGAAAATGTGCAGAGTTTCTGAAATAATGAAAGAATGTGCTTGAGTTGAGGGGACAACTCAGCAATAAATTTGACAAGTTTTACCTTGCCAGCAGCAATTGATTTCTGTACTTCCTCTATCATTTTAGTAGTTAACTCCTTGTCTTTTAGTTTGCTCAAGTATTCGAATGCATCTACACCAAATGTCTCAATCTGATTGAGGAGTTCATCCAATTGAATATGGATGGCTACATCAGTTGATACTATAGCTGAGGGTAGCATATCTGATAGTAAGGTTTTTACCTTTTGAAGTACTTTATTCTTCCTCTGTATGGCCAGTTGCTTCTCCTGTTTGGCCTTTGCTTTGCATAGTTCACCAAATTCATTGAGTGCTTGCCCTTTCAATTTGGAGATGTCTACATTGGGAAACACTATCGGTTTTGATAAATCAATTTTGAAACTATGCTTTTTTAATTTCTTTTCTTTACCTTTCACCGGGTGAACCACTACTATAGCTTGAGAGGCTTGAGGACCCTCGGTAGGTTGCTCGGTAGAGACAACACTTTTTTCGATTTCTTTAGCCTTGGTAGTGTCCTTCGATGTGTCGGTGCTTGGTGTCTCAGCTGTAACATTTTCCATCCTAGAAGGTGCTTGAGAGGTTGGTTCTTGTGAAGTACCTTCTGCTGTAGACTTTTGACCTTCGGTGCCTTCTCCTATAGCCTAAGGAGCTTCGGTTGCAGCAGGTTGATTGATCAGTGAGTAAGGCTGAACTTGTTCCAAAATAGATTCACTTGAGACAAGTTTTGCATAAGCATTGCCTTCTATCATTTCTTGTTCAGGTGCCTCTGCATCCATGATATCTTCATCTATTTGAATGGTGTCTGCAGGGTCTTGCTCGGTGACATCAGGCTCTTGGTCGGTGACATCGACTATTTCCACTGTAGATTGTTCACCAGCACTCTTTCTTCAAAAGATGGTCTTCCATTTCTCCTTTGTTTCCTTCTCTACCTCTATATATAGGTCATTCATCAATGTCAAGGCCTTCTATTTTACTATAAATTGAGTTTGGTTGTTTTTCAGATGTTCTTTTATTTCATCAATCGACATATCAAGAAAGAGATGCACCAAACTTCTTTCTATGATTTGTTTCTCTGAGTCTAGGGCATATTGCCATATGTTTTCAATATGTGCATATAATTCCTTAGGAATAGAATTACATACTTCTAATGGTACCACTTAGAATTTGAGAAGTGTACAGATGACAGCTTCTTCAATTTGCCTCTTTTCATCAGCTGATCTGGATTCATATTTAACAAATCTGAATCCACCAAATCCACCATATTCCTTTAGATTATTACAAAAAATTTCTACACTATGTACATCTACCTTCTTGCTTTTCACAATCTGAAATTTATTTGCATCTTCAGATTCGGTATCACTCGACTCTTTTGGCAAAATGAGTCTCCGAGTAGATTTCTTGTAAGTTCTGGTTACCTTAGGAATGGCAACAGTCTTTTGTTTCTTACTCAGTGATGCAGCAAATACCCTTGTGTTAGGTCTCTTTGTTGGAGGGGTCAGTAGAGCCATTGAAGTGTCTTGTTTCTTTCTTTTCAACACTTTTCCCTTAGGCAATTTTGTGCTAAGTGTTATGGCTGCTTCTTGGGCTTCTGTCTCATCTTCGGTGATGGCTAGAACTCCTTTGATAGGTGTGGAGGAAGACTCTTCTCCAAATTTCTTTGTTAATGCCTTAATCATCTTTGTAGCTTTTCTTGTAGCCTTAGGTACTACAATACTCATTTTTACTTTTTCTTTCCTTTCTTCATAGGTTCCATACCTCAGCTCGGTAGTATGCCTTGGCAATGATGGATAGGTATCGATTTGCTATTGAGTGATATCCAAATCAATCTCGTAACCCATAGGTGACAAAGATTGAGTCCTCGGTTCCACATCATTCACATAGCAGTAATCGGTGTCTACCTCAAAACATATTTCATCTTTGTATTTTTCTACCAGCTGTGGTGGAATCCGGTACCTGTTATGCATTTTCTCTTAGAACTTGCTGAAGTAATCATCCATTATATCATTAAAGTTATCACCTAACTTCTTGATGAAGTCATTGATTTGATGGGTGATTGGTTGGTGTAGTTCCCAAACAACTTTACCGACTGTTGGAAAAAACTTCTCAAAGTAGAAAAACATACACACAAGTAGTGATCCAAATTTTAGAGTGTTTGCCGAGTTGTTCTTCTTCGGCTTTCTGATTGTGTTCAGATTTTCAAACAAGTTCTTCAGTAACACTTCACACAAGTCAACTTTCATGCCTTTCTTAACAATTTTGTATGCTAAGTCCACTGCTACACAGGGTACACTGTTTTCCCTTGCTGATTAGAAGAAATAGTAACCAATTACTCTGATGGCGAATTTGAGTTCAGGATCAGTAACATTGTTCAACTTCAGACCTCTATAATCCGATTCAGCTCCAGTCAAACTGATCAATTCCTTATGTGATATCATTTTCTGTGCTTGAGCATAATCATAGATAGGGTAACCGGTGATCAGATGAATGATTTCTTTAGTGATCTTAAATGGTTTCTCTTGTAGCCACATGAAATTATCATGCACTCGGCTTAGTACAAACTTGACCCATTGGGGTTTGAACACATAGG
Source organism: Cryptomeria japonica (assembly GCF_030272615.1). NCBI lineage: Eukaryota > Viridiplantae > Streptophyta > Pinopsida > Cupressales > Cupressaceae > Cryptomeria > Cryptomeria japonica. Next base: position 532,066,606 of record NC_081410.1, read on the forward strand.
GATAGGTTAGGGCTTCAGTCAATCCCTTGAATTTGATATGCTAATACTTGTTATCCATTTTACCATTTGTGTACAATTCATCATATGCATCCTTGATCTCAACATGACCGAGTTCTTCAACATGACATTTTGTGAAGAATCTCACATCCTCAACTAGCAAGACTCGATCTGGGATGAGTGAAAAAGAAGTCTTGTCATCTGGTTCAGATGCAATTTTGGGAGTCATAGAGTATTTTAGTGAGGGCTTTTCTACATTGGTGACAACAATGGGGTCTTGGATCTTAGATGCCATTTTTTATTTCAAATAAAGATTGACATAGGAACCTTAGGGTTTGAGAACTTAACACATGACAGACGCTTCACACTCAGAAGATAACAACTTAATGAGTTCGGTAAACCAGCTTAGCAATGCGATGAGATTCGATGTAAATACCTTGGATTTTGCTTTGAAGATGGTTTGATCACCTTGATTTGCTCTACTCTGCTTCTTGAAAACTTGGTGAATGAAAATGACCACGAAAAACCTTTTAAGTACTCAAAAATACCTTATCGGGCTCCGTGAAAGTTAGGTCAAAGACATTAAATGCACTTGGTTTACTTAAATTTCTTTCCTTTTTTTTGCTTTAACCGAGTAACCAGATTTCCTTCATATACTGACTTGATAGGCTTCCTGAATTCACCAACTTAACAGTTTTCCTGTAAAGTGCTTCAAAAATTTTGATAGAATTTCAAACTTACTCCTACATCTTACTATGCAGATTTTGAATTCAGTACATACTTAGATAGGAATTGATTTAAGATTTAACCTTGTGAGAATGCAGTCCCTTCATACCTTTACCGATTAATTTGGAGTGGGAGCACCTAACTCAGTAGGTAAGGTGCTATCTTCATTTGACACAATTTCCTTCTTTCTCCAAATCATCTTTAATTTCTCTTTTATTTCCTCAGTGTCTTCTCTAGGTTGATCTCTGCAACCTCCAACTAAATGTCTAGCTTTGTGACAATGAAAACATGCCATACCAGGATTTCTCCATGATCTTTGATTATTCATTCCAAACCTTATAAAGCAGTTGGCACTTATATGTCCATATCTTCCACAACATTCACACCATATCCTTGTATTGTAATCCCATGGTATTGCAGAATATTGTCGGTAAGGGTCTGTGTGAGTTCTGTAACCTCTAGTATTTGCTCGATGTGCAGACCATATGTGGTTCTTTTGCTTAAACCAACACTTCTCGGTACTATGTCCATATCTATTGCAGTTTTTGCAAAACCCCTTGAATTTTGCCTTCTGATAATTGTTAACAAACTTTGTCCTACATTGATTAGATGTGTGACCATATTTATTGCAATTGTAACAATAACCATTGGTCTTAGTGCTATTCAGTTGCTTACCTTTTCTGATTTGACACATATTGGCAGTATGACCTTGATTTCCACAATAGTAGCAAGTAGGCTTCTTCCTTTTGATGTTATTCCTTTTTCTAGCTTGTTTTGATGATTCTCCTCTCTCGGTAATGCAGATTCCTTTCTCGGTAGAGTATTTTCCTTTGTAACCGAGTCCTCCTTCTTTGTAGGGTCATCTTGTGTTCAGTTGCTCATCCAACATCTTTGATGCTTCCTAACTCTTCTTTAGTGTTTCCTTGGATTTATTTTCTGTTTCAAGTTCATTGCTCACCCTTGATACTTCAAGTTTCAATGCTTGATTCTCATCATCTTTTAGATTTGCTTCATGATGTGTATAACCTAGTTGATCTGTCAGATTTTGTTGAATACCAGTTAGCCTTATGATTTCATCATTCTTATCAGATACTAAGACTTCAAGTTGTTGTTTCTCTCTTTGTAGATCTCTTGCTTTATCCTCGGCTAGCCTTAATGCATCTAGATTTTCAGTCATCTGTGTACTGAAATGTTCATGTTCTCTTTTCATTGCTTTTAGTTGATCAGCCAATGCTTTGTTCTTTTCTTTCAACATTCCAATCATTTCTTCAGTTTCTTTAGATATACTGTTGTCAGATGATGTCTCGATTTGTTCCACTAACTCTTGAGAATTCTGCAAGTCATCAAATAATCTTCTCCTTACTTTCAGAGATTTTTGCATTTACCTTTGCATGTCTGCAATCACTTGATTTGCATTATCCAGCTCTTCTTGTAGATACACAATCCTCCGAGATTGTTTATAGCCTTCCATTGATAACATCTTTCTCTTTAGGTAGTTAAACCCTTTTCCAAGATTCAAGCTCTGATACCAATTGTTAGGCCCAATATGGAAAGCTAATGTACTGAGAGGGGAGGGGTGAATAAGTACTCCAAAAATTTTCTTTCGTAATAACCTTACTGTTATACATAAACAGAATAGTGCAGTAACATAAAACAAAACTATAATCAACTGATAACATTCATACATGATTCACTCCATAACACATATATTTTGGTCACGCAGAAACACTTGGTTAGAGAGAAAAACTGCAGTGGGGATGGCACCCACAACTTCACTACTGCAATAATAAAGAGTGCTCAGTTAGAGCTACATTTGGCTATTTTTGATAGCTTACCCTGTTAGGAATATTAAGATCAGTTAGATCTACCTTGCTAAAGGATTTTACAACACTATATAAGTGTAGCACCTGGTTAAAGGATTTACAATTTATAGACTTGGTTAGAGTCTTTTACCCTATTAAAGGTTTCTCTTACAACTTCAAAATATTACAATAGAATCAATACAAATATCTACAACTTTACATCTGAAATGTTGTAGCAGATTCTATGTGCTCAAAATAAGATTACCTTGCCTATAGCATACCTCGGTAACTCATAAAGTAACTCGGTAAACCCTTCTGTTTACTCTGTTCCTCGACTATTCTTTGATAACCTTCTCGGTGACCTCTGTGTCTCTGTAACAGTCATAATGCCTTGTGATTTCTCATGTATCACATAAGTCTTGCTTCATATGCACATGCACACACATTTCTCACATTCACATCTCTTTTTCTAACCCTAAATTCATGCTGTATAAATAGACTTCTTAAGTCGGTGATCCGATTCATTGCTTCGATCTTACAAACATGATTTCTCGAATAAATAACCATGCAAAATATTTCATTGGTTAGATGTCCTCAAAATTATACAAAATCTGTATGTGCAATTTCCAATGTGATAATGGTTCTGTGTGCCTCGATCTTGTAACACGTTTTCATATGTGTGTCCATGTTCAATGAATCTGGTAACACGTTTCACTCGGTGTATTATCTTTACTGCTCGGTAGACATGAAATATCACTCGGTAGACAGCTCAGTGTATACTGGGCTTTGTGACTATTTTCCTTCTATAACTGACTAGACTATACATACTAACTTCTCTGTGTGTACCGACTGCATGATTCAGTAATATTAACCGACTAGAATATAGAATGACTTTGTATATAAAACTAATGGCAATTTGATAAGTAGTAACATTTAATTATATTATTCTTAGTAAGCCAACCTACACATTTGGTCTTAGGTTTTGGTATATATGTAAGATCTCAATTGTGAGATTGATATAGGAGATGAGATAAGGTATTATAAGGTTGTGATATTCAGTATATGCGAATATAAGTAGAGCTACTCATGCAGACATCATTTCAAGATTCAAGGAAGGTTTGAAGGAGACAATCAGAACCTAACCAGTACTAAATCCAGTATTGGAGATGCTACTTGGAGTAATACATTATCATTGGATTTAATCATCCAATTGTAGTCAGTGTGACTCTCATATTGTGATTGAGCAGTGAGCTCTAGGAAGCTGGCCTTTCTGTATGTGCAGATCCCATTTGTATACACATACTATCTGCAGTAGTATCATTTGATTGTGGGTAAGGTTTCCCATCATGGTTTTTCCCCTTAAAGAGTTTCCACGTACAAATATATGTGTTATGTGTTGTGGATATTGTTTCGCTTCCTATTTCATGCATTAAGTTTCACCGATACTGTTATTAACTACTAATCTCTTTACCAACATTAACTTTGGTTTACCGGTATTAAGTATCAAGTTTGGTTAAAGTATATTTGGGTTGAAATTAATAGACAACTGATTCACCCCCCCCCTCTCAGTTGCCTTTGGGTCCTAACAAAGCATCAACTGTCTAAGTCTCTACTGGTGAGGGTGACCCCAAGCTGCTCTCTAAGATTTTCATTATTTTCCTTAGGTAAAGTCTTAGTAAAGATGTCTGCAATATTCTCTTTAGTATTCACATAAACCAATCTCACTTCATTTTCTTCAACATTTTCTTTCAGAAAATTGTATTTGATAGAAACATGTTTAGTCTTAGAGTGAAATACTAGATTCTTAGATATATCAATTGTTGCTGAATTATCACAATAGATGATTATAGGTTCTTTTCATTTTACCTTTATGTCCTTCAACATTTTCTTAATCCATAATACCTGAGTACAATTAGTTGTTGCTGCAACATATTTTGATTCTGTTGTTGATGATGATGTACAACTTTGTTTCTTGCTCAACCATGAAATCAATCTGCTACTAGTGGTGCTCTTTCTATCATCTACATCTCCTACCCAATTAGCATCGGTGTATGCACATAACTCAAATCCGAAAAATCCTTTTCACTGTTGATTCATGATTTTCTCTAGGATTACTCTGAAATCTTGAAACAATACACACTGCATTCATTATATCAGGTCTTGTTTGTGTCAAATATAGTAAACCTCCAATCATAGATTTGTATCTTGTCGGATTAACAGGAGCTAAATCATCCTTCAATGATAGTTTATTAGTTGTAGTCATAGGAGTACTTACCGGTTTAGAGTTTTCCATACCAAATTTCTTAAATAATTCCTTCAAATACTTTGATTGACATAAGAATATACGTTTATCAGTCTGTGAAATCTACAATCCTAAAACAAATTTTATTCCCCAATCATAGACATTTCAAATTCTTCCTGCATCTTGTTAGAAAAGTCTTTACACAATCCATTTTCTCCTCCAAAAATGATGTCATCAACAAAAAATTCAATAACCAAAATGTCTTCATTAGTCACTTTAAAATATAAGTTTTTGTCATCATTACCTTTAGTGTAACCAAGCTTCATAAGATATTTGTCCAATCTAGCATACCAAGCTCTAGGAGCTTGCTTCAATCCATATAAATATTTTCTTAATCTGCAAACCATATCCTTCTCATTTGTCAATGAAAATCCATCAAGTTGTTCAATGTAAACTTCCTCTTCAAGATCACCATTCAGAAATGCACATTTAACATCCATTTAATATACTTTATAGTTTTTGTGTGCTGCAAATGCAAGAAATAATCTGACTGCCCCAATTCTAACTACCAGTGCAAAGGTTTCTTTGTAATCAATTCCCTCTTTCTATGAATATCCCTTACAAACTAATCGTGCTTTGTTTCTTATTACCTTACCATATTCATTAAGTTTATTTCTTATTACCTTACCATCTTCACATGCCTCAATGATAGATGCTGGTTCAATTTGAGAAATTAAACATAACTCTTCATTTGCCAGTCTTCCTCTTGTCATAACTCATTGATACTTATTCTTGTTGGTATTTTGGATATGTTAATATGGTTTTGTCATTGATTTCAACACCTATTAACACTTATCAACTCTGGCACTTTGGAGGATTGGCAATGTTCACCAGCAAGCAAGTGACTTCATGCACAGTCACCGGTATCTGGTTCACCGACAGGATATATTATTCACCGGCACTTGGAATGACATGGAAAACACTTGGTTATGTTGAAGACATCATTTGGATACTTTGTCTTGGAGATTTGTTCATTGGTATATTCATGTTTGCATATTTGTTGTTACCGGCAAATAGGTCCAAAATAAGCACCGACGGGCTTATCTATTCCAGATCAGCACGACATGCTTTGGAGATGTTTTATCAATGTTGTAAATGCATCAAGTCGACATGTTGAATCAGATATTGCATCGGTTATTGATTTACTTGTAAATTGTTTTTATTTTAATATCTTTTAGAGTGGACCTACTAAAATTGGTCTTAGGTTATGCTATATATGTAAGATCTTATTTGTAAGACGATATGCGATTGGGAAAATGATTTGTAAGAAGATATATGCGACAATAAGTAGAGCTATACAAGCAGACATCATTTGAAGGTGAAGGAAGGTTTTTGTGGAGGCATATCAAAACTACACTGGTACTAAATCCAGCATATGAAGATGCTATTTTGAGTAGTACATCATTATTGGATTCAACCATCCAATTGTAGTCAGTGTGACTCCTATTTGTGTTTGAGCAGTGAGCTCTAGGTGCTTGGCCTTTCTGCATGTGCAGACCCCATTTGTATACACATACTATTTGCAGTAGTATCATCTGATGTGGGTAAGGTTTCCCATCATGGTTTTTCCCCTTAAAGGGTTTCCACGTACAAATATTGGTGTTATGTGTTGTGGATGTTATTGTCTTTCTATTTCATGCATTAATCTTTATCGGTACTGCAATTAACAAATAAACTATCTACTGGCATAAAGTTTGGTTTACCAGTATTAAGCATTAAGTTTGGATAAGCTATTTTTGGTTTGAATTTATTAGACAACTGATTCACCCCTCCCTCTTAGTTGTCTTTGGGACATAACAATTGTTATCAAAGCTTAGTCCTCTTTTTGTAGAAGTTTAACTGCTTGAGGAGATCCAATGTCTTCTAACTATTTTAGGAAGGACAGTCCTAAACATGATGGAACCAACTATGGCATATGGAAGATTAGGATGGAGACACATCTGAATTGCATTGGAAAGGACATCTGGGTAGTTACAAAGAATGGCTATACTGCTCCTACTCAAAATCAACCTAATCCACCTACCTTAGGAAAAGATGAAGAAAATGATTGCAAAGCAAGAGCAGCACTTTTCAGCGCATTATCAGATCAACAAATCATGGGATTATCAGATAAATCTACTGCTAAATCTATTTGGGACCATTTGGAAACATTGAATGAAGGAGATTCCACAGTCAAAATTGCAAAACTTGAAAGCTTCCGAGTCAGGTATGAAAATCTGTAAATGGAAGAAGATGAAAGGATTTTTGCTTTTATGGAAAGAGTTAATGAAATTGTTTTGGGTATTAAATGTTGTGGAGGAACCTTAACTGAAGATGAAATTGTTTCAAAAGTTTTAAGAGGATTTCCATCAGCATACAAAATGAAAGTTACTACTATAAATGAGTTAAGAACAATGCCTAATACATTAGTAACTAGAGACACCTTGATTGGAAAACTTTCAGCTTTTGAAATTGAGGAATTTGGTCCTGTTCCTACTATAAAGATAGATTTAGCTTTTAAGGAATCAACATCATCTGCACCATCATTTGAAAAATCTGATTGGAAAGCCTTTTATGCAAGAGAACTTGAAGAAAGCGAGAGAGAAAATGAAGAACTTGAAGAACTTGAAGAACTTGAAGCACTATTTACAAGGAAAATGCCCAAAGGTCCACCTGGAAGTAAGTATGAAGGTAAAGCACCCTTTAAATGTTTTAACTGCAATAAGATTGGTCATATGGTTTCAATATGCCGTGATAGACATGCTAGACTAAGAGAAGAAGCTAGAAGAACATACAAGCCTAACCCTGAATATCAGAGATACAGATTTAAGAAGAATAAAGATAAATCTTGTTATCCTGCTGATGAAGGAGTCACTGATGATTTTGATGTGGATGCGACAGACAATGGATGGGTCTTTGTTGCTATAATAGAAGATCATCTGACACCTACTGTTCAACCAGTAGAGCAGGCCTTGGCAGCTAAAATTGAAGTCAAGGATGAATGGATCATTGATTCAGGATGTTCACATCATATGACTGGTGATAAAAGAAAATTCTTGACTTTTTAAGGAATATAATGGAGGTCTAGTAAGATTTGGAGATGATAAAGCTTGTTTAATCAAAGGAAAATGTACTATATCTCTTGATGGTAAGAATAATACTAACAATGTTTACTATGTTGAAGGTTTAAAGCATAATCTTTTGAGTGTTGGTCAATTAGTTGAGAAAGGATTTCAGTTACAATTCAAGAATGGGAAATGCAAAATTATGAATAGAACTGGTTTTGAAATTGCAACCAATAATCAAACTAAAGGTAACATCTTTCATTTGAATAATAGTGAAAAGACATGCTTGATTGCACATATTGGTGAAAGTTGGCTATGATATAAGAGACTCTATCATGTAAATTTTGATTGCATTGTGAAAATCAATACTACCAAGGCAGTTAGAGATTTACCTAAGATTGTTAAACCTCACAATCTGGTATGTAAGGAATGTCAATTTGGAAAACAAGTTAGAGCATCTTTCAAAAGTATTCCTGAAAAATCCAATATAGCTCTTGACTTAATTCATACTGATTTATGTGGTCCAACTAGAACTAAAAGCTTACAAGGTGATAGATATTTCATGCTAATCATTGGTGACTATTCTAGAATGTGTTGGGTTACTTTTCTCAAAGAAAAATCAGAAGCACTTGGGAAGTTCAAACTATTCAAGGTGATTGTAGAAAATGAAACCGACAAGAAAATCAAATGTTTGAGATCAGATCAAGGAGGTGGATTTACATCTAAGAAATTTAATACATTCTATGAAGTAAATGGAATTAGAACACAGTTATCAGCACCCCGGACACCACAACAGAATGGATTTGTAGAAAGGTAAAACAAAACTATCTTGGATGCAGCTAGAAGTATGTTATCAGAAGCAAATCTACCACATGTATATTGGAGAGAGGTAGTAACCACAACTGTCTATACATTCAACAAAGTTCACATCAAAGGTGAAACCGGTAAGACCCCTCATGAACTATGGTTTGGCATTACTCCTACTCTTAAATATTTTGGAATATTTGTAAGTAAGTGCTATATTAGGAGAGATGAGTATATTGACAAATTTGATCCTAGAACTGATGAAGTAATATTTCTTGGTTATTCATCTAAGAGAAAAGCATATAGATGTTTTAACAAGAGATTGCAAAAAATTGTTGAGAGTACAAATGTGAAAATTGATGAACAGTTTACAGGAACTTCAAGGTATATAGACTCTGAACTGGCAACAGAGATACTGACAAATGAACCTACATTGAACCCACTGATATAGAATGAAGATCCAGTTACACTGGTATCATCTGAAAATTCCACTGTAACTGAAGAACAGCTGCAAACGAAGACACCCCAGTATGTAAGATTGAACCATTCTAGAAATCAGATAATTGGGAACAAGTATCAAGGAGTTACGACAAGAGGAAGACTGGAAAATGAAGAGGTGTGTCTTATTTCTCAAATTGAACCATTATAAATTCATGAGGCATGTGAAGATAAACACTGGATTAAAGCCATGGAAGAAGAATTAGAAGAAATTGCAAAGAATAACACATGGACATTAGTTCCCCTGCCTATAGACAAAATGTAATTGGAACAAAATGGGTATTCAAAAACAAAATTAATGAAGATGGTAAGGTAATTAGAAATAAAGAAAGACTAATGTGTAAGGGACATTCACAGAAATAAGGAATTGATTACAATGAAACCTTTGCACCGGTAGCTAGAATTGAGGCAGTCAAATTATTCTTGGCTTTTGCAGCACACAAGAACTACAAAGTATATCAAATGGATATTAAATGTGCATTTCTAAATGGATATCTTGAAGAAGTTTACATTGAGAAACCTGATGGATTTTCTTTGACAGATAACAAAGATATGGTTTGCAAGTTAAGGAAAGCTTTGTATGGGTTGAAGCAAGCTCCAAGAGCTCGGTATACTAGATTGGATAAATATCTTTTGAAGATTGGTTTTTCTAAAGGTAATGCTAACAACAATTTATACCATAAAGTGAATAATGATGAAAACTTGTTTATAGAAGTTTTTTGTTGATGATATAATCTTTGGAGGAGAAGATGGTTTATGTAAAGACTTTTCTATTGAAATGCAACAAGAATTTGAAATGTCTTTGATTGGAGAGATAAAATTCTTTTTAGGATTGCAGATTTCACAGACTGATAAAGGTATATTCTTGAGTCTATCTAAGTACTTGAAGGAGTTACTAAAGAAATTTGGGATGGAAAACTCTAAACCGGTAAGCACACCTATGACTACAAATGACAAATTATCAATAAGGGATGAATCTACACATGTTAATTCGACTAGGTACAAATCTATGATAGAAGGCCTACTGTATTTGACACAAACAAGACCTAATATTATGAATGCAGTATGTATTGTTTCAAGATTTTGGAGTAATCCTAAAGAAAATCATGAATCAACAGTAAAAAGGATTTTCCGGTACTTACAAGGCACTATAAATCTTAGTTTATGGTATCCTAGAGATGAAAACTTTGAATTATGTGCATACACAGATGCAAATTGGGTAGGAGATGCGGATGACAGAAAAAGCACCATCAACAGAGCATTTTTTCTTGGAAGCAGATTAATTTCTTGGTTGAGTAAGAAACAAAGTTGCACATCTTTATCAATAGCAAAATCAAAATATGTTGCAACAACAACTAATTGTACACATGTATTATGGCTTAAGCAAATATTGAAGGACATAAAGGTAAAATGCAAGGAACCTATAACTATATATTGTGATAACACAACAACAATTGATATATCTAAGAATCCGGTACTACATTTCAAAACCAAACATGTCTCTATCAAATTGAATTTTCTGAAAGAGAATGTTGAAGTAAAAGAAGTAAAACTGGTCTATGTGAATACTAAAGAGAAAATTGCAGATATTTTCACTAAGACTTTGCCTAAAGAGACTTTTGAGTATCTCGGAGATTAGCTTGGGGTCATACCCCCACTGGTAGAGACTTAGACAGTTGATGTTTGTCATCAACCGGCAGAATTGACAGAGAAATCTTTTACTTCGGCTTTGATGAGGTGAGCTACTTCTCAGGGTGAGTAGTTGGTATACTAAATTGGTTGGTATTTTGTATTTGAACCTGGTTTTTGTATTGGCTTTGGCATTTGATGTCAAAGGGGGAGAGATTGATATGGAAAAACACAAGGAAAACACATGTTACTCCTAGGGGGAGTGATTGTTACTTTGGGAGAGATTGATTACTCTCTATATCTGAATTTTGATTTTCGGTTATGATCTCTTTTGGGAGATTGTTGGTTTTTGGTATTTGGCATTTCTGTTTTGGCACTTTGATGGTTTTTACATCTTGTGTTGCCATCAATGCCAAAGGGGGAGATTGTTGGTATTTTGGATATGTTGATATGGTTTTGGCATTGATGTCAACACCTATTAACACTTATCAACTCTATCATTTTAGAGGAATGGAAATGTTCACCGGCAAGCAAGTGACTTTATGTACAGTCACTGGTATCTAGTTCACTGACAGGATATATTGTTCATGGGAACTTGGAATGACATGGAAAACACTTGGTTATGTTGAAGACATCATTTGGACACTTTGTCTTGGAGAGTTTTTCATTGGTATATTCATGTTTGCATATTTGCGGTTATCGGCAAATAGGTCCAAAATAAGAACCGATAGGCTTATCTATTCCAGATCATCATGGTACGCTTTGGAGATGATTTATCAATGTTGTAAATGCATTAATCTGACATGTTGAATCAGATATTGCATCGGTTATTGATTTACTTGTAAATTGTTTTTTGATAGTTCTGATACTAAATGTAAGTACAGATCCAATAGCCAACAAGATGAGAGGGGGGGGGTGAATCATACAAACTTAATCTTCCATAAAAACATCAGATTCAACCTTGGTAACATATATTTAAGTAATATAACCAAAACTGTTAAACATGCAAACTCAAAAGCATAAAAACATCATAAACCTCATAACACCAGATTTAACATGGAAACCCAAATAGGGAAAAACCACTGTGGGATTCCGGACCCACTAAGAAATATACTCTTCTAGAGTATGCTCGGTTAAAATAAAATCCTATTAAATATTACAAACACATTGCTAGATGTGACCCAGTTAAGGGATTTCCCTCAGATCTGTTAGGATCTTCACCTTGTTAGAAGTGACCTTGGTAAAGGATTTTAAACACTCAATCAGAATGTCACCTTGCTAGAGGGTTTTACAAATAAGACTGTTAAGTCCACTCGATTAAGAGATTTTTTGTCACTTTCACAAAATAACAGTAATAATATCTATCTGCAACTTCACATCTAAAATGTTAAAGCAGATTCTTATTTGTTCAATACAATCTAGACATGGAACTAATCTTGTCTATCTGTTGGGCTTCTATACTCTGTTATTCAAAAAGGTCTTCAAGGTGCTCGGTAATCACTATGTAGCATCCCTATGCATACACGTGCTCACATACATTGTTTATCAACAGTTTCCTATTTATAAACAATTAGGTAACCACTTAATCTCCTTAATCACATTTCCCATGATCAATCATAGCCATCAGATCTTTGATCTTGTCTAGGTTCAATGCATCTTTCGATCTGAAAATGTTTTACCCCACCTAGGAACTTGCATATATTTCTTGGAACTTGTGCCAGGGTATTGCGGTTCAATCTATGTTGTAGATCTTCATGCCAACTTTCTATTGCCTTAGATTCATTAACAAACTTCATGCACGACATACCAATCATTTAATCAGTTCCATCTCATTAGCTTCCTTCATTAAATAATGCATGCAACCATTTAATGCATTCTGTTATAGCTCAGTTACAACTTGGTAACAACTCAGTAAATACTAAACTTCACTCAGTAGACATTCCACCTTCATTAACCGATAGTGATAACCTTAGGGTTTACCGACTAGGTTCTTTGCTTGATAACATAGTATAGTATTAACCTTTACAATTTACAACATATGTATGATGTTAAAACAATCTAAAACATCATGATCTCATCATTGTCTGACTCAGTACTAGTTGCCCATTGAATACCTTATTCATCCCCTTATTCATCATATTCTTTCCTGTGTCTTTTACCAACATTTTTATAATCTTCAAATCATACTTCTCAAGATATGACAACATCATACTAAATTAGAAAATCAATTTATTGACATCAATTACAAAATAATAATATCAAGACAGTAAACATCCTTAATCAGTTATATCCATAATCATCAACAACCTTCTCAATATCCTTATTGAAATGCCAACAATCTTTCATTGTTTGTTATAATGCAATATTGCCAACATTTTTATTGTGATATCTTTTAGAGCCGACCTACTAAAATTGGTCTTAGGTTATGGTATATATGTAAGATCTTATTTGTAAGATCGATATGCGATTGGGAAAAGGATTTGTAAGAAGATATATGCGAGAATAAGAAAAGCTATACATGCAGACATCATTTGAAGGTGAAGGAAGGTTTTTGTGAAGGCATATCGGAACTACACCGGTACTGAATCTAGCATATGAAGATGCTATTTTGAGCAATACATCATTATTTGATTTAACCATCCAATTGTAGTTAGTGTGACTCCTATTTGTGTTTGAACAGTGAGCTCTAGGCGCTTGGCCTTTTTGCATGTGCAGATCCCATTTGTATACACATACTATCTGCAGTAGTATCATCTGATTGTGGGTAAGGTTTCCCACTGTGGTTTTTCCCCTTACAGGGTTTCCATGTACAAATATTGGTGTTATGTGTTGTGGATGTTATTGTCTTTCTGTTTCATGCATTAATCTTTACCGGTACTGCAATTAATTGACAAAATGTCTACCGACATAAAGTTTGGTTTACCGGTATTAAGCATTAAGTTTTGATAAGTTGTTTTTTTATTTGAATTTATTAGACAACTGATTCACCCCCCCCCCTCTCAGTTGTCTTTGGGACCTGACAATTCCCAATTAGCTGACTTTCAGAGTGATTCAATCTTACATACTTGGGTGTGTTCACTTGTTGTTGTTCTTCAGTCACTGTGGAATTCTCTGATGATGTCGGTGTGACTAGATCAACATTCTATACTGGTGCACTCTATATAGGCTCATTAAAGATTATCTCAACTGTTGGTTTAGAATCCATAGAGCTTGAATTTCTTCTAAAGTGTTCATCAGTCTTCACATTTGTACTCTAACTGATTTTGTGCAATCTCTTATTAAAACATCTATATGCTTTGCTTTCAGATTAATACCCAAGAAATATTCTTTCATCACTTCTAGGATCAAATTTACCAATATAATCATCTCTCCTAATGTAACATTTGCTTCCAAATATTCTGAAGTACTTAAGAGTAGGAATATCACCAAACCATAGTTCATAGGGTGTCTTACCGGTTTCACCTTTGATGTGAACTCTGTTGAAAGTGTAAACCGATGTATTCACTACTTCTCTCCAATACACATGAGGTAGATTTTCTTATGATATCATGCTTCTAGTTGCATCTAGAATAGTTCTATTCTTCCTTTCCACAACTCCATTTTGTTGAGGTGTCTGGGGTGTTGATAGTTGTCTTGTGATTCCATTCGCTTCACAAAATGTATTTAACTCCTTAGATGTTAATTAACCTCCTTCATCTGATCTTAAACATTTGATTTACTTGCCGGTTTCAGTCTCCACAAGAACCTTGAATAATTTGAATTTCCCAAAAGCTTCTGATTTCTCCCTGAGAAAAGTAACCCAATACATTCTAGAATAATCATCAATGATTAGCATAAAGTATCTATCTACCTATAGAATTCTTATTCTTCCCAGACCACATAAGTCAGTATGAATTCAATCAAGAACATCATTGGTTTTCTTAGAAATACTCTTAAAAGTTGCTCTAACTTGCTTTCCCAGTTGACATTCCTTACATACCGGATTATGAGGCTTTACAATCTTAGGTAAATCTCTTACTTCTTTAGATGAACTAATCTTCACAATGCAATCAAAATCTACATGACAGAGTCTTTTATGCCATAACCAACTTTCATCAATGTGAGCAATCAAGCATGTATTTTCAATGTTATTCAGATGAAAGATATTACCTCTAGTCTGATTACTGGTTGCAATTTCCAAACCAGTTATATTCATGATTTTGCATTTACCATTTTTGAATTGTAATTGAAACCCTTTTTCAACTAATTGTCCAACACTCAAAAGATTATACTTCAAACCTTCAACATAATAAACATTGTCAGTATTGTGCTTACCATCAAAATATATAGTGCCTTTTCCTTTGATCAAACAAGCTTTGTCATCTCCAAATCTTACTAGACCTCCATTGTATTCCTAAAAGGATAAGAATTTACTTTTATCACCAGTCATATGATGTGAACATCCAAAATCTATAATCCATTAATCCTTTTCCTCAATTTTAGCTGCCAGGGCCTGCTCTACCAGTGGAACAGTAGGTGTTGGTTGATCTTCTATTATTGCAACAAAAGCCCATCCATTGTCTCTTGGTTCTTCATCAAAATCATCAGTAACTCCTTCATCAGCATAGTAACAAGATTTGTCCCTATTTTTCTTGAATCTATATCTTTGATATTTAGGGTTAGGCTTATATGTTGTTTTGGCTTCTTCTCTCAGTATTGCATGTCTATTCAGACATATAGATGTCATATGACAAATTTTATTACAGTTAAAAAATTTAAAAGGTTCTTTACCTTCATACTTACTTCCAATAGGACCTTTAGGCATTTTCCTTGCAAATAGTGCTTCAAGCTCTTCAAGTTCTTCATTTTCCATCTTGATGTCTTCAAGTTCTCTTGCATAAAGTGCTTTCAAATTATATTTATCAGCTGATAATGAAGATGTTGCAAATGATGATGCTTTGAAAGCTAAATCTGTCTTAATTGAAGCAAGAGGACCAAATTCCTCAAGCTCAAATGTTGAAAGTTTTCCAACCAAGGTATCTCTAGATACTGTTGTATTAGGCATGGTTCTCAACGCATTAATAGCAGTTACTTTAATTTTGTATGTCTGTGGCAATGCTCTTAAAACTTTAGAAACAACTTCATCTTCACTTAAGGAACCTCCACAATATTGTATTCCCAAAACAATTTCATTAACCCTTTCCATAAAAGAAAAAAATCTTTCATCTTCTTCCATTTTCAAATTTTCATACCTGACCCGGAAGCATTCCATTTTTGCAATTTTGACAGTGGTATCTCCTTCATTCAATGTCTCCAATTTATCCCAAATATCTTTAGCAGTAGATCAGTCTGATAATCCCATGATTTGTTGATCTGACAAGGTTGTCAAAAGTGTTTCTCTTGCTTTGCAATCATTCTCTTGATCCTTAGCCAATGTAGGTGGATTAGGTTGACCTAGTGTAGGACCAACATAACCATTCTATGTTACATCCCATATGTCTTTTCCAATACAATTCAGATGTGTCTCCATTATGATCTTCCATATACCATAGTTAGTTCCATCAAGTTTTAGACTGTCCTTCCTGAAATAGTTAGTTGTCATAGAATCTCCTCAAGTTGTTAAACTTTTGCAAAAAGAGAAGTTATCTCTGATACCAATTGTTAGGAGCCGAAGGCAACTAAGAGGGGGGTGAATCAGTTGTCCGATAAATTTAACCCAAATACAACTTAACCAAACTTGATACTTAATATTGGTGAAGCAAACTTGATGTTGATAAGTAGATTAACAATTAATATTAATATCGGTGAAACTTAATGCATGACACATAAAGAGAAACAATATCTACAACACATAACATAGAGATTTGTACGTGGAAACCCTGTAAGAGGAAAAACCATAGTGGGAAACCTTACCCACAATCAAATGATACTACTGCAGATAGTATTTGTTTACAAATAGGGTCTGCACATGCAAAAAGGCCAGCTGCCTAGAGCTCACTACTCAATCACAAGATGGGAGTCACAATGGCTCCAATTGGATGATTAAATCCAATAATAATGTACTGCTCAAAGTAGCATATCCAATGCTAGATTCAGTACCGGTTAAGCTCTAATTGTCTTCTTCAAACCTTCCTTGAATCTTAAAATGATGTCTACATGAGTAGCTCTGCTTATATTCATATATACCAAATATCACAACCTTAATACCTTATTACATACCACTTCTATATTAATCTCACAATTGAGATCTTACATATATACCAAAACCTAAGACCAAATGTGTAGGTCATCTTACTAAGAATAATACAATAATATCTATTACAAGTAAGTCAAGATGTGATGCATCATGTTGGCTCAACAACAATATTAATTGATTAAACCATCTCCATAATGTGTCGTGCTAATCTGGAATAGGTAACACGTGTTGATCCATAACCTAGACCAATTTGCCAGTAACAACAAATATGTCAACCCAATTAGACCAATAACCAAATCATCAAAAACATGTATCCAAACCATGTCTTCGACATAACCAAGTGATCTCTAGATGATAACAAGTCATCCTCAGTGTCGATGAACAATATAACCTACCAGTGAACCAAATATCGGTGACTGTGCTTAAGTCATTGAACTTGCCAGTGAACATAACCAAAGATCTCCAAAAGGATAAGTGTTGATAAGTGTTGACATAAATGAAAAAAATAATGCAACATATCCATAATACCAACAACCCCTAGTAATTATCTTTATGCTAGTTGGGAGATCCAGTAATCATGTTTTTTGTATGGGTTGTGCATATCAGCTGTAACATGTGGTAATTTAGTGCGTGGATCTTGCAGATCAATTTTGGTGATTTTTTATTTGTTTGATGTTGATGAGATATCATGTGGGAAGTGTGTGGATATATTGTTTTGGTCGGCATGGGTGTTATGATAGGATTGAGCTGACTTCTACACATGTTACATCCTTTGTGACGTGTTTTGAAGTCAACATAAGGTTGTGACTTAATTGGTGATGTGGATATATAAGAAAATTTTATTTAATCATTTTGGTGTGTTTTGTTGATGTGAGTGATGGGCATGAGAGATTGTGCACAGCTTCATGGGTGCGAGTGTTAGATTTATGCTCCGAATTATAGAAGAATATCATATTAGAGCAAAGTTGTGGAGTAGTATAAGGATATGAAATCTTTTTTTAACCAGAACTATATTCAAGCATTTGTTGATGATACTTCATAGTTAAAACTTTATTTTAATCTCTTACAAACATTTTGTAAGGTAGTGAGCCTTCCAGGTTGTAGCCCTTACTTGTAATTTAAGGAGTGAGCTCTAGGAAGTGTACCTGAATGCATGTGCATTTCCCTTTGTAATATTTCTATACTTTTAATAGAGTATATTAATATTGTGGGTTAGAATCCCATAGTGGTTTTTCCCTTAGCCAAGTTTCCATGTAAAAATATTTGTGTTATAGTGTTGGTAATTGTTTTCTTTATGTTTTTCATCTATCCTTTTTTTTTAGTTGCTTCAAGTGGATCAAGAATTAGTTTATGAATGTTTAGTAATATTGAACAATGATTCACCCCTCCCCCTCTCAGTGTTCATTGATTCCAACAAGAATAACCAAGAAATGTTCCTTCATCACATCTAGCAAAAAACTTCCCTATATCTTCATCCCTCTTTGATATAACATTTACTTCCAAAAATTCTAAAATATTTAACAGTAGGAGCATGACCAAACCAATGTTCATAACGAATCTTACTAGTATCACCTCTGATATACACGCGGTTAAGAGTGTAAACAATAGTACTCACAACTTCTCTCTAGTATACATGCAGAACATTTCCCTCCAACATCATGGTTCTAGCAACTTCTTTGATGGTTAAGTTCTTCCTCTCCACAACTCCATTCTACTAAGGAGTTCTAGGAGTAGACAATTGTCTCCTTACCCCATTCTCTTCAGAAAATGAATTGAACTCACTAGAAATGAATTCATCAGCTCTATCAAATCTCAGGCACTTTAGCTTCAAACTTGTTTCTATCTCAACTATAGCTTTGAAAATCTTGAACTTATCTAGAGCTTTTGACTTCTCCCTCAAGAAAGTAACCCACGTCATTTTAGAATAATCATCAATTAACAACATGGAATATATATCTCCCTGCAAGCTTCCACCTCTAGAAGGACCACATAAATTAGTATGCACAAGATCCAACAATCTACCAATGTTGTTTTCTCTAGAAGGTAACTCTAGTTTGTTTCCCTAACTAGCATTCTTTGTACATAGGGTTTGTAAGTTTCATCAACTTAGGAAGATCTCTCCCTACTTGAGTAGAAATTATCTTGATAATGTTATCAAAATTAACATGAAACATCCTTCTATGCCACAACCAACTCTCATCAATCTAATTAATCAAACAACTTTTACCAGTGGCATTTAAGTGAAAGATATTACCATTAGTCATTATACCTGATGCAATCTCAATTTTGAAACTACCCAATATTATACACTTTCCATTCTTGAATTGAGGATCATATCCCTTGTTAACCAGCTATCCAACACTCAAAATATTATTCTTTAAACCTTGTACATACAGGACATCATCAATATTGTTCTTACCATCAAGAGAAATGGAACCTCTGCCCCAGATTATACCAACTTTTTCATCACCAAACCTTACAATGTCAACTTCATAATTTTTCAAACTCACAAACTTATCCTTATCACATGTCATATGGTTAGAGAATCTTCCATCAATCACCCATTCATCTTTCTCTTCAACTTGTGCAGCTAAGGCACTTTCCACATTCATGTAGCTAGCAGAGGCAGTAGGCTTTGGATCATCTTCCTTGATAGAAATAAACACCCATTCATTATCACTTGAACCTCCTTTATCAAATTCATCATCTGTTACACCTTCATCAATATCATAATGACATCTCTTTTGAAATCTAGGTTTTTTAAGTCTTGGCTTAGGAACTCTTACTGGATAGAGGCAAAATGACTTATCTTATTGCAAGAAAAACATTTAAGAGGCAATTTTCCTTCATACTTACTAGCTCCTTTGGGTAATCTCTTGGCAATATGGGCTCGAAGCTCCTCAATCTCTCGCTCTTCTTCTTTAATTTCTTTCATATCCTTCACATATCTGGATATCCTCCTTGAAGAACTTTCTCCTAGATCATATCTTTGCTTACCCTTTTCACCTTTTCAAAAACACTGGCCTTGAATGCAGATTCTATCTTAGGACGAGAGTCACCAAAGTCACTCAATTTACAAGATGAAAGATTACCAATCAACATGTCCCTAGTCACATTAGTCATAGTCTTAATCTCCTCAATAGAAACAAATTTGTGTTTGTATAATGGATGTAAGGATCTGAGAAATTTAACAACAATCTGTGATTCTTCCAATGTTCCACCAATACATATGATATTACACATGAGTTCATTCACTTTCTACATGAAGGAAATGATATTCTCATCTTCATCATCTCATATTTAAACTTAAGGCTTTGCAACTTGGCAATCTTCACATAAGTGTCACCTTCAAATAAAGTTTCCAACTTCTTCCAGGTCTCATGAGCAATCTTTAGTTTCATAAAATTTGTCATTTCAGAATTAGTCAGAGCACTCAACAATGCTTCCTTAGCCCTAATATTATATTCAACTTTCTTTATCTCATCTAGAGTTGAGGGGGATTTGAGGAATGGTATACTTGCCTTTGGTAAGTGTCTAATAAGATTGATAAATGCATCTCAAGTGACACTCCATGCAATTCTTCCAAAGAGAGTAGTTAGTTCCATCAAATTTCAGACTATCCTTCTTGTAGGTTGCCATCCTAGATCACATCAAATGGTCAAGCTTCGTCAGAGGAACCTACTCTGATACCAATTGATGAAATAGGGAAGACAACTGAGAGGGGGGGGGGGGGTGAATCAGTTGTCACCAAAAACTTACACAACTTGAACTTGTTCTCAGATTTGATAATTAAACATGAAATCATAAATCAAGAACACATCATAAACACACATAACACCAAGATTTTTGATGTGGAAACCTTTTTAGTGAAAAAAACATGGTGGGAGTGAACCCACAAAAGATACACTCTTTTAGAAGTATTAAAATGGGGAATGCACTTGCATTCAAGTACATTTCCTTGAGCTCACTACGCAAAATAAAAAGGACTACAACCCAAGGAAGGCTCACTTCCTTACAAACAATCATAGATTACTTCCAAAAATCATGAACTAAGAAATAAAATCCTTAATGTCTGGTTATAGTTCCGGTTAAGCACATAACAACCTTCATTTTCTTCTTCACACTTCTTCTCTTATTTAGAAAGATCAATACATTATTTGCACACATAATCACACTCATCCACTCTTCATGCCTCACATAAGATTATTACATTTATTTATACATGACATTGGCCTTGGAAAGATCAACAATTTCAACTCAACACTCACCACCTAATTAGAAAAAATATAATCACACTTAATAAAATATTGCATGCAGACCAAGAAATGTCAATCAAGACATCTAGCATGTACCCAAATCCTCACCACGAACATGTTGGCATTATGTGAACCAGTATGAGGACATAATGACATTGTATGTTGTCATTGATGTCAATATGCTGAAGAAGTGAGAATCAACATATGAGAGAACCGGTAGAACAATGTGAACCGACATTTGTGCCAAAGTGAAGCGGTGTGTTTGTTCATGATGAATTGGCATATAGTTATGGGAACCGGCACATGGAAGTGTTGTATGACTACCAGTTGGTAGTCTCAACTTCAGGGTTTTCGATTTAAGTGCTTCAAGCCTGTGTGGCTCAACTGGTGACTTTGTATGATGAGTTAGCATGGTAACAAAGAACAGATCATGTTGCCACATAAACCTTGTGCACGTGAAGGATCTTGCATGAAGGAGATTGTTCCTATCTACCTCGAGAATGTGAGAAGTCTGTAAAATGATGATAACGTGTGATGGGTTATCAGTCGCCATAAAATCGGTGGAAATGGATGATGGAGAATGTCTTGAGATTGGATCAAGAACTACTACATTTAATGCAGTGTTCTCAATGGTCAGGATTGAACCATTTGAATTCCTTAACCTAACAGGTTTAGGGTTTAGGTTTTATGCTACCGACCTATCTGTTTTCCTATAAGGTCAATGTTGTGTCTTTTTCTGAGGTTGTTGGCAAAAGTTGTGTGTGTGTATCCAAGAGAAGGGATACGTGATTCTTGCCAAACCAAAAGGAGAGAAGTGATACCTGCAGAGTGTAAGTGCAGAAGGTGAAGAGGAGCTTGAGTGGATCTGCATTAGCATTGAGTGTTGTTACTAGATCATTGTAATACTTGTTGATCTCTAACCACCTCAACAGTTGGAAAATCCCTTAACAGGGTAGCCTTAACCGGCTTGCTATAAATCCTTTAATAGGGTAATTTAAAGTTATTGAGTTTGAAATCCTTTAGCTATTGAGTTCTTGAAATCCTCTAACAAGGTAACCTTTAACAGGGTTTAACCCTTAACTAGGTATTCTAGCCATCCCTTAACTGGGTGATCCCTAATAGGACCAGTTCCTAGCAGAACCTATTGTAATGCCTCTAACTGGACAAGGCTCCTAATAGAGCGGACTTCTAAAGAGTTCAAAAATAGCTTGTGGGTATTCATCCCCACCATGGTTTTTCCCAATTGGGTTTCCACATGAAAAATATGTGTGTCATGTGTGATGCTTTTATCTTGTGATGCTTTGCTATTGTCTGTCAAGCATATGATGGTTCTGTGTTTTATGCCTATCAATAAAACATGTTGAACTAGCTGTTATTATGATTTGATGATAGATTACCTGTTTATGCATAAGGGTGAAATGGTAGTGTAGTCTCGAGTTGAGTAGAAAGCTAAGTGAGTAACCGGTTAATGCTTGTCTCAGTCATTCTTAACTTTACCAGTTGCACTCTGTTTCAAACCGGTGTCACTGTTTGCCAGTCATTTGAAGTGTCTACTGTCAAACCGGTTTAGGACTGTATTTTTTTCTATACTGATTCACCCCCCCCCCCCCTCTCAGTATCGGGTTAGTACTATCCGTTCATCATTGAGTTATCAATTGGTATCAGAGCATCCTCCAAGTCCTCTTTCTATAAGATTAACTGCTTGAGGTAAAGATCCCAGTCTAATGATGAAGAGGGAAGGTCCAAAGTTTAATAGAGAAAATTTCAGTATATGGAAAGACAAAATAAAGATATAAATTAGAAGCATGGGTGCTCAATACTAGAGCTATGTTGAGAATGTCTATGTTGCTCCTATTAGTACTCACTGATGACCAAAAGAGAGAGATGCAGGAGAATGGGCAAGTCATGGAAGCCCTAATTAGTAGTTTATCGTACATTGAGTTTATTGATGTTCAGGATAAGGTAAATCCCAAAGAGGTATGGGATACTCTTGAAAATATCTATGGCAGTGATGAGCATGTAAAACAGGCTAAGGAAGAAAGCCTTCGAGGGAAGTTTGAAGATATGCGGATGGTTTAAGGTGAGACCATTCAATAGTATGGCATAAGAATCAAAACCATTGTTGGAGATATCAAGAGTGCAGGTGGTAAAATAGAAGATTCCACTATGGTAAGAAAAGTCCTGAGATCCCTATTGTCGGTCTATGCAATAAGGGTTGCAGCTATTTAGGAGCTAAGATCAATAGACAAGACTAAGGTATCCCTAGACTCCATCATTGCAAAGTTGATAGCCTATGAGCTAAATAGTTTTGATGGCAGTGTTCAAAATAATGAATCAACTTTTAAAGCTTCTGCAGTACCATCTAGAAAAGGAAAAGAAGTTAGCACTAGTGGTGAACAAGACAGGGCAGAGAAATGGATGATGAGGAGATTCTGATGGCATTTGAAGCTCTCCTTTCCAAAAAAATTCCTAAAGGAACCAGAAAATATAGAGGTAAGCTACCTTTGAAATGCTTTTCTTGTAACCGGATAGGACACATTGCTATAAGCTGTCCTAATGGAAACAACAAGGACAAACTGGAAAGGTTCAGGAAATCCAAAGGAGGAAACCGAAGAAACTACTTTGTGGCAGTTGATGAAGGTGTCACAGATGAAGAATCAGAGGATGACAAAAATGAAGATATTGTGTTTGTTGTTGTCAAGGAAGATGTGTCAGACAGGAAGGCTCTTGTCTCCCAGATTGATAATTCCAATGAGTGGATCATTGACAGTGGCTATTCTCACCATATGACTGGTGACTAGAGAAAGTTTCTATCCTTGGAGGAGTATGATGGTGGTGTGGTTCGCTTTGGCAATGATGCACCATGCATGGTCAAAGGAAGAGGGTCTATCTCTCTGAATGGAAAGAGTAGTGCTAACAATGTGTATTGGGTTGATAGTCTTAGACACAAACTTCTAAATGTTGTCCAACTGAATGACAGTGGCCTCACTCTGGAATTCAAGAATGGAGTTTGTAGAATCAAAGGAAAGAATGGTGAATTGGTGGCCACCGGCATGCAGACCAAAGGTAACCTATTTCAGCTAAATGTAAATACAAGTACATGTCTTATGGCTAAATTCGATGATAGCTGGATATGGCATAGGAGACTCTACCATGTAAACTTTGATAACATTGTGAAGGCTAGTAAGATCAGGGAAGTTAGAGGGTTGTCGGTGCTAAGAAAACTGGATAATACCTTGTGCAGAGAGTGACAATTGGGGAAAATGTCTTCCTCAACCTTTAAAGGTAAATCTTTCACTGTTGACAACTTGCTTGACCTTGTGCATACTGATTTGTGTGGTCCTATGAAAACTAGAAGTGTGTAGGGTGATAGGTACTTCATGATTCTCACTGATGACTGCTCAAGAATGATGTGGGTCACATTCTTGAAAGACAAGTCTGAAGCCTTTTTAAAGTTCAAAGCTTTCAGAGCATTAGTGGAGAAGGAAAGTGGTAAAAGGATCAAGTGCCTGAGAACTGATCAAGGAGGGGAATTCACTTCCGGTGAATTCAACAAGTACTGTGAAGAACATGGCATCAAGAGGCAATTGTTTGCCCCTCGGACTCCACAGCAAAATGGCCTAGTAGAGAGGAATAACCGGACTATGGTTGAAGCAGCTAGAACCATGTTGATTCAAGGAAAGGTAGCTCACACCTTTTGGAGAGAAGCGGTGAGCACTGTAGTCTACACAATGAACCAGGTACTCATCAAGAAAGGTAAGGATAAAACTCCTTATGAGTATTGGACCGATAAGACACTTGTGCTTAGCTACTTTAGAGTGTTTGGTAGCAAATGTTACATCAAGAGGAGTGAACACCAGAGCAAATTTGATGCAAAATGTGATGAGGCAATATTCCTAGGATATTCCACCAAGAGCAAAGCTCTCAAGTGTTTCAACAATAGGACACAGAGAATTATGGAAAGCATCAATGTAAGAGTTGATGAAACCTCTAAGAAAACTGAGGAAACCGGCAGTGAGCAAGCAGTAAACAAACCGGTGCAACCTTCTGGGAACTGATTGATAGCCAACCGAGTACCAGTAACAATGTTCCTACACCGACAAATGTAGATGTTGATACTGATGGAGATGAGGATGAAGAAGAAAAGCAAGAGGAATCTATCAAGACCATTCCTTAGTATGTCAAGCTAAATCATGATCCTAAGAAAATCATAGGAGATAAGGATGCAGGAATCCTTACAAGAAGAAAGGTCAGAGAAAAATCATGTATGATCTCTGAATTTGAGCCTAAATCATTCAAAGAGGCACATAAGGATGAAGAATGGATCAAGGCAATGGAAGAGGAACTTGACTAGATAGAGAAAAATGGTACATGGTCTTTGGTACCCAGACCGGAACACAAAAAAGTCATTGGTACTAAATGGGTTTTCAGAAATAAGTTGAATGAGGATGGCATAGTGATTAGGAACAAAGCCAGATTAGTGTGCAAAGGATATGCTCAAGAAGAAGGAGAAGACTATGGAGAAACCTTTGCTCCCATAGCCAGATTGGAAGGAGTCTGTATGCTTCTTGTATATGCATCTTTTAAAGGTTTCAAAGTATATCAAATGGATGTAAAATCTGCATTCCTAAATGGTGTACTTGAAGAGGAGGTGTATATTGAGCAACCAGATGGGTTTGCCCTATCTGAAGATAGTGACATGGTATGTAGGCTACATAAAGCCTTATATGGACTAAAGAAGGCACCTAGATCATGGTATGAATGTCTGCATTCCCATCTTGTGAAGATTGGATTTGAGAGAACAAGTGAAGATAGTAATATCTACTTGAAGTCTGAAGGAGATCAGATCCTGATCTGTGAGGTATTTGTTGATGACATTATCTTTGGTGGAGATGACAAGATGAGTCATGAGTTTGCAAATGAGATGAAGAAAGAGTTTGAAATGTCACTCATAGGGGAGATTAAATTCTTCATTGGACTGTAGATCCAGTAGATGAAGGATGGAATTTTTATCACTCAGTCCAAGTATGTCAAAGAGGTGTTGAAGACCTTTGGCATGGAAGATAGCAAACCAGTTGGTACTCTGATGGTGACCAGTTGTAAACTATCTAAAGAAGATGACTCAGAATTGGTTGATGAGAAGGAATACCGATCAATGATTGGTAAGTTGCATTATGTAGTGCATAGCAGACTGGATATTGCACATGTAGTTGGCATTACTACAAGATTCTAGAAAAGCCCAAGAGAATCTCACTTGGTTGCAGTCAAGCGGATTCTTAGGTATCTAAAGGGAACTGTCGACTATGGATTGTGGTATCCTTATAGCAAGGATTTCAACTTGAAAGTATACACAGATGTTGATTGGGCAGGCAATATAGATGACCGGAAAAGCACAACCGGTGGTGCATTCTTTCTAAGTGGTAGACTGGTCTCATGAATGAGTAAGAAGCAGAGTTGTATCTCTCAGTCTACAGCGGAAGCAGAGTATGTTGCAGCTTTCATGAACTGCACTCAGACAATTTGGATGAATCATGTATTAAATGGCTTCAAAGTTCCTATATCTAAACTGGTAAGTATATTTTGTGACAACACAAGTGCTATCAATCTCAAAGAATCCGATTTTACACTCTAGAACCAAGCATTTTGAACTTAAGTATCATTTCCTGAGGGAAAAGGTTTAGAACAAAGAGATTGCACTGGAACATGTTTCCAGTTAGGAGCAATTAGCAGATATATTCACAAGCCTCTCCCAAAGGCTACATTTATGTACTTAAGAGGTGAATTAGGGGTGTTGCCCCTTCAGGAGGTAAACTAAAGATATATGCTCCACATCAGTCAGGTATTGTATAGTCAATTTTTTCTTCAAGATTGATGTGTTGAAGGATGCTACTCCTTAGGGGGAGTAGCATAATGGAACAGGGAAGCTTGTGCCTCCACTTTGGCATTGTTGTCAAAGGGGGAGAAGATGTGAAGCAGAGAAGATATCTGTAGAAATTGGGGGAGAAGATGTGAAGCAGAGAGATATCTTTGTATATTTCCATCAATGCCAAAGGGGGAGATTGTTGGCATTATGTGAACCGGTATAAGGACATAATGACATTGTATGTTGTCATTGATGTCAATATGCTGAAGAAGTGAGAACTGGCATATGAGAGAACCAGTAGAACAATGTGAACCGACATTTGTGTCAAAGTGAAGCACTGTGTTTGTTCACGATGAACCGGCATATAGTTATGGGAACTGGCACATGGAAGTGTTGTATGACTACCGGTTGGTAGTCTCGACTTCAGGGTTTCCGGTTTAAGTGCTTCAAGCCTGTGTGGTTCAACCGGTGACTTTGTGTGATGATTTAGCATGGTAACAAAGAACAAATCATGTTGCCACATAATCCTTGTGCGTGCGAAGGATCTTGCATGAAGGAGATTGTTCCTATCTACCTCAGGAATGTGAGAAGTCTGTAAAATAGTGATAACGTGTGATGGGTTATCAGCCGCCATAAAATTGATGGAAATGGATGATGGAGAATGTCTTGAGATTGGATCAAGGACTTCTACATTTAATGCAATGTGCTCAACGATTAGGATTGAACCGTTTGAATTCCTTAACCTAACAAGTTTAGGGTTTAGGGTTTATGCTACCAACCTATCTATTTTCCTATAAGGTCGATGTTGTGTCTCTTTCTGAGGTTGTTGGCAAAAGTTGTGTGTGTGTATCCAAGAGAAGGGATACATGATTCTTGCCAAACCAAAAGGAGAGAAGTGAAACCTGTAGAGTGTAAGTGTAGAAGGTGAAGAGGAGCTTGAGCGGATCTGCATTGGCATTGAGTGTTGTTACCAGATCATTGTAATACCTGTTGATCTCTAACCACCTCAACAATTGGAAAATCCCTTAACAGGGTAGCCTTAACCAACTTGTTGTAAATCCTTTAACAGGGTAATTCAGAGCTATTGAGTTTGAAATCCTTTAGCTATTGAGTTCTTGAAATCCTCTAACTAGGTAACCTTTAACAGGGTTTAACTCTTATTCGGGTATTCTAGCCATCCCTTAACCAGGTGATCCCTAACAAGATCGGTTCCTAGCAGAACCTATTGTAATGTCTCTAACCAAACAAGGCTCCTAACAGAGCCGACTTCTAAAGAGTTCAAAAATAGCTTGTGGGTATTCATCCCCACCGTTGTTTTTCCTAGTTGGGTTTCCACATGAAAAATATGTGTGTCATGTGTAATGCTTTTATCTTGTGATGCTTTGCTATTTTCTGTCAAGCATATGATGGTTTTGTGTTTTATGCTTGTTAATAAAACATGTTGAACTAGCTATTATTATGATCTGATGATAGATTACCTGTTTATGCATAAGGGTGAAATGGTAGTGTAGTCTTGAGTTGAGTAAAAAGCTAAGTGAGTAACCGGTTAATGCTTGTCTTAGTCATTCTTAACTTTACCGGTTGCACTCTGTTTCAAACCGGTGTCATGGTTTGCCAGCCATTTGAAGTGTCTGTTGTCAAACCAGTTCGGGACTATATTTTTATCTATACTGATTCATCCCCCCTTCTTAGTACCGAGTTAGTACTATATGTTCATCATTGAGTTATCAGAACACAAAACACCTCCAAGAAATATGTCTTGAACATGTACAACATGCTACAAGTATCTAGTCTGCCAAGAACATGAAGAACACCAACATACCAAAGAAAATTATCAAATACAAGCTCAACAATCAATGCAGACCATCAACACAAAAGGCATATGATCTAGAAATATGCATGAGCATCATGAATTACCATAATAACATCTACACCAACATAAATTACTATAATCATCAACATCTTCATACCGAACCTTAGGAAAACTAACTGTAATGATTGTCAATCTTGAAAAATAACTTGTGGACCTCCAAATGACAAACCATTGAATTGAGGATACACACCAACATGCCAAACATACCTCCAAATCCATAAAAAAAGATATTATAATGCAGAGTAATGTAGATCAAAATACTACAACATTGAAACCACTGAACAATAGAAAAATTGACATAACACAAAAATAACCGACATCCCTCTAAAAAACCCTTTAATACACAAACTCTGATATTCACCATACTAACTATGTTGAACAAACTAATTCACTAAACTTCACTGCATCATTGTCACAAATAGAGAAATATGTTGACATCAATGACAACACATCTCTTAGATATCTCTCAAGAACATATTTGCAGCATTATTCCAATGATTTCCCAAAATTTCCAACAGGTTTCTCTATTTTGTATTCTTGATTAAGATTGTCAAAATTTGGTGTTTTTGTTTAGTTTGATTGATCTCTCATTTCAAGTTTGTTGTGAAAGATGATCAGAGATGTATGATGTTGTTGTTGAGTTTGATTGATGCCTCAGTTGAAGTTTTTAGTGGAAGATGATCAAAGATCAATGATGCTAGTTGTTGTTGATGATTAGTATCTTAGTTGAGGTTGTGCTATCATTAAATGTTATAGTATGTTAAATAAAGTTGATGAAAGATGTTCAATGGTACATTTGGTCTAGTATTTAAGTGTTCAGAAGTTGTCACATTGTCTAGAGAAGATATTTTTCTTACATGATGAGTTTCTAGAAGATCATTGTAGAAAAAGTTTCAATATGTAGGAAAGAGTATTTAATGCCCATGTGGAAGAATGTTCAATTTAAGATTGTGAAGAGTATGGTGTGCAGACTTGGATATAATGTTAATATTTTTCGAATGGTGTACTACAAATTTTGTAGGTCATTTGGTTTCTGAAATGATGAGATTAGTTGTCGATGTGCTTTGATAATGAGAGTGTTTGTTAGACTAGTCTAGAATTTGCTTGGTGGCTTCTAGATATGTGAATTCGAGTGTTGTATTTTGGAGGAAATTCTTATTTGGTTCGCATAGTGTTCCAATTTGAATCTCTAGTGTTTTCTTTGTTCCACATGTGAGTCATTGTAGTCTTTTCTTGGTGTGGTCAGTTATGTTGGGTCTCAATGTGCCTAGATGGATTATCTTGTTTGGATCATGCTTTTTTTATTTAAATATGCATTGGAGGTCAAGTTGGAATACTATTTTGGGTCTCAACATGTTGTGTGAAGATCCAAATTAAGTAATTTGTATTGGAAGATTCTTTTGGACTATCTAGTTGCTAACTTTTATTTTTTATCTACACATTTCAGTTGGAACTAAATTTGGAAGATGTGTTAGGGTATGCGGCCCATTGGAATCAACTTAGAAGGATATGTGGTGTTGTCTTTAGGTCCCCTCTTTCTTCTAGAGGAGTGCATTGTATATTATTTATCTAGATTGCTTAGGTTATGTAATTGTATATACTTTATATTTGGCTAATGTAGTTGAGAGTTTTAATGAATATCTTTGTATATAAGGATGAGTAAATGTATTTGTTGAGGTACAAAAGTTCGGATGTGTTTGAAATGATGTGATGTGGATGCAAATGATATGCAAATTGAGTCCATGGAAGAGGTGTGCAGAAGTTAGTTGAGAAGAAATTTAATAGTATTTTGTAATAGAGTTTGATGTTAGATGTGTTTGTCATAATATTGAACACTTCAGACAAAGATTCAAGGTTAATTTTTTTTCATGTTCGGGAGATCCTATTTACTATCAATACAACTATTCCTACTGGAAGATAGTGTGTCTCATTTCATAGCTTTTGATAGCTTGCCCTGAAGCAATGATCTTAGTTTGTAGAAGTCCTTTGTATCTTCTGCTAAATTCATTCACCTTAGATAGCATGTTCGGGGCAGTGAGCTCCCTAGCCTATGGCATAATCATTTTAATAAGTCATCTATATTGTGAGTGTGATTCTCACTATTTTTTTTTTCCTTCTTGGGTTTTCCACATAAATCTAGTGTTCATAAGTTGATTTTGTTTTGTCCTTTGATAATTTCATTAAAATAATATGTTAGAGTGGTTTGAAGTTTAATAGTTCAACACTAAAGTTGTGTTAGAGATCTGGACTGATTCATCCCCCCTTTTATTTTTGTTGTGTGTTCAACAATTTGATCCTTTTGATCCTACATACTAGATAGGTAGATCTTACAAAATATCTTCTTGAATAATTAGGCCCAAATGCAGGCATCCTTCTTAGAAGAAGAATATGAGAAAAATTCTGCAAGTTGTCTTTCTAGTAACAAATATAATTGAGATGATGTTGAAATCTATCATTTATTTCCACAATATTTTTCCCAATTTGATCCTAGATATTTTTCCATTAGGTTCTAAGTTCTCTCCAATTTACATAACCATGAATGGACTTACCATTAATTCTAGTGAGGACATCTTTGAGCTTGTTGAAGTTTTCATTAAGTAACAAAGTGGGGCCTTCAAACTAGGAGTCATTCTAGAAATCAATTCATTTTTTATACCCTATCCCCATTTGTTTCATTTTCTAAAGATATTTTTCATCTTAAGGATGTTGTTGCACATAACCGATCCATTAGAGATATCCAGATTTAGGAGTAGGTAAGTAAAATTAATTTTTCCATATTTTAGCTTGATATTATTCCCACGATCTGTATTATCCTCAAGAAGGTTCAACCTTATCTGAGCAAGTGGGGCTCTATCAAAGAATTGAAGTTTCCTTATTTCCAAACCTCCAAGCCTTTTGGGTAGGCACACGACTTTCCAGTTAACTAGCGCTATGTGAGAGTGTTCTTTAGTGCCTTTCCAAAGAATTTTTCTCTTGATTTGTTCAATGTTGTCACAAATAAAAGTTAAAATCTTCAAAAGGGTGAGACAATAATAAAGGGTATTATGGAGGGAGAACTTGATAAGCAACACCTTGTCCACATTACTTGGAAGTTTTCCTTTCCACCCAATAAGTTTCTTCTGAAAGCTTTCAAGAATTCTTGTCATTAATGTGAAAAGATGGAGAAAAAAATGAATCACATGAAACTTGATAACTGCCATTACAATAAATGAAATTTGAAAATGAGATATTTTATAACATACAAAACAAACAAATAAAATAATGAATGACAATTAACTAATTTAAAATTTTTAAATCAAATTTTAATACATTTAAAATAATTAAAAATTTAAACAATGAATTTTAATGAAAATTAAACCTACCTTCAAAGACAATATGTAAATGACCTTAAATAATTACCCAAAAAGATTATGTTGTCAATGTGAAAGAATAGAAGAAAAAGGAAATCACATCAACTTTGACAATTGCCATTACAATAAATAAAATTTTGAAAATGAGATAATTTATGAAGAGGACTCTCGTTAATGGTCGATCACACCTCATTCTACATTTTGTCCTTGCTAAAGTAGTTTGCGTTGTCACAATAATGGCCGACCATATAGAAAGTGGAAATCATTTTCCATCTCATCATGCAATAGTTTTAGAATGACAAACGATGGACTGTGACGTGTTGAACAACAGGGAAAAGAAACTGATGTCGATGAGAAAGAATGGACATAGTTTGTTGGAAAAATATTACGGAACCCTACCAAAGCAGAAATTTCTTGAACCAAGTCAAACCTAATCTCCTTAGAGATGCCTACAAGTGAAAAGTAAAAGTAATTTTTTCTTTGATGGAGGTCCACAAAGTAGTTTTTGCCACCTGATACGGGGGCATCCAAGGACTGAGGGGTATCCATTTCGCCAAATTCATCATGGGCACGATCCCGACCTCATCCCTTAAGATGTCAGATCCATGCATGCACCAAGACTTGATCCCTGGTGGGCTCATTTAGAGCCTTTCAACTTCACCAGTAGACCAAGGGCCCATTGACATAAAAGTAAAATTTGATTTGATCACCTACAAAATATCTGATTTGATTGAGAGATAAATTTTAGTTTCTTTTCTGATGAAGTTTATGGGACTGTATATATATTTCTTTTTTTTTTCTTTATGCAGCTCTTTCATTCTAATGTTGAAATATGAAATGTGATTTGCAATGTTGATGCAAATGATGAATCATGAGGTGTGATCTGAAATGTTGGACGCAAATAAAAATTTATGCAATTTAACTTAGAAACACACACCAATTAATTTAAAACAGATCATGAAACAAATTTGAGAAATGTAAACTATGAACTTTCTGTATGACAAATTCAAGATATTGCGTCGTATATAATCAAGCTAAAGCATTCATCGCATGTTCCAATTTCAAAAACAAAAGCCCCACAAAAAACAA
The DNA here is from genome assembly GCF_030272615.1 of Cryptomeria japonica. Taxonomy (NCBI): domain Eukaryota; kingdom Viridiplantae; phylum Streptophyta; class Pinopsida; order Cupressales; family Cupressaceae; genus Cryptomeria; species Cryptomeria japonica. The sequence continues at coordinate 532,100,014 of NC_081410.1, forward strand.
ATTATTGTGGAGATAAAAATCTATTTGGAAAATATCTCTTCACAATATAACTTTAAGGAATGCTATAGTCCTTAGAGAAATATAATACTAGAATTGTATTAAGGAACACTATAGTCACTCACTAGAGAAATACAATACCACAACTGTGGATGGCTTAAATCACAGACATTAATTTTTGACTTTTAAGCTTAAAAGTGTTAAACACTCAGAGTTGACTGTCATTCTCTAGACTTAATACGTTACTTAGTGTGTGGGGTAACCTAGAAATAGTCCTTAGAGAAATATAATAATAGAATTGTATTAAGGAGCACTACAGTCACTCACTAGAGAAATACAATACTATAACTATGGATGACTTAAATCACACACATTAATTTTTTACTTTTAGGCATAAAAGTGTTAAACACTCAAAGTTGATTGGCATTCTCTAGACTTAATATGTTACTTAGTGTGTGGGGTAACCTAGAACTGTAATATTATGCGAGCATTCAGGTCTTCTTAGTCGTACATGTCATTTCATGGTTCATTGGCACCTACTTTTCCCTCTGGGCCTCCTACCATTTCATCGCCAGTTGCATTTTCACCTTATTTGCTAGAACACTAGCTCCTTTACCACCTTCTACTTCACAACCACCGTCTCCTTCCTTGGCGCCATCTCCTTCATCATCTGTTGCTTCTTCAACACCGCCTCCTTCCTCAACTCCTCTTTTTTTAGGGGTTTTTGCTTCAATTATCTATCTTCTTTTGCAACCAGCCTTAAACTACACACACTAAGTAGCATATTAAGTCTAGAGAATATTAGTCAACTTTGAGTGTTTGACACTTTTAAGCCTAAAAGTCAAAGCTTAATGTGTGTGATTTAAACCATCCATTCTTTTGCAGCTCTCAAACCTAAGTTTCCTCGATCAGCCTGCTCTGATATCATATGTAAAATCGTAAAATAGAGGCACAAACACAAAATAATAAAACAGATATTTAACATACACAATTGAATTTTTTTTCAATTCATCACAAACTCCATTACATCGTGCCTCTATTTTCAGATTTCACAATCTTTAATTCTTCCATCAAATTTCCTTTTTCCAATCTACAATGAATGTTCTTGTTGAGAGAAGGAATAAAGTCAACATCTCCTCAACCATCATCTGTTTTAAACCATGTCCTCCACTCATTGGCAAACATCATCAACAAGTTCTCAACCTCAAGGTAGGAAAGCTGAGAAGTGTTGGTGCTACCATGCCCAAAAAACATGATCTTCTTGCCTTTCCTACCTTGAGGTTGCCCACTTGTGGTCATCTCCATTCTTTATTGTAGTACGTCCTACTGGAAAACATTTCTTAGGTAATGTTTTGAGTAAGGGAGGATTTTTTTAAATAAGAAGTGATCACAACATTGCTTACACAATGTTTTGATCAACTTCTATAGGTTGGCAATTGAAATGACAAGTACCTATAGAGTGCATCTGTTGGTGTAAATAAATATTCATTTTGGATATTATTACACTTACTTAAGTTAACTTAGGATAATGCATCTCTTCGTAGTTTGGATTTGAGACACTTAGGGAAGTGTGAACATAGGGATAGAGCTTGTAGGAGAAATTCCGCCTTTTGTGGTCTTATTTTGCTATTACACTCCACATTTGGTGGGTCATCCACCTCTTATGGAATATTATATTATTTCTCCTACCCACCCTTAGTATTTCTTACCTACCCTTATTTCTCATTGAGCCACATGTCATATTTGTGTGCTTATACATCCATAAGGCCTTGCCTATATAAGCAAGCCTATATTCATTGTATTTGTTAATCCAGTTGATCATTTTGCATATTGATGAGAATACAGTTTGTTCTTGTCATTCTATTGTCTCTTTTATGCTTTTCATTGTGCCCTTGATCTTGGCAAAATCCTACATGGTATCAGAGCTATTGGGGCTTCATTGATTGGTTTTTGGAGACATCGTGGAAGGCTTCTATTTTCAGATTTGGGGATCTTCATTTTTTGGGGGCGTCATACAGTGATTTGGACATCACCGTTGAATCCAAGAGGCCGTTTCCATAAATTTCGACTATAAAGTCGACCTATTTTGTTGAGAAATTTTTTTTTCCCATTTTGGCTATTATCGTATGGATTTCAAAAAAATTTATTAATTTTTCGAGAAATTTTTTTTTCATATTGTCTGAAAATTTTCGAAAAAATAAAAAATTTTGAAAAAAAAAAAAAAGAAAAGTTGAAAAACAAAAAAAATCAAAAAAAAAAAAGAAAGTTTTTTGGGTTTTTGGGGGGTCCGCAGACCCCCGCCGTACACCATACCTGCATGTCACAGGTGTTGCAGGTGCCACAGGCCCACGTTACCTGCTGCTGCCGCCTCCGTGCCTCCTAGTCTTCGCGCCACGCTCGCCGACGCCGCCTGTGCAGGTCCACGCGCCACCGCCCATGCAAGTCCCCGTCGCCACCTCCGGCCGTCCCGTCCCGTCCATGCAGCTTCCTCCTCCGGCGACCATAGCCCCCTCCCACCGGCCGGGACACCGACTCTGCCGGCAGAGACCTCCAGCGACCGTCCAGTCACCTCCGGCCGCCACGCAGGAGCCCCGTCGGCTTCCAGGACCCCGCCACATGGCTCTCACACAGTCGTCCGTATGACACATCACCCACCACGCAGAGCCACCAGGTCATCGTGCACGTCAGCAAATCCGTACAGTATGACCTGCACAGTCATCTACCCAGTCAGCAGTCCGTACAGTACGGATGCCCAATCAGCAGGAAGGCGAAGTTTTTGCGACAGTCATACGACCGTCAAATTTAACACAGTGAATTGCTAACATCAGCACCACATCAGCATTTTTTGAAATTTTTTTGACCCCTCTCCATTGGGCTTTTCAGTTTTGCAGTCCAACTTTGGAAGGCCATATCTTGCTCATTTTTTCTCCTTTTTTGGTGCAATTTTTTTTGAAATGGGCTAAAATTTTGTGATCTTCACAGTGGTGTGGTTATTTTCTGATTTTGGTGCATAGGTTTTTTGAAATTTTTGGATTCTCTTAGCTGTACCTATCCAATCCTCAATTCTGCAACTTCAAAGGCCTCGTTTGAGCTCATATGACCTCCTTTTCAGGTACCATTTTTTTTTAAAGTGCTTATTTTTTCGTCTACTTTTAGAATATATGATCAGATTTCAAAGATTTTGAGTGAAAATTGTACCTTCAGATATTGGTCTTATTTGGCCTATTAGGTACTTGTAAATTGCTTGGATCTTAGTTAGATATCTTGCATTATCAGTTTGAGACTCTTTTGGTCTTATTGAGGCAGTTGTAAAATTGTAAATCAGAAATCCACTTTGCCATTTTTTGCAAGTGGCCCATTGTATACGCACTACTTATAAAGTGCCAAAATCATCACATTGGGGGGGGGGTTCTTTGATTGAGTGAATTTGGGGAGGTGTCTTGTGTGATTGTGCCTCTCTTTGTGCTCTTTCCATTCCTATTGCAATGAGTCCTAATAAATTTCCATCTTTAAATCCACATAATTATGCATCATGGAAAATTAAAGTATGGAGTAAATTAATAGAAAAGGGTCTCACACACTACATAGATGGAACAATAATAGCACCACCTGATCCTAAGGTTGATCCAATTGCTCAATTAGAATGGATCACAAAGAATTGCATGGCTCTTGGAACCTTAAGCAAGTATGTATTAGATGACCTCATTTTTCACATTGAGAAGTGTAAAACAATCAAAGAGGCTTGGGATATGTTTCAGAAATTGTATGGACAAGTTGATGAAATCAAAGGCTATCAGATTGACAATGAGCTCACCAACTTGGATCCCAAGAATTTTGATACAATCCAAAATTATGTCACCAAAGCAAATGAGCTAAGAGCAAAGCTTAAGGATTGTGGAATTGACAAAAAGGATGCTCAGTTGATATTCAACTTGTTGGACAAGCTTGCACCAGAATATGTAGCATTTGTATCTAGCTTCCAAACTCATCGTTTGACAGTGGGGAGTTCTTATGTTATGCCTTCATTTGATGCTTTCACAGAAATGTCGATATTGGAACAAACTAAGTTGTTGAACATGGGGTTTCTCAAGTCTTCAAAGTCCAAGGCTTTGGTGGCTAATCAAGGGAATCAAGGAAGTCAAGGCAAAGATTCCAACAAGAAGAAGAAGCAATCCAAGTCTAAGCCACACCAAGAAAAAGGACAATCATCCTCTCCATCACAAGGCGATTTTTCATCCTCTTCCAAGAAGGGGACACCACCTAAGAAGGATAAACCAACTTGTGCATATTGCAAGAAGTATGGTCATGATGAGCATCGATGCCACACAAAGCAAGTTGATGAGTTAACCAATCTTCTTAAGAAAAACAACATCAACTTGCCATCTACCTACACAAAGAAGGATTCAACTCCTTCCTCTTCCTCACAGTCTAAGGGAAAAGGGCAAGCATTTGTGGCTACAACAGGTTCTTCACAGCAATGGATACTTGACTCGGGTGCCTCATATCACATGGGTTCTACAAAGGAGCAGTTTTCTTCATTGGAGCCATCTAAGGTACCTCACATTTACATAGGTGATGACACACAAGTAGAGGTTGAAGGGAAAGGTTCGGTTGACATGGATGATGGAACATTTGAGAATGTTCTCTATGTTCCTAACTTGTCTACCAACCTTCTCTCCATCTACCAAATCACTCATTATGGGAATGGGAAAAATGTTGAGTTTACACTAGATTCAGTTGTGGTAAAGGAACTTGATGATGATGCATTGGTAGAAGTGGGACAAGTCAATGACAACTCACGGCTTTATTCATTCTCCCACTTTGTGCCAAGTTCACCTTCTAGGGCCTTGCTTACTCATTCAAATTCAGAAAGTAAGCTATGGCACGAGCGGTTTGGTCACCTCAACTACCACTATCTTCAGTAGCTAAGCACTAAAGACATGGTCACAGGTCTACCTTGAATTAGTTTTTCAGAGGGTGTATGTTTAGGTTGTTCCATGGGCAAGCATCCCAAAGAGAAGTTTGATAAAGGGAAAACTTGGAGAGCTTTGGAAGTTCTTCAACTTGTTCACAGCGATGTAGCAGGTCCATTTCTAGCACCTTCATTTAGTAAGGCCCGCTATGTTCTTACCTTCATTGATGACTACTCCCACTTCACTTGGGTCTACTTTCTCATTCATAAGAGTGAAGTTTTTGATAGATTTCAGGACTTCAAGATTTGTGTGGAGAAGCAATCAGGGAAAGTGGTCAAGATTCTTCGCATAGGTAATGGAAGGGAATATGTGAACAAAAGACTTGAGGATTTTTGTACATTTGAGGGGATTGATCTTCAGCATTTTGTAGCATATACTCCACAATAGAACGGGGTTGTAGAATGCAAGAATAGAACTCTCAAAGAAATGGCTAGTTGTATGATACATGCACGTTCTCTTGATCTCACCTTTTGGGCAGAGGCTATCAGTTGTGCCACACACATCCAGAATCGGGTTCCTCACAAAGCTTTGCAAGGTATTACTCCTTTTGAAGCTTGGGCTGGTAGGAAACCGATTGTGAGACATTTCAGAGTCTCTGGGTGTCCAGTGTGGGCTCGCATACCTCCACAAAAATGCAAGGCATTGGAACCTCAGAGTCGACCTTGCATATTTGTTGGATATCCTGAGGGTGTTAAGGCATACAGATTGATGGATCCAGAGACACATGAGGTGTTCATTGAGAGGAGTGTTCACTTTGAGGAAAGCTCTCCTAGCTTAGCCTCTCTACCTCCTCCACCTTCCTCCATTGTGGATAGTGATGTTAGTGATTCAGATGATGAGACTCCCTCAACTCCGACTCGCAGGGTTACACCTCTACAGGGTCCACTTGTAGTTGAGGAGCCTCATTCTCCACCTCCACCTAGACCTCGTTGGGCTCGACAGACACTTGAGTCTACAGGTTCTCTTGTTGCGGATCCTTCAGATACACGGAGAACTCGATCACAACATCAAGATCTTCCACATGCATTCATTGCTACTGCTTCCAATCCACAGACATTTAGGGAAGCATCAGGGGTTCCTAAGTGAGACCAAGCTATGGAGGAAGAGTATAGTTCCTTAATGAGGAACAACACATGGGATCTAGTCCATCTCCCTAAGGGGAGAAAGATGGTTCGATGTAAGTGGATCTATTGGACCAAGTTTGCAGCAGATGGAAGTGTGGATAAGTATAAATCTCAGCTTGTTGTGAAAGGTTTCTCGCAGGTTGCAGGTGTTGACTATATAAGACCTTTGCACCCGTAGCCAAGATGAACTCCATTCGTTTGACACTTGCTATTGTTGCAGCTCATGGTTGGGTTGTACATCAGATGGATGTGAAGAGTGCTTTTCTTCATGGTGATCTTGATGAGGAGATTTATATGGAGCAGCCACAGGGTTTCATCCAGGATACTTCCTTGGTTTGCAGACTAAGGAAATCTCTCTATGGCCTTAAGTAGGCCCCCAGGGATTGGTACACCAAGATGGATTCCTTTCTTCTCTCCGCAGGGTTCACCAGGTGTCATTCCGATCCGAATGTCTACATTTTGCGATAGGATGACTCTCACTTGATACTTGTGCTCTATGTTGATGACTTGATCATTACAGGGAGTACTTCATCCATCATTAGCAGGGTCAAATCTGCTTTGCATGACAGATTTGCTATGACTGACTTGGGTCTTTTGCACTACTTTCTCAGGATAGAGATTTCACAGTCACCTTCCAAGATTACTCTATCGCAGCCCAAGTATGCTCTTGATCTACTTGCACGCTTTCATATGGCTGATTGTAAGCCTACCCCGACTCCCTTTCTTTCAGGAGTCAAGCTTGAGGCTTAGTGTTCTTCTCCACCCATTGATGCCACTTTGTATCATTAGCTTGTGGGTAGTCTCATCTACTTGACTCATACACGCCCTAATATTTCATTTGCAGTTGGCATGGTTTCCCACTTCATGCAGGAACCACATGAGCTTCATTGGAAAGCCGCCAAATGCATCCTTCATTACATCTAGCGTACACATCACTATGGGATTCACTATGCAGCAGGCACAGGACTTCGCTTGGTTGGTTACACAGACTCCGATTGGGCTAGCAATCTAGTTGATCGTAAGTCTACTTCTGGTTACAATTTTCACCTTGGTTCGGGCCCCATTTGTTGGTAGAGCAAGAAGCAACATGCTATTGCTCTCTCTTCGACTAAGGCTGAGTATCAAGGCGCTATTAACACAGCGACTGAGACCATTTGGCTCCAGCAGATTCTCACAGAGTTTGGATTCACCACTCCACGGCCAACAGTTCTACATTGCGACAATCAGAGTGCTATTGCAATCTCAAAGAACCCGGACCAGCACCAGCGGACAAAACACATCGAGATTCATATGCACTATATCCGAGAGCTCATCCAAGAGTAGGTCATTGATTTGCAATATTGTCCTACAGCAGAGCAGGTTGCTGACATATTCACCAAACCTTTCACCGAGAGTAAGTTCCAACAGTTGTGAGCTCTCTTGGGGGTGCGGGATGTGTCATTAGGGGGGGTCAGCTGACTTCTCCTTCCTCTCTTATGGGGGGGACTTTTTCCTCTTTGAGGTTTTGTCCTTCTTCTTTGAGAGTCTTTTGTACATTCATCTCTCTTTTGGGGGGGAGTTTTTTCCCACTGGGTTTTCTCTCTTTCACCGTTTGTGAGAGATTGCATTGTATAGTTTTGCTTGCATTTGCATATTGTACATGGGTACCTATCATGGCCTAGTAGCCGGGACCCATCTTGCATTGTTGACTTGAGTCTTCATTCCCCTAAGTTGCACTTAAGGGGGGTGTTGGTGTAAATAAATATTCATTTTGGATATTATTACACTTACTTAAGTTAACTTAGGATAATGTATCTCTTCGTAGTTTGGATTTGAGACACTTAGGGAAGTGTGCACATAGGGATAGAGCTTGTAGGATAAATTCCACCTTCTGTGGTCTTATTTTGCTGTTACACTCCACATTCGGTGGGTCATCCACCTCTTGTGGAATATTATATTATTTCTCCTACCTACCCCTAGTATTTCTTACCTACCCTTGTTTCTCATTAAGCCACATGTCATATTTGTGTGCTCATACATCCATAAGGCCTTGCCTATATAAGCAGGCCTATATTCATTGTATTTGTTAATCCAGTTGATCATTTTGCATATTGATGAGAATACAGTTTGTTCTTGTCATTCTATTGTCTCTTTTATGCTTTTCATTGTGCCCTTGATCTTTACAAAATCCTACAGCGTCTTTAGCTAGAGTTATGTAATATAATTTTCTTACCCAATTGATATTTTTTAGCAGCCTTCATTTGGAAAATTGTCACATGTTTGTATTAATTAAAACAAGTGAACTTCATTCGTTTCTTTACAACCATCTTTCCTTTATTCAAATTATATAAAGTTGAGGTCAACAAATGACAACCAACATATTAGAAGCACATGTTACAAATAATCATCTTAGATATTTTAGTAAGGTTTGGAAATTGAAATAAGTTTTTTAGTTAAAAAATTAATTTTTGGTTGCAATTTTTTAATGATTGTCATTGTCATTGTCATTATATAAATAGAACTAAACATTTTATATTCAATGTTGCAATACAAATTGTAACAACGAATATAACATCATTTGGAGCAAGAAACAATAATAATGGTGATTGAGAAGGATGAGTGGGTTTAGATGACGTACATCTTATTGTAGGAATCAAATATGACATTCCAATCCTTTTATGTATCATTTGAAACATGGTTTTCATCTTATTCTTACAATATAGGATGGAATAATATCCCATTCTACTCAACTAGTAAATTTATTGGGTCAAGACTTGTATTTTCCTTGTTGCATGCATTTTGTGTTTTGATCAATTATATCTATGAAATTAACTATTAGAAATCACAAAGAGGATGGATGCTACAAGCACACGAATAATAGTTATTGTCAAAGTCATTCCTATCAAGCATTCCAAGTTCATTAAAGTCACAAGGAACACCCATGTAGTTCCAAGACAAGAGTTACTACATGTAGTCTCATAAATTATATCTTCATATAATTTCTTACTCATTTGGTCCTCACTTTGGTGTTCCTCCCCTCATGCCTCAAAACTTGATCAATTTAGCTCAATCCAATAGAAGCTCATCACCTTTCTAAGCTCCCTAATATTTTTTTTAGCCCAAGAAGTCAGGACTAATATTCCTAGCACCCTAGTCATCCTAGATTATGGCACTTAGTTTAATGCTCTACCAAGGAACCCTAGAGGATAATAGAAAAATACACATAAGAATATATGGACATACTTTTATTTTATTAACTAAGAGTGAACATACATAACATACATGAGTTTAACACTCAAACGTCAAGATTAAGTCAACTGTCATTCACTAATAATTCACATGTAGAAGACTAAAAACCTGAAAAATTTAATTAAACATGGGAAAGGGTACCCAGAATCATAAAAAAAGGTTACTATGGTGATTAGGGTCATAGAAGACCATTCACAAAGTTGCAAGACTTGATTTGACAAACAAGACTACCTACTAGGTCCTAAGTGCCACCGATTGGTTTTGGTGAAACCCTAGTCACACTTGAACACCCACAACACCATATAAACTCACTCGAAACAAACTTAAGAAACCTCTGTGAGTTCCTAGATATCAATAACTTCATAACATAACACTTGGAGCTCTCAAAACCCTTGATCTCTCAAACTAACACTCCAAGCTCTCAAAAACCCTATAGACTGTTCAACAAGACATAGATGCCTAGACTAGACACAGGCACCCAAAATGGGCACCTGTACATGTTTAGAATACTAGCATGGTATGAAATAGTCCTAAAAGCATCCCAATGTCCTAGACGTATGTTGGTGTCCCTAACAAGCATTGGTGTCCTTAGATTTGACAGATATACACTGATGACCTTTGACGCATGCTTTTCAATGGCTCCTCAAAGTTTATAGATTCAAGCCCTTACCCTATCTTGGGACCATTCCGTCAAGGTTTATGATACGTTGATCCCTACCCTATGTTGGGAATCATCCTATTGATTGGATTTAGACTATCCCTCTTTGGAAACAACTCAATTCCTAGCTTCTTAAATACTTACAGTGGCAACAAGTATTACATATAAATATATTCTTCTTATTGTTATTAGCTTTAGAGTTCTTTTGTGATATATATTATATTATTGATTATGTTACTTGATTGATTAATTACTCAAGATATTATATATATTTTGCATATGACATTATTAGGCTTTATATATTAAGCATACATATTAAGGACATCCCCATGCATACCACAAAGAACAAGTGTTTTATTGCCTATAACTTATTAGCATTAGCATTAGCATTTCACCATTAGCATACTTTGAAAGAGTGCAACTCTACATTATTTCTCCCCTTTGAAAGGGACACAACCTTTCACAATCAGACCTGCAGTTCTCCTTCCCTATTTAATATTTAATATAATATTCTATTATATATATTCCATTAAGGATTGCACATATTATATTATTATATTTAATGTCTTACACGTTGCGCCATTAGTGCTACTAGCATATATATCGTAAACTCAATGTCTTACACATTGCGCCATTGGTGCAAACAGTAAGGTGAAGACCCAAATGCAATCGAAATTGAAAAGGGTGCAATTTTAGGATGCTACACTTAGTGTGTGGGGTAAAGCATTCAGGTCTCCTTAGCTGCAGATGCCATTTCATGGTTCATTAGCACCGGCTTTTCCTTCTTGGCCTCCTATCGCTTCATCGCCAATTCTTGTTTCACCTAATTCTCTATACCACCTCCTTTACCACCTTCTGCTTCACAACCACCATCTTGTTCCTTGTTGCCATCTCGTTCCTCATGTGATGCTTCTTCGGCACCGCCTCCTTCCTTGGCTCCTCTTCTTTCCTCAAGGGCTGTTGCTTCAATGATCTATCTTCTTTTGCAGCCAGCCTTAAACTACACACTAAGCAACATATTAAGTCTAGAGAATGCCAGTCAATTTTGAATGTTTAACACTTTTAAACCTAGAAATCAAAGCTTAATGTGTGTGATTTAAACCATCTCTTCTTTTGCAACTCTCAAACCTAAGTTTCCCCGATCAGCCTGCTCTATGTAAAATCTTAAAACAGAGGCACACACAGAAAATATTTAAACAGATATGTAACATACACAATTAAAAATAAATTCAATTCACAAACTCCATTACATCGTGCCTCTGTTTTCAGATTTCACAATCTTCTTCCTTCAAATTTCCTTTCACCAATCTACGATAATTGTGGTCGTCGAGAGAAGGAATGAAGTCAACATCTTCTCAACCATCATCTTTTGTAAAGCATGTCCTCCACTCGTTGGCAAACATCATCTACAAGTTTGCAACCTCAAGGTAGGAAAGGTGAGAAGAGTTGGTTCTACCACACCCAGAAAACATGATCTTCTTGCCTTTCCCACCTTGAGGTTGCCCACTTGCGGACATCTCCATTGTTTATTGTAGTACGTCCTACTGGCAAACATTTCTCAGGTAATGTTTTGAGTAAGGGAGGACAGCCACTTCTTCCTCTCTCAGTTTGAGGAAAGTTGTAATCTTGCAATGAATGGAAACCCGCAGAGAACCCTGTAATCAATGTGGTCGTGCGGGGTTTTTTAAAATAAGTAGTGATCGCAACTCTATAGGTCGGCAATGGAAAAGACAAGTACCAATAAAGTGCATCTTCAGCTAGAGTTACCTAATATAATTTTGTTACCCAATTGATAATTTTTAGCAGCCTTCACTTGACAAATTGTCACACGTTTGTATTATTTAGAACAAATGATTTTCGTTTCTTTACAATCTTTCCTTTATTAAAATGATGTAAAGCTGAGGTCAACAAGTGACAACCAACGTTTTAGGGTCAAGCATATGTTACAAATAATAATCTTAGATATTTTAGTAAGGTTTGGAAATCAAATATGACATTCCAATCCTTGTATGTATCATTTGAAACATAGTTTTCATTTGATTCTTGCAAAATAGGATGGAATAATATCCCATTCTACTCAACTAGTAAATTTATTGGGTCAAGACTCATATTTTCCTTGTTGCATGCATTTTTGTGTTTTGATCAATTATATCTATGAAATTAACTATTAAAAATCACAAAGAGGATGGATGCTACAAACACACCAATAATAGTTATTGTCAAAGTCATGCCTATCAAGCATTCCAAGTTCATTAAATTTATGAGGAACACTCATGTAGATCCAAGACAAGAGTTACTACCTGTACTCTCATAAATTATATGTGAGGCCCTACCCCGACCCATCCTATCTCTTCAGTTATTTTCATTTTGGAACTATTTTGGATGCTAGTTTTGACACACTATGGATATAGAACTTTTCATGATTCCACGATTTTTGGTAACATTGATATATATGGATGCTTCATTTCTATGCCTTGTGGATTATAGAATATTATATGATTCTAGATTAGGGTAATATTGTGATGATGCAGGTTATTATCTGAATTTCAGGATTTGATATAATGTTTGGAAAATGTTTGCATATATTGTAGATGGATCAAATTTTGAGGATTATGAGGAAATTGCTTTGAATTGTGACAAATTATATTTCATAATGTCAAGTCTTTGTAGAATGAATGTATTGTATTCTGATTTTGTGATTTTATATATTATATGAGGCTATTTGGGAAGTACTAATGTTTAAATTGAGATGTGCAGGAAAATATCCATGTGACCATGGAAATATTAGGGAGAATCAAGCCTAGGCCAATGTGCGTTAGTAAAACCAGGGGTTGTCTATTTGGAGAGACAACACCCCGTATGTACTGTATTTTATTCGTAAATGTAAAATGTTGCATGAGTGTAATTTGTATTTATTGGATTGATTAAATTGTTTAAGGGACAATTGCCATGTGGTTATTGTGATGTGGAATTATTTTGTAGTGTCACTTGACACCTATGTAGTATGTTGTGTTGGCAATTGTCATGTCACCTTTTTTGAAAGTTTTATTTTTGTTAATGGATATATCCCCTAATTATCCTTGAAGGAACCAAGAAACCTAGGTTAGAGAGCCACAAGGAAGGTCAACTCAGAGTTGACCCGTAGGTTAACTTCAGGTGGACTTTCTGAAGGTCAAATCAACTCCTAGAGTCAATTTTAGAGCTTTTCTATTAGGCCTCATGGGGTACCTATGGGTGAAGGCCAAAATTGGCCATGTGTCTTTCCCTTGGGACTTGTTTAACCACCCAAAAAAGTGGTTTTCCCAAGATGGACGAATTCCATCTATAGGAGTGCCATCCTTGGAAGGAGAACCTTCTTGGAGATAGTAATCCCTCTTCCCCATTCCATTTCCCTTCTCTAGGCACCTAGGTTAGGGAGTGTGTAAGACCTAGGGAAGACCAACCCAATGGGAGATCTCTCACACTATCCAAGAGGTTGGAAGGAGTGAGAGAGGCCTTCTTAGGCTAAGAATGGAAGCTTAGTGAGCTAATCACCCACTCTCCACTTTTGGAGATTTTTGGAAAAATTTGGAAAGAAAAACCAGTTTTAGAAATTTAGAGGAATTTTGGTGGCCAAGGATTGCAGAAAGTTGTGTGGATTGGGCAGCTCATCTCCAACTAAGTTTAGCATACCTATTGGCAGAATAAGGTTGGTTGTTATCTCCTCTTGGTTTTGTTGTCTATGTTAGTTATGTTGTTTTGTTGAAGGAAAGAAATGCTTGTAAAGAAAGTGTGTATGTAAATTGTTGTTGAAGAAAATAATGTGTAGTTTCATTTCTATGTTTTTCTGTTTTGTGTTCTTGTTTTGGGAGTGTCCAAGATCTTCTACTCTTGGGAGAGTAGGATGATCTTGGGGTGGAAGAAGCATGACAGCCTTGGGTGAGAGGCTCTCCTTAAGGAGAGTGATCTCAAGGGTGTCCTTTGTGACCCTTGCTGCATAGCCTTGTGTATGCATTTGGGGGTCATAAGGGGAGAGAAATGGCTTTGAGCCTTTGGGGGGCATAAGGTGGTTGGGATGAATTCTGTTGAGTATTTTGAGTTGCCATGAGGTGGCTTGTGTTATATTTTTTTGGCTGCAGTCTCCCCAATGGTACTTGGTCCACTTCCACCCGTAGATTGATCACCCCAAGTGTGGTGAAAGTGTAGCTTGGGATGGGAAAGTGTATGTGTTGTGTGCTTGCCCTATTGTTGTGTTGTATTGCCTGATTGTAACCCGTCTAGGTCTTGATTCTCCTAGCTCGGGGGTGGCTTCTGGTAAGCCTAGGCTGGGAGGTGAGCATCCCATGGTCACAGTCCTAAAACTTTACTTGCAGGTGGCTTGGGGAAAAATACTAGGAGTTGCAGATTTTGTGTTGCAGACTTCTATTTCAGATTCCTGATTTTTATTTAAATGCAGAAAAGAAGAAAGAAATGTAACCTTATGATTTGTAGCAAAAGAAAAAGGAAGAGAAAGTGCATATGTAAATATAGGGCTTAAAATGATTCTGTTTCTATTTAAATAAATGTAATTTTTATTTTCTGTGTAAAAATTAGAGAAAGATGACTGTTTAGATCTCCTACCCATTTTCTTATTTGGGCTATTGTAACTATCATTCTGGAAAAACAATGTAAATGTAATTCTTTTTATTATATTTTTATGTCTATTGTGTTTGCTATAGTCTACATTTAAATCTGGTCTGTAACATGTTTCTTTACTGCATTAGTAAGGAAAAGAAAAAGAAATGTAGTAGGGTTATTAATTACTTGCATAGCTTAAATTCTGTTAGTTTTATGACTGTTTTAAAAAAAAAGAGTGAACTAGTATTGTTTTTTTTTTATTTCTCACTATTTACTTGCATAGTTTAGATTTTGTTATTTTATGACTGTAAAAAAAAAAAAAAAAACCAGAACTATTTTATTTCTGTAGCAAGTTTAAATAAAAGAAAGAAATAAATAGATCTATTCTAAGTGTTGTTAGAAGACTAAAAACGGAATGTAGATGGTTATAAACCTCAGATCAATATAAGGGTTTTTAACCCTATTACTTCAACATTTAGTCATATATATCTCTATATGTATATAAGTATATATATTGAAAATATATACCTATATAGATATAAAGTATATATACATATAAGCTTCCTGTAATGTGCATACCCCTATAACAACAAAATAAAGGATGCATTTTGAACTTGTGCATCTCTGTTTCAAACATATAAAATATAATGCAGAATAAACCCTTTAATCATATATATATATATATATATTCTATGCAATCTAAAGTCATGCTCTGTGGATGCCTGTAGAAGAAAATATCTTCATATTTATAAATGATACTATGCATATTATATATATATATATATATATATATATATATAATATACATAATATACATTTGAAATTCAAAAAAAACTACATCTTATACCATTTTTATCAACCCACGAAATTTATTGAAAATATTGCAAAAAAAAAAAAAGCAAAGTCACGCGGGCCACTGTGTGCAACACAGTGGACGGCCACGGCCGAACCACTGTGCTACACACAGTGGGTGGCGCCGAAGGGCACCGCACTGTGTGTAACACAGTGGGCGGTCGCGGCCGCCACTGTGCTACGCACAGTGAACGGCGCCCGCCACTGTGTGTATACACAGTGGGCGGCGGCTATGCCGTCCGCCACTGTGTGTACACACAGTGGGTGGCGCTGCCGCCACTGTGCGTATGCACAGCGGCGCCCGAAACCCTGTGAAAAAAAAACCTCCGCCTCTCCCCGCATGAAACCCTCCGCCTCCGTACCTGCAGTTACATTTCAAAACAAAAAAAAAAGAAAGAAAGCAAAAGAAAGAAAAAGGGGTAATATAAAACCCTAACCCATTCGGGTTAGGGTATAAAATGGTAAAGAGGAAATAAGGTAAGAGGTAAAATATAAAAAAAAAGCAACCCTAACCCAATTTCGGGTTAGGGTTAGCATTTTAGGTAATTAGATATATATATATATGTATATATATATATATATAGGAGATTTAGATTTGAAACATTAAAATTGATTTTTAATTTATAATGAGGGTTAGAATTTAAGAATTTATAATGTGATTTTATATATATATATATATATATATATATATATAAGGGAATTTAAATTGGAAATTTAAAGTTAGATTTTAGTATATAATTTGGGGTTAAGTTTATAATTGAAATATTATGGAATTTTGAACCCTGATTTTAATGTATATATTTGGGGACAAATTTAATAATTGGATTATTATGGGATTTTAGACTTTTGATAATAGGGGTTAATTTAATATTTGAATTATTATATGTCCTCATTCTTTAGAAATTTAATTTTAATTAATTCAAGGGGGTTAATAATAAAGGATTACTATAGTTGGATAAACTATACGTTTAACCCAGCAATATATTTAATTAATCAATGGACTTACCCCCCCCATATCAATGGACGTTAGGAAAATTTATTTTAGGAACCTTAAGCCCTTGAGATCGATTTTTGGTCGGATTGAAAATTAATTGACAAAATCAAGGGGTTTAGGGAAAATCAGAATTGGCCTTAGCTTATTGTCAGTTTTAGTGGGCAAATGACATTGTAGTAAATTGAAACCCTCATCGAGTGGATGCATATAATAAATTTTATATAAGCATCAAATAATCATTAGCAATATCATTATATGCCCTGGAATGATTTAATACGTTAAGATAGCCAATTATCCCTTGGTTTAATTAGCGACAACTTGTCTTAGGTAATTGAGCTAGCTAACTAATCGGCAATGCAAATTAATCTTCACCAATCAAGTCACTCGCTCGAGTTGGTTATTTAACTTAACCTTAGTAAGTAAGTTAATTACATCCTAGATAAGACAAAACTTTAAATACAGTCGTTATGTATTAGGATTTATAGCGAGTTCATGACGTCAAAAAAATTTTTGTTGTTCCGTTTTTGTGCCCTAAAGTTTGGGCACGACATTATAGCTTCGTTTCTTACTCATTTGGTCCTCACTTTGGTCTTGCTCCCCTCATGCCTCAAAACCTGATCAATTTAGCTCAATCCAATACCAAATATAGAAGCTCATCACCTTTCTAAGCTCTCTCGTGTTATTTTTAGCCCAGGAAGTTAGGAATAATATTCCTAGCACCCTAGTGCTCCTAGACTATGGCACTTAGTTTAATACTCTGCCAAGGAACCCTAGAGGATATTAGAAAAATACACATAAGAATATATGGACATACTTTTATTTTATTAACTAAGTGTGAACATACATACACATGGCATATGCCACATTTTTGTAAAACTTTTATTGACTTGGCATATATTCCATTTTTGTATACATACACAATTATTGTGCATTTTGATATATACAAAAAAAGATATTTGATCCAATTTGTTCATTATGTTCATTTCTTTGTACTTTGAAACTTAAATATTTACAGCTGAAATATGATCCATTTATAGCATATTGTGGATCTATCAAATTAAAATCCAATAGAATTTTTTAATTTTTACAATAGGCTCTGCATAGTGGTACGAGTCATGATCATTACATGGAATTCGTTTGACAAATTTGTCATTGACATGCATCCAAATCTTGTGATATGTATACTGTATTTTTGTATGTTTACATGTTGAGGACACATTAGTCATGATGCACACATAAAGACGTGTTATAAAATATCAAACATCAAGTGATCACATGAATACATAAGACATATGAATACACTCAAGCATAAAATAACTCCTTAACATGCAGGAAGTATTCACATGAATGCATGAAGACACAAAGCATACTCAAAGTATCCACTCAATACATGCATTGTTAGATTCTTTCTTATTAACTAGAACAGTTCATTGATTTGTCTTTACCTTGCAAGATGGTAGGATCAAAGTTCTGATACCATTTGTGATGTCTCCTACTAGGTTTAGACGTGTTTTAACCATATTTAATCTACTTTAATATACTTATGACCTAAACTAGATTGATTAGGAGATAATTCAATCTTAAAATGAATCAAATCAATGATATTCCAAGGTTCAATGAATTAATTTATTAGTAGGTGAATTGTTAATCTATCATGCATCAATAATTCTTAATGCAAGTGTCAACCTTTGTTACTACTTTAGTTTTAAGAAGAAGAGGATGCAAATGTTATTAAAAAGCTTAGAGATCAGATACAATAGGCTCCCTCAAAGTTTATAGATTCAAGCCCTTACCCTATCTTGGGAACATTCCGTCAAGGTTTACAAGACGTTGATCCCTACCCTATGTTGGGAATCATCCTATTGATTGGATTTAGACAACCCCTCTTTGGAAAAAACTCAATTCCTAGCTTCTTAAATGCTGACAATGGTAACAACTATTACATATAAATATATTCTTCTTATTGTTATTAACGTAAGAGTTCATTTGTGATATATATTATATTATTGATTAGGTTACTTGACTGATTAATTACTCAAGACATTATATATATTTTGCATGTGACATTATTAGGCTTTATATATTAAGCATACATATTAAGGACATCCCCATGCATACCACAATGAACAAGTGTTTTATTGCCTATAACTTATTAATAGTTAGCATTAGCATTTCACTGTGACTTAACTGTGTTAAGATGTTTGCATATATAATACGTCAACATTGTTCTTTTACTCCCCTTTTGAATTACATTTGTTCGTTAAGCTATGACATATTATCCAAGGGAAAATGTACTTAGAAACAAAAACTCATCTAAAACACAATTGTTATTTCCTAAAATCTTTAATTGGAAACAATTACTACTATAGATTAATTAGAATATACCTTTCATGAGCTCTTAATGGCAACTCTTGGATAAGGAGAAAGTATGACCGTTGGATTTGGGGCGATTTGAGGGGGGCATTTTGCTACGGTGACAAGGTATCATAATTATATCCCCCCATTGAATTGATTGATAAAAGTGTGGACATAAAGATTTGAGCACGTTTTCTCTGTGCATAGTTGCACGATACTTTGGATTCTTTGAACCGGCGAACAGATTTGGAAAGATGTGCTTGATTCATGGTTCAACTATGGATTCTTTGAATAGGCGAGTGGTAGGCAAATTATTCCTTCAACACATTTTTTGAGAGACAGTCAAGATGAGTAGGCAAATTGTTTGAGGGATAGCTTCTCTATACTTTTCGAATTCTAACTGCAATTATGAGGCCAGCCTTAAGCAGCACACACTAAGCCTTTGACCGCTTAGGTGGCTGTGGGACCAGTCTTTTCACTTGACATTCCATGTCGTTCCATTCCGTCCAAATAAACCTCACCGTTAACTTTCGAATTCGAAGTGTTCCCGCGTGGAAGTTTCACCGTACGCAACAAACAGGTTTCCGTCTACATCAGTTTTTATTTGTAGCCTATGCCAAGATGGGAACTTTGGAATAGGGTAGACATCCATCAAAGCATACGGAAGGGGTATATTATTTGTTTCTATTTTTATAATTTTCTTAAAATTTAGCTTTTTAATTTGAAGAAAGAGAGCTACACATACAGTTCATATTCAAATGTGCATTAGTTTGTATTTTTGCAACTCGCTCTTAGTAAAAATAATAGAGGTTATTTTTAGTGACCACATAAAACCTCCAAAGTATGAGCTACCAAAATTTAGATAAAATATGTGTCTTAATCAATTAAATATAGATTGATAAATCACAATTCATCCTATATGTTTTACCCTTACTTTTATAGAATCATTCTATTAGTCTAAAAAAAATATGAACAATTGAATATAAGGTCTGCTTCAGCTTTGTCAAACTCTAGGATAAATTCTTGCTATTGGATATCATACTGAGTGGTTTGAAGGGGACATGCGACCAAATGTAAATAAAAGAGTCTCTTAACTTTTGTGTTTCTCAATTTCTAGAGCAACTAATACTTTCTAAAGAGGTTTGTTATGAATATTATTTATTCCCAAAGATTGAAGGATTTCTTAGATATTGATTAACTTGGTTCTTTTAATTGTATGACTCACTTGGACATTACTTTTGAACTATCCCATAAAATTTAGATTTTATGCTAACTTATTTAGCCTTCTAATTTCAAATTTCAAGAATGACTATACCAAATATTTAGGTAATTCCACTATTGATATATGTGATGCTTTTGTTAATACAACGCAAAACAACTTGTTACAATAATCTAGGATATTTTCTCCCATGTCATGAGATTTCTATGAAGTTTGAACTTAAACAAGTTTCTACTAAAATAAAATAGTTTCTCAAAATTCTTTACTGATTTGGTAGTTGCAAGACGTTATGAGTGACCACCAACTTCTTTGATCAATCAGTGCTAGCTTTTGTTCCTCTTGATTGATTAAATGAATTTATATGTGGACCAATTATTCTTTGAAAAAAAAAATAGACAACTTGTGATGAAGGCTAAAGGAAAGCACCCTCAACTCTAGTGCATCCTATTCATGTGGCATTCACCATTTAATAGTGTCAATTTAAGCTAATGTATCTTTATCCATCATTACCGTAGTTTGTTTTAGGATGTATTACAAGGAATGAAAAAGGAATGCTAATGTGTTAAAAGAGTTGACCCTCATTAGAATACATTTTTCATAGGGAATTCATAAGCCTTTCTTTCAAATCTTCCTCATGAGATGGATGGAATTTCCCAATCCTTCCTACATGTTATTTGAGATTGTAGAGAATAGGTTTCCATATGATGTGTGTTGTTCACAATGTTCCATAATTGTATTACAATGGGCCTAACATTCTCTTTATAAAATCTCAAAGTAGGATCACTAGTATGAATGCCTTTCATTTTTTTCCAAGTGTGCTATCAAGTGCCTTATAAATCTCTCAAAGGCTTGAAGAGTTTATCTTAACATATCTTATGATCTATGCATTAGGTGACATAAAGGAGAAATCCTATTTCCAAGTGAAAAAAAGTTACAAAAATTATAATTTAAAATAAGGATTAAGACTCAAATGCAAAAGAGTGAATTCTATTAGAAATAAGGAAAATAATTTTATGAATTAAAACATTAATAAATTATTTGTTTCAATTAAAAATAAAATTAATAAATTCTCATTCATCATATAAATATGTAACCATCATCAAGGATGTTTTGTTTTACTCTTATTCCTCTTATTGTGCCAACCTCTAGCTATCAACCCCAATTGTAATTGACCATTATTAATTGCATAGGCTCTTCCACCTCAACCATTCTCTTTAAGAAAATCAAGTAGATAGAATATGTAATATCTGTAAGCTTGACTAATTCTTTACTTGAAGTTATCTTGAACAATAAAAGTGAGATGTGATGGTTGTAAATGAACATCGATGCATCTCTAGCTTTTATCACCATTATCTCCACTCAATATATCTTACTAATGATGTTAATTTATCATTGGATGCATGATCATAACATGGGGTATAGAAAATGTGTTTGCAACAACCTTTCCCTATTAAGTGAGATAATTTACATGCATGCATTGAATTGGTCACAAAGTGTAAAATATTAGAGGTCCCAACATCTTCTTTAACATCTTTCACAATTTGAAATTTGAAGTTTATGCCCTTCCTTTCGAGTGAACAATCAATAGCTCTAATAAAATAAGATACAATTAAACTTGTGACAAATATATACATAATATTGGTCCACCCATTAGTGATGATAGAGAAGGTATCCATCATCCAAGTTTGCCTCTTTTTTTCCATCACACACCCTATTTACAATGTTTAGCGCTATTAAGAAGGGTGGAATGAGGAACCAACAAGAATATCATATTTGAACATTTGTTAAATGTAGGGATAATTGGCTAATAAAATGGCATCTTATGGAGATAAAAAAAATATTGAAATAGAAGAATCAACTGCCTGTTACGATTGTGCATCAAATAAAATTGAAATAATAGTGCCAATTCCTTTGTCTCAGTAGAATTAAAACCTTCTTCCCTTTGATTTCCAATATTTATGGTTTAGGAGGCAATGACACATTAGGTTGCATAGTCTCATTTGGAAATTTTTATTTCTTGTGTTACCTTCCATGTGCAGCCTAGTTGCCTTAGTCTTCTCTATGTTGTCCTCGATTTCAGCACGACCAAAATCATGAGGCAACCCACGAAACTGGTCCGTTTCATACCTTATGATCTCTGGGAGAGCTTAACCTACTTGGTTGGTTAGTTCGTTTTGTCCTTTGCTTTCTATTTTTATTGTTTTTCTTGATCTTTTAGTTTCCAGTCTTAGCCTGCAGTTCGGATTTTAAAGTCCGAACTGTAGGGTCCTTTTTGCTAAAAACACATCGGACTTTAAAGTTCGATGTGTATTTGTAGGTTTCCTTAACTACAGTTCGGACTTTAAAGTCCGAACTGCAGGTGATTTGTTCTAAGTTGCATGTCGGACTTTAAAGTCCGACGTGCAAGTGTCCCTAGTTGCACATCGGACTTTAAAGTCTGACATGCAACTACGAGTTGCATTAAATAGTGCATTTATTGAGTGATTAGGGTTTGTTAAATGCTTTATAAAGTTAATTTTTGCGTTTTAATCTTCGTTTTGGTCTGTCTTGCGTGCCCCATCCTCTGTTTTCTTCCTTGCAACTCCGATTTTCTTCATCGTGACTAGGGCGGATTTCTCCTTGTTGGATTTTTGCATCTCCTTTGCTGCGAGGTAGGGTTTTTGTTTTCTTTTTTGTTTTCTTTTTGTCTTCCATTTTGTGTGTTGTTTTCTTTTTTTCGGATTTTCTCTCCAGAGGGCAATCAGATTTTAAAATCCGATTGTCTCCCTTGCTCTAGAGGACAATTGGATTTCAAAACCTGATTGCCCTCTAGAGCCCCCTCTGTTAAGTTGTATACCGGATTTTAAAGTCCAGTGTGCAGCTGCGGATTAATCCCTCCGCATATCGGATTTTAAAGTCCAATATGTAGGATCTTAGCCTTCGCATATCAAACTCTAAAATCTGATATGCGGAGGGGAGTAGGTCAGCATGTCGGCTTTTAAAACCCAACATGTCAACCAGTTATCCTTCCCCTTTTAAAGCACATCAAACTTTAAAGTTCGATGTGCCTTTAATCTTTTCTAGATTGTACTTCAGACTTCAAAGTCCGATGTGTTGATAACCTTTCACAAGATTGCACATCAGACTTTAAAGTTTGATGTGTAGATCAAGGTGTTTTTATTGCACTTCGGACTTTAAAGTCCAATGTGCAATTTTTTTTTTCAAAAGAGTAGGTCAGACTTTTTTCCCCGACCTGTTGTTTTTGGCAGTTTTACCCCTAAGCCTGTTTTGAGTCCCGTTTTTCGATACATTTGAGAAAAATTGATTTTGATTATGATGAATAGCTAATCATTAGTGTTAAATGTAGTCATTGTGCATGAATGTCAAATCTCTCTGACAACAAACCCGATTCTTCCTCAAGACAACCTTCTCCAAGTAAAGCATCATCAAAAAGGATGAAATACAAGTACGATATGTACTTGAATTTGTACGCAGAGAGTTCAGTGGACTCAAATATTAAGGAGATCAGAGACACCAAAATTTTGCATGTTGATATGCAAGAATTTGTTGACCAGGTTCAAAGGGCTCCTGTACGTCTAACCAATTTAATCAAATCTGAGCTGCATAAGTATGCATCTTTCCCAGTTGCGGCTCATGATCCTGAATTTGTACTGGCAGTAGCTGATCACTTTGATCCAAGCACAAGGCAAGTGAAAGATGAAGATCAGAATGACATCATGACTCTAGACAGTGTATTCTTCAATAGTGTCTTTAAAGGTTCATTAGTTGAAGAAGTAGCTGATATTTCTCAAGAGAGTGCTCAAGAGTACTATGAGAAACATGAGGATAAATGCAAAAAAGTGATTAATATTGTTTATCTCTCTACTGCAAGAACTTCCCTCACCTCACAATGGCCTAAGTCTTTCCACAAGAGTGATTTTAATGAAGAATATAACGACATGGTCACCATGTTATCCAGAGTGAGAGGATTAAAGGACTCTCATTATTTTCAAAGATGGATGTCTTATTACATTAATATAATCAGAAAAGGGGCCGCAAGAATTGATTGGGGAGAACAGATCAGTGATGCGCTTTGTGCGAGCAATTGAAGGAGGTCAAGGTAACACTAAATTTTTACATGACCTCATACCTAGTTTATGCAGCTGCTTCAATGAGGCAATATCCAGGCTTGTCTACCAGGGGTGACAGAAGAGTGGTGCCTGTTTGGGAGTACTATGACCAACTGACAATCAAGAATCAAGGTAATCATTACAGAAGGGTTAATGATGCCTTCTTTGTTGTATGGAAGTGCATTTTTGATAAAGGCCTGCAGAAGAGAAGAATATCAGAGGCCGCTTATAGCAGGGTGTCTCATTTTGGGTGTGTATTTATACAGTTTCCCCCATTCACCTATATCCGAATTGGATGTTTCTCAGGTGAGCCCTTCATTCTTCCAAGGTTCCCTTCAGATAAAATCATCCTTATGGAGCTGTGCAGACAACTG
This sequence comes from Cryptomeria japonica, assembly GCF_030272615.1. Lineage (NCBI taxonomy): Eukaryota > Viridiplantae > Streptophyta > Pinopsida > Cupressales > Cupressaceae > Cryptomeria > Cryptomeria japonica. The sequence goes on from NC_081410.1 coordinate 532,124,493, forward strand.
ATTAATGTGCTTGAGAAACAATCACAAGCACATAAGACTGGGTTGAAATTCCCAGAGTCAATTGGTAGGTATTCAGTGCTAACCAACCCCAAGGCCAAAAATATGGAGGAGAAAATGCAATGGAATACCATGAGAAGATTCAAGGCTCGAACCAATTTTGATTTTCAAGGTATAAAGAACAAACTCAAAAGGACTTATACTCATGTTTATAGGTTTGAGGATGTTTGGGCAGATTGTCAGAATGAGGATGATATAAGAAGGATGGATTTCAACCGCCTTACTCTGGAACAAATTGAAATTTTGGATTTAGCTAAGATCCAATGACCATGGAAGACACAGATGATATAGTGGACCCTGTTTATTATGAGAAGAAGATTCCTGACTCCCCAATTCCACTTGTGCAATGGTCAAAGAAAGAAAGCAAATCTATTACACAGAGGATTTCTCCTATTTTAGCAAACACCAATGCTTGGTTACTAAAACAGAACCTTAGGATGAAACAACTTCCCACTAGTTCAGGAGATGATGAAAAAGTGATGGCCCATTGGGCAAGATAGCAACGGCTGAAACAAGAACAAAGAGCAGGGCAAACTCACAAGCACTATCCTTAGCTCTTGTGATATAATCGAAAGGTAAAGGACCCAAAATCAAATTTATAGTTAAAGGGTCAAAGAAGGGTGAGTCATCATCCACATCATAGGAAGTAGTGGTGAAGGAGCCAGAACAACCACCTGCCAGTGAAGTTGGAAAAGGAAAGGAGGTTGAAGAAGGTGAAATTCCTCAACAAGAGGAAGTACAGGCAGAGGAAGTATCACATCCATCTAAAGTTGATGCCCTGATTACTTCACAGGTAATCGTCCATTCTATTGACTCTGACTCTAACTCTGACCAAGAAGATGAAGATTTTCAAGAAGATGGAGATCTAAGTATGGGTATGACGCAATCAGAGACTGTTGGTCAGTTTTTTACAATAACCAACTTCTCTAATTTAGATGATATCCCTTCATCTACTTTTGAATCCACCATGATGGATTTTAATGAGACCTTGCAAGATGCACTTACAAAACATGTTTCAATAGATCTACCCATCACCACTACCACCACCACGACAATTCCTCCATTGGTAAGTGTTGAAGTTACATTCACAACACCCTCTACTCTTCCATCTATAACTAAAGAGGTAGCAGCAACAAATGTTTCACTGGATGCCTCAATATCAACACCATCAGTAACACTCACAACTGCACCAAGTTCTAGTCTCCCTGCTTCCAAAGCTTCAACTCCAAGTCACCAAGGAGCTACTACTCCATCAGCTAATCCAGAATTACCCCCCTGGATGGAAGTAGTGGCCCCTAAAAGGAAAAAAAGGTGATATCTCCAGATGAGTTTGACTTTGAACTTTTAGTTCCCCCAAAGCCTAAGGGAACAAAAAAGCCAAAGATGGTATCTCGGGTGGTAATAGACCTAGCTTCCAAGAGAAAATACACAGAAGTTATGGTGCCATCATCAGACAAGGACAAAGGCAACATACAATCTAAAGATTATACCATTAGGTTGTAGAGCTCGAGGTGGAAACACATGAGAGTGTGAAATTAGATTCTTAGACAACCCTTAAATCTTTATTGAGAAGATTGGATCAAGAGAGGGATGAGAAAAATGTCTTGAAGCAGAAGTGTGAACAGCTAACCAACGTTCTTCTAAAGGTCACACAATATTCTCAAGAGATAGAACCTATAGGATCTTCAATAGATACTGCAACTCTCAAGAAGATTGAATAGGTGGGAGCTAAGGGCCGAGTAATGGATGAGTGGATTTTAAGGCTAAGGTCAGAAGGCTCTCATCTTCTGAGCTCAACAGTGGAACTATTATCTGATTATGAAGTAATCAAGAGTCGGATGCAAGGACTCAAAACCTCTTTATCATAGGAGATTGAGGAGGTTGTGAAAAGTACTACCTTGTGGAGCAAAATGGAGGACTTCAGGATAGATGTCCTAGTTGAGAATAAGGTAATTCCCACAAGGGAAAAGTACATTCAAATCTTGTCTTTATTATCTCATAAACAAGAGACAATGAATTTAATGATTGCAGAGCTGGACTAGGAGAAGAAAGAAGGTGACGACGAGGTTGACCTTATTTTTTCTAAAGTTGGTGATCTCCCTTGCTATTTATATGATAGTGATCAAAATCTTGTCATTGTTGAACTTGTCACGCAAGAATTCCTTTCTTTGATGGATCAATGCACAGGACAAGATTTCTCTCTTGATACATTTGATAAACTGTTAGAAATCCAGGTCAGCTTTGAAGTCCTCGCATCCATGTTGAAGGATGTAAAAAAGAAACAGGTGAAGATTCAAGATGCAATGTCCTGCGTCCAAATCATCACAAGTTCTACCTTGATGCCAAACGAAGCAGAAATGAAAGCCATCCTTGCTAAATTTGAAGATTTCCAGAAATCCAATGAAGAGGGGATATCAAGAATGAAGTTCCCCCTCCCAACATCCTTTCTTCATGCAACTGCACCGATAAATGTTGTCAATTTTTGTGTAGCTGCACGTTTTCTTTATGTAGTAGTTGTAGTAAAATGGGACTGTGTAGTTGAATAAGTCAACTGTGCCCACCTTTTTCTCAACTTCTTTTCCTATATAAGGAGGACCTTTTTGTAAATATTTTATCTTTTTTCATGCTTAGCAAAACTCTGCTAATTTTTTATCCCAACTAAGACTTTGGGCTTTTTGTGGTGAAAATCCTATCAAATGAATAAATAAAATAGTTTTGTTGATTACAAACTTTGTGTTGTATCAAGAAACTCATTTATATAATTTGATGTTCCTATGTCCATTGAATCTATATTATCTTTACTTCTTTGATCTTTAAGATATTGCTACGTGGTTAGAGAGCTCTCAAATATTGCAAAGTAGACTTTGTGCTCTTAGCATACTTGAGAAATCTGCTAATAAATTAAGTAACTTGTGGTAAGCTTTGTATTGCTACAGTTATTTGTAGTTTAATGGATTAGAAATCTATACTTGAGGACTTTGAGCTTTAAGCTAAGTTTCTAATTGTTTAATTTGTAACGATCAGTGTGAATTAGTGTTACCATAAAGGAGACTTTGTGTTGCTTAATAGTAACTCTTGGTGTAGTTTGTTAGATTAATAGTTCTTTTTTGTAAGTATCTGAAGAGGTAGAGAAATTGTAACTAGGTGAAGGGAGAATACATAAACTCTGAAAAAAGAGAGTTATATGCCCAACACCAACCCACAAATTTAATTTCTTATTAATTAGAGGAGAAATTTAATAAGGAACCTCCCCTTGATAAGAGGAGAGATTAATTTCTTAACATAGCGTTGTGTGAATTATAAATTTTGTCATTAGTACGCTGGTGACAAAATATTCACCCAACACTCTATTAGGGTGATTTTGTCACAACCTTTTACCCATAGCCCACTTATATGAAAAAGTAAGAATAAAATCATCCAGATACCACTATTTAATGTTTCTTGCACATATGTAAAATTGAGTTTCAATTTGTTGTGTTTCTTGGTAAACATTTTGGTATAACCAATTTCTCTATTTTACATTATTTACAATTATAAGTAAAAAGAAAGTCTTCAAACTTGATCTAATATTTCACAAGGGCTATTACATGTGAAAATGATTATTTCCTAATTGGTTTCATTCTAGGACCTATTTTATTCTAGTCCTACCATAGATTTAGAGACAAGGATTCTCTTGTACATTTTGTATCTTGTGCATCTTTCCCATATTGTATACATGTTTATAGTTTTGATCTTGCATCCTTATTTGGTATAATAATATATTTTGTTGTTTACATTAGATAAGCTCATGAAGCATATTTTGTTGTTTCTATCTTATGTGGAGAAGGTTATTGGGTATTAAAAATTTCTTGATCTTGGTTGTTGACTTCAATATGATAAAACTATGAAAATTATCCAATATTTAGTTGGGAAGCAATGAAGTAAATTTAAGAAAGAGATTATATAAATGAACTACAATGTCCACTATTTGTGAAGATTGAAGATATGTAATATTTGATAGACCTAGAACAATCTTCTAGTATTTCATATCTTCACATATTATAATGTCTAGTAAAGAAATACAAAAAGTAGATGAGATTGGGTGTGCAAGCAAGGGTATCAAAGGTTGGATAGCGGATTTACTTGCTCAAGGTTCACAATTAATTGATGAATCCACTTTATTGCATCATAAAATCTATGATGATTTCAATCACATCAAAGAGTTAAGAAAAAGGAGGATTTGAGGTTGTTGACATTGGAATTTCACTTACCATTAATTAGAGAGATAAAGATTGTAACTTTAAAATCATGATAGCATAAAATATCCTTAATAATTCAAAATGTAGATTGTTTATTGAGTGGATGGATGCATTTAAACTTGAAAATTGAAGTAATCAACACTAAAGAGAAATTCAATAGTATAAACAAGGATACTCTCACAAAAAATCAAGAGGTTACCAAGAAAATATTATTGATTTAATTTCAAGCTCCAAACATTGATATTTGAAGGCATATAGACTCTCTCTATAAATTGAACCAAGTATGCATTGATTATAACATTTGAGACTCAAGAAAGTGAATGTGATTATTTGACATACTTAAGAGGCAAGAAATTTGAAAAATTGAGATGAAAATTTCATGACGATATAATAACAATTAGAAATGTGTATAATTATGTTAAGAGGTGTAACCTATCTGCAATGGAAATAAGGGGTGGATTGTAATGGTAAGAACATGCTTACAAAAACTCTTTATAGTTGACAAAGTGTTTTATATGCATCACAATTAAAAATAATAAATAATTAACATTCATTTATCTTATTCCTTCTTGTAAATATTTTCATAAAAAAAATATTTTTGATTTAGATAAGGAATCTTAGGCATTTATGTAGTATCAAAATTTACTTTACAAATTGTCTTTTGGTTCTAACAATGTTTTTTAAATTATATTTAAAATTAATTTATTTTCTTTATTACAACTTTGTAGATATGGCTTGATTAATATCAAATTTCGAAAACAAAGAATAATGAAGAAAATATAAAATAATAATATGTTAAACATTTTATTGAAGATGACAATGAGAACAAGTGAGGAACCTATAAAAGGTGGAACAAAGAAAGGTTAGAATGATAATAATATAGAGAGACATATAAAAAAAATGGTAGTTGAAGAACTAGAAGAACAAATGAGAAAACGTGTGAATGAGATGATAACATCCTGCATACGAATATCACAAGAGGATTGAACTATAATAAGAATATGATTGCAAAGAGAAGTGTGTTTAAATCAATTTATTGAGACAAAAGCAACTATTATAGGAATAAAATTATGAAGTAGTTGAAAGACATCAATAATTGAAACTAAATGTTAAACTGAATTCTTAAGGAGTGAATTCAATAACTTATTGTGATTGGGATGATCACATTTTGCACATGAGATGTTAACAAGTTGTAGTTTATTTTCCTTGAAAACTTTCTTACAATTTGAAACTCTATTCAATAAACTTTATTTTCATAAGAATTTAAGAACAATTTGTGTTAGAGTTTATCAAACTCTATGTTCTACTTGATCAAATTTGCACTTGCATTTGATTTCAAAGCATAGTTTATTATAAATAATGCAAAATTATTATTCAAAAACCTTCATGCAAATTTGTATACTTGAATATTGTGTACATATATTCAAGTTTTAATTTTGAATATGGTTAATTTTTAACTCATGTGTTATAATTTTTTATCATATAAATGATGCCAAGAAAAAACATAAAAAAAAATTTGACATAATGTCAAATCTCAAAAATAAAACCAATGTATTTGTGATTAAATCTACCAATTTTTTTTTTTTATCATTTGAAAAAAAAAGCTCTGAAAAGCCACAGAAATTCAGTCACGGCATGAAGACACCCACGTGAAATTCATTCCAAATCCATGTTAAATCCACAAGAACAAATTTGTCCCTAACATTCATATAAGGTATGAGGAAGGAGAAAGGAGAAAGAAGGGAGGAGGAAAATCACAGCTGAAATGGCAGCTAAAACGCCCCGATCGACGAGAAATAAAGAGCTGATTAGAGGCGTAAGGCATTTCTCGAGATCGAAAATCTATCATAAGAGAGGGCTCTGGGCCCTGAAGAAGCACAATGGGGGGTCATTCCCCCAACACGTCAAGCCCACAGCAGACTCCACAGTCGATACGAAGAAGTCCCCTAAATTTTACACTCATATATGGTATGGAAGGTGTGACCAGTACATGCTGCTCTAAGCGACAAATGATTTACCATTTTGCATACATGTCTGCTAAGGCTGTTGCAACTGTAATATCTATGAAATTCCTCTATCGTTCACTGTGTGATGGATGTCCATACCCTGCTTCAAAGCTCCTATTTTCAGACAGGCTGTGAGAATGCTGGCTTGGGTTGCAGACTCTGTTTTACACCTGCAAATCGCATTTGGTTGAAAGTTTGTAAATCCTTTTCAATGAATGCATTTTGTATATATCCTGCAATCCACATTTTTCCATACATGTTTATCAAAGCATTTCTAACTTGGATATATGACAATAAGCGTCCTTCCATATGGATGTCCATACTTGTTTCAAAGCTTCGGCTGTGGGCACAGGCTGGGAGCAGGCATGAAAATAAAAATTGCTCGATGGGAAATATGTTCCATGGTTGTTGGCATTCAACAATGATAATTCCCTCAAGGGATGGCTGCATCTGCATGAGTCTGTGTTAGAAGGCAGCAGCGCCTTCAGTAAGGCTTTTGGTATGAGTTATTGGGAGTACGTTGCAAACAATCCTGAAGCGAACAAGACATTGAACGAGGCCATGTCTTGTGACACTCGTGCTGTCATGTCTAGTGTTGTCAAGATTTATGAGGACGGATTTAAGAAGATAAATTCTTTGGTTGATGTTGGGGGAGGTCTCGGCTCTGCCTTGTCCATTATTGTCGACAATTACAAACACATTACAGGAACTAATTTTGACTTGCCTTATGTCATTGCTTCTGCACTTCTTATCGCTGGTAAGCTTGATCTTGGTCCATTAATTTTGTAAGAGTTGATGTGTTATTTTCAGGAACCTCCTAACTCTATACGCTTAACTAGTCTTAGGTCCTTTCAGTTTCGTTTAAAAGAAAAAGATTGGGTTCACAATAATGCCGTCAATTTACTGAATAGAACATATAATTATGAATAATAATTGTTTAGTAATACAATATTCTGTGCATCAAAATGATAGTAAGCTAATATGGGTCGGTTCTTAATATTGGAGGAGTACAACATGTGAGTCACAATATGTTTGAACATATTCCATCAGCTGATGCAATCTTTATCAAGGTATATAATCTTCGATTATATTTCTGTCAAATTTATAAATTTTAAAGAGTAACTTAAATTAAATTGAAAATGTTGTTGCAGTGGGTTTTGCATGATTGGAGTGATGATGATTGTGTAAGAGTGTTGAGAAGGTGCTACGAGGCTATACCAGAAAATGGAAAAGTTATTATCGTTGATGCTCTTATTGTTGAAGGGAAAAAATATGAAGATAACAAAGAAAATCTACAAAGGGGAGTGGGATTGGCATTTGATATGGAAATGATGCTATTGATTACTGGTGGAAAGGAGCGAACAGAGATGGAATTTAAACAAATTCTTAGCAAAGCGGGTTTCAAAAGCTACACCATCTTCAAATTACCATCTATTCAAAACATTATTGAGGCTTCCAAGTTCTAAACCAATAGAGTGTTTGTTCTATAGCCGCATTATTAGTGATGTATTAGATGCTCCATGCATACGTTCAAAGTACTTTGTTATAAAAAAATTACCATCATCACTTAAAGGAGTGATAAATGCATCATTCTTTTAGGGGAGAGTCAATTACTTGTTCCTAGAGCTCTTTGGATTGGTTTAGTTTCAAACCACCTTGAGTTAGTTGATCTTTTGTTGTTCTTTTTCTTCCTCAATTGGGATGTGAGTGTTGTGAGTTGCTTCTACCCCATGGGTTATTTGTTTTATGGCGACCATCATAGTAATACTTTTTATCAGTTTTATATAAGGTTCGGGATCCTTTCAAAACCTACCTTCTATCTTCTATAAAAAATGGTTTTTAGTTGTATGCATATATAGTCCCATGTGTTACAATAGTTATACCCAACTTTTTAAACTTTTTTATGAAAAAGTCATCATGATAATTTATATTAAATAAAAGGCAATAGTATAAGAAGAAATATTTAGTATGACTCAAGTGTTGTCTCTGCCATGAGTTGCCTTCTTTTACAAGTTGATGCAGAGGCCTCCTTACACCTAAGGACAAATCCAAAAGGTTAGGGTCTGACTCTTCAAATGGCAACAATGACCCTATAAGAAAGGACTCCACATCTTAAGGGTTTGAACTATTCTCCACTACTCAAACCTACTGCCTACTCAAAAGGAGTAAATGGCTTCAACTTCTCAAACATGGCTTACCGGTAACTCATACTTTTAGGGGATTTGGAATTGGTCCATTCATGACTATTAATGACTGTTCCAAACATTGGTTTAAGGTTTTGTCTTCAAATCCTTATACCTCCTTTGGAATCCTACCCCCTAGGCTAGTAACCCTCCTATACCGATATTTTGCACTTAACTCCAAAATATTCCACACACTCTGAAAAAATATTCACCTTTCTAGATACCCTTTTGGGAGTTACATTTATCCCCAAAATGAATTGGTAAGGTTTGCACATTAAAGGCCTAAACCCCTTAGAAGCCTAGAGACCTAATTAGGGTGATTAGGCCTAATTTACAAAGCAACCCCCTTTACCGGCATCCCAATTGCAAAACCAACTTTATGAGAATGTGGGAAATGCTATGTAATATTTAATTCCAGGGTTGCACACCTAGAATCCACCTCTATGACATTTTATGATGACTGTCCTAAATCTGATCTTAGGTAGTCACATAGAGATCCCTACCTAATTTTGCTCCTTTCTCCACAGGGCCAAGTTTCCCCTACAACAAACCATGAAAAAACTAAATTAAAGAGGCTTATCCTACATCCCTCCAAAGGAAGAGTCTTCTGATGGATTAGAATGCAAGATATTTTTATGAAAAAGTCATCATGATATTTTATATTAAATAAAGGGCAACAACACAGTAGTGTGTTTTACTTTGTTGCTTAAATGAAATATTTTTTCTAGTTTAAATGGAGTATTCTAATTAGGTTTTTAAACTAAATTTTTACTTTCATCACTTATAACAAGTGAATTAATATTAATTTGAAGATGATCTAGACTAATAAATTTGAAGGTATATGTATATATATTTATTTTGATAAGAACTGTCAACAGGGTAACTCTTGTTATCTAAAAAAACAAAGTAATTACAAAACTACAACTTGGATCAAGTAAAGAGTCCCGCAACTAGATAAGATACATCATGCTATAGGAAAATTCATATATCCATTCAACCTGAATGGCATAATACAAATCCCAATATTATGCTAGAAACCTACCAAAAGATACCAAGAACATTTGGGGAAGCCCTTCCCAGTTTAACATCCACACCTGAGATGTTATAGATATCCTCTTGGTTTTTATTTAATTTGGAATTAGGGTTTCAATTAAGATAGTAAATTCACAAAAAAATCCCAAATTGGCCAAATAATTGAAAAAGGGGTGAACCTAATAGATTTAACCTCAATTCAAATAGGGAAAGGGATGAAATTCTAATTAGATTCACTTGGTTGTGATTTGATTCCCTCTTTCTAAATTTTAATTGAATTGTAATTATGATATTATAGTAAAACAATAGATAATTCAAGTAAATTGTCACAAGTAGACTACTACAAATATTCCACAGAGCCACAAACTAAGATTTGGGAAAAAGATGTTTAGAACCTATTTGTAGAAGTTCTGCCTGATTTTTCAAGAACAACTAATACAAACTCCCCATAGTTCCCTGAATTTCACTCCATCGAAAGATGAACCTATTTGCCACTTTCGAATCTACTAGAATCTCTTAGTACAAATCATGCACTTGTTCCTTGTAGACAAAAAGATAGGAAATAGGTTGAGGATAGGGGTTTTCCTTATGTCAAACTTCAATTTTGGAATTAACCATGAAACTAAAATGATAAATGTAATGGAAAATTGTAACGAGATGCTTTCTTTTTTAGGGAAAGACTAAATCTGAAATGAAATGCTTGTAATTGTAATGTATAACTTGATGATGTTTTTTTTTAGCTCCTCATGTAAGGGTAGGATATCTTCATAAAAAGTTGATCATGCATTGCATCTTGAATGCTTAAAATTGACTTCACTTCATCTCCAATCCTTGATGAATTCTTTATTTCCTGCTCACTTTAATTTGATAGAGAAGATTTAATATCTTAGAATTTATTAGAAAATTGTTAGGTTTTAGATAATAGGGCTAGACCTCCTTTTTTTTACTACCCAAAAATTAATTAAATTTATGGAGTAGGCCAACACAAGATCACATTTCCTTCTCGTTTGAGATGAACTTTACAAGAACTAAAATTGGGTCTCGATTAAGAGAACCTACAAAATGGGCACCATGGTTCTGATCTAGGATGAGGGAACCCAATGCCCTAGTCCTAAGAATCAAGACACTAGCTTGAGGGGGAGGTAGGAAAGGTGATGAAAATGTATGTCTATGGAATGGTGTGAGAAAAATTAAAAAACAATTATCAAGCATCAGAAGCTAGCGCACCAGGTTGAGGTCTTGGTGAGGATGAAATTGTATGCAAGTAACTTTGGTTGGAGTACGAGACTAAGAATACTCATGGTAAAGTACATAGTCACATTTTTAAAAAATCACCAAGTAAGATTTTATTACTATGAGTCATGATGTAGTGCCTCTCCTATTTTCACATTTTGGTTCATGACCTATTTAAATATATGGATGATGATTTGATGATACTAATAACTTTATTTCTCAGATATTGGTATTTCTAGATGCTTATTTGGACATGATATTTGATGATTTACATGATGGATGATAAATTATATATCTTTTGATGGATGGAGTTACATTGATGGATTATATGGATTTGACGTTCTATGATGACAAGATGATCTTATGATGATATGTTGATTCTATGTTGATATAATAGTTCTAACCCCTATTTGGTAGTTATGATTTCATTCGATGTATTGATGTGTGTGATTTCCTTCATGAAAGACACTATGCCTTATCACTCATTGCAAGCATGATAAGGTGTTGTGATTCCCTTTTCACTTCCCTGTTTATTATGATGGATATATGTGTTGGCAGTTGGCACTCATATGGTGGCTTATGATGCTTGATTAATGGTTTAGTGTTATCATTGATGGAAACTCTTTATGATATTCCCATACGATAATCACAGATCTTGATATTTGGAAGTGGACGTCAATTGATAGCCAGTTAATTGGTATATCAAGTTGAACAAAGCAGTTTGGTCCAGAAGCTTCTCAGTGATTGCAGTGTCATTAATCGTGTATAGGATGATTGGGCTGACATAGAGACAACAATTTATCATCAATTTGGTGATCCACATTTATCTTTGGTGATCCAGTCAAGCCGACATAAGACTACACGTTACATTAGCAGGCCGACTTGGTGAATGATCTATCTTGTGATTGTGGATATATAAGACTGGTGTAGATGATCTTTTTGATATATGATATGATTTTATGTCAATGAATGGTGATCGAGAATCCTTTGTAACACAGTTTCACATGTGCATTATTGATCCAGTAGCTGACCGAGGCAGAGAATAAGAAAGAACAGAGCAAAACAACATAGGTGATACAGTCAACATATTTGGAACTTAACCGAAACTCATCTAGGTATTGTAGATGCTATTTAGAGTTCATTTTCTCTAATTAATCATTGTAATTAATCAGCAAGGTAGTAAACCTTTCGAGGTTGTAGCCCCTATTGTATTTGAATTGTAAGCTCTAGGAAGTGTGTCTAAATGCAAGTGCATTCCCTATTTTGTAATATTATTTTTCTATTGGCCATAGTGGAATAATATTGTGGGTTCAAATCCCACCGTGGTTTTTCCCATTTGGGTTATCACGTAAAAATTCTGGTATTATGATTATATGTTTGGTTATCACGTAAAAATTCTGGTATTATGATTATATGTTTGGTTAAATTGTAGTGATTTTATGCTTCTTCAAAAGTCAGAAGAAACAAGAATAAAATCACTGCAATTTTCGATGATGAAGGAGCGTCGAGAAGCACTGAGACTGAATTAGAGCAAGCTGCACTTGACCACTTTGAGAAAATTTTGGGGAGCTACAATTAGACATGGGATGCGTCTGATAGTAGGCTTTCCAAAATTGTGCACAAGCTGGTCTCTATGGATCAGACAAAAATGTTATGCAAGCCTTATTCTTTGGAGGAAGTTAAAAGAGCTACATTCGATCTTCACCATCACAAGGCCTCGGGTCCGGATGGAATGACTGCTGAATTCTATCAGAAATTTTGGGACTTTCTAGGTAATGACATCTGGACGGTTGTAGAAGAATTTAGGAAAAAAAGGAAGTTTGTAAAAGCATTAAATAATACAATCATTGCCTTAATTCCCCAAAAATAGGAGTGCTCCTCAATGCATGATCTCAGGCCCATATCGCTATGCAATACTATATACAAAATTATCTCGAAAGCTATAGCCATCAGGTTGAAGAAGATTTTACCTCACCTCATTTCAAAGAATCAGAATGGATTTACTCCTGGAAGAGAGTTAGCGGACAACATTATTCCCTGCTCTCTTTGTCCTCATGGTAGAAGTTCTTGGGAATTTAATTAAAACAAAGCAATTGGGCAGGCAATGGAATGGTATCCGAGTCCACAGATTGATAGAGCCCATCACCCATTCACAATTGGCTGATGACATAATCCTATTTGGTGAAGCTTCGATGAAGGAAGCCAAAGGAATTGTTGAAGTGTTAGATGAATATTCTAGGCTGTCAAATCAGGAAATGAATAAGGATAAATCACATATTTTCTTTTTCAATGCAGGAAAATTGACACAGAAAAGCATATCGCATCTCCTTGGCTTCATTATTGTTGATCTTCCCCTCAAATACCTTGGGATCAGAATTAACACGGGCAACAGACAATCCCAAATTTGGGATGATGTCCTAAACTCATATAAGGTGAAAACGGAGCAATGGAAGAATAGATGGCTCACTCAGGTTGGTCGAATATTAATGATAAAATCTATGTTAGAGGCAGTTCCAATCTATAGCATGGAATGCTTTCATATGTCAAATCCAGTTGGTGCGAAATTAGATGGATTGTTAAAGAAGTTTGTTTGGGATGGGGCTAAGGACCATAGAAAGATACCTCTGATAAATTAGGATACCATGTGCATGCGAAAAGAGGATGGGGGAGCAGGGCTGATAAAAATGATTATTTAGAACCTGGCCCTTGGAGTGAAGCTGTCTTGGAAGATGCATAAATGTCCCAATAAACCATGGTGCAAAATTTTCCAGAAAAAGTACCTAGACTTTGATGAACTTGATTGAATTTCACAATTGCAGATGCAGATAAGGGCTCTCCCACCTGGAAATTTTTGTGGAAAATAGGGATGTCATCACGAACCATATTTCCTAGAGAGTTGGCAATAGGTGTAAGGAAAAGTTCTCGCGGGACTCATGGATGGATCAACACCATCAGAAAGTTTCGACGATCAAGATTGGATCAACACCATCGAATCTTTTATAGGTGTACAAGTTGTCAATTATTTTGAGGGTGTTGAGCAACATGGCACGAGGTCTTGGAAATGGATAACTATCAGCAATCCAGAGCAATGCAAAAAACTTGGAGATTTGCTGAGAAATAGAATAATTCTAGCATCAGACAACAAAGATAGTTTATTCTGGTGTGCAACTAAGTCAGGGGAGTACAATGTTAAGTTGGGCTATGAAGCTCAAAAGCATAGAATTATCAATCCGAGTTGGCCTAGCAGGTTGTGCTGGAATAGGTGGGTTATGCCTAAAGCAGGGGCTTTCTTATGGATAGCTCTGTATGGGAGAATACTCACTGGCGATAGACTAAAAATCATAGGTATTCAGGGACCAAGCTAGTGTGTGTTATGCAACACTGGTGAAGAATCAGTGGACCACCTACTCTTCAATTGTAAGTTTTCTTGAAGGTGTTGGGATTGGTTCCTAAATATGGTTAACCTGTAGACAACTAGAAATGCGTCTCTAAAAGCATTCCTTGTCACATGGCCAATGTTCAGTCAGACAAAGTGGGGTGCTCTGTGGCTGGTTGGTCCAACAATGATTGCTTGGACTATCTGGAAAGAAAGAAATAAACGAATATTCAAAGAATCATCTAAACCAATTGAATTAGTCATTGCTAACCTCAAGGTAGCCATAGAAGAAGTCATTTGTGGTAAGTTAAGGAATGTCAGGAAGTTCAAGTTCAATGACTGGTACTTGGAAATGGAAAATAATTGGTCCTTCAAAATGCTATATTCCATTATCCCAGAAAGAAAATCAATAGGAAAGAAGTGAGGTGGGAGAAGCCTCATAGCAACTAGGTAAAACTCAACTTTGATGGGGCGTGCAGAGGCAATCCTGGGCAGGCTGGCTATGGAGAAATCCTTCGGAATGAGGATGGGAATTTTTTGTTTGGTACCTACGGATATATTGGTTGCACTACAAATAATGAAGCACAAATAAGAGCCCTCGAGGACGGACTATTACTTTGCAAACAAAAGGGTCTATCAAATGTACAGATTGAGGGCGATTCTCAGATAATCATAAATGGGGTGATTAAATCTAGACTACTAAACTAGAAACTAGCTAAATGGCTGCCACACACACTCTCTCTACTCCAAGAAATTAGGCCATACGAAATATCTCACATCTAGAGGGAAGGTAATCGAGTGGCAGATCGTTTTGCTAATCTTGGAGTCAACTCAGATATAGCAGAAGTGTCAGTGGATCCTAAATCAATGAGTATGGAGATTCTGGATCTGTGCAGAAAAGACTTATTGATAAGGAAATGTGACGGGGTTGGATGATGGTCCTTGCAGCTAGGCCTATGTATTTAGGATAGGTGGCAGAGGTTTCACTCACTTTGAGCAAGCTAGCTTCTCAAAATTGTAGTGCCGACTGTCTGAGCTACATGTGATTGACAGAAGTAGTTGTAAGGCAGATTCTTGTAGTCTGCGAGATCTTGGTTGTTTTGGCATGTGTTGTTCCATGTAGAATCTTCTAGATTTCTTAGAGCCTTTTTATTGGCCTTCTTCAAGGTTTGGCCTCATGGTTGAATAGGGTGTTTTTTGGGTTGCATACTTTGTTAACATTGGGTGTATGAACTGTGAAGAAACGCTTGACGATCAGCTCCACAACTTGTTTATCACAGAAGAACATGCTTATGATGCGGTAAAAGGTCTTATGGGGATAACACTTAACTTTGATCGCCACTGGTGTGACGCCACGGTTTATGAAGTTGTTCTTATGCCTCTAGTGGACATCATTGAGTGTAGGGAAAAATCCGTGGAGATGTTGTGCGGGTTTGTCAAGCTCGTCAATGGGATTAGCATCGCCAACTCCATTCTAAGCCTGTCGGAGAACGAATGGATCAGTAGCCTAAAATTCTACTTCCAGCCGGATGTATTTTGGCCCTCTAACTCAGAGGATGAAGAGGAGAGTGAAAATGATGGGAGTGATGATTTAGAAGACAATGAAAAAAGCAAGGCAAAGCGTAGACATGTAGAGAAGGAAGAGTTGAAGGAGATGATGAGAACATTCGGGGAGAATGCTTGGGAAGTCTTTAGGTGTGTTGTGCAGAATGGGAAGATGGCCCCATTTCGTAGAATTACAAGCTCAAAGACATGGTGGTTCTCGGCTGGGGCTACTGAAAATGTAACTAATATTGGAGAGTTTGCTAGGGTGATCACGTAGACCCTCAATGGTGGTACATAATATGTATTAGGACTAAGTATGGCTCTGTCCACTAGTGTGTTTTTTGTATACTAGGATAGATGGGTAGTAGTGTCGACTGCAGTCTTGCTAATAGGCTGTGAGGCCCTTTTTGTACTCTGTTTTTAATTAATACAAGGGGACTATCCCCTTATCGATAGCTCTTATCATTTAAAAAAAAAAGGGTAAATAATTTATTTTTTAACTTTTTAAAAATGTCTTTAATATAAAAATAATATTCATTTAAGAAATATGGCTAATAATTCTTATATAGTAAATAATTTATTTTTTAACTTTCTAGCACCCAATACTTTTATCAAACTTTTATGGCTTAGAAAAGTTAAACTAAATTGCTAAAGATTTATAGGGTCTTAGGGAGGCTAGAAGGTGCGGTTTACATGGCTGCATAGCCAGTGCCGAGAAGCTATCCCTCAAACAATTTGCCTACTCATCTTGACTGTCTCTCAAAAAATGTGTTGAAGGAATAATTTGCCTACCACTCGCCTATTCAAAGAATCCATAGTTGAACCATGAATCAAGCACATCTTTCCAAATCTGTTCGCCGGTTAAAAGAATCCAAAGTATCGTGCAACGATGCACAGGGAAAACGTGCTCAAATCTTTATGTCCACACTTTTATCAATCAATTCGATGGGGGGATATAATTATGATACCTTGTCACCGTAGCAAAATGCCCCCCTCAAATCGCCCTAAATCCAACGGTCATACTTTCTCCTTATCCAAGAGTTGCCATTAAGAGCTCATGAAAGGTATATTTTAATTAATCTATGGCAGTAATTGTTTCGATTTAAAGATTTTAGGAAATAACAATTGTGTTTTAGATGAGCTTTTGTTTCTAAGCACATTTTCCCTTGGATAATATGCCATAGCTTAACGATAATTCAAAAGGGGAGTAAAAGAACAATGTTGACATATTATATATGCAAACATCTTAACACGGTTAAGTCACAGTGAAATGCTAATGCTAACTGTTAATAAGTTATAGGCAATAAAACACTTGTTCTTTGTGGTATGCATGGGGATGTCCTTAATATGTATGCTTAATATATAAAGCCTAATAATGTCACATGCAAAATATATATAATGTCTTGAGTAATTAATCAATCAAGTAACATAATCAATAATATAATATATATCACAAATGAACTCTTACATTAATAACAATAAGAAGAATATATTTATATGTAATAGTTGTTACCACTGCCAGCATTTAAGAAGCTAGGAATTGAGTTTTTTCCAAAGAGCGGTTGTCTAAATCCAATCAATAGGATGATTCCCAACATAGGGTAGGGATCAACGTCTCGTAAACCTTGATGGAATGGTCCCAAGATAGGGTAAGGGCTTGAATCTATAAACTTTGAGGGAGCCTATTGTATTTGATCTCTAAGCTTTTTAATAACATTCGCATCCTCTTCTTCTTAAAACTAAAGTAGTAACAAAGGTTGACACTTGCATTAAGAATTATTGATGCATGATAGATGAACAATTTACCTACTAATAAATTAATTGATTGAACCTTGGAATATCATTGATTTGTTTCATTTTAAGAGAGAATTTTTTCCTAATCAATTTAGTTTAGGTCATAAGTATATTAAAGTAGATTAAATATGGTTAAAACATGTCTAAATCTAGTAGGAGACATCACAAATGGTATCGGAACTTTCATCCTACCATCTTGCAAGGTAAAGACAAATCATTTTAATATTTTAATAAAAGAGAAATTATTCTGAGCTTGCCCAACTATGTTGGCAACATTTTATGAGTGTTTGGTATATTGTTCAAAGTATTGCAATTGAGAAAATGCATATAATCAAGTTTAAGTTGATGATTGAAAAAAATTGACAACTGCTTGTATGAATCATTTCTTAGAAGCAATCCAATTTTTTTCCAATCACTCGACTATTAATTGTTCGTAATTTGAATCAACTTCTCCCTATCAAAAATATTATAGCTATGTATATTGGAGCTTTATATAATACATCACTACAACTCAACAAATTGTTATATTGAATAATATATTATTATATTGTAATTGAAAAACTTATTTCAATTTCCAAACCTTACTAAAAAATCTAAGATGATTATTTGTGACATATGCTTGACCCTAATACGTTGGTTGTCACTTGTTGACCTCAGCTTTACATCATTTGAATAAAGGAAAGATTGTAAAGAAACGAAGTTCATTTGTTTTAAATAATACAAACGTGTGACAATTTGCCAAATTGGGTAACAAAATTATATTAGGTAACTCTAGCTGAAGATGCACTTTATTGGTACTTGTCTTTTCCATTGCCGACCTATAGAAGTGTTGCGATCACTTCTTATTTTAAAAAACCCCCCACGACCACATTAATTACGGTGCGTATGTACTCCAAGTTTTCTGGAATGAATCTTCACCTCATATTGGACTGATATTTTTCTTATTGAGTGTGGCAATTGTCTCGTGGTGGGCAAAAGTTGACCTGCGCGTCTATATTACAGGGGTTCTCTGCGGGTTTCCATTCATTGCAAGATTACAACTTTCCTCAAACTGAGAGAGGAAGAAGCGGCTGTCCTCCCTTACTCAAAACATTACCTGAGAAATGTTTGCCAGTAGGACGTACTACAATAAACAATGGAGATGTCCGCAAGTGGGCAGCCTCAAGGTGGGAAAGGCAAGAAGATCATGTTTTCTGGGCGTGGTAGAACCAACTCTTCTCACCTTTCCTACCTTGAGGTTGCAAACTTGTGGATGATGTTTGCCAACGAGTGGAGGACATGCTTTACAAAAGATGATGGTTGAGAAGATGTTGACTTCATTCCTTCTCTCAACGACCACATTCATCGTAGATTGGTGAAAGGAAGTTTGAAGGAAGAAGATTGTGAAATCTGAAAACAGAGGCACGATGTAATGGAGTTTGTGAATTGAATTTCTTTTTAATTGTGTATGTGTGTGCTTCTGTTTTAAGATTTTACATATAATATGAGAGCAGGCTGATCGAGGAAACTTAGGTTTGAGAGTTGCAAAAGAAGGGATGGTTTAAATCACACACGTTAAGCTTTGATTTCTAGGTTTAAAAGTGTTTAACATTCAAAATTGACTGGCATTCTCTAGACTTAATATGTTGCTTAGTGTGTAGTTTAAGGCTGGCTGCAAAAGAAGATAGATCATTGAAGCAACAACCCTTGAGGAAAGAAGAAGAGCCAAGGAAGGAGGTGGTGCCGAAGAAGCATCGCATGAGGAACAAGATGGTGGTTGTGAAGCAGAAGGTGGTATAGAGAATCAGCTGAAACAGGAATTGGTGATGAAGCGATAGGAGGCCAAGAAGGAAAAGCCGGTGCCAATGAACCCTGAAATGGCATCTGCAGCTAAGGAGACCTGAATGCTTTACCCCACACACTAAGTGTAGCATCCTAAAATTGTACCCTTTTCAATTTTGATCACATTTGGGTCTTCACCTTAGTGTTTGCACCAATGGCGCAACGTGTAAGACATTGAGTTTAAGATATATATGCTAGTAGCACTAATGGTGCAACGTGTAAGACATTAAATATAATAATATAATATGTGCAATCCTTAATGGAATATATTTAATAGAATATTATATTAAATATTAAATAGGGAAGGAGAACTGCAAGTCTGATTGTGAAAGGTTGTGACCCTTTCAAAGGGGAGAAATAATGTAGAGTTGCACTCTTTCAAAGTATGCTAATGGTGAAATGCTAATGCTAATGCTAATGCTAACTGCTAATTAGTTATAGGCAATAAAACGCTTGTTCTTTGTGGTATGCATGGGGATGTCCTTAATATGTATGCTTAATATATAAAGCCTAATAATGTCATATGCAAAATATATATAATATCTTGAGTAATTAATCAGTCAAGCAACATAATCAATAATATAATATATATCACAAAAGAACTCTAAAGCTAATAAGAATAAGAAGAATATATTTATATGTAATACTTGTTGCCACTGTCAGTATTTAAGAAGCTAGGAGTTGAGTTGTTTCCAAAGAGGGACATTCTAAATCCAATCAATAGGATGATTCCCAACATAGGGTAGGGATCAACGTATTGTAAACCTTGACGGAATGGTCCCAAGATAGGGTAAGGGCTTGAATCTATAAACTTTGAGGAGCCATTGAAAAGCATGTGTCAAAGGTCATCAATGCATATATGTGAAATCTAAGGACACCAATGCTTGTTAGGGACACCAACATACATCTAGGACATTGGGATGCATTTAGGACTATTTCATACCATGCTAGTATTCTAAACATGTACAAGTGCCCATTTTGGGTGCTTGTGTCTAGTCTAGGCATCTATGTCTTGTTGAACAGTCTATATGGTTTTTGAGAGCTTGGAGTGTTAGTTTGAGAGATCAAGGGTTTTGAGAGCTCCAAGTGTTATGTTATGAAGGTATTGATATCTAGGAACTCACAGAGGTGTCTTAAGTTTGTTTAGAGTGAGTTTATATGGTGTTGTGGGTGTTCAAGTGTGACTAGGGTTTCACCAAAACCAATCGGTGGCACTTAGGACCTAGTAGGTAGTCTTGTTTGTCAAATCAAGTCTTGCAACTTTGTGAATGGTCTTCTATGACCCTAATCACCATAGTAACCTTTTTTTATGATTCTGGGTACCTTTCCCCATGTTTAATTAAATTTTTCAAGTTTTTAGTCTTCTACATGTGAATTATTAGTGAATGACAGTTGACTTAATCTTGACGTTTGAGTGTTAAACTCATGTATGTTATGTATGTTCACTCTTAGTTAATAAAATAAAAGTATGTCCATATATTCTTATGTGTATTTTTCTAATATCCTCTAGGGTTCCTTGGTAGAGCATTAAACTAAGTGCCATAGTCTAGGAGGACTAGGGTGCTAGGAATATTAGTCCTGACTTCTTGGGCTAAAAAAAATATTAGGGAGCTTAGAAAGGTGATGAGCTTCTAGATTTGGTATTGGATTGAGCTAAATTGATCAAGTTTTGAGGCATGAGGGGAGAAACACCAAAGTGAGGACCAAATGAATAAGAAATTATATGAAGATATAATTTATGAGACTACATGTAGTAACTCTTGTCTTGGAACTACATGGGTGTTCCTCGTGACTTTAATGAACTTGGAATGCTTGATAGGAATGACTTTGACAATAACTATTATTGGTGTGCTTGTAGCATCCATCCTCTTTGTGATTTTTAATAGTTAATTTCATAGATATAATTGATCAAAACACAAAATGCATGCAACAAGGAAAATACAAGTCTTGACCCAATAAATTTACTAGTTGAGTAGAATGGGATATTATTTCATCCTATATTGTAAGAATAAGATGAAAACTATGTTTCAAATGATACATAAAAGGATTGGAATGTCATATTTGATTCCTACAATAAGGTGTACATCATCTAAACCCACTCATCCTTCTCAATCACCATTATTATTGTTTCTTGCTCCAAATGGTGTTATATTCCTTTTTACAATTTGTGTTGCAACATTGAATGTAAAATGTTTAGTTCTATTTATATAATGACAATGACAATGACAATCATTAAAAAATTGCAACCAACAATTAATTTTTTAGCTAAAAAACTTATTTCAATTTCCAAACCTTACTAAAATATCTAAGATGATTATTTGTAACATTTGCTTGACCCTAATACGTTGGTTGTCATTTGTTGACCTCAACTTTATATAATTTGAATAAAGGAAAGATGGTTGTAAAGAAACAAATGAAGTTCATTTGTTTTAATTAATACAAACATGTGACAATTTTCCAAATGAAGGCTACTAAAAAATATCAATTGGGTAAGAAAATTATATTACATAACTCTAGATAAAGATGGACTTTATTGGTACTTGTCATTTCAATTGCCAACCTATAGAAGTTGATCAAAACATTGTGTAAACAATGTTGTGATCACTTCTTATTTAAAAAAATCCTCCCTTACTCAAAACATTACCTAAGAAATGTTTTCTAGTAGGACGTACTATAATAAAGAATGGAGATGACCCCAAGTGGGCAACCTCAAGGTAGGAAAGGCAAGAAGATCATGTTTTTTGGGCATGGTAGTACCAACACTTCTCAGCTTTCCTACCTTGAGGTTGAGAACTTGTAGATGATGTTTGCCAACGAGTGGAGGACATGGTTTAAAACAGATGATGGTTGAGAAGATGTTAACTTCATTCCTTCTCTCAACAAGAACATTCATTGTAGATTGGAAAAAGGAAATTTGAAGGAAGAATTAAAGATTGTGAAATCTGAAAATAGAGGCACGATGTAATGGAGTTTGTGATGAATTGAAAAAAAATTCAATTGTGTATGTTAAATATCTGTTTTATTATTTTGTGTTTGTGCCTCTGTTTTATGATTTTACATATGATATCAGAGCAGGCTGATCGAGGAAACTTAGGTTTGAGAGTTGCAAAAGAACAGATGGTTTAAATCACACACATTAAGCTTTGAATTTTAGGTTTAAAAGTGTCAAACACTCAGAATTGACTGATATTCTCTAGACTTAATATGCTACTTAGTGTCTGTAGTTTAATACTGGTTGCAAAAGAAGATAGATAATTGAAGCAAAAACCCTTAAAAAAAGAGGAGCTTAGGAAGGAGGCGGTGTTGAAGAAGCAATAGATGATGAAGGAGATGGTGCCAAGGAAGGAGACAGTGGTTGTGAAGTAGAAGGTGGTAAAGGAGCTAGTGTTCTAGCAAATAAGGTGAAAATGCAACTGGTGACGAAATGGTAGGAGGCCCAGAGGGAAAAGTAGGTGCCAATGAACCATGAAATGGCATGTACGACTAAGGAGACCTGAATGCACACATAATATTATAGTTCTAGTTTACCCCACACACTAAGTAACATATTAAGTCTAGAGAATGCCAATCAACTTTGAGTGTTTAACACTTTTATGCCTAAAAGTCAAAAGTTATGTGTGATTTAAGTCATCCATAGTCAAAGTATTGCATTTCTCTAGTGAGTGACTGTAGTGCTCCTTAATACAATTCTAATATTATATTTCTCTAAGGACTATTTCTAGGTTACCCCACACACTAAGTAACGTATTAAGTCTAGAGAATGACAGTCAACTCCGAGTGTTTAACACTTTTAAGCTTAAAAGTAAAAAATTAATGTCTTTGATTTAAGCCATCCATAGTTGTGGTATTGTATTTCTCTAGTGAGTGACTATAGTGTTCCTTAATACAATTCTAGTATTATATTTCTCTAAGGACTATAGCATTCCTTAAAGTTATATTGTGAAGAGATATTTTCCGAATAGATTTTTATCTCCACAATAATTTGTTTGTTGTGGGGCTTTTGTTTTTGAAATTGGAACATGTTGCGATGAATGCTTTAGCTTGATTATATACAATGCAATATCTTGAATTTGTCGTACAGAAAGTTCATAGTTTACATTTTTCAAATTTGTTTCATGATCTGTTTTAAATTAATTGGTGTGTGTTTCTAAGTTAAGTTGCATAAATTTTTATTTGCGTCAACATTTCATATCACACTTCATGATTCATCATTTGCATCAACATTGCAAATCACATTTCATATTTCATCATCTGAATAAAAGAGCTGCATAAAGAAAAAGAATATATATATATATATATACAGTCCCGTAAACTTAATCAAAAAAGAAACTAAAATTTAGCTCTCAATCAAATCAGATATTTTGTAGGTGATCAAATCAAATTTTACTTTTATGTCAATAGGCCCTTGATCTACTGGTTAAGTTGAAAGGCTCTAAATGAGCCCCCCAGGGATCAAGTCTTGCTGAGTGCATGGATCCGACATCTTAATGGATGAGGTCGGGATTGTGCCCCAGAAGAATTCTTTTTACTTGTAGGAGATTAGATTTGACTTGGTTCGTCTCATTTTAAAGAAATTTCTGCTTTGGTAGGGTTCCGTAATATTTTTCCAGCAAACTATGTCCATTCTTTCTCATCGACATCATCTTTTCACTTGTAGGAGATTAGATTTGACTTGGTTCGTCTCATTTTAAAGAAATTTCTGCTTTGGTAGGGTTCCGTAATATTTTTCCAGCAAACTATGTCCATTCTTTCTCATCGACATCAGTTTCTTTTCCCTATTGTTCAACACGTCACAGTCCATCGTTTGTCATTCTAAAACTATTGCACAATGAGATGGAAAATGATTTCCACTTTCTATATGGTCGGCCATTATTGTGACAACGCAAACTACTTTAGCAAGGACAAAATGTAGAATGAGGTATGATCGACCATTAACGAGAGTCCTCTTCATAAATTATCTCATTTTCAAAATTTTATTTATTGTAATGACAGTTGTCAAAGTTGATGTGATTTCCTTTTTCTTCTATTCTTTCACATTGACAACATAATATTTTTGGGTAATTATTTAAGGTCATTTACATATTGTCTTTGAAGGTAGGTTTAATTTTCATTAAAATTCATTGTTTAAATTTTTAATTATTTTAAATGTATTAAAATTTGATTTAAAAATTTTAAATTAGTTAATTGCCATTCATTATTTTATTTGTTTGTTTCGTATGTTATAAAATATCTCATTTTCAAATTTCATTTATGGTAATGGCAATTATTAAGTTTCATGTGATTCATTTTTTCCTCCATCTTTTCACATTGATGACAAGAATTCTTGAAAGCTTTCATAAGAAACTTATTGGGTGGAAAGGAAAACTTCCAAGTAATGTGGACAAGGTGTTGCTTATCAAGTCCTCCCTCCATAATACCCTTTATTGTTATCTCACCCTTTTGAAGATTTTAACATTTATTTGTGACAACATTGAACAAATCAAGAGAAAATTTCTTTGGAAAGGCATTAAAGAACACTCTCAAATAGCTCTAGTTAACTGGAAAGTCGTGTGCCTCTCCAAAAGGCTTGGAGGTTTGGAAATAAGGAAACTTTAATTCTTCGATAGAGCCCTGCTTGCTCAGATAGGGTTGAACCTTCTCGAGGATAATAAAGATCGTGGGAATAATATCAAGCTAAAATATGGAAAACTTTAATTTTACTTACCTACTCCCAAATCTAGATATCTCTAATGGATTGGTTATGTGCAACAACATCCTTAAGATGAAAAATATCTTTAGAAAATGAAACAAATGGGGATAGGTTATAAAAAATGAATTGATTTCTAGAATGACTCCTAGTTTGAAGGCCCCACTTTGTTACTTAATGAAAACTTCAACAAGCTCAAAGATGTCCTCACCGGAATTAATGGTAAGTCCATTCATGGTTATGTAAATTGGAGAGAACTGAGAACCTAATGGAAAAATTTCTAGGATCAAATTGGGAAAAATATTGTGGAAATAAATGATAGATTTCAACATCATCTCAATTATATTTGTTACTAGAGAGACAACTTGCAGAAATTTTCTCATATTCTTCTTCTAAGAAGGATGCTTGCATTTGGGCCTAATTATTCAAGAAGATCTTTTGTAAGATCTACCTATCTAGTATGTAGGATTGAAAGGATCAAATTATTGAAAACACAACAGAAATAAAAGGGGGGATGAATCAATCCAGATCTCTAACACAAATTTATTGTTGAACTATTAAGCTTCAAACCACTCTAACATATTATTTTAATGAAATTATCAAAGGACAAAAAAAAATCAACTTATGAACACTAGATTTATGTGGAAAACCCAAGAAGGAAAAAAAAAATAGTGAGAATCACACTCACAATATAGATGACTTATTAGAATGATTATGCCATAGGCTAGGGAGCTCACTGTCATGCCCAACTTTTGGGCACGAACGGAATTTTTTTTTTTTTAAATACTTAACTAATTATCGACTAACTAAATTAAAATAATGCAACTTAGTGAGATTAATTTGAATATAAAAATGCATTTTGGATTAGGTCTTAATTACCTTTGTGTCAATCGGGTAATTAAATTCAATTTAGATACTAGGTTTACTCAGTCACCAATGAGCTAATATTTCCCCAAAAAGGGGTAATCACTAAGCTCTATTAATAAATAAAATAAATCTTAAATACAACGACTAATATAAGCGTCTTAAAATTTATCTTATCCTCCTTAGCCCACTAGAAATTTTAATTTAAAATTCATCGTGCCTTTAAACACCTTATTTAACTCGGTCCTCCATAATTTAAAATTACGTTATAATCATATACATTATTTGACCCTTTTTGGCCCTACTAGAAAACTCAGTGTTTACACCCCTCTACCCCCCCCCCTTAATTTTTTTTATTTTATAACTAATCCATCTAAGTATTAAAACCCTCCCTTAATATTTCTTCTACATAAGCCCAGTATTAAACAAAAGTATTCAATCACATCTTTACATCTAACTATTTATCTCAAATTAAATACCATTACGATCCCACTTTTATATATATGAATATATATATATATATATATATATCTATATATATATATCTAAGTATATATATATATATAGATATTTATATAATAATATGTCTTACAAAAATATTTAATCACCTAATTACATATATATATATATATATTTATATATATATATATATATATTTATATATATATATATATACATATATATATATATATATATATATAAAAGCTAACTATACTCATTTACCAAGTTTGTTATCCCAAGGGAGGAGTAGGGGTTTAAATCCCTTTTTCTTTTTAATTTATAATTCCTTTCTCCCCACACCACACACACATTTCCAATTAAAAAAAAACTTGTGGTGTTGCCCTAACCCGGACTAGGGTTAGGGCGAAATGGATAACACCCTTCTAGCCCCCCCCTTTTTTTTTCTTACTCCCAAACATATGTGAGTGCATGTGAGGCGGCGGCCGTGGGAAGGGCGCGCAGGGCTAGACCCGAGCCGCCCCTTCTTTTTTTTGTTGCATGATCCACAAGTTTCGGGCGGAGAAGTCCGAACTGTTTCCATGTTACACAGCGAAGGAGTTGGAGGGAGGGCGGAGTGGACTTGTAGCGCGGGCGGCTCAAGGATTTACGGCAGCGATCTAGGTTAACCGCAGACGGTGCCACCGGTAGCGGTGCGAGGTTGGAAATGCGGGCGGAGGAGGACACAGTGGGCGGGGGTGTTTCCCCCCGGGCGCCACTGTGGCTACCCACAGCGCGGTCGGGCGCCGCCCACTGTGGGTAACCACAGTGGCGGTCGGGCGCCTCCCGCGCCACGCCGACCACTGTATACACAGTGGTGCAGCTTGCCCGATATACATTCAGTTGCTTTCAAAAAAACATTAATGCGAAGTTAAAAAAAAATGTTTTTTTTTGTTTTGGTTTTTTCTTTTTTTTTCAAGCAAGTATATATATATATATATATATATATATATATATATATATATATATATATATATATATATATATAAGGTAAGATAGGTGTAGTTTGCTTGTTTTCTTTTTTTAAATTATATATATATATATATAGCACTGTTGTTTTCAGGTATGGCAGATTTCTCATTTTTAAAATTTTATATATATATATATATATATATATATATATATGTGTGTGTGTGAGTAAGTTTTGAATAACTTGATTAATAAATCTATCAAACCTGATTTTTTTTGAGGAATAAACAGGATGTATTTACTATGTAAAGACATTTATATATATATGTATATATATATTTATATATATATATACATATCTATATACTTAAATTTATATAAATGTTTTTTTTTTTTTTTTTTAAATTTTTTTTTTTTTTTTTTAGGACTGGTAAAACAAGGTTATCATGCTGTTTTAAAATATTTTCAGAACTGTATATAAAACCAATTTGTCCAAACAACATCTAAAGGTAATAAATGATAAAAGCTAAATATTCTTTTGAAAGAAAGGAACTATTTTAATCAGTTTTAATTTCTGCAATAAACATCAAAATGAAAGACTTTTTAATAAATTTCCTTGCAGTATTTAATAGATAATTCATGGACTGTTTAAATTTACAGCAACCTGATTTTCATCTATTTGCAGAATACATGTAAAATAAAATGCATCTACTATTCCTTTGCAACATAAAAATTTTCATAAAATCTAATACATTACTTTTTCATTTGCAACTACTAGAAATAGGGATAGAAAGTAACAAATATTTCATTATCAAGTAGATATCAAGTAATTTCATGTACACAAAAATAATCTTGAATACAAATGGGTTGAACACCCTACAATGTATTTCTCTACATAGTTACTTAAAAATAATACAACTTTTATTTTTTGAAGGCAAATACTACAACATTGAATGCTTCCATTTCTTCCCTATCTTTTTAAACATTTTTCTGCAACAAAAATCAGCCACATAGCTCCTTAAACCATCTCTTCCCATTCTCATGCAACCTGCATTAAAACATATTTTGACCATGGGAAGCTCACCTCCCAGCCTAGGCTTACTAGAAGCCACCCCCGAGCTTGGAGAACCAAGCACTAGACGGGTTACACACACACAAAACCACTAAGAACATAGGAACACATTTACAATCAAAATTCCCCTTCCCAAGCTTCACATTCACCACTTTCATGGTGACTCTTCCATGGGTGGAAGTGGACCATGTACCAATGGGGAGAATGCATGCCAAAAGAACAACACTACATTAGCCACCTCATGGCAACACAAATGCAACCCAAACATTTCACAAACCTTATGCCCCCCAAAAGGCTCAAGGCCATATATGCTCCCCTTATGACCCCCAAATGCATACACAAGGCTATGCATCAAGGGTCACCAAGGACTCCCTTGAGAACACTCTCCATAAGGAGAGCCTCTCACCCATGGCTGTCAAACTCCTTCCACCCCAAGATCTTCCTACCCTCCCAAGGATAGGAGATCTTGGACACTCCCAAAAACCACAAGAAAACACAAATAAATACATAGAAAGGAAAACTACACATATTAACTTCAACCAAAAACTACATAAGCACAATCTTACACAACTCTTTCATTTCACAAAACAACACAAATTATCATTTACAACATAACAAGAGAAAGAAGGGAGTAACCAACCTTATTCTGCCAAAAGGTTTGCTAACTTTAGTTGGGGATGAGCTGCCCAATTTCCACTATCTTTTCTCCCAAAATTCCACTCAAGATGCCAAGTCCTACTAACTTTTTCAAAACAAGCAAAATCTCCAAGAAAGGAGAGTGGGTGATTACTCACTAAGTTTGCAAAATCTTGCCTAAGAAGGCCTCTCACACACTTCCCAACCCCTTGGGTGAGGTGTGAGTTCCCATTGGTTGCCCTTCCCAAACTCTTGCACTTTACTAAAATTGGAAAGGGAAAAGGTGGAAGAAGATGGGGAAGAGAGTTTGACTCCTAAAGGGAAGGTTCTCTATCCTAGGGAGAACTTTCTAAGTTCAATTTTCGTGCATCTTGGAATTATCACTTTTTGAAGTGACTTCATAGTCACATGGGAGAAGCCACATGTTGCAAAACACCCCTAACCCATAGGTATACCCTTAGGACCTTTGGAAAAGCCTAGAAACTTACCCTAGGAGTCCATTAAACCCTTTGGAAACCCCACTGAAGTTTACCTACGGGTCAAGCATGAGTTGACCACTCCCATGACTCCCTATCCAAGACAAATTTGGGACCACACTCATGTTTTTGAATGGCTTGGGTAGAAACAAAACTCCCTCCAAGAGACAAGTCAACTCAATGACACTTAATCAGCACATGTGTCAAGTGACACAACAAAAATAAAATATAAAAATTACACATGGAATATGTCTCTTGAAGGGTTACATAATTACACATAAATTAAATTTTACACTCAAGCATTATACACATCACAAATAAAATACGTTACAAGGGGAGGGGTGTTGTCTCTCCAAATAGACAACTCCCGGCTCAACAAACGCACATTGGTCTAGGCTTGATTCTCCATAAATTCCATGGTCACATGGATAATTTCCTGCGCATCTCAATTAACACATTAGTAACTCCAAATAATCACAATTATTCATAATCAAATACATGGATTCTATTGCAAATCAAACACTCATACATTAAGCAACAATAATTCAATTCCTCATTTGTTTTCACATTCAATTTCACATAAGCAACCAACATAATTTCCCAAAAATGAACCATTCATAAATATGCATCATTTTTCTTTCATCAAAATAAAATCCTGCAAATGACATTCACCATCATAATGTAATTCTATTCTAGTAACATATCTAAGGTTCCATAATCATCATGCATGAAATAAAACATCAACAAATGTCAGTGCGTCCAAATCATGGTATCATATGTGTTCTAAGTCCATAATGCATAAAATAAAGCATCCATAATAGTCTCAATATGCAAATAACTGAAAATGTCAAACTGAATCGGGGTAGGGCCTCACACTCACTGCCCCGAACATGCTAGATAAGGTGCATGAATTTAACAGAAGATACAAAGGACCTGTACAAACTAAGATCATTGCTTCAGGTCAAGATATCAAAAGCTATGAAATGAGACACACTATCTTCCAGCAGGAATAGTTGTATTGAAAGTAAATAGGATCTCCCGAACATGAAAAAAAATTAACCTTGAATCTTTGTCTCAAGTGTTCAATATTATGACAAACACATCTAACACCAAACTCTATTACAAAATACTATTAAATTTCTTCTCAACTAACTTCTACACACCTCTTCCATGAACTCAGTTTGCATATCATTTGCATCCACATCACATCATTTCAAACACATCCAAACTTTTTTACCTCAACAAATACATTTACTCATCCTTATATACAAAGATATTCATTCAAACTCTCAACTACATTAGCCAAATATAAAGTATATACAATTACATAACCTAAGCAATCCAGACAAATAATATATAATGCACTCCTCTAAATGAAAGAGGGGACATAAAGACAACACCACATATCCTTCTAAGTTGATTCCAATGGGCCGCATACCCTAACACATCTTCCAAATTTAGTTTCAATTGAAATGTGTAGATAAAAAATAAAAGTTAGCAACTAGATAGTCCAAAAGAATCTTCCAATACAAATTACTTAATTTGGATCTTCACACAACATGTTGAGACCCAAAATAGTATTCCAAATTGACCTCCAATGCATATTTGAACCAAAAAAGCATGATCCAAACAAGATAATCCATCTAGGCACATTGAAACCCAACATAACTGAGCACACCAAGCAAAGACTACAATGACTCACATGTGGAACAAGAACAACACTAGAGATTCAAATTGGAACACTATGTGAACCAAATAAGAATTTCCTCCAAAATACAACACTCGAATTCACATATCTAGAAGCCACCAAGCAAATTCTGGACTAGTCTAACAAACACTCTCATTGTCAAAGCACATCAACAACTAATCTCATCATTTGAGAAACCAAATGACCTACCAAATTTGTAGTACACCATTCAAAAAATATTAACATTATACCCAAGTCTGCACACCATACTCTTCACAATCTTAAATTGAACATTCTTCCACATGGGCATTAAATACTCTTTCCTGCATATTGAAACTTTTTCTACAATGATCTTCTAGAAACTCATCATGTAAGCAAAACATCTTCTCTAGACAATGTGACAACATCTGAACACTTAAATACTAGACCAAATATACCATTGAACATCTTTCATCAACTTTATTTAACATACTATAACATTTAATGATAGCACAACCTCAACTAAGATACTAATCATCAACAACAAGTAGCATCATTGATCTTTGATCATCTTCCACTAAAAACTTCAACTGAGGCATCAATCAAACTCAACAACAACATCATACATCTCTGATCATCTTTCACAACAAACTTGAAATGAGAGATCAATCAAACTAAACAAAAACACCAAATTTTGACAATCTTAATCAAGAATACAAAATAGAGAAACCTGTTGGAAATTTTGGGAAATCATTGGAATAATGCTGCAAATATGTTCTTGAGAGATATCTGAGAGATGTGTTGTCATTGATGTCAACATATTTCTCTATTTGTGACAATGATGCAGTGAAGTTCAGTGAATTAGTTTGTTCAACATAGTTAGTATGGTGAATATTAGAGTTTGTGGATTAAAGGGTTTTTTAGAGGGATGTCGGTTATATCTGTGTTATGTCAATTTTTCTGTTGTTCAGTGGTTTCAATGTTGCAGTATTTTGATCTACATTACTCTGCATTATAATATCTTTTTTTATGGATTTGGAGGTATGTTTGGCATGTTGGTGTGTATCCTCAATTCAATGGTTTGTCGTTTGGAGGTCCACAAGTTATTTTTCAAGATTGAAAATCATTACAGTTAGTTTTCCTAAGGTTCGGTATGAAGATGCTGATGATGATAGTAATTTATGTTGGTGTAGATGTTATTATGGTAATTCATGATGCTCATGGATATTTCTAGATCATGTTCCTTTTGTGTTGATGGTCTGCATTGATCGTTGAGCTTGTATTTGATAATTTTCTTTGGTATGTTGGTGTTCTTCATGTTCTTGGCAGACCAGATACTTGTAGCGTGTTGTACATGTTCAAGACATAATTCTTGGAGGTTTTTTGTGTTCATGGTGAGGATTTGGGTACATGCTAGATGTCTTGACTGACATTTCTTGGTCCGCATACAATATTTTATTAAGTGTGATTATATTTTTTGTAATTAGGTGGTGAGTGTTGAGATGAACTTGTTGATATTTCCAAGGCCAATGTCATGTATAAATAAATGTAATAATCTTGTGTGAGGCATGAAGAGTGGATGAGTGTGAGTATGTGTGCAAATAATGTATTGATCTTTCAGAATAAGAGAAGTGTGAAGAAGAAAATGAAGGTTGTTATGTGCTTAACCAGAACTATAACTAGACATTAAGGATTTTATTTCTTAGTTCATGATTTTTGGAAGTAATCTGTGTTGGCATTATGTGAACCGGTATGAGGACATGATGACATTGTATGTTGTCATTGATGTCAATATACTACAGATCAGAGAATCGGTATGTTACCAAGAACCGGTATGTGTGAGATTCGGTATAACATTATGAACTGATATATGTGCCAAAGTGAAGCGGTGTGTTTGTTCAAGGTGAACCAGCATGTGGTTATGGGAACCGGTACATGGAATCTTTGTATGACTACCGGTTGGTAGTCTCAACTGTAGGGTTTTTGGTTGAAGTGCTTCAAGCCTATGTGACTCAACTAGTGGCTTTGTGTGATGAGTTAGTATTGTAACGTAGAACAGATCATGTTGCCACGTTAGTCTTGTACATGTGAAGGATCTTGCATGAAGGAGATTGTTCCTATCTACCTCGGGAATGTGCGAAGTTTGTAAATGGTGAAAATGTGTGATGGGTTATCAGCCGCCATGAAAGAGATGGAGAACGAATGATGGAGAATGTCTTGAGATCGGTTCAAGATGGTTGCATTTAATGCAATATGCTCAACGATTAACATTGAACCGTTTGAAGTGCTTAACCTAAAAAGTTTAGGGTTTAGGGTTTATGCTACCGACCTATCTGTTTCCTATAAGGTCGATGTTGTGTTTCCTTCTAAAGTTGTTGGCAAAAGTTGTG
This sequence comes from Cryptomeria japonica, assembly GCF_030272615.1. Lineage (NCBI taxonomy): Eukaryota > Viridiplantae > Streptophyta > Pinopsida > Cupressales > Cupressaceae > Cryptomeria > Cryptomeria japonica. The sequence continues at coordinate 532,157,975 of NC_081410.1, forward strand.
TGTGTGTATCCAAGTGAAGAGATATGTGATTCTTGCCAGACTAGAGGAAAGAAGTGATACCTGCAGAGTGTAAGTGCAGAACGTGAAGAGGAGCTAAAGTATATTTGCATTGGCATTGAGTTCTATTACTAGATCATTGTAATACCTATTGATCTCTAACCACTTCAACAGTTGGGAAATCCCTTAACAGGGTATCTTTAACTGACTTACTATAAATCCTTTAACAGGGTGACTGAAAACCATTGAGTTCTTGAAATCCTCTAACAAGGTAGCCTTTAACAGGGTTTAACCCTTAACTGGGTATTCTAGCCATCCCTTAACCAGGTGATCCCTAATAGGATCGATTCCTAACAAAACCTATTGTATCAGTCTTTAATTGGACAAGGCTCCTAATAGAGCGGATTTCTAAAGAGTTCAAAAATAGCTTGTGGGTATTCATCCCCACCGTGGTTTTTCCCAGTTGGGTTTCCATGTGAAAAATCTGTGTGTCATGTGTGGTGTTATTCATGTGATGGTTTAAGTGATGTGTGCCTGTAGGTAAATCATGTTGATCTCGTTGTTTATATATCTTTGATGATAGATTACCTGTTCATGCACTAGGGTGAAATGGAAATGAAGTATTAGATTATATGAAAAGATAAGTGTCAACCAATTTACGCTTGTCTCAATTATTCTGGGTTTTGCCAGTTGTACTTTGTTTAAGACCGGTGTTACTGTTTGTCTGTCAAAGCACAGTGTCTGCTGACAAACTAGTTTAGGATTGTGTTTTTGTTTGTACTGATTCACCGCCCCCTCTCAGTATCAGTTTGGTACTATCCATTCATCATTGAGTTATCAATCTATGATTGTTTGTAAGGCACTGAGCCTTCCATGGGTTGTAGTCCTTTTTATTTTGGGTAGTGAGCTCAAGGGAATGTGCTTGAATGCAAGTGCATTCCCCATTGTAATACTTCTAAAAGAGTGTATCTTTTATGGGTTCACTCCCACCATGTTTTTTCCACTAACAAGGTTTCCACGTCAAAAATCTTGGTGTTATGTGTGTTTATGATGTGTTCTTGATTTATGCTTTCATGTTTAATTATCAAATCTGAGAACAAGTTCAAGTTGTGTAAGTTTTTGGTGACAACTGATTCAGCCCCCCTTCTCAATTGTCTTCCCTATTTCATCAATTGGTATTAGAGAAGGTTCCTTCGATGAAGCTTGACCAGTTGATGTGATCCGGGATGGCAACCTACAAGAAGAATAGTTTGAAATTTGATGGAACTAACTACTCTCTTTGGAAGAATTGCATGGAGTGTCACTTGAGATGCATTTGTCAATCTTACTGGACACTTACCAAAGGCAAGTATACCATTCCTCAAATGTCCCTCAACTCCAGATGAGATAAAGAAAGTTGAATATAATATTAGGGCTAAGGAAGCATTGTTGAGTGCTCTGACTAATTCTCAGATGACAAATTTTATGAAACTGAAGATTGCTCATGAAACCTGGAAGAAGTTGGAAAATTTATATGAAGGTGACACTTATGCAAAGATTGCCAAGTTGCAGAGCCTTAAGTGTAAATATGAGATGATGAAGATGAGAATATCATTTCCTTCATCCAGAAAGTGAATGGTTTCTTGTGTAATATCATATGTATTGTTGGAACGTTGGAAGAATCACAGATTGTTGTTAAATTTCTCAGATCCTTACCTCCATCATACAAACACAAATTTGTTTCTATTGAGGAGATTCAGACTATGACTAATGTGACTAGGGACATGTTGATTGGTATATTTCATCTTGTAAATTGAGTGACTTTGGTGACTCTCTTCCTAAGATAGAATCTACATTCAAGGCCAGTGTATTTGAAAAGGGTAAGGAAAGATATGATCTAGGAGAAAGTTCTTCAAGGAGGATATCTAGATATGTGAAGTACATGAAGGAAATTAAAGATGAAGAGCGAGAGATTGAGGAGCTTCGATCCCTTATTGCCAAGAGATTACCCAAAGGAGCCAGTAAGTATGAAGGAAAATTGCCTCTTAAATGTTTTTCTTGCAATAAGATAAGTCATTTTTCCTCTGTCCAGTAAGAGTTCCTAAGCCAAGACCTAACAAACCTAGATTTCAAAAGAGATGTCATTATGCTATTGATGAAGGTGTAACAGATGACGAATTTGATAAAGGAGGTTCAAGTGATAATGAATGGGTGTTTATTTCTATCAAGGAAGATGATCCAAAGCCTACTGCCTCTACTAGCTACATGAATGTGGAAAGTGCCTTAGCTGCACAAGTTGAAGAGAAAGATGAATGGGTGATTGACGGAAGATTCTCTGACCATATGACATGTGATAAGGATAAGTTTGTGAGTTTGAAAAATTATGAAGTTGACATTGTAAGGTTTGGTGATAAAAAAGTTGGTATAATCCGAGGCAGAGGTTCCATTTCTCTTGATGATAAGAACAATATTGATGGTATCCTGTATGTACAAGGTTTAAAGAATAATATTTTGAGTGTTGGATAGATGGTTAACAAGATATGATCTTCAATTCAAGAATGGAAAGTGTATAATATTGGGTAGTTTCAGAATTGAGATTGCATCAGGTATAATGACTAATGGTAGTATCTTTCACTTAAATGTTGCTGGTAAAAGTTGTTTGATTAATTAGTGTGTGGGGAAAAAAAGCGAGACTAGGTTATCATGCCCTAATCCTACCTTTTGACACACATTACGGAATACAAAAGAGCCTAGAGATATCGCACAATTGGCTACTTCTTTTTGTGAAAGAGAGAGCCATGGGATATCTATTAGGATTCCTATTCCCTTGTTGAAATTGTAAGATCAAGTAATGCAAGTTCAAACCCTAATCTCAAAATGCAAGTATGAACTAATAACAAGATTGCAGAATTGAGATTAAACAATGAACAGCTGTAAGTACAAGGATGAAATAAGAATGCAGATATGTACCCGGAGTCAAAATCGGACTGAAAATGTTCGGGACGGGGGCGGGGGCACCACTGTCCTGAAAACTGCACCGGAAACCACTGTTCTGCACTCTGAAACACTGTCTGGAAACTGTCTGCAAACTGTCTGTCCGGAGGACCAGGGCACCCAGCGCCTCTGTCCCAAGGACCAGGGCGCCCAGCGCCCCTGTCCTGGCAGGACTAGGGCGCCCAGCGCCCCTGTCCCAGTCTCCTGCTCTGCAATTTCACACAGAGTGCTGTTCCAATCTTCTCTCTCCGGATCTGTATCCCGCGGCGTCGTCCGAATCTCGAAACCTGCAATAATATCTGAAAAGGGGGAGGGGTGGCTATATAGGGTTTTGCCTTAGTCAAACCCCTTCTTCGGTGATTTCCACCTCCATGAATAGCCAAGTTGTTTTGTAAAATGTATAGTGTGTGCAGACCTAGTGTGTGTGCAAGGTCCAAAATGCAAGAAAGCAAACTAGAGCAACCTAGAAAGTAAACCCTAATTGCTTGCAAATGATAATGTAAATGCTCTAAATCAAGATGCAATATGATCTAAAGCATGAATAAATGATGCATCAAAGCTTATGCAAAGACATGAAAACAATACAAAATCATACCCAACCCTCAAGGGAGGAGTACAAGCCAATCTTCAGTCGGTAATCTCCTATTGTTCTTCAATGTCTTCCAAACCCTAAGTGGATGAATGAATTTGATAGATGCTTAATAGAAAGATGTTATAAGATGTTGAAGTCCTCAAAGATCTGCTCTTTCGCTGCATATGAAGTTCCTGGAAACAAAAATCGGATCCTTCCAAATGAAGAAAGAGAGCTCTTATGTATGAAACCCTAGGTCGTAAATTCGTATTTTGGCCGACCTAGAGATTGAATATCCTGCCAATTTCTTGGGGTTAAGCTTTATTTTATGATTGGATGGCACTCCTAAAATTTCGGGAAAAATGTCCGAGACCATGTGCACCGGGCGCCACGGTCCTGACAATTTTTCACCAAATTTTCAGGGCCGTCGGATATGATGATTTTAGAGAGAATCTCGAAGTTACAGGTGATTTCGAGATGTTTTGACCCCGAAACCAAGCCCCCAAGTTCGGAACAGGACTTAATTAGGGTTTTTGATTAAGTGGTGCATTGGAGGAATAAAATGCAAAGGGCGCGCTTTAGTGAAAGGGCCCAACTTTGTGATGTAGAGAATAATGAAATAGGACCTTAGACCTAATTAATTTGATTAATTAAGTGCTTAAGGAGAAATGCAATGCAGAATGCAAAATGCACTAAGGCGGGTGCTAAACTAGGTGTGAAATTGTACCACCCTAGCGAGTGCGTACAATTTACGACGCTACATTTAGCTCCCACTTTAGCGGTCATATGAGTACTACGTGCATATGCAAGATAAAGTACAGAAAAGTAAAAATTATTTGAAAAAGGATATATCCATAAGTTGTCGGACGAAGCCCCCAGCGGTATCTGCAGTACACAGTTAGGAACCGCACCCTACAAAACACACGTTAGATCACAAAATCACCTAATGCTTACTAGGGAAAGTGATGAAATTTGTGAGTAGCTATATGCCCCCCCCTGTTTCAACTTGCTTATTAGGGAGATGAAACAGTGTAGCATGTTTACTTGCGACAAATTGTGTAAGAGAGTGTTGATGAGGGGTGTTCGCAAAATAGGCTTCATCAGAGCACTTTTTGGAACATCCCGAGAGTAGGAGAAGGAAAATACGATTCCAATGCAACGAACGGCTCGAAAATCGCATCTCCCAAACTCAAGTTATGATAAAATGAATGACAGAGGAAAAATTAGGGTTTCACAAAGTAAGAATAAACACACAAGAGTATATACTTCGAAAGTGACACTTGTATTCGTCACTTTGTCGATTTCAGAATACTATTCAGTGCAGTGGAGCCCACATAGCCATCATCATGCCTTCACGATGACCGGAGCGTCCCACGAGGAGCGAGATCCTACGCCAGGCCGTGATCGACGACGAGCCACTGGACGAGGTGAGTTGACTGAACGTTTGACTTTTGATTTTTTGCATGTTTGACTTTTCCGTGATCGTATGCGGGCCTCGAAGGCTGATCGGGGCCCACCCAGGGTGCCATGGTCCCTGAGGGGCGCCCTGGTCCCCCCAGGGCACCATGGTCCCTGACAGGGGCACCATGGTCCCCTCAGGGCACCATGGTCCCTGACAGGGCGCCATGGTCCCCAATCAGGGCCTGGCGAGAGGTTCTGGGGCTAGCATACGATGTGCGACGGTTTGCATTTGCGATTTCGATGATCGAGTACTGATTACGGTCATGTTTTTGTGTTGCAGGGTCTCCCGTACATGAGAGAGCATACAGCGGGACATATTCTTCGCACTTTGCGAGATCAGATTCCGCGACTGACTCAGTCAGAGAGAGACACTCTATCTATTGTAGGATTGTGGTACGTGATTTTGATGCCGGCCATTCGATTTCATCCTGCGATGCTGATGGCCTTGATGGAGCGATGGGATCCTGACACATGCACCTTTCACCTTCCAGTAGGAGAGCTGATGGTCACACTTGAGGATGTGTACCGTATACTTCATCTTCCTATCAGAGGAGCGACAGTTACATACGCGACCGATCGGTCAACGGAGGATCATCAGAGAGAGCAGGTGTATTGCATAGGGAGAGTCATGCCGAGCGAGACGAGAGGTCACATCATGGTCAGCTGGCTCTTACATCCTACAGGGGAGGTACCACTTCTGAGACGCCTTATGATAGCCATCATAGCACTAGCCGTCTGCCCTAATGGGCGAGGGACACACATGCATGGGGGCCTCACATGGTGTGTCAGAGTGATGGAGAGACACAGGAGAGTGTATGCTTGGGGTCGGAGTATGCTTGCGCATCTCTATCACGACCTTGAGGAGTATGTATTCGGACAGGGTTGTAGTTTGATGACATGCACACTTCTACAGGTGTGGATTTTAGAGCACCTCACATGCACCAGGATCGTCGGCTTTCCACTGAGTACAGCGAGCGAGCGACCTAGGGTGTTCGCTTATCCACTTACCAGAGAGTGGAGATTTGGCGATTTATTATATTGGAGAGTGATTATTGACAGACTGACAGCCGAGGTGATAGTGTGGAGACCTTACCTACTGATGCACAGATGGGATGGTATGGAGAGACAGTTAGCGTGTCTATAGAGGAACCGCCTACTGCGAGGACGATATGCACACATCATAGTCCCTTTCTACTTTGACCGAGTACGGAGGCAGTTCGGACTAGAGCAGTGTGTTCCAGCCGATGTGCCCATCTATACTCAACACTCATGGGTCCTTCCCAGACCTGGAGCAGTAGCGAGACCGATGGTAGATGATATTGAGACGACAGACTTAGAGGGATCTGATCAAGATGTAGTCACTGACTATTCTGCAGAGCCTGGAGCACAGCGTAGATATGTTTCATGGTTCATGAGATCATATCCAGGTCCTATCTTTCCACCAGATCATCCGACAGGCTATCCAGGCCCATGGAGACATGGAGACCGAGACGAGGACGAGGGATCCAGGTCAGAGGAGCCAGAGGAGGAAGAGGGTCATGAGGAGGTGGGAGATCCTGATCCACCTACAGGCGATCAGCCCAGTGACGAGGAGGAGGAGGATGAGGATACAGATAGAGAGGAGGATGAGGAGGATGCAGGTGATGATGCGGATGAGGACGAGGATGATGATGATGAGGAGGATGACGAGGAGGAGGATAGAGATGATGAGGAGGAGTCGGATGCAGCTCCCCACCATTCAGGAGATGATACCATAGCTCTGGATCCACCTCTTATTCCCCAACAGGGGGAACAGGAGGCGATACAGAGACCTGTCACCAGTACCGTCCAGCCTACACCCATCGTGGATAGAGTATACGAGCGAGGGAAGCCTAGTGGTTCTCAGTCATAGATACTACCATATCATGATCCCTACTGGTGCGAGGGAGATCCAGGTATAGTCCAGGTCAGAGGAGCCAGAGGAGGAAGAGGGTCATGAGGAGGTGGGAGATCCTGATCCACCTACAGGCGATCAGCCCAGTGACGAGGAGGAGGAGGATGAGGATGCAGATAGAGAGGAGGATGAGGAGGATGCAGGTGATGATGCGGATGAGGACGAGGATGATGATGATGAGGAGGACGACGAGGAGGAGGATAGAGATGATGAGGAGGATTCGGATGCAGCTCCCCACCATTCAGGAGACGATACCATAGCTCTGGATCCACCTCTTATTCCCCAACAGGGGGAACAGGAGGTGATACAGAGACCTGTCACTAGTACCGTCCAGCCTACACCCATCGTGGATAGAGTATACGAGCGAGGGGAGCCTAGTGGTTCTCAGTCACAGATACTACCATATCATGATCCCTACTGGCGCGAGGGAGATCCAGGTATAGTAGGTTTATATTGATTGATAAATGTTTTGATGATAAAGAATGGTACTAACAAAAATCTATTCTACTGCCACAGCTAATGTGCAGGAATGGCGTTCCTTGATTCAGCAGGCAATGACAGACATTTCCATGATAGCACAGATCCCCAGTTCCTCACAGATTGCCTATAGGCCTTAGGGGAACGCAGGTCGGCATGAGGATTTGTTTTTCCCATTCCGGGTACAGGTAGATATATGGAGGGAGAGAGAGAGAGTCCTATCAGAGGACCTTCAGCAGGCGCGACAGAGAGAGAGAGTCCTATCAGAGGACCTCCAGCAGGCGCGGCGAGATCTAGCAGCGGCTCAGACCGAGGCTACCACCTATCGTGCGATCCTTATGGATAGGGATCATAGGAGTTCCTCTCGGAGTCACTCACGATCTGTATCGCGCTACACACCCATGGGTCCACCTTCACGGCCAGATCAAGAGGGAGCATCCAGTCAACACTCTCCAGCCACTAGCCCTAGGGATAGGAGATGATTTTATGATGTAAAAGAGAGGTCATATTTTGGATATACAGTGACCTGTATTTGTATACGATCCACACATATATATATATGTATATATACATGCTTCTCTTTTTTCTCAAATGTGTTATCTTTAATGCTTAAAACAATGTATATTTTGTTTTGATTAAATCTTAATACATTTGGTAAATGTACATGTATGTTCAGAATTTAATTTCCATGTGATTGATTTCTCAATGCTCCATGATTAAATTGATACATGTGTGACTTAATTAAAATATTTAATCAAGTGCTACATTGATGATAAAGAAGAAATATGCATTAAGCCTAAGAATCATATAACTAATGTGATTTAATTCTGAATTTAAACACAACATGATACGATTCTACTTAATACATAAAGACATTGTATAATATGCTAGCATAATGAGAAATGTAAACCTTTTACAATTTACATTAATGAATTCAAGACAAACTCTAAAGTAAGGAGACACGCTTGTCAGGAACAAAGCAATATAGATTAAACAACATAACATTTAATTCTATTTTGCTTTAATTAAGAGATACTACCATATTATCCAATGTTGAAGAATTGAAAAAGAAGATAGATGAAGAATGAAGAATTAAGCATAATATCTACGCAAGTGCATAGCATTTATAGGTTCTTTAAGAGGCGTACCGTCTACATCTGCTATTTTGTAAGCACCTGATCCATAATCCTCAATAACGATATATGGTCCAAGCCAATTAGGACTAAATTTTCCCTTTTCTGCAGGCAAGGCATTCACATTGCACTGATTCTCATAAAGGACTAAGTCACCTACTGAGAAGGAACGTTGAATAACCTTGTCATTATAGCTTCATTGTAGAGTTTTGTGATACGCTTGAATATGCTCAAGAGCGTTTATGTGCTGTTCATCAAGCATCTCAAGTTGTTGAAGTCGTTGTTCCCTATAAGAGTCATCATCTACTATACCTTTGAGAGAAACCCTAAGTGATGGAATCTCTAATTCTAAGGGCATAATAGCATCAGCACCATAAACAAGATTATAAGGAGTAGTTCCCGTAGCAATTCGTACACTCGTTCGGTAGGCCCAAAGAGCATAGATCAGCTGGTTACTCCAATCCTTACCATGCTTATTCACGGTTTTACGAAGAATTTGTTCAATTATCTTATTGGATGATTCGGCTTGGCCATTTGACTGAGGACAGTAAGGTGTATAAAATCAATGTTTGATATGATACTTCTCGAGGAATTTCTTCACATCCTTGTTTTTAAACGATGTCCCATTATCTGAGATAATAGTGGAAGGTATCCCAAATCGAGAAATGATGTTTTCTAGAAGAAATTGACAAATCACTTCAGCAGTAGTAGAGCGAAGAGGAATAGCTTCTACCCACTTCATAAAGTAATCTGTTGCGGTTATAATGAAGGTGTGTCCTTGAGATGAAGGAGGAGAAATTTTTCCAATAAGATCCAAACCCCATGTGGAGAAAGGCCAAGAAGCTACTTGAGAACGAAGTTCTTGGGCAGGAGCATGAATCAGATTATTGTGTTGTTGACATTGATGACATTTTTTAACAAATGAAAAGGAATCCTTCTACATAGTTTGCCAATAGTATCCCATACGAAGCAACCTATGAACCAGGGATTTGCCCCCAAAATGCCCCCCACAGGCACCTGAATGTGCCTCTTCAAGAGCAACGGGGATTTTTGACTTGTTAAGACAACGAAGGAGAAGACCATCATAACCCCTTCGATAAAGGACATTAGAAAGGGTGATATATCTAGCAGACAGCTTGCGGATTCTAGCCCTAGTGTTCCTATTAGCGGAATCAGGAAAGGTACCATCGGTCAAATATCTTACGATATGGGAGAACCATTCATCTGAGTCTACAAAGTCACAACATGTTACCCGGCTAGAATCGTCTACAATAGCTGGAGAAATAAGGTTGTGAATAACAAATTTAAGATCAACCACAGGATCCTCTAAAGATACAAGAGAAGCCACACATGCCATTGCATCCGCATGTCGATTATCTTTTCGAGGAACGGGTTCCATAGTATAAGAATCGAAATTTTGTAATAAAGAGACAGCAAGGTCTTTATATTGTGATAATTTGTCTTGTTTTGCTTGATATATTCCTGTTACTTGTCTTATGATCAATTGTGAATCTCCATAGATATGTATGTGTTTTATATTCAGAGCTAAGACTGCTTTTATTGCCGCTATAAGAGCCTCATACTCAGCAATGTTATTGGTACATAGGAAATTTAGACGATACGATAAAGGAATGGACTTCTTTGTAGGAGAAATCAGAACAACACCTGCCCCCGATCCCGTACGACACTTAGAGCCATCAAAGTATAACTCCCAAGTTTCATCTTTCTCTATAGAAAGAATGAAGTCATCAAGAAAGGACTCAGGGTTAGGGAAGGAGAAAGGTGAAGGGGCCTCAACTAAGTGATCAGTCAACGCTTGTCCTTTAATTTCTCTTTGGGAAACAAACTTAAGGTCAAATTCAGTTAACATCATAACCCACTTAGCTAGACGTCCTGATAAATCAGTTTTAGAGAAAAGATGCTTCAGAGGATCAAACTTTACCATGACATGGACTTCTAAATTTAAAAGATAATGTCTCAATTTCTGAGTCGCAAACACCAAGGCCAAGCATTGTCTTTCTATCACAGAATATCGGGTCTCATAATCGAGTAAGGTACGACTTATGTAATAAACCGGACATTCCTTACCATCTTTATCATGTTGTGCCAACAATGCTGCGAGAGCATGAGAGGAAGCAGCTGTATACAAAAGGAAGAGTTTAGAAGGTTCGGTAGGTTGAAGAATAGGAGGACTAGCCAAATACACTTTTAAATCTTCAAATGCTTGCTGACAATCCTCATTCCATTGAAAAGTGATATCCTTTTTAAGAAGTTGAGTAAAAGGAAAGGTACGATCCGCAAGTTGAGACACAAACCTACGAATAGCTTGAATCTTTCCTTGTAAGCTTTTAAGTTGAGATACATTTCGAGGAGGTGGCATGTTAACAATAGCATCTATTTTCTTAGTATCCACCTCAATCCCACGATGCGAAACTATGAACCCTAATAGTTTTCCACTATCCACACCAAAAACACATTTTCAGGGATTCAAGCGCATGTGATATTTACGAATTCTTTCAAAGATTTGACGAAGGACTTTAACATGATCCATGCGAAGAAAGGATTTGGCCAAAATATCATCAACATAATCCTCTAAAATCTTATGCATATAATCATGAAAGATAAGGGTCATCGCTCGTTGATAAGTTGCACCGGCGTTTTTAAGTCCAAAAGGCATCATTATCCAACAAAACGTACCCCAAGGAGTGGTGAAAGCGGTTTTAAATTGATCTTGAGGGTTTATGAAAATTTGATTATAGCTTGAAAAACCATCCATGAAGGATAACAAGGCATGGCCTGCCGTAGAATCAACTATCATGTCAATGTTTGGAAGAGGGAAATCATCTTTCAAGGAAGCTTTATTCAAATCTCGAAAGTCAGTACACATTCTTATTTTGTTATCTGGTTTAGCCACATCGACAATATTTGAAATCCATGGGGAATAGTCAATAGGGTGGATAAATCCAGCCTCCAATAGTTTTTCAATCTCAGCTTTAACAAGCAGAGCCACCTTAGGATTCATTTTTTGAATCTTTTGTTTCACGGGCTTAGCATCAGGAACTAAGACAATATTATGAGTAATGATCTTAGGATCTATACCAGGCATGTCAGAATATGCCCAAGCAAAGATCTCAGGGAATTCATGCAATAGTTCTTCATATTGTTTCTGTTCCTCTTCATCCAAACATTTCCCAATTTTAATAACTTTCTCTTTATTGCAAGGATCCATCTTAACATCAGTGGTGTCACTTATGAGAAGATTACTTTGTTGAGGAGTGTCCTTTAACTGAGGGAATTCTTTCACAATCTCATCATTATCAATCTCTTTTCCAAAATAGGCTTCGGTGTTCAAACAATAAGGGAGTCCCCTATTGTGATGATAACGAGGAAGAGTGTCATAGGCTCCCAAGAACTCAGCTAAAGCATCGTCGGTAGGGAAGATATCCAAAGCACAATCACCTGAAGGATCCCCATCAATATACTCAGGGTGTTGCATTGATAGAGATGTAGAAATAGCATTAACACTAATGCATGGTCTTTTAGAAGCTTTAGTACGTTTGCAGGGATTAAAGCCAAGTCCAAAGGCATAATTGTGAAAATTAGTCTCTAGAGGAACTCTTATCCCTTGTTCATGAGCACCACAACCTTTTCCATGATACCCATGCTTAGCGAAAATGCGAAAACCACGACCATAACGATCAGCCATTTCAGGAAGAGAAGGTGGTTTTTCATAAGACAAAGAATCAAACTCTTCATAATTATAGATGTGAGGAGAATAAGTTTGAGAAGCAGCGACAAAATTATTACTCATAGATTCAGGTAAGGTTGATTGATTTTTAGTTTCTTCTTTCTTTTCAACTTTATGATTTTCAGCTTCTTCCTTCTTTTCGATTTTAATTTCTCTAGAAGGAACCTTATATTCACCCACAAAGGTAGGGTTAAAATCAAGAGATCCCCAATCATCTTCCGCGAGGACCTTCTCAGGATCAGAATCCTTTTTATGTGTATTTTCGAGTCGAGAAGGATCTTCTTCAGGATTTCCAGACTCATCCAAAGGATTTGGATCATCAGAAAGCGAAGACTCAGTGATAGGTTTCTTGTTTAAAGAGTCATCACTAGACGAGGATGGCTTAGAAGAATCTCCTTTGGAATTAGATGTTTGTAGACAAGCTTGAAAATTAGTATCACCCATCAAAGTGTATGTCTTATTGTTATAAACGAATTTAACTTGTCTATGCAATGTAGAGGGGACATCTTGCATGCTGTGAATCCAAGGCCTCCCTAATAACAAGTTATATGTTAAATTTCCCAGCATAACATGGATAGGAGTAGGCAAAGTAACAGGTCCCACTGTGAGAGGTAAGGTGATGATACCTAATGAAGTCTTAGCCACATTGTCAAAGCCATGAATGGGACGAGAGTCAGGCTCCATAAGAGACGTATCCACATTCATCTTATGCAATAAATTAATGCTACACACATTAAGGCCAGAGCCATTATCTACTAGTGTTCGTCTTATAGTAGTGTCTTTCATGACAACCACAATCATCAAGGGATCATATTGTTGTTGAATTTCACTAGTAGGCAACTCATCTTGAGAAAACACAATTTGAGCTTTAGGATTCATCACAGAGTTAACAAAAGATGCTATATTACTAGACGTATTTGGTGGAGGAACATTCAAATCTTTCAAGGCATCTTGTAACATTCCATGATGAGCGGAAGAAGTTTGAATCAAATCCCAAAGGGATATCTTAGCAGGGGTAACTTTAAGTTGTTCTATGAGATCATATTCCTTACCCATAACTTGCGAAATACAGGGAGCTTGAGGAAGAATTGGTTGAGGATTAGGAAGGGAAACTGGAATAACAGGAGGAGGATTAGGTTGCCTATTATTTCTAGTATGATAAGTATGGGCAATCGCATGATAACTCTCTCTAGTTATTTGTTTAGCATAATTGTAAGGACTTATAGGTTTTCTCCCTTGCACGGTGATGATTGGTTTATTTGGGGTACGAAAGGAATCATGATCATACCTCCCTTGGACAGTAAGGAGGGGTGATTTAGGAATTTGAAAGGTAGGAGAAGGATAAGCACCTTGGACTTCAAAGAGAGGCTTATTAAGTTCATTCAAGTTTATCATGTTAACCAATTTAGAGGTCTTGTTTTTGTTTATAGGTTTCGACAAAGCCACAAAGTCATCAAGAGCATCATCCAACAAAGCATGATCATATCGGTTAAAAGGTTTGTCTTTTGATTCAAAAGGAGACATCTCCTCATAGAGGGGATTATTGAAAACAACCATGTTACTAGATTCAGGGGAAGAGTTGATAGGAATGTATCCTTGAGAGGAATCATTCGACTTATCTTTCTCATCACACCTAAATGGCATAGTAACAAGGTTTATGAGTTTTTGGTAAAATGAAGGTTTAGCATCCTTAGGGTTTAAAAACTCATCTAAAGCTTCATCTAATTCATCTTGGCTATACTCATAATAATCATCAAAAGCATGAACATTTTGTAAATAAAAATCTGACATTTTGAAAAGATTGCATAAAATTTAAACACACAATGCAAAGAAACACACTCTTTTTTTTTTCTTTTTCTCTTTTAATGAAAATGAAATGAAAACACACTAAATCTAGATCTAGATCTAATAAATGTGATGCAAGAGGAAGCAATGATAGTTTCACGTCGGGTTCACCAAAATGTGTGGGGAAAAAAAGCGAGACTAGGTTATCATGCCCTAATCCTACCTTTTGACACACATTACGGAATACGAAAGAGCCTAGAGATATCACACAATTGGCTACTTCTTTTTGTGAAAGAGAGAGCCACGGGATATCTATTAGGATTCCTATTCCCTTGTTGAAATTGTAAGATCAAGTAATGCAAGTTCAAACCCTAATCTCAAAATGCAAGTATGAACTAATAACAAGATTGCAGAATTGAGATTAAACAATGAACAGCTATAAGTACAAGGATGAAATAAGAATGCAGATATGTACCCGGAGTCAAAATCGGACTGAAAATGTTTGGGACGGGGGCGCGGGCGCCACTGTCCTGAAAACTGCACCGGAAACCACTGTTCTGCACTCTGAAACACTATCTGGAAACTGTCTGCAAACTGTCTGTCCGGAGGACCAGAGTGCCCAGCGCCTCTATCCCAGGGACCAGGGTGCCCAGCGCCCCTGTCCTGACAGGACCAGGGTGCCCAGTGCCCCTGTCCCAGTCTCCTGCTCTGCAATTTCACACAGAGTGCTGTTCCAATCTTCTCTCTCCGGATCTGTATCCCGCGACGTCATCTGAATCCGGAAACCTGCAATAATATCTGAAAAGGGGGAGGGGTGGCTATATAGGGTTTTGCCTTAGTCAAACCCCCACTTCGGTGATTTCCACCTCCACGAATAGCCAAGTTGTTTTGTAAAATGTATAGTGTGTGCAGACCTAGTGTGTGTGCAAGGTCCAAAATGCAAGAAAGCAAACTAGAGCAACCTAGAAAGTAAACCCTAATTGCTTGCAAATGATAATGTAAATGCTCTAAATCAAGATGCAATATGATCTAAAGCATGAATAAATGATGCATCAAAGCTTATGCAAAGACATGAAAACAATACAAAATCATACCCAACCCTCAAGGGAGGAGTACAAGCCAATCTTCAGTCGGTAATCTCCTATTGTTCTTCAATGTCTTCCAAACCCTAAGTGGATGAATGAATTTGATAGATGCTTAATAGAAAGATGTTATAAGATGTTGAAGTCCTCAAAGATCTGCTCTTTCGCTGCATATGAAGTTCCTGGAAACAAAAATCGGATCCTTCCAAATGAAGAAAGAGAGCTCTTATGTATGAAACCCTAGGTCGTAAATTCGTATTTTGGCCGACCTAGAGATTGAATATCCTACCAATTTCTTGGGGTTCAGCTTTATTTTATGATTGGATCGCGCTCCTAAAATTTCGGGAAAAATGTCCGGGACCATGTGCACCGGGCGCCACGGTCCTGACAATTTTTCACCAAATTTTCAGGGCCGTCGGATATGATGATTTTAGAGAGAATCCCGAAGTTACAGGTGATTTCGAGATGTTTTGACCCCAAAACCAAGCCCCCAAGTTCGGAACATGACTTAATTAGGGTTTTTGATTAAGTGGTGCATTGGAGGAATAAAATGCAAAGGGCGCGCTTTAGTGAAAGGGCACAACTTTGTGATGTAGAGAATAATGAAATAGGACCTTAGACCTAATTAATTTGATTAATTAAGTGCTTAAGGAGAAATGCAATGTAGAATGCAAAATGCACTAAGGCGAGTGCTAAACTAGGTGTGAAATTGTACCACCCTAGCGAGTGCGTACAATTTACGACGCTACAATTAGATTGATGAGAGTTGGTTGTGGCATAGAAGGATGTTTCAAGTTAATTTTGATAAAATTATCAAGATAAGTTCTACTCAAGTAGTGAGAGATCTTCCTAAGTTGATGAAACTTACAAAGCCTATGTGCAAGGAATGTTAGTTAGGGAAACAAACTAGAGTTACCTTCTAGAGAAAACAACATTGGTAGATTGTTGGATCTTGTGCATACTAATTTATGTGGTCCTTCTAGAGGTGGAAGCTTGTAGGGAGATAGATATTTCATGTTGTTAATTGATGATTATTCTAGAGTGATGTGGGTTACTTTCTTGAGGGAGAAGTCAAAAGCTCTAGATAAGATCAAGATTTTCGAAGCTATAGTTGAGATAGAAACAAGTTTGAAACTAAAGTGTCTGAAATCTGACAGAGGTGATGAATTCATTTCCAGTGAGTTCAATTCATTTTGTGAAGAGAATGGGGTAAGGAGACAATTGTCTACTCCTAGAACTCCTTAGCAGATTGGAGTTGTGGAGAGGAAGAACTTAACCATTGAAGAAGTTCCTAGAACCATGATGTTGGAGGGAAATGTTCTGCATGTATACTAGAGAGAAGTTGTGAGTACTATTATTTACACTCTTAACCGGGTGTATATCAGAGGTGATACTAGTAAGACTCATTATGAACTATGGTTTGGTTATGCTCCTACTATTAAATATTTTAGAATTTTTGGAAGTAAATGTTATATCAAAGAGGGATGAAGATATAGGAAATTTTTTTGCTAGATGTGATGAAGGAATATTTCCTGGTTATTCTTGTTGGAATCAATGAACACTGAGAGGGGGGGGTGGGTGAATTAGTGTTCAATAGTACTAAACATTCATAAACTGATTCTTGATCCACTTGAAGCAACTAAAAAAAAAGGATAGATGAAAAACATAAAGAAAATAGTTACCAACACTATAACACAAAGATTTTTACATGGAAACTTGGCTAAGGGAAAAACCACGATGGGATTCTAACCCACAATATTAATATACTCTATTAAAAGTATAGAAATATTACAAAGGGAAATGCACATGCATTCAAGTACACTTCCTAGAGCTCAATCCTCAAATTACAAGTAAGGGCTACAACCTGGAAGACTCACTACCTTAGAAAATGTTTGTAAGAGATTACAATAAAGTTTTAACTATGAAGTATCATCAACAAATGCTTGAATATAGTTCTAGTTAAAAAAAGATTGCATATCCTTATACTACTCCACAACTCTGCTCTAATATGATATTCTTCTATAATCCGAAGCAAAAATCTAACACTTGCACACATGAAACTGTGCACAATCTCTCATACCCATCACTCACATCAACAAAACACACCAAAATGATTAAATGAAATTTTCTTATATATCCGCATCACCAATTAAGTCACAACCTTATGTTGACTTCAAAACACGTCACAAAGGATGAAACGTGTGTAGAAGTCAGCTCAATCCTATCATAACACCCATGTTGACCAAAAAAATATATCCACATGCTTCCCACATGATATCTCATCAACATCAAATAGATAAAAAATCACCAAAATTGATCTGCAAGATTCACGCACTAAATTACCACATGTTACAGCTGATATGCACAACCCATACAAAAAAAAAGATTACTGGATCTCCCAACTAACATAAAGCTAATTACTAGGGGTTGTTGGTATTATGGATATGTTGCATTAGTTTTTTCAATTATGTCAACACTTATCAACACTTATCCTTCTGGAGATCTTTGGTTATCTTCACCGACAAGTTTAGTGACTTATGCACAGTCACTGGTATTTGGTTCATCGGCAGGTTATATTGTTCACCGGCACTGAGGATTACTTGTTATCATCTAGAGATAACTTGGTTATGTCAAAAACATGGTTTGGATATGTGGTTTTGATGATTTGGTTATTGGTCTAATCGGATTGACATATTTGTTGTTATCGGCAAATTGGTCTAGGTTATGGACCGACACATGTTACCTATTCCAGATTAGCACAACAAGTTATGGAGATGGTTTAATCAATTAATATTTTTGTTGAGCCAACATGATGCATCACATCATGACTTATGTGTAATAGATATTATTGTATTATTCTTAGTAAGCTGACCTACACATTTGGTCTTAGGTTTTGGTATATATGTAAGATCTCAATTGTGAGATTAATGTAGTAGTGGTATGTAATAAGGTATTAAGGTTGTGATATTTGGTATATTTGAATATAAGCAGAGCTACTCACGCAAACATCATTTCAAGATTCAAGGAAGGTTTGAAGAATACAATCAAAGCTTAACCGGTACTGAATCCAACATTGGATATGCTACTTTGAGTAGTACATTATTATTGGATTTAATCATCCAATTTTAGTTAGTGTGTCTCCCATCTTGTGATTGAGTGGTGAGCTCTAGGCAGCTGGCCTTTCTGCATGTGTAGACCCCATGTGTAAACACATATTATCTGCAGTAGTATCATTTGATTGTGGGTAAGGTTTCCCACCATGGTTTTTCGTCTTACAGGGTTTCCATGTACAAATCTCTGTGTTATGTGTTGTAGATATTGTTTCTCTTTCTGTTTCATGCATTAAGTTTTACCGATATTAATATTAATTGTTAATTTTCTTACTGACATCAAGTTTGGTTCACCAATATTAAGTATCAAGTTTGGTTAAGTTGTATTTGGGTTAAATTTATTTGACAACTGATTCACCCCCCCTCTCAGTTGCCTTTGGGTCCTAACAATTGGTATTAGAGATAAGTTCTCTTTTTGCAGAAGTTTAACAACTTGAGGAGATTCTATGACAACTAACTATTTCAGGAAGGACAGTCTGAAACTTGATGGAACTAACTATGGTATATGGAAGATCAGAATGGAGACACATCTGAATTGCATTGGAAAAGACATATGGGATGTTACACAGGATGGTTATGTTGGTCCTACACCAGGTCAACCTAATCCACCTACATTGGCTAAGGATCAAGAGAATGACTGCAAAGCAAGAGAAACACTTTTGACAACCTTATCAGATCAACAAATCATTGGATTATCAGACCGATCTATAGATAAAGCTATTTGGGATAAATTGGAGACATTGAATGAAGGAGATACCACTGTCAAAATTGCAAAAATGGAATGCTTTTGGGTCAGGTATGAAAATTTGAAAATGGAAGAAGATGAAAGAATTTTTTCTTTTATGGAAAGGGTTAATGAAATTATTTTGGGGATACAATATTGTGGAGGTTCCTTAAGTGAAGATGAAATTGTTTCTAAAGTTTTAAGAGCATTGCCACTGACATACAAAATGAAAGTAACTGCTATTAATGAGTTGAGAACCATGCCTAATACAACAGTATCTAGAGATTCCTTGGTTGGAAAACTTTCAGCATTTTAGCTTGAGGAATTTGGTCCTGTTGCTACAATTAAGACAAATTTAGCTTTCAAAGAATCATCATCTGCAACATCTTCATTATCAGCTAATAAATCTAATTGGAAAGCACTTTATGCAAGAGAACTTGAAGACATCGGGAGGGAAAATGAAGAACTTGAAGAGTTTGAAGCACTATTTGCAAGGAAAATTCCTAAAGGTCCTATTGGAAGTAAGTATGAAGGTAAATCACCTTTTAAATGTTTTAACTGTAATAAAATTGGTCATATGGCATCTAGATGTCCGGATAGACATGCAATATTGAGAGAAGAAGCCAAAAGAACATATAAGCCTAACCTTGAATATCAGTGATACAGATTCAAGAAAAATAGAGACAAATCTTGTTACTATGCTAATGAAAGAGTTATTGATGATTCTGATGAAGAACCACGAGACAATGGATGGGCTTTTGTTGCAATAATAGAAGATCAACCGATACCTACTGTTCCAATGGTAGAGTAGGCCCTGGCAGCTAAAATTGAAGAAAAGGATTAATGGATTATAGATTTTGGATGTTCACATCATATGAGTGGTGATAAAAGTAAATTCTTATCCTTTCAGGAATACAATGGAGGTCTAGTAAGATTTGGAGATGACAAAGCTTGTTTGATCAAAGGAAAAGACACGATATCTTTTGATGGTAAGCACAATACTGACAATGTTTATTATGTTGAAGGTTTGAAGCATAATCTTTTGAGTGTTGGACAATTAGTTGAAAAAGGGTTCCAGTTACAATTCAAAAATGGTAAATGCAAAATCATGAATAGAATTGGTTTGGAAATTGCAACCAGTAATCAGACTAGAGGTAATGTCTTTCATCTGAATAACATTGAAAAGACATGCTTGATTACACGCATTGATGAAAGTTGGTTATGGCATAAAAGACTCTGCCATGTAAATTTTGATTGCATTGTGAAGATTAGTTCATCTAAAAAAGTAAGAGATTTACCTAAGATTGTAAAGCCTCATAATCTGGTATGTAAGGAATGTCAACTGGGAAAGCAAGTTAGAGAAACTTTTAAGAGTATTTCTGAGAAAACCAATGATGTTCTCGATTTAAGTCAATTAATTGCAGTACCGGTAAATATTAATGCATGAAACAAAAAGACAATAACATCCACAACACATAACACCAATATTTGTACATGGAAACCCTGTAAGGGGAAAAACCACGGTGGGAAACCTTACCCACAATCAGATGATGCTACTATAGATAGTATGTGTATACAAATGGGGTCTGCACATGCAGAAAGGCCAAGTGCATAGAGCTCACTACTCAAACACAATTAGGAGTCACACTAACTACAATTGGATGGTTAAATCCAATAATGACGTACTGCTCAAAATAGCATCTTCATATGCTAGATTCAGTACTGGTGTAGTTCTGATATGCCTTCAAAAAAACCTTCCTTTAGCTTCAAATGATGTTTGTGTGTATAGCTTTACTTATTCTCACATATATCTTATTACAAATCCTTTTCCCAATCGCATATCGATCTTACAAATAAGATCTTACATATATATTATAACCTAAGACCAATTTTAGTAGGTCGTCTCTAAAAGATATTACAATAAAAGCAGTTTACAAGTAAATCAATAACCGATGCAATATCCAATTCAACATGTCGACTTAATGCATTTACAACATTGATAAATCATCTCCAAAGTGTGTCATGATGATCTAGAATAGATAATCCTATCAGTGCTTATTCTGGACCTATTTGTCGGTAACCACAAATATGCAAACACGAATATACCAATGAACAAATATCCAAGACAAAGTGTCCAAACGATGTCTTCAACATAACTAAGTGTTTTCCATGTCATTCCAAGTGCCCATGAACAATATATCCTGTCGGTGAACCAGATATCGATGACTGTGCATAAAGTCACTTGCTTGCCGGTGAACATTGCCAATCCTCCAAAGTGCCAAAGTTGATAAGTGTTAATAGGTGTTGACATCAATGACAAAACCATATCAACATATCCAGAATACCAACAATCTCCCCCTTTGGCATTGATGGCAACACAAGATGGAAAACCATGAAAGTGCCAAAATAGAAATGCCAAATACCAAAAACCAACAATCTCCCAAAAGAGATCATAACCAAAAATCAAAATTCAGATATAGAGAGTAATCAATCTCTCCCAAAGTAACAATCACTCCCCCTAGGAGTAACATGTGTTTTCCTTGTGTTTTTCATATCAATCTCTCCCCCTTTGACATCAAATGCCAAAGCCAATACAAAAACCAGGTTCAAATATAAAATACCAACCAATATAGTATACCAACTACTCCCCCTGAGAAGTAGCTCACCTCATCAAAGCCGGAGTAAAAGATTTCTCTGTTAATTCTTTCGATTGATGATAAACATCAACTGTCTAAGTCACTATTGGTGGGGGTATGACCCCAAGCTGATCTCTGAGATACTCAAAAGTCTCTTTAGGTAAAGGCTTAGTGAAAATATCTACAATCTGCTCTTTAGTATTCAAATAGACTAGTTTTACATCTTTTGCTTCAACATTCTCTTTTAGAAAATTCAATTTGATAGAGACATGTTTGGTTTTGAAATTTAGTACTGGATTCTTGGATATATCAATTGTTGTTGTGTTATCACAATAGATAGTTATAGGTTCCTTGCATTTTATCTTTATGTCCTTCAACATTTGCTTAAGCCATAATACCTATGTACAGTTAGTTGTTGTTGCAACATATTTGGATTCTGTTGTTGATAAAGATGTGCAACTTTGTTTCTTACTCAACCAAGAAATTAATATGCTTCCAAGAAAAAATGCTCTGCCGGTGGTGTTTTTTCTGTCATCCACATCTCCTGCCCAATTTGCATCTGTGTATGCACATAATTCAAAGTTTTCATCTCTAGGATACCATAAACCAAGATTTGTAGTGCCTTGTAAGTACCAAAAAATCCTTTTTACTATTGATTCATGATTTTCTTTAGGATTACTCTGAAATCTTGAAACAATACATACTCCATTCATAATATCAGGTCTTGTTTGTGTCAAATACAGTAGGCCTCCTATCATAGATTTGTACCTAGTCGAATTAACATGTGTAGATTCATCCCTTAGTGATAATTTGTCATTTGAAGTCATAGGTGTGCTTACCGGTTTAGAGTTTTCCATCCCAAATTTATTTAGTAACTCCTTTAAGTACTTAGATTGACTCAAGAATATACCTTTATCAGTCTATGAAATCTGCAATCCTAAAAAGAATTTTATCTCTCCAATCATAGACATTTCAAATTCTTGCTACATTTCAATAGAAAAGTCTTTACATAAACCATCTTCTCCTCCAAAGATTATATCATCAACAAAAACTTCTATAACCAAGATGTCATCATTAGTCACTTTATAGTATAAGTTGTTGTTAGCATTACCTTTAGAAAAACCAATCTTCAAAAGATATTTATCCAATCTAGCATACCAAGCTCTTGGAGCTTGCTTCAACCCATACAAAGCTTTCCTTAACTTGCAAACCATATCTTTGTTATCTGTCGAAGAAAATCCATCAGGTTGCTCAATGTAAACTTCTTCTTCAAGATCTCCATTTAGAAATGCACATTTAATATCCATTTGGTATACTTTGTAGTTCTTGTGTGCTACAAAAGCCAAGAATAATCTGACTGGCTCAATTCTAGCTACCGGTGTAAAGGTTTCATTGTAATCAATTCCTTCTTTCTGTGAATATCCCTTACACACTAGTCTTGCTTTATTTCTGATTACCTTACCATCTTCATTAAGTTTTTTCCTGAATACCCATTTTGTTCCAATTACATTTTTGTCTTTAGGCCGGGGAACTAATGTCCATGTGTTATTCTTTTCAATTTGTTCTAATTGTTCTTCTATGGATTTAATCCAGTGTTTATCTTCAGATGCCTCATTAATTGATGATGGTTCCATTTGAGAAATAAGACACACCTCTTCATTTTCCAATCTTCCTCTTGTCATAAATCCTTGATACTTGCTCTCAATTATTTGATTTTCAGAATGGTTCAATCTTACATACCGAGGTGTCTTCATTTGTTGTTGTTCTTCAGTTATAGTGGAATTTTCAGATGATACTGGTGTAATTGGATCTCCATTCTGTACCGGTGGGTTCAATGTAGGTTCATTTGTCAGTATATCTGTTGCCGGTTTAGAGTCTATATACCTTGAAGTTCCTATAAATTGTTCATCAATTTTCACATTTTTACTCTCAACAACTTTTTGCAATCTCTTGTTAAAACATCTATATGCTTTGCTCTTAGATGAATAACCAATAAATATTCATTCATCACTTCTAGGATCAAATTTGCCAATATACTCATCTCTCCTAATATAGCATTTACTTCCAAATATTCTGAAATATTTAAGACTAGGAGTAATGCCAAACCATAGTTCATGAGGGGTCTTACCGGTTTCACCTTTGATGTGAACTTTGTTGAATGTATAGACTGTTGTGGTTACTCCCTCTCTCCAATATACATGTGGTAGATTTTCTTCTGATAGCATACTTCTAGATGCATCCAAGATAGTTTTGTTTTTCCTTTCTACAACTCCATTCTGTTGTGTTGTCTGGGGCGCTGATAATTGTCTTCTGATTCCATTTACTTGACAGAATGTATTAAATTCCTTAGATGTAAATTCACCTCCTTGATCTAATCTCAGACATTTGATTTTCTTGCCCATTTCATTTTCTACAATCACCTTGAATAGTTTGAACTTCCAAAGTGCTTCTGATTTTTCTATGAGAAAAGTAACCCAACACATTCTAGAATAGTCATCAATGATTAGCATGAAATATCTTTCACCTTGTAAGCTTTTAGTTCTAGTTGGACCACATAAATAAGTATGAATTATGTCAAGAGCATTATTGGATTTTTCTGGAATACTTTTGAAAGATGCTCTAACTTGTTT
This sequence comes from Cryptomeria japonica, assembly GCF_030272615.1. NCBI lineage: Eukaryota > Viridiplantae > Streptophyta > Pinopsida > Cupressales > Cupressaceae > Cryptomeria > Cryptomeria japonica. The sequence goes on from NC_081410.1 coordinate 532,182,235, forward strand.
TCCAAATTGACATTCCTTACATACCGGATTGTGAGGTTTAACAATCTTAGGTAAATCTCTAACTGCCTTGGTAGTAGTGATTTTCACAATGCATTCAAAATTTACATGATAGAGTCTCTTATGCCATAGCCAAATTTTATCAATATGTGATCAAGCACGTCTTTTCACTATTATTCAAATGAAAGATGTTACCTCTAGTTTGATTACCGGTTGCAATTTCCAAACCAGTTCTGTTCAAAATTTTGCATTTCCCATTCTTGAATTGTAACTGAAATCCTTTCTCAATTAATTGACCAACACTCAAAATATTATTCTTTAAACCTTCAACATAGTAAACATTGTCAGTATTATGCTTACCATGAAGAGATATAGTACCTTTTCCTTTGATTAAACAAGCTTTATCATCTCCAAATCTTACTAGACCTTCATTATATTTTTGAAAAGTCAAGAATTTTCTTTTATCACCAGTCATATGATGTGAACATCCCGAATGAATGATCCATTCATCCTTGACTTCAATTTTAGCTATCAGGGCCTGCTCTACCAGTTGAACAATAGGAGCCAGTTGATCTTCTATTATAGAAACAAAGACCCATCCATTGTATACTGGATCCTCATCAAAATCATCAGTGACTCCTTCATCAGTAGGATAACAAGATTTATCTTTATTGTTCTTAAATCTATATCTTTGATATTCAGGGTTAGGCTTGTATGTTCTTCTAGCTTCTTCTCTTAGTCTAGCATGTCTATCAGGGCATCTTGAAGCCATATGACCAATCTTATTACAATTAAAACATTTAAAGGGTGCTTTACCTTCATACTTACTTCCAACTGGACCTTTGGGTATTTTCCTTGCAAATAGTACTTCAAGTTCTTCAAGTTCTCTTGCATAAAAGGATTTCTAATCAGATTTGTCAAATGATGGTGTAGATGATGTTGATGCCTTAAAAACTAAATCTGTCTTTTTAGTAGCAACAGGACCAAATTCCTCAATTTCAAAAGCTGAAAGTTTTCCAATCAATGTGTCTCTAGTTACTGATGTATTAGGCATTGTTCTTAACTCATTTATAGCAGTAACTTTCATTTTGTATGCCGATGAAAATCCTCTTAAAACTTTTGAAACAATTTCATCTTCACTTAAGGCTCCTCCACAACATTTAATACCCAAAACAATTTCATTAACTATTTCGATAAAAGCAGAAATCCTTTCATCTTCTTCAATTTTCAGATTTTCATACCTGACTCGGAAGCTTTCAAGTTTTGCGATTTTGACTATGGAATCTCCTTCATTCAATGTTTCTAGATTGTCCCAAATAGCTTTAGTAGTAGATCTATCTCATAATCCCATTATTTGCTGATATGATAATACACTCAAAAGTGATTCTCTTGCTTTGCAATCATTTTCTTCATCTTTTCCTAAGGTAGGTGGATTAGGCTAATTTTGAGTAGGAGTAGTATAGTCATTCATTATAACTTCCCAGATGTCCTTTCCAATGCAATTCAAATGTGTCTCCATCCTGATCTTCCATATCCCATAGTTGGTTCCATCAAGTTTAGGACTAGCCTTTGTGAAATAGTTAGAAAACATTGGATCTCCTCAAGCTGTTAAACTTTTGCAAAAAGAGGACTAAGCTCTGATACCAATTGTTAGGTCCTAGAGAAAACTGAGAGGGGGGGTGAATTAGTTGTCTAATAAATTTTAACCAAAAATAACTTATCCAAACTTAATGCTTAATACCGGTAAACCAAACTTTATGCCGGTAGACAGTTTATCAGTTAATTGCAGTACCGGTAAATATTAATGCATGAAACATAAACACAATAACATACACAACACATAACACCAATATTTGTATGTGGAAACCCTGTAAGGGGAAAAACCTTGGTGGGAAACCTTACCCACAATCAGATGATACTACTGTAGATAGTATGTGTATACAAATGGGGTCTACACATGCAGAAAGGCCAAGTGCCTAGAGCTCACTGCTCAAACACAAATAGGAGTCACATTGACTATAATTGGATGGTTAAATCCAATAATGACGTGCTGCTCAAAATAGCATCTTCATATGCTGGATTCAGTACTGGTGTAGTTCTAATATGCCTTCAAAAATACCTTCCTTCACCTTCAAATGATGTCTGTGTGTATATCTCTGCTAATTCTCACATATATCTTCTTACAAATCCTTTTCCCAATCGCATATCGATCTTAGAAATTAGATCTTACATATATACCATAGCCTAAGACCAATTTTAGTAGGTCCGCTCTAAAAGATATTACAATAAAAACAATTTATAAGTAAATCAATAACCGATGCAATATCCGATTCAACATGTAGGCTTAATGTATTTACAACATTGATAGAACATCTCCAAAGCGTGTCATGCTGATCTAGAATAGATAAGCTTGTCGGTGCTTATTCTGGACCTATTTGCCGGTAACAACAAATATGCAAACATGAATATACCAATGAACAAATCTCCAAGACAAAGTGTCCAAATGATGTCTTCAACATAACCAAGTGTTTTCCATGTCATTCCAAGTGCTGGTGAACAATATATCCTATCGATGAACCAGATACTGGTGACTATGCATGAAGTCACTTGCTTGTCGGTGAACATTTCCAATCCTCCAAAGTGCCAGAGTTGATAAGTGTTAATAAGTGTTGAAATCAATGACAAAACCATATCAACATATCCAAAATACCAACAAGAATAAGTATCAAGGAGTTATGACAAGAGGAAGACTGGCAAATGAAGAGGTATGTTTAATTTCTCAAATTGAGCCAGCATCTGTAATTAAGGCATGTGAAGATAACTATTGGATTAAGGCTATGGAAGATGAATTGGAACAAATTGAAAAGAACAATACATGGACCAGACTAAAAATAAAAATGTAATTGGAACTAAATGGGTATTCAGAAATAAACTTAATGAAGATGGTAAGGTAATCAGAAACAAAGAAAGATTAGTTTGTAAGGGATATTCACAGAAAGAGGGAATTGATTACAAAGAAACCTTTGCACCGGTAGCTAGAATTGGGGCAGTCAGATTATTTCTTGCATTTGCAACACACAAAAACTATAAAGTATATTAAATGGATGTTAAATGTGCATTTCTGAATGGTGATCCTGAAGAGGAAGTTTACATTGAACAACTTGATGGATTTTCATTGACAAATGATAAGGATATGGTTTGCAAATTAAGAAAATCTTTATATGGATTGAAACAAGCTCCTAGAGCTTGGTACGCTAGATTGGACAAATATCTTATGAAGCTTGGTTACACTAAAGGTAATGCTGACAACAACTTATATTTTAAAGTGACTAATGAAGACATTTTGGTTATTGAATTTTTTGTTGATGACATCATTTTTGGAGGAGAAAATGGTTTGTGTAAAGACTTTTCTAACAAGATGCAGGAAGAATTTGAAATGTCTATGATTGGGGAGATAAAATTCATTTTAGGATTGCAGATTTCATAGACTGATAAAGGTATATTCTTATGTCAATCAAAGTATTTGAAGGAATTATTTAGGAAATTTGGTATGGAAAACTCTAAACCGGTAAGTACTCCTATGACTACAATTGATAAACTATTATTGAAGGATGCTTCAACTCATGTTAATCCAACAAGATACAAATCTATGATTGGAGGTTTACTGTATTTGACACAAAAAAGACCTGATATAATGAATGCAGTGTGTATTGTTTCAATATTTTAGAGTAATCCTAGAGAAAATCATGAATCAATAGTGAAAAGGATTTTTTGGTATTTACAAGGCACAACAAATCTTGGTTTATGGTATCCTAAAGATGAAAACTTTGAGTTATGTGCATACACTGATGCTAATTGGGTAGGAGATGTAGATGAAAAAAAGAGCACCACTAGTGTGGCATTCTTTCTTGGTAGCAAATTGATTTCATGGTTGAGCAAGAAATAGAGTTGTACATCATTATCAACAATAAAATCAGAATATGTTGCAGCAGCAACCAATTGTACTCAGGTATTATGGATTAAGAAAATGTTGAAGGACATAAAGGTAAAATGTAAAGAACCTATAATCATCTATTGTGATAATACAACAACAATTGATATATCTAAGAATCTGGTATTTCACTCTAAGACTAAACATGTTTCTATCAAATACAATTTTTTGAAAGAGAATGTTGAAGCAAATGAAGTGAGACTGGTTTATGTGAATACTAAAGAGAAGATTGCAGACATCTTTACTAAGACTTTGCCTAAGGAAACTTTTGAATATCTCAAAGAGCAGCTTGGGGTCATACACTCACCAGTAGAGACTTAGATAGTTGATGCTTTGTTAGGACCCAAAGGAAACTCAGAGGGGGGGGGGGTGAATCAGTTGTCTATTAATTTCAACCCAAATATACTTTAACCAAACTTAATGTCGGTAAAGAGATTAGTAGTTAATAATAGTATCGGTGAAACTTAATGCATGAAACAGAAAGAGAAACAATATCCACAACACATAACACATATATTTGTACCTAGAAACTCTTTAAGGGGAAACACGACGGTGGGAAACCTTACCCACAATCAAATGATACTACTACAGATAGTATGTGTATACAAATGGGCATGGAGATAGGCCAGCTTCCTAGAGCTCACTACTCAATCACAATATGAGAGTCACACTGACTACAATTGGATGATTAAATCCAATGATAATGTATTGCTCAAAGTAGTATCTCCAATACTGGATTCAGTACCGGTTAAGCTCTGATTGTCTCCTTCAAACCTTCCTTTAATCTTCAAATGATGTCTACATGAGTAGCTCTTCTTATATTTGCATATACTAAATATCAAAACCTTATAATACCTTATCTCATCTCCTATATTAATCTCACAATTGAGATCTTACATATATACCAAAACCTAAGACCAAATGTGTAGGTCGGATTACTGAGATTAATAAAATAAAATCTATTACAAGTAAGTCAAGATGTGATGCATCATGCTGGCTCAACAACAATATTAATTGATTAAACCATCTCCATAACCTGTCATGCTGATCTGGAATAGTGACAGCAAATATGTTAAACTGAATAGACCAATAACCAAATCTCCAAAACCAAGTGTCTGAACCATGTCTTCGACATAACCAAGTGATCTCTAGATGATAACAAGTCATCCTTAGTCTCGATGAACAATATAACCCATCGGTGAACCAGATACCAGTGACTGTGCATAAGTCACCGAGTCTTGCAGGTGAACATAATCAAAGATCTCCAAAAGGATAAGTGTTGATAAGTGTTGACATCAATGACAAAACCAATGCAACATATGCATAATACCAACAATCTCCCCCTTTGGCATTGATGGCAACACAAGATGGAAAAACCATCTAAGTGCCAAAGCAAAAATGCCAAAAACCAAAAATCAACAATCTCCAAAATAGGTCAATACCAGAAATCAAAATACAAATGCAGAGAGTAAAAATCTCTCCTAAAATGAATAGTCTCTCCCCAAAGGATAATGTTTTTCCATAGATATCTCTCCCCCTTTGACATCAAATACCAAAGAAATACAAATAACAGATACAACCAGTTCATAGAACCAATTACAAATACTAACTTATCCAACTACTCCCCCTGAGAATTACCTCTCCTCCATCAAAGCCAGAAAAAGGTTTCTCTGTAAATTTTGTTGGTTTGATGCCAAGCATTAATTGTCTAAGTCTCTATCAGTGAGTGTATGACCCCAAGCTTCTCTCTGAGATATTCAAATGTTTCCTTAGGCAAAGGCTTAGTAAAGATGTCTGTAGTTTGCTCTTTAGTAGTCACATAAACCAATCTTACTTCTTTTGCTTCTACATTCTCTTTCAGAAAATTGTATTTGATAGAAACATGTTTAGTTTTAGAGTGAAATACCGGATTCTTAGATATATAAATTGTTGTTGAATTATCACAATAGATGATTATAGATTCTTTGCATTTTAACTTTATGTCCTTCAACATTTGTTTAACTCATAATACCTAAGTACAATTGGTTGCTACTGCAACATATTCTGATTATGTTGTTGATAATGATGCACAACTCTGTTTCTTGCTCAACCATGAAATCAATTTGCTACAAAGAAAGAATGCCCCGCCGGTGGTGCTCTTTCTGTCATCTACATCTCCTACCCAATTTGTATCGGTGTATGCACATTAATCAAAATTTTCATCTTTAGGATGCCATAAACCAAGATTTGTTGTGCCTTGTAAATACTGAAAAATCCTTTTTACTGCTGATTCATGATTTTCTCTAGGATTACTCTAAAATATTGAAACAATACACACTACATTCATTATATCAGGTCTTGTTTGTGTCAAATACAGTAAACCTCCACTCATAGATTTGTATCTTATCAGATTAACAGGAGCTGAATCATCTTTCAATGATAGTTTATCAGTTGTAGTCATAGGAGTACTTACCGGTTTAGAGTTTTCCATACCAAATTTCTTCAGTAATTCCTTCAAATAATTTGATTGACATAAAAATATACCTTTATCAGTCTGAGAAATCTTTAATCTTAAAAATAATTTTATCTCCCCAATCGTAAGCATTTCAAATTCTTCCTGCATCTTGTTAGAAAAGTTTTTAAACAATCCATATTCTCCTCCAAAAATGATGCCATCACCAAAAACTTCAATAACCAAAATGTCTTCATTAGTCATTTTGAAGTATAAGTTGTTGTCAGCATTACCTTTAGTGTAACCAAGTTTCATAAGATATTTGTCCAATCTAGCATACCAAGTTCTAGGAGCTTGCTTCAATCCATATAAAGCTTTCCTTAACCTGGAAACCATATCTTTATCATTTGTTAATTAAAATCCATCAGGTTGTTCAATGTAAACCTCCTCTTCAAGATCACCATTTAAAAATGCACATTTAATATCCATTTGATATACTTTATAGTTTTTGTGTGCTGCAAATGAAAGAAATAATCTGACTACATCAATTCTAGCTACCAGTGCAAAGGTTTTATTGTAATCAACTCCCTCTTTCTATGAATATCCCTTACACACTAGTCTTGCTTTGTTTCTGATTACCTTACCATCTTCATTAAGTTTATTTCTGAATACCCATTTAGTTCCAATTACATTTTAATTTTTAAGCCAGGGAACCAATGTCTATGCATTGTTCTTTTCAATTTGTTCCAATCCATCTTCCATAGCCTTAAGCCAATGTTTATCTTCACATGCCTCAGTGAGAAATGCTGGTTCAATTTGAGAAATTAAACATACCTCTTCATTTTCCAGTCTTCCTCTTGTCATAACTCCTTGATACTTACTCCCAATTATCTAACTTTCAGAGTGATTCAATCTTACATACCTAGGTGTGTTCACTTGCAGTTGTTCTTCAGTCACTGTGGAATTCTCTGATGATGCCAGTGTGACTAGATCAACATTTTATACCGGTGCATTCGGTATAGGTTCATTTGTGATTATCTAAACTATCAGTTCAGAATCCATAGACCTTGAATTTCTTCTAAAATGTTCATCAATCTTCACATTTGCACTCAATGATTTTTTGCAATCTCTTATTAAAACATCTAGATGCTTTGCTTTTAGATGAATACCCAAGAAATATTCCTTCATCACTTCTAGGATCAAATTTACCAATATACTCATCTCTCCTAATGTAACATTTGCTTCCAAATATTCTGAAGTACTTAAGAGTAGGAATATTACCAAACCATAGTTCATAGGGTGTCTTACCAGTTTCACCTTTGATGTGAACTCTGTTGAAAGTGTAAACCGATGTATTCACCGCTTCTCTCTAATACACATGAGGTAGATTTTCTTCTGATATCATGCTTCTAGCTACATCCAAAATAGTTCTATTCTTCATTTCCACAACTCCATTTTGTTGAGGTGTCTGAGGTGTTGATAGGTGTCATCTTATTCCATTCACTTCACAAATGTATTGAACTCCTTATATGTAAATTCACCTCCTTGATCTGATCTTAAATATTTGATTTTCTTGCCAGTTTCATTCTCTACAAGTGCCTTGAATAATTTGAATTTTCAAAAAGCTTCTGATTTCTCCTTGAGAAAAGTAACCTAACACATTCTATAATAATCTTCAATGATTAGCATAAAGTATCCATCTCCCTGTAGACTTCTTGTTCTTTCCAGACCACATAAGTCAATGTGAATTAAATCAAGAACGTCATTGGTTTTCTCAGAAATTCTCTTAAAATTTATTCTAACTTGTTTTCCCATTTGACATTCCTTACATACCAGATTATGAGGTTTTACAATCTTAGGTAAATCCCTTAATGCCTTAGATGAACTAGTCTTCACAATGCAATCAAAATTTACATGACAGAGTATTTTGTGGCATAACCAACTTTCATTAATGTGTGCAAGTAAGCATGTCTTTTCAATGTTATTCAAATGAAATATATTACCTCTAGTCTGATTATCGGTTGCAATTTCCAAACCAATTCTATTCATGATTTTGCATTTACCATTCTTGAATTGTAACTGAAATCTTTTTTAAACTAATTGACCAACACTCAAAAGATTGTTCTTCAAACCTTGAACATAATAAACATGGTCAGTATTGTGCTTACCATCAAAAGATATAGTGCCTTTTCCTTTGATCAAACAAGCTTTGTCATCTCCAAATCTTACTAGACCTCCATTGTATTCCTGAAAAGATAAGAATTTACTTTTATCACCAGTCATATGATGTGAACATCTAGAATCTATAATCGAATCATCCTTTTCTTCAATTTTAGCTGCTAGGGCCTACTCTACTAGTGGAACAGTAGGTGTTGGTTGATCTTCTGTTATTGCAAAAAAATCTCATCCATTGTCTCCTGGTTCTTCATCAGAATCATCAGTAACTCCTTCATCACCATAGTAACACGATTTGTCTCTATTTTTCTTGAATTGGTATCTCTGATATTCAGGGTTAGGCTTATATATCCTTTTAGCTTCTTCTCTTAATCTTGGATGTTTATCCGGACATCTAGATGCCATATGACCAATTTTATTATAGTTAAAACATTTAAAAGGTGTTTTACCTTCATACTTACTTCAAATAGGACCTTTAGGCATTTTCCTTGCAAATAGTGCTTCAAGCTCTTCAAGTTCTTCATTTTCGCTCGTGATGTCTTCAAGTTCTTTTGCATAAAGTACTTTCAATTCAGATTTATCAGCTGATGACGATGATGCTTTGAAAGCTAAATTTGTCTTAGTTGAAGCAACATGACCAAACTCCTCAAGCTCAAATGCTGATAGTTTTCCAACCAAGGTATCTCTAGACACTGATGTATTAGGCATGGTTCTCAACTCATTAATAGCAATTACTTTCATTTTGTATGCTGGTGGCAATGCTCTTAAAAATTTAGAAATAATTTCATCTTCACTTAAGGAACCTCCACAACATTGTATTCCCAAAACAATTTCATTAACTCATTCCATAAAAGCAAAAATTCTTTCATCTTCTTCCATTTTCAAAAGTTCATACTTGACTCAGAAGCATTACAATTTTGTAATTTTGATAGTGGAATCTCCTTCATTCAATGTCTCCAATTTATCCCAAATAGCTTTAGTAGTAGATTGGTCTAATAATCCCATGATTTTCTGATCTAACAAGGTGCTCAAAAGTGCTTCTCTTGCTTTGCAATCATTCTCTTGATCCTTACGCAATGTAGGTAGATTAGGTTGATTTGGTGTAGGACCAACATAACCATTTAGATGAGTCTCTTCCAATGCAATTTAGATGAGTCTCCATTATGATCTTCCATATATCATAGTTAGTTCCATCAAGTTTCGGACTGTCCTTCCTAAAATAGTTACTTGCCATATATCTCCTCAAGTTGTTAAACTTCTGCAAAAAAGAGGACTAGGCTTTGATACCAATTGTTAGGACCTGTAGGCAATTGAGAGGGGGGGCTGAATTAGTTGTCTATTAATTTCAACCCAAATATACTTTAACCAAACTTGATACTTAATACCGGTAAACCAAACTTAATGTCGGTAAACAGATTAGCAGTTAATAACAGTACCGGTGAAACTTAATGCATGAAATGGAAAGAGAAACAATATCCACAATACATAACAAAGATATTTGTATGTGGAAACCCTATAAGGGAAAAAACCATGGTGGGAAACCTTACCCACAATCATATGATACTACTACTGATAGTATGTGTATACAAATGGGTTCTGCACATGCAGATAGGCCAACTACCTAGAGCTCACTGCTCAATCACAATATGAGAGTCACATTACCTACAATTGGATGATTAAATCCAATGATAATGTACTGCTCAAAGTAGCATCTCTTATGATGGATTCAGTACTGGTTATGCTTTGATTGTCTCCTTCAAACCTTCCTTGAATCTTCAAATAATGTTTGCATGAGTAGCTCTACTTATATTTGCATATACCGAATATCACAACCTTATAATACCTTATCTCATCTCCTATATCAATCTCATAATTGAGATCTTACTTATATACTAGAACCTAAGACCAAATGTGTAGGTCGGCTTACTAAGAATAATATAATAAAATCTATTAAAAGTAAGTCAAGATGCGATGCATCATGTCGGCTCAACAACAATATTAATTGATTAAACCATCTCCATAACGTGTTGTGCTGATCGGGAATACATAACGCTTGCCGGTCCATAACCAAGACCCATTTTCCAGTAACAAAAAATATGTTAAACTGATTAGACCAATAACCAAATCTCCAAAACCAAGTTTCCAAACCATGTCTTCAACATAACCAAGTGATCTCGAGATGATAACAAGTCATCCTCAGTGTCGGTGAACTAGATACCGGTGTCTATGCATAAGTCATTGAGTCTTGTCGGTGAACATAACCAAAGATCTCCAGAAGGATAAGTGTTGACATCAATGACAAAACCAATGGAACATATCCATAATACTAACACGCTTGGCATCAAACCGACAAAATTTATAGAGAAACCTTTTTCTGGCTTTGATGGAGGAGAGCTACTTCTTAGGGGGAGTAGTTGGATATGCTAGTATTTGTCATTGGTTCTATGAACTAGTTGTATCTGGTATTTGTATTTCTTTGGCATTTGATGTCAAAGGGGGAGAGATATCTATGGAAAAAAAAATTATCCTTTGGGGAGAGATTATTTATTGAGGGAGTGATTATACAAATGCAGAGATGATTTGTATTTTGATTTTTGGTATTGATCTATTTTGGAGGTTGTTGGTTTTTTGGTTTATTGGAATTTCTTCTTTGGAACTTAGATGGTTTTTCTATCTTGTGTTTCCATCAATGCCAAAGGGGGAGATTGTTGGTATTATGGATATGTTGCATTATTTTTGTCATTGATGTCAACACTTATCAACACTTATCCTTTTGGAGATCTTTGGTTATGTTCAGTGGCAAGTTCAATGACTTATGCACAGTCACTGGTATTTGGTTCACTGATATGCTATATTATTCACTGACACTGAGGATGACTTGTTATCATCTGGAGATCACTTGGTTATGTCAAAGACAAGGTTTGGATACGTGGTTTTGATGATTTGGTTATTGGTCTAATCGGGCTAACATATTTGTTGTTATCGATAAAATGGTCTAGGTTATAGATCAACAAGTGTTATCTATTCTAGATCAGCACAACATGTTATGGAGATGGTTTAATCAAATAATATTGTTGTTGAGATGACATGTTGCATCACATCTTGACTTACTTGTAATAGATCTTATTGTATTATTCTTAGTAAATCGACCTACACATTTGGTCTTAAGTTTTGGTATATATATAAGATCTCAATTGTGAGATTAATTTAGTAGTGGTATGTAATAAGGTATTAAGGTTGTGATATTCGGTATATACGAATATAAGTAGAGCTACTCACATAGACATCATTTGAAGATTGAAGAAAGGTTTGAAGAAGACAATCAGAGCTTAACCAGTACTGAATCCAGCATTAGAGATGCTACTTTGAGGAGTACATTATTATTGGATTTAATCATTCAATTGTAGTCAGTGTGACTCCCATCTTGTGATTGAGTAGTGAGATCTAGGCAGCTGGCCTTTTTGCATGTGCAGACCCCATTTGTAAACACATACTATATGCAGTAGTATCATTTAATTGTGGGTAAGGTTTCCCACCATGGTTTTTCCCCTTACAGGGTTTCCACGTACAAATATTTGTGTTATGTGTTGTAGATATTGTTTCTCCTTTTGTTTCATGCATTAAGTTTCACTGGTATTAATATTAAATATTAATCTTCTTATCGACATCAAGTTTGGTTCACCGGTATTAAGTATCATGTTTGGTTAAGTTGTATTTGGGTTAAATTTATCTGACAACTGATTCACCCCCCCCTCTGAGTTGCCTCCAAATCCTAACAAAGGCTACAATCCTTGAATAAGACATATTACACATCCACAAACCTTATCTAAAATTTGCATAGAAAAATACATAACCAAAATAATCTGCCAACAAAAACATTAATCATTCTGCTGGATGTCCTGCTTCCTTACTGGACCTCACCAGACTCAATCAATATTCACTCAATCTTCAAGAATGGTGAAAACATGAACCGTGGATGAAAATTATAATATGAGTTGCCATCATTGACAATATCTCAACATGCGTATAGTTTCTCTGGCTAACAATCTCCCCCTTTGGCATTGATTGAAACACTTGGTGAAAAATGACTAAGGGTCAGTCCAAAAAGAAAAATTTATACACTAGCACCAAAAATATGACTACTTGACTCCAAAATTCAATAACTCCCCCTAAGATCAATATTTTTCACATATCTACTCCCCCCCTTTGACATCAATGGCAAAGGCAGAGTTTCAGAATCCAAAAATTCAAACCAAAAACGCTACATACATATGTACATGGTTACAAAAATTAGAAAATATCTACATAATAAATTTCTTAGGGAGTTTAGATGGCTATCTCAGCTCTTCTTAAGACTCTCCATCATATTTATGATCCCACTCAGAAAGTATGCAAGTGCCTCTACTGATCTTAGACTAGATGGCTCTAAGGATTTCATGGCAGCTTGAGCATCTTCCAAACCACTAAGCATAATGTCCATTTTAGGAGTGATAAGGCTCATAAGTTCACTAAATTGACCAATTATTTTCTCCTTTTCCTAATTAAAACTCCTGATTTTCTCAATCAAAGATATTACTTGTTTTTCATGACTGCTCAGGGAGATGATAATGGATCAAATGACTGAGATAATTTGACAAGTTGATCCTCATGTGCTTTAATCTTACTCTCAATATCCTGAGTAAACTTGAATAGCTTTAAACATGACTTATAGATATTTCCACCCTCAAACAATGCATCTTGAAAGCCTTTTATACAACCATCTAGTCTGACTCTATCATCTACAACCATATTCTTTAGTGTTTGAAACCTTCTAGCATAGAATTCATTGCAAACCTTTTCTTTAGTAGATTTTTTAAATGATTGAAAGTGATTGTCCACAAAATTGATTAGGCTTCTTAGATTACTAGATGGAGTATCTAATAAGTCCTTCTAAAATGAAGGCATGAGTTTCTCTAATACACTAGATGCCAAAATGATCAACTCAATATTCTCTGAACATGATTTTTCCAAATCTTCACGGGCTTTGGCTTGAGAAAATGTAGCTAATTTAAGCACCTAAATAGGGGAAAAAGAAGCAAGGTTGATGGGGCCTTGAGTGAATTTTGGATCCTCTGCATAGATCTACTTCCCCTTTAACGGATCCTTAGTGTCTCTTACCTCAGTCACAACCTTAACTTTTGACTCTTCCTAAACTACAATCTCCTCCGAGTTTGCATTCTTGTCATCGAGTAGAGGATCATCAACCTTATTTGCATCAGTATTATCCTTAACTCCTTCAACTTTAGCTTCTTCTGGGATTGATTTCTCAACATCTTCCTGAGATTTATTAGGTATCACCTCATATTGATTCTCCAATAGAATTTCCTTCAAAATTTGTTCAGTTTCTTTTCTAACTTCATCACTTTTACCAAACAAAATTTTATATTCTCTCTTCTTGCTTCTGAATTTTTCTTTGTTCTCAGCAAGAATCCTGTCAACTTCTTCCTTGGCCATTTCAAGACAGAGTTGGACCAACACATATTCCCTTATCCTTTCCTCTTCTTGTTATGATAACCAGTGGACAACTAAGAGGGGGGGTGAATCAATTGTCAATAGATTATATCAATTAATCCACTTAATAACCTTTAACTAGAGCATATAAATATTAAATACCAGAATAGTAGAAACATTGGTAGAAGCAGATGCCGATAAACAATACAACTTAACAATGAAACGGATAATAAACACAATGCAACCATACCACATAACACCATGATTTGTACGTGAAAAACCCGATAAAGGGAAAAACTACGGTGGGAAGCCTACCCATAGTCAGATGATACTTTTGCAGAAAGTATGTGATACAATGAGGGACCTACATATGTAGGAAGGCACACTGCCTAGAGCATACTGCTCATTAAAAAAGAGTCTCACTGACTATAGAGAGGTTATAACCACCTCAAGATAATTGGACAATAATCCAAAAGAATGAACTACTAGAGATAGCATCTACCATGCCTGATTATAGTCTAGGTTGAGCTCAATACTAGAGGCCTTTGACCTCTTACATAAATCCAATTTGATCTTCAATGATTGACCAAATGTCCTTCACATATGATATTTTATTTCATGACCACGACATGATCTACAATGAGATCCTACATAAATTTATACCAACCCTAAGGCCTAAACCAATTAGGTCATCCAACTAAAAGATATTACAATAAGATCGTTACACACATCCATATTACAATGATATGCCATGTTGGCTTTAGACCAAAACAAAATTAACCAATCCATAAATCATCCTAGTAACGTGTAGAGAAAACATTAACATGATACTAGTCCATAACCTAGATAGGCACCGGACCTATTCTGGGTCCACCACGCCAAAGTGATGTCTCCAACCAATTGAGGCTCAATCAAGGATCACCTTTAGCATCCTAAATTCCATCTAGAAGCCACACCAACACCACTTATGCATCCTGTCAAAGATTCTTAGTAAAAGTTATGTCGGTAAAACCTTAAACCCTTATCGGTATAGGCTTACTAGAGTGTATGATAGAATCCGATCACCAAGTCAATACCAACTAACCAAAATATATTTTAGGAACATGTAATACATAAAATCAAACATACTCCATTGATCCAAACATGCCGGAAGTGTCCAACAGATAGTCCCTTCTATCGGTAACACTAGATCCTCTGTCGGTAACCAAAACTCATCTATCTGTAACCAACCATAATAGTTAGTGTTGACATTAATGACAAAACATCAATGCAACACACAATCAATTCCTCCATAATGCCAACAATCTCCCCATAATCAATTCTTCCAACACTTCAATCCTAGATGTTTCTTTACTCATGTCTAGAATGTCATATAAACTTCAAGGAATCTTTTACATTATCTCAATTAAAGCTCTATTATATTTATTTAGATATTAAATTATTGCCTCTTCTATGGTTCTCTTTCTAACATCATCCAATAGATCATAATACTTAGAAATAGGTTCCTGCACACACATTTTCAGTACTTTATCGGCTATTTGTGGAGGTGGAAATAACCAAAACAGGGGTTTGACTAATGCAAAATCCTATATAGCCACCCAAATCTTCCCTTTTCAGTTGCAGGTGCAAGAATAGGTACCCGGAGGTAGTTTCAGATTAGGAAAAGGCATAAGAACCACCCATAAGTCTCAAATTTATAGAAAAATGTCAAGGATAGGGGTGTGGCACCCTATTCCTAGGCAAGATAGTGGTGTGGTGCTATGGTCCTCCTTAGAATCAGGTTTCAGGTTCAGGACCTTCAAATTTCATCTTTCCAGTTACAACTCTCTATCAGATTCTTAGGGACAGTGGCATGGCACCCTAGTCCTGGTTTGTTTGGCTCAGTTTGCAGTATCAGGTATGTGGGCAATTGGCACTCATTGGATTCATATGTTGTCATTGATGGAAAAAATATTCTTTAGAAGTCATACACCTACATATACTGTCATTAGGAGGAATACACCAATAGATACTAACATTAGAGTATTCAAGGTCACAACCGGTACTGACACCGACACAAGCACCGGCATTGGCACCAACATCCAACACTTCAGTGAAGCCGACATTAGTCTGGGATCCGAAGGAAGCTTCTTAATCTTGAGGAGTCCCTAGTAGATGTGATCACTATATTTACTGCTCATTGGGGTTCTCACCTTTATGATTACATAGATGATCTTGAGAAGCCTTCAAATCGTGTCATTTGGAAGAAGCCAACTCTACTCCCAATCTCCCTGGGTCAAAAGGTAAAATTTTCTTTGATTCTCAAGAACCACATTATCTTTATCTCTAATGGTTTGGACAAATTGATATGGTGCCCTGCAAATAATGGAAAGTACTCTATCAAGGAAGGGTATAAGGAAATTCATCAAATATCTGTTAATCCTATTCACAAAGAGCCTACAATTTTTGTTGGAACAATAGTGTTCTTCCCAAGGCAGGGATGTTTGCTTGGATTGCTCTACATAAGAGAATACTCACCAGTGAGAGACTTGTTAAATTGAATATTGCACATCCATTTGCTTGTGTACTTTGTGGTGAACACTGTGAAACATTAGATCATCTCCTCCTCCAATGTGATTTTGCTCACTATTGTTGGATGTTTGTGCTTGATAAGCTTTCCTTTAGCACCCCTCTTCCAGATAATGTATGGGATTTGATCCAGTCATGGCCAGCCTTATACTCATCCTCTCTTTTTGCATATATTTGGAAAGTAATTCCATCCATAGTAGTATGGTCACTTTGGTGGGAAAGAAATAAGCATATTTTTAGAAAGCAAACATCTCCTCTTTTTGATGTTTTTAATTATATTGAAAAATCAGTATTAGAACTAGTTAATGCTCATGTTTCAAATCAATTCAATTCAAATAGGGAATTTACTTCTTGGGATGTTCAAGTTATTAATTGCTGTAAGGGCATCTCTATTCCTGTATCACCTTGTCTTCTGAGAGTGAGAACTAGTAAAATTAATAGAAATAAAGTGAAATGGTGTCCTCCAGATTCAATGCATTTCAAATTAAATTTTGATGGCTCCTCTAAAGGAAACCCAGGTGATGCAGGGATAGGAGTATGCATAAGGGATTACACAGGATGTGTTTTTTCTTTGAAATATTCTTTTATTCCACCAGGTACTAACAACTTTGCAGAGGCATATACTTTACTTGAAGGTATTCTACTAGTAAAAGAACCAAACATCTCTTATATTCACATTGAAGGCGATTAAGCTATTATTATCAACACTTGCATAAAGAGAAATATTGATAATTGGTAGATAAGATAATTACTTGAACAAGCATGGACACTAACTGATACATTTAAAAACTTTACCATTTCACATGTGTATAGAGAAGGGAATCGGGTTGCAGATCATTTGGCAAATATGGGAAGTTCCAAGGAGGAACTTAATATGATGGGTCCGAATTGTGATTTTGATTCTTATCCAATTCTTAAGGGGAAAATTTTGGAGGATATGGGTACAGGATAATATTACATATAGCTATGTTGTGGTCTTTTTCATAATGATATAAATTGGTATGTGTGGTATTATAAGTGCATGCTCCTATGGTATTATAAGTGCACGCTCCTATGCTTTTGTTGTATTTGTGTATTGTGAAGGGGTGTCAATTTGAGAAGCGTGCTGGATTGTAAGTTGGATAAATGTATAAGTGAGATAGATTGTGGACTGCTATCTAAATGTGTACAACTCTCATGATGTTTTGGTTCGGACTGCATCTTGTTCAATATATTCTAGAAAGCATTCGATACTGGGGGATGTTTTATGGCATTCGATATTCTGGACATTATAAGATATTATATTTTTTGGCATATTTGACATTTAAATCTCACAACCTTTCTATGTATTGTAGAGAAAGGTGTTACTACTTAGCAAGTTGCCATTAGTTTTATGTTCAAAGTTATTCTATTCACTCTAGTCAGTTATCTCTACTGAGATATTCAGTCGGTATGACCAGTCCAGTCGGTTATTAAAGAAAGTAGTCTCAGAACGTAGTATACACTGAGTTGTCTACTGAGTATCATTCTATGTCTACCGAGTAGCAAAGATGACACACTGAGTTGTTATACACCGAGTGAAACGTGTTACCAGATTCATTGGACCTAGAGATACATATGAAAATGTGTTACAAGATTGAGGAACATCTAACCATAATCAAATTGGAAATTGCACTTAAAGATTGTGTATGATTTTGAGGTAATCTAACCAGCGAATAATTTGCATGGTTATTCATTTGATAAAACATGTTTGTAAGATCAAAGCAATGAATGGATCACCGTCATAAGAGATCTATTTATACAGCATGAGTTAAGAATTAAAAAGGTGTGTGTGCATGAGTGTAAGAAGACTATTATAGAGACACAAAGGTCATCGAGAAGGTTTTCAGAGAACAGTCGAAGAATGGAGTAAACAGAAGGGTTTACCGAGTTACTATATGGGTTACCGAGGTATGCTATAAGCAAGGTAATAATATTCTGAGCACATAGAATCTGCTATAACATTCCAGATGTAAAGTTGTAGATATTTGTAATGATTTTATTGTAATATTTTGAAGTTGTAAGAGAAACCTTTAATAGGGTAAAAGACTCTAATCAAGTCTATAAATTGTAAAGCCTCTAACTAGGTGCAACATTTAGTTTAAGTGTTGTGAAATCCTTTAGCAAGGTAGATCTAATAGATCTTGATACTCCTAACAGGGTAAGCTACCAGAAATAGCTAAACATGTAGCTCTAACCAAGCACTCTTTATTATTGTAGTAGTGAAGTTGTGGGTGCCATCCCCATTGCAGTTTTTCTCTCTAACCAAGAGTTTCTGTGTAACCAAAATATATGTGTTATGGAGTGAATCATGTATGATTGTTATCTATTTGTTTTAGCTTTATATTATGTTACCGCACTATTCAATTTATGCATAATAGTAAAGTTATTGTTGAAGAAAAGTTTTGGAGTATTGATTCACCCCTCCCCTCTCAGTACATTAGCTTTCCATATTGGGCCTAACAATTGGTATCAGAGCTTGAATCTTGGAAAAGGGTTTAACTTCCTAAAGAGAAAGATCTTATGAATGGAAGGCTATAAACAATCTCAAAGGATTGTGTATCTACAAGAAGAGCTGGATCATGCTAATCAAGTGATTGCAGACTTGCAAAGACAAATGCAAAAATCTCTTAAAGTAAGAAGAAGATTATCTGATGATTTGCAAGACTCTCAAGAGTTAGTGGAACAAATTGAGACATCATCTAAGAATAGTATATCTGAAGAAACTGAAGAAATGACTGGAATATTGAAAGAAAAGAATAAAGCATAGGCTAATCAACTAAAAGCAATGAAAAGAGAACATGAACATTTCAGCACATAGATGACTGAAAATCTTGATGCATTGAGGACAACCGAGGATAAAGTAAGAGATCTAGAAAGAGAGAAACAACAACTTGAAGTCTTAGTATCTGATAAGAATGATGAAATCACAAGGTTGACTAGAATTCAACAAAATCTGTCAGATCAACTAGGTTATGCACATTATGAAGCAATTCTGAAAAATCATGAGAATCAAGAATTGAAACTTGAAGTATCAAGGTTGACCGGTGAACTTTAATCAAAGAAGAAATCCAAAGAAACACTCAAGAAGAGTTATGAAGCATCAAAAATGTTGGATGAACAACTGAATACAAGAAGACCCAACAAGGATGCAGGACTCAGTTACAAAGGAAAAGACTCTACTGAGAAAGGAATTCATACTATCGAGAGAGGAGAATCATCAAAGCAAGCTCGAAACAAGAATAACATCAAAAGAAAGAAGCCTATTTGTAGCTACTGTGGAAATCAAGGTCACACTGCCAACATGTGCCAAATCAGAAAAGGTAAGCAACTGAATGTCACTAAGTCCAAAGGTTATTGTTACAATTGCAATAAATATGGTCACACATCTAATCAATGTAGGACAAAGTTTGTGAATAATAATCAGAAGGCAAAATTCAAAGGGTTTTGTAAAAACTGCAATAGATATGGACACATTATTGAGAAGTGCTGGCTCAAGCAAAAGAACTATATGTGGTCTGCACACCAAGCAAATGCTAGAGGTTACCAAACTCACACACATCCTTACCGACAATATTCTGTAGTACCATGGGATTACAATACTAGGATATGGTGTGAATGTTATGGAAGATATGGACATATAAGTGCCAACTATTTTATAAGGTTTGGGATGAACAACCGAAGATCATGGAGAAATCCTGGTATGACATGTTTTCATTGTCACAAAGTTGGACACTTAGTTGGAGATTTCAGAGATCAACCTAGAAAAGACACTGAAGAAATAAAAGACAAATTAAAGATGATTTGGAAAAAGAAGGAAATTGTGTCAAATGAAGAAAGCACCTTACCTACCGAGTTAGGTGCACCTATTCTAAATTAATCGGTAAAGGTATGAAGGGACTGCATTCTCTCAAGGTTAAATCTTAACAATTCCTATTTTATCATGTACTTAATTCAAATCTGCATAATTAAGATGTAATAGTAAGTTTGAAATTCTATCAAAATTTAAAAAAAAAGCACTATACAGGAAAACCTATCAAATCGGTGTATACAGAAAATCTGTCTAGTCGGTGAATATAGTTTGGTTACTCAGTTAAAGCAAAAAAAGGAAAGAAAGTTAAGTGGAACTGAGTGCATTTAATGTTTTTGACCTAACCCACACAAAGCCTGATAAGGCATATTGTGTACTTAAAAGCATTTTCGCTGTCATTTACACTTACCAAGTTTTTGAGAGAGCAGAGCAAAGTGAATCTAAGGTGATCAAACCTCCTACAAAGAAAATTCAAGTTATTTACATCAATCTCAATGCATTGTTAAGTTGATTTACCGATTGTATCTAGTTGGCATTAATTGCTAAGTGTGAAGCGTCAGTCGTTTGAAAATCCTGAAACCTAAGGATTCTTTGTTAGCTTTTATCTAAATTCTTCAATGACATCTAAGATCCAAGATCCCATTGTTGTTAAGAATGTAGAGAAGCCCTCACTAAAATACTCTTTGACTCCCAAAGTTGCATCTGAACCAGATGACAAAATCACTTTTTCACTCATCCCGGACATAGTGTTGTTAGTCGAGGATGTGAGATTCTTCACCAAATGTCGTGTTGAAGAACTCGGTCATGTTGAAATTAAAGACACCTATGATGAGCTGTGCACAGATGGTAAATTGAATAGCAAGTATGAGCACATTAAGATCAAGGGATTAACTGAAGCCCTAACCTATCCCCGTGTGTTCAAACCCTAGTGGGTCAAGTTTGTTCTAAGTAGAATTCACGATGATTTCATGTGGCTAGAAGAGCAACCATTTAAGATTAGAAAGGAAATCATTCATCTGATTACCGGTTACCCCATTTATGATCATGCTCGAGCCCAAAAGATGATATCATAGAAGGAATTGATCAGTTTAACCAGAGTGGAATCAGATTGCAGAGGATTGAAACTGAATAATGTCACAGATGAAGAACTAAAATTTTCCATAAGAGTTTTAGGTTACTGTTTCTTCCAATCAGCAAGGGAAAATAGTGTACCCTATGCAGCAGTAGACCTGGCATACAAAATTATGAAAAAGGGAATGAAAATTGATCTATGTGAGGTATTGCTGAAGAACCTATTTGAGAATCTAAACACCATCAGGAAGCCAAAGAAAAATAACTCGGCTAATACACTAAAGTTTGGATCATTACTTGTATGCATGTTTTTCTATTTTGAAAAATTCTTTCCATTAGTCGGTAAAGCTGTTTGGGAGCTACATCGACCAATCACCCATCAGATTAATGACTTCATTAAGAAGTTAGGTGATAATTTCAATGGTATTATGGATGATTACTTCAGTAAGTTCCAGGAGAAAATGCATAACAGATACCGAATTCCACCCCAGCTACTGGAGAAATACAAAAATGACATATGGTTTGAAGTTGACACTGATTACTGTTATGTGAATGTTATGGAACTGAGAACTCAATCTTTGTCACCTATGGGATACGAGATTGATTTTGACATCACACAACAGCAAATTGATGCATTTCTCTCATTACCGTGGCATGCTACCAAGCTGAGGTATGAAACCTATGAGGAAGTGAAGGAAAAGGTAAAGATGAGCATTGTAGTACCCAAAGCTACAAGAAAGGCAACAAAAATGATAAAGGCATTGTCAGAGAAATTCGGAGAAGACTCTTCCTCTATGCCTGTCAAAGGCACCATTGCCATTACCGAAGAGGAATTTGAAGCCCAAGAGGCAGCTATAACACTGAGCACTGAATTGCCTAAGGGTAAAGTGTTGAAAAGAAAGAAACTAGATTCATCAGAGGCCTCACCGACTCCACCTCCAAAGCAACCTAACACTAGAGAATTTGTAGCTTCACCGAGTAAGAAAACAAAGTGTGTCACTGTTCCCAAGGTAACAAAGACCTACAAGAAATATACTCGGAAACTCATTTTGGCAAAAGAGTCTAGTGATACCAAATCAGAGGATGCAAGCAAATTTCAGATTGTCAAGAGCAAGAAGGTTAATGTACACAGTGTTGAAAACTTTTGTGCTAATATGAAAGAATCTGGAGGATTTGGATCATTTAGATATGTCAAGTATGAAACTATAAATAATGATGAGAAGAGACAAATTAAAGAAGCTGTCATTTGCACACTTCTAAAATTTCGGTTAGCTCCATTGGAACTAGCTAAGTCACTTCCGAATGAACTTTATTTGCATATTGATAATAGGTGGAAGTATGCAATGGACTCAGAGAAATAGATCAGAGAAAGAAGTCTGGTTCATCTCTTTCTTAACATGTTAGTAGCTAAAATTAAAGAACATTTGACAACCTACAACTCTAAGTTTCTTGTCAAGCAGAGAGCCTTAAAACTGATGAATGGGCTGTATATTGAAGTGGAAAATGAGACAAAAGCAAAGTGGTAGGAAATATTTAAAGTCAAGGATGTCGGTGAACAAGCTATAGTTGAAATTGTTGATGTCACCAAGAAAGATCCTGATGTTACTGAGAAAGACCCTGCTGACACCATTCAAATAGATGAAGATGTTATCGATACAGAGGCACCGAAATAGGAAATGATAGAAGGCATTGCATATGCAAAACTTGTATCTAGTGAATTAGTCTTGGAACAAGTTCAGCTTT
Source organism: Cryptomeria japonica (assembly GCF_030272615.1). Classification (NCBI taxonomy): domain Eukaryota; kingdom Viridiplantae; phylum Streptophyta; class Pinopsida; order Cupressales; family Cupressaceae; genus Cryptomeria; species Cryptomeria japonica. Next base: position 532,205,530 of record NC_081410.1, read on the forward strand.
ATCCACCGATCAAGCAACCTATCTCAACCGAAACCCCTCATGACATGGATCAAGGCACCAAAGGTCACAAGTCTACAATAGGAGAAGGTACTACTCAAGAATAGACATCTCAAGCACCTTCTAGCACTGAGAAGGTTGCAACTGAGACACTAACCATTGAGACACCAAAGGACTCTACAGAGGCTAAAGAAACTGATCAAAGTGTTGCCTCTACTGAGCAACCTACCGAGGGTCATCAAGCCTCACAAGCCATTGTCTTAGTTCCATCGATAAAAGGTAAAGAAAAGAAGATGAAAAAGCATAGTTTTAAAATTGATTTGTCAAAACCAATAGTGTTGCCCAATGTAGACATATCAAAATTAAAGGGGCAAGCACTCATTGATTTCAGTGAACTATGCAAAGCAAAGGCCAAACAAGAGAAGCAAATGGTGATTCAAAAGAAAAATAAAGTACTTCAGAAGGTAAAAGCACTCTTAATAGATATGCTACCCGAAGCTACAGTATCAATAGATGCAGCCACCCACATTCAACTGGATGAACTCCTAACAAAGATAAAAAACATCTAGAGTAGATGCATCGGAATATTTGAGCAAGCTAAAAGACAAAGAGCTCACTGCAAAAATGATAGAAGAGGTATAGAAAGCTATAGCTATTGGCAAAGTTAAACTTGTCAAATTTATTGCTGATTTGACTCCTCAACTCAAGCATATTCTTTATTTATTTCAGAAACTCTGCACATTTTCTTTAATCATTAAAGACATTAAGAATAAAATAGAGGCAATTGAGAAAGAGATCACTGATCTCTCAAGCAAGTTGACCACAGAGCCAAATTCAGTTCAGAATTTTTATACAAAGCTCCAACAGCTCATGGCTCAACAATTGGACCTAAGAAATGAAGAACACAAGATCAGGATGGACATAATGACACTTCAGACATTATTCCTTCCTCATCTTTCATCCATCCAAGAATAGATCAACCGAGCAACCTCCTTATCTACTACACAAGAGGGAAGCACTCTAGATGGCTTAATATCATTATTGGCTGATATTCAAGCACATAATTCTTTAATGGACAGTGTTAAGATTGCACTCTCTGTCGCTCTCACCAAAGCTTGGACCAAGTACAAATCCATTTTTGACCAGTTACCACCCTCGAATGGTAATTAAGTTTTGATGTTTCTCAAAAATGGGGAGTGATATGATACAATACTAGGGGAGTGATATAGTATTGGGGGAGTGTAGTATTCAAAGCATCAAAGTATCAAATCAAACAACAGGAGTATAGTATACAGGGGGAGTATACTGAACAGAGAAAGCATAGTATCCAAGAGTAGTGAACCGAGCAGTAAATAGAACAGTAAGCAAAATACATAGAACAAATCACCAAGCATGCAAAATTAGAGTTTTGTATAGTACATCGATAAGGGGAGTATATCTGGATATATTATTTCATTAACTATTGTATATATTGTCAGTATAGTCAAATTTTGCAAGTATATAGATTATTGAGTTATAACTTTGAAAGTTGTTTTTGTCAAACATCTCAACTAATGTCAAAAGGGGAGATTGTTACTACTTATCAAGTTGCCATTATTTTTATGTTCAAAGTTATTCTATACACTCTAGTCGGTTATCTCTATCGAGATATTCAGTCGATATGAATAGTCTAGTCGGTTATTGAAGAAAGTAGTCTTAGAACATAGTATACACTGAGCTATCTACCAAGTATCATTCTATGTCTACCGAGCAGCAAAGATGACACATTGAGTTGTTATACACCGAGTGAAATGTGTTACTAGATTCATTGAACCTAGACATACATATGAAAATGTGTTACAAGATCGAGGAACATCTAACTATTATCACATTGGAAATTGCACTTAAAGATTGTGTATGATTTTGAGGTCATCTAACCAATGAATAATTTGCATGGTTATTCATTCGATAAAACATGTTTGTAAGATCGAAGCAATGAATGGATCACCGTCATAAGAGATCTATTTATACAACATGAGTTAAGAATTAAAAGGGTGTGTGTGCATGAGTGTAAGAAGACTGTTACAGAGGCACAGAGGTCATCGAGAAGGTTTTCAGAAAACAGTTGAAGAACAGAGTAAACAGAAGGGTTTACTGAGTTACTATATGGGTTACCGAGGTATGCTATAAGCAAGGTAATCATATTCTGAGCACATAGAATCTGCTACAACATTCCAGATGTAAAGTTGCAGATATTTGTAATGATTTTATTGTAATATTTTGAAGTTGTAAGAGAAATCTTTAACAGGGTAAAAGACTCTAATCAAGTCTATAAATTGTAAAGCCTCTAACTAGGTGCAACATTTAGTTTAAGTGTTGTGAAATCCTTTAGCAAGGTAGATCTAACAGATTTTGATACTCCTAACAAGGTAAGCTACCAGAAATAGCTAAACATGTAGTTCTAACCAAGCACTCTTTATTATTGCACTAGTGAAGTTGTGGGTGCCATCCCCACCGCAATTTTTCTCTCTAACCAAGAGTTTTTGCATAACCAAAATATATGTGTTATGGAGTGAATCATGTATGATTGTTATCTATTTGTTTTAGCTTTATATTATGTTACTGCACTATTCGGTTTATGCATAACATTAAAGTTATTTTTGAGGAAAAGTTTTGGAGTACTGATTCACCCCTCCCCTCTCAGTACATTAGCTTTCCATATTGGGCCTAAGAAAAGGATCAAAGTTTTTCTTACTGGTTCTTTTCTTCTGGAGCTCTTTGAATAAACTTTATATAATAAAATATATTAAGTGGCACTGCCACCTTTTTCAAAAAAAAAATAAATTATTGTACTGGGCTGACATTGTATATCTTTTGTAATGTATTGTAAACCGACATAAGATATATTGTTTGTAAGGGTATATAAGTCAGTTTATTAGATCACTGTGATGTGTGATAGAGAATGGGATATAGGAGAATGTGTAATGCAAAGGATATGTATGTAGATCACTTGTATGTGAATGTTATATCTATAACCGAAACTCTTTTTGGCATTGCAGACACATTTTGTGATTTCGTTATTACCGTTTTATCTTAGCAAAAGGTTGTAGTCAATGAGAGTCTTTTATGTTGAGCAGTGTGCTCTAAGTAGTATGTCTTCCTGCATGCGCAGGCCCCCATACTATGTATTATCTTTCATATGGCCAGTGAATTGATATTGTGGGTCACAAATCCCACCATGGTTTTTGCTCTTTGAGGTTTTCCACATATAAATTATTTGTGTTATGGTGTTCATTCATGTGGCTCATTTATTTACTTCAAGTTATATATTTCTTCATTTACTGGTTTATATGTGTATGTTATAAAAGGGTTAAATCATATGTTACGGATAGAACACTGATTAGCAGCAAGATTATTTCCCATGTTCATTCTTACATTAGGGCCATGAGTTAGAGGGATTTGGTTACTTTGGTTATTAACAGGGGCTATATTAACTGGGATAGTACTCATAGGCAAGGATGACTAAATTTTGACTAGAGAAAGTGAAGCTTGCTAAGGAACATGTTTATTTAGGTCTGCTGAGGGAAAACTTATAGGAGGAGCTTTTAGATAATTAATTTTTCTTTTAACTTCTTGATTGGCTGCTTCTAATTCAGCCTTTTCCAACTCCATTTGAAAATCTTCTTTCTCTTTCCTCATCCTCTCCATCTCTCTCTTATGTGATGATAACATATAAGAGATCTCCGCTATAGTCTTAGATCCAGACCCATCTTCCATGCACTTATGCTTCCCCTTATCTACATTATTTCTAATAGGTTGTGGGTCACTAAGGACTTCCCTATTCTGTTGCACAACAAATTTGTATGTAGGGTTGGTCTTGGGAACTAAAATTTCTCTGATCACTAGACCTTCATCCTCACTCTTAGATTTCTCTTGGGTAAATAACTCAAGATCAACTATCTATCTTAAAATCCTGTCTCTCTCCATCAATTTTTCTTTTACCTCTCTTTCCTTATCTACTTCCTTTTGTGTTCTTAAGGAAATTAAATGATGGACTCTTCTATTCAGGACTTCAATTTCTTGGGATACCTTATCTTCATTAGGGAATATTTCTTTAGAGTCCGACACGTTGACTTGGTTAATATCAATTAAACTGATGTTTCCATCAATTGTCCTAGGTACATAATCTCTCTTAATGTTTGAACTATTTTTGTCCTTCCCATAAAAAATAGCATGGGAGATCCCCTGATTTACAACTTGGACATATTCAATATTCCCAAAAAAACTAGAATGGAAGCCTAAAATATAATGCTCAGATTCATGGGAAGAAGAATTTGAATTTGCATAGACGGGTCTCTTAGATGACTTACTTGTATTGATGCTCTTCTATACCCAAGTAGCATTAGATGGCTCATGTACAATTGATCTTTTTTTGCCTCTAAGTGCCTATTCAGGTAATCCTTCTTGCAACGTCTCATGAGGATGCTTCCTCATGAAAGACCTGGTATTCCTTCCTCTCTACATTATACTTGTTTTCTTAAAAGAGTTACACTTATTTAAAAGGACTGGTTATACTTTTCAGAGTCACCACCCAAAAAAACTGTGGGAAATAAGAAAACAAGCTTAAACAAATTACTTTCCAATATTTAACAAAATCATGAAGATTTTCAAAGAGAAAGATAACACAAATGAGAGATCAGGCACTCTTCCACAATGCAGATATCCAAACAAACTTCTGAACTAATTCAGGAACCAATCTATAACATAGATATGCACTATGACTCTCCCCAGTAGAGTCACCACTTTTGTTAGTCTCATATTTTGATTTCCCTTCTATCCTTCCCGTAAGAAATAAATCAACTCTATCTGCATATGAAAAGATTAGGGAAATAGAACTCAAGAGTAACATATAATAAGGTTTCGAGACCTTCTACACTTTGAACTTATCCAAAGTTCAAGTGGGTATACCTTCTGTGAATACTTTCACACTTTAAAATTGAGATCCATGGTAAACCAGTGCTAAAAACCTATGGAGTTCATCACCTCAATGAAATTGAAACACTAAAAGAAAAAACTTGTATTCATTTTTAGTATTGATCTTCAAGAAAAGATAGAAAAAAATCCTACAATCTAATACCAGTGCCTTATCTAGGCCACAGACTCACCTAAATTAAGCAAGTGTTTTCAAAAATGAACATTCTTATACATTTCATCACTTCAGCTTTCATGAACCCCATACATGTCTAACATATACATAGGTCCTTTCTCACTTAACTAAAATAGTTCATCAAATTCAAAGCAACAAATAGTTGATCTACTGATAGAAATATTTCATGCACATTTAATCCCTCTCCTAAAGAGAAAAGCCAGAAATATGCCTATAAGATTGCCTTACAATCCATGCTCATTTGAATAACCCTAGATTAATCAGCAAATTAAATAATGCACACCAGAAGACAACATAGATTTAGGTTTGAAAAGTAATGATCTATATTTTCATATTCATTTTTTGAAAATGTTACATAATTCAAAGTAATCTCTGAGAGAACCAAAAAAAAACCTAGATATATTTTGCCAGAGGTTCTTTACAAAATTCTTGTGATGATTTTTCTATTAGTCCTGGTATCCATTTATAACATCATGGATGCATACAAGCTTCAGACAAACCTAATAAAAGATTGTTACAAATCGCAATGTTCTCCAAGAAACAGTTACAAGTCCTTTTCGGTATCAACAACCTCTTCAACTTGTTGTCTCGCTGCAACATCTTCTAACTATTTTGGAACTTCTTCTTTTTGTTTGGGATATTTATCCTTCCATTCCTAGAACACGTCATCATTCGGCCAAGAGAAGATGACAATCCTCTTCTTCATTCCTTCCAGCCTTTTCCAAGTGACTCTCAACTGCCCAATCTCTATTTCTATGAAACCATAATGTGATTTTACCTTTTCAATAACCTCTATTGTCTTGAAAAATAAGGACGTGCCATCAATATTAATGATTTCATTTACCCTTTTGGACAAGTTGTGGTCCAGCTCTTCCATCCATGCTTTCTCCTCTTTTAACTGAGTTGGACCAACAAAACCCCCTAGAAACATCTTATACTTGTGATCAGAATGTTTTTTCCTATATAGTTTGGCTTTTCTCTTCACACCTGCCCTTTCTTCTGATAGTATATTCATTTCTTTTATGAATTCACAAGTGGATCTGAGACTGTTATTTGCCTTTGCATCTGCATGAACTGAACATATAAGCTCTAATTCTTTTCCCCTAGGCATCCACTTACTCAAAATTGGTTCCAAAGTGGCTTCATCTTCTCTTAATTCAGTCAACATATTCAGAACCCTCTTCATAGAAATATGCATGACAGAGGCCCTAACTGAATCAACAAATTTTAAAATTGTGGCCTTTACCTTCTCCTCATATTTACTTGCTAACAAGGCCTGAGCCTGTTTCAGCTTTTACAACTCTTATTGAATAGTTTCTACTGGTTGAAAAATAGAAGGCATAGGAGAAGGGGGATATTCTATGATAGGACTTGTAGGTGGAGGTCCTGCTGGAGAACAGGGTATCATAAGAGTAGAGGATTCATCTTGATGATGCTGACCTGCCAACTGACCTTGAAGTCTAAGAATAATACTGTCTATGTTGGCTATTCCTTCTTTGGCCTCATTGTAAGCCTTTAAGATTGTTTCCAATTTTAATTGGAGATTAGCCTTTTCTTTTGGCTCTTTTTCTACCACTGCTACACTAAACTTTGTACTTTCCAAGACTGTGTTTGCAACTTCCACCACCCCTGTATCTTGGACTCTTTTTACAATCATGCCTCCTTGGAGACTAGAATCCGATACATATTTCCTTCTTTTATTTTCATCCTTCTTCAGTGACCACATGACTAGGGTAGCATTATCTCTACTCAAGGTCACTCCTTCCATGGGTTTAGTTTCCTTCCTGACTGCTTCAAGTACCAGAGCATCAACTATATCCCACTCAGTGAGGATTAAAACACCAACTTTTGATATCATCTCTCTTCCCTTTTTTAGGAGTAATGGTCTTAAATTCTTCAATCATCTCTTGTTTCACCTCTTCCTCCACCTGAGTTAAATCTCTATGAGGTTGCTCACCCTTCCTTTGTTCACATTTGGCTTTAAATTTTTCCATGTTTTGCTTCCATACAAATTGCATGAAGGCCCCTGTTGTACCAAAGTTACTATCAGCCAGGAACTCCTCACTGGCTTGCTTGACAGTAAGGTCTAACTCCTTACCTTTGAGCTCACCATTACTCAAGTTCATTTTAGCACTAGGGGGCTCTTCTGGCATCCCCTCCTATGTCGCCTCATATGTGTAGGCAATCTCCCTGAGAATCCCTAATAGTAACAATTGTTCGGCCACCACTTGCTCATCTCCTATGTGGATAGGAGACTAAGATGGAGATTACAGAGGCTCATTTGTTTGCAATTCCTTCCCCACTCTTTGCCTTTTAGGGGAGTCTTGGATGTCAATGACATCTTCAATTGCTATTTTCCCTCTTGAAGTGGAAGGCTCACCTGTCACTGGCATCATCACACTATATTTTGATTTCTTGTGCATTACATAATCACCAGGTGGGATAGCCTTAGCAAAGGAAGGATTAGCTAGAACCAATTTAACCCTGTCAAGATCATTTCTCATTATAGCCTCCCTTTTTTCTTTCAAATTTTGCATGAGGTCTTCAAAATAAAGAATCAAGAATTTGACAAAGGGATTGAAACTAGAAAGAGGGTCATAACTGCTACCAAATTGATGAATGAAGTCAAGAGCCATTTTATATGCAACCCACTTCTCTTTCCTCAGTTATTGCTATCCAAATTGAATTCATTCCTAATTATATCTTTAGGGAACTGAAATTGGTGAGGCCTACCTTTATAAACTGCTCTCTTCCTAAACATGCCGTTGAAAAAGTCTTCAGGGTCTGCAAATCTTGAAACGACAGTTGACAATCTATATGTTTTAAAGAATTCTTCAAAATACTTCCAGCCACCTTTAGTGATCACAAAATGACGTGCCATGGTAATAGTTGGAAAAAAGGTCCCTTTACCCCTATTTGTCAGCTCTGCCTCTTGTACACCTCCAATTTGCCTTAAGACTTCCATAATTCCTATCTTCAGTGGGACTTGATAAGGTAATAAATATGGAGTGCATCTGAAACCATATATTCTAAAAACTATAGAAACAGGGTACAAATACATATCTCCCCAATTATGAACAATCTTCATACCTTCTGCAAACTCCTTAGGCCTGAGGAATTCCAAGAGAGCCTTAGGAATCCTAGGGTTTTTTGTGCACAAAAGAATCCTAATCTAAGATGCAAAGCATCTGTAAAAACTTTAGATAGATAGCATCCTCTCTATCCTAGGATAAAACAGTACTCCAAAGTTGAACAAGCATCTCTTCCTTATCTTTCACCTTAACCAAATCCATTTCTTTTGCAAAATAATCAACACCCTTGAATAAAAACATGTGCATTAAAAGAGAATACCATCCAAATGGTTTGTCCACCTTACCAGTTTTTATCCCTACCAGCCTTGCATGAATAGCATCAGTGAGGTATGGTGCATAATCAAATGTTATTGCCAGAAAGGGGTTTAGAATCTGTGCAATCATCAACATGTAATGGGTTGGCATATTTTTCTCAACATCTTCTACAAAAATCTAACAAAGTGCCCAATACATGCCCTTAGCTCTTAGAGTAAACAAATTCAAGGAGAAGGGTTCCATTGTACTGGGGCCTACAACTATTAACCCTCCTATTTTAACAAAGAACTCTTTCAATGGGCCACTCCTAAGGTATTGTGCATCATAAACCTAGGCCAGTGTTTCAAAATCAATAGGCTCTAACAAATTTGAAGCCTAATTGAGCTTAAACACATTTCTGAATTCGTCATCTTTAATTTCAATCAGGGCTGATCCATTCACATTCCTGATACATCTAGCTATAGGGTCATAATTTTGTGCAATCAAAGTCAACAAATATACATCCATGAATGCACCAGGGACTATAAGCTTTTCCACATCCAATTCCCATATGCTATTTAAAGGGGCAAGGGAATGTCTCTGACCAAAACCTACTTTGAACAATAGTAAACCTGACATCCCTATTTGTGGATCGCTTAACCAATTACCTTTGTCATATAGGCCATCCCCAATTCTTAAACAAGAGTTCTTTGGTACCAATTGTTTAGCCTTGGCCTTGGCATTGGTAGACATAGTTAGCTATTCCAAAAAATCATCACAAATATTCCTATCCTAGTAATTTACTTTTCCTATTAACTCCCTTCTTGGCACCATCCCATTAATTCAACTATATCAATTGATATTTACACAAAACTCTAATGAAATAATTCACACAGCAACACCGATTCTCAAACTGCAACTAGCAAGGAAAACACAGAAAAAACCTAGTTATTCACCTAAAGAAACTCACTTTGCACCAACTCCTCTGCAGCAAACTTATCTAAATGCTACCAATATTCAATTGATGTGGACCTTACCATGGCAATTTGGCATTGAGTTGAGAAATTAATCCTGCATGCTTTAGCCCATCACCTCATAATTGAATTCGTAAAAATCAAATTCAAAACAGGCTCCAACAGACCACAAGTTCTCTGAGTCTTTCTCTATTTTAGTCATTTAACCATTTCACGGAGTTTAAAACCCCTGCACTTTTCTTTCACGAAGCAACGATGATTGTTGGATCTCGGGAACTTGCATTGCTTTTACTCCTTCTAGTCTTTCTGTGTTAGTGATGAGCCCCACCTTCTTTTTGCCATTTCACGAACACCAAACCATGCACACTTTTACCTCATGAAACAATGTCAGCCATTAGATCATCATCTACTCACTCGGCCTTTACTACCTACAGTGACTGCCAGTCTTCTCAACTAACTGCGCTCAACCATGATAGCTAACGGTTTTCGCCATTTCGCAAAGACTAAACTGTAGGCATCTTTGGGCTGCGAAACAATGACAACCGTTGGATTGACCATGAGATGAACACCATTTAACACTCTTTAGACCCTCCAAGCGGGCCCTTTAACTCAAAGGCCACTTGCTTTATTGCATCACCAGTTACCAAATGCCATGTGGCAGTCGGCTATTTGCTCAGGAAGTTCCACCGAGTTCCATTCTGAAGCCGCCATGTGTTTTACTTCACCATTCTTAACTTAATTACTAGTTGAACCAAGGCGAGCCCTCAACTACCCTTTAGAGCCACGTGTATCTGACAAGTCACTAATTATTTCCATGAAACAACTCATCTATCCTGCCATGTCAGGCATCGTGTGATTGCCACATCATTTCGCAATTTCACGAACATTAATCTTCGCTTGACTTGAGGCTACAAATCCATGACAATCGCCTGATTAAATCCTACTTACTCGGCCTTTAAAACTTATGACCTACCTATCCTTTGGGCCCACTGACCCTTTCGTTATTTCACAGAGCTTAAACCTCAAGCCACTTATCTTCACGAAGTAGCGACAACCATTGGATCTCAGCAACTTGCTCATCTGTTACCTTAGCCGTGACCACCTTGCTCGGGCCCTCCACTTTTTTGCAACTTCGTGAAAGGTAAACAATGAGTATCTTTAGGCTGCGAATCAATGCGAGCCGTTGATCTTTTCTAAGGTGATCATCCTTTAACCAAAGGAGTCACTCGCCTCTGGGACCCGCCAAGTCTTTCGCTACTTCACAAAGGGTAGATCACGTGCACTTTGGGCTAGCAAAGCAATGCGAGCCGTTGGATTCAAAACAAGATGTAGTGCTTTAATCAGACAGTCAATCATCTAGTTGGGCCCGCATAGCCTTTTCACCATTTCATGAATATTAACTTGCTAGCATCTTTGCCTAGCGAAACAACGACAACCGTAGGATTAACAATGAGTTGCACAATTATTAAGGAGCTCGATAAACATTAGAATAAGACATAGGCCAAGGCGTAATATTTGAAAAAAATTGAAAGACCACCTAGGGAAAACCTATGGGGGAACACTTTTAACGATAAACCGACCCTTCTTTAAGTGGCAAAAGTAACATAGAAATAGAACACAAGGGTTTTTCAAACATAGGAAGGGTTAGAACTTCAAAAAACCTTAAACCCTCATTTGACCCAAGGAACACAAAGGAAACAAGGCCATGCTAAACACATTTTTGCAAACTTCTAGCCAAATATGGGACAAGAATACCCAGTTTTTTTATTAGTGATAACAATGGCTCTGACTAGGGATGGTTGATTGCAAGATCAACACAAGAATTTAGAAACTCTGGAGAACAGACCAGAGACAAGCCTAAAAAAACAACAACAAAAGCAAACCTAAATATGTACAGACTAAGACCTACTGGGCATGGACATTAAGAGAAGTAATGTTTCAGGAATTGTTCATGCACTGGAGATTCCTGTACCTCGCCATTCATATTCTGCAAAAAATATGAATCCTTTCCATTAAGATCATAAACTAGAGAGGGGCCTATCCATAGTGACTCAATGTTTTTATGTTTTCCCTTATCTTGTCCTTTTGCATTCCATTGAAGAACCGCATCACCAGTTTGAAACTTTCTCAACAAGGTTCTTTTGTCAAATAGATATTTGGACTGTAATTGGATCTTCAAATTCCTCTTGTGAGCCAAAGTTCTGATTTCTTCTACCTCCACCATCTGAATCATCTGGTCTTCCATAGGTTCAGATAACTCCATGTCTTCAGCTTGCAGGAACTTATACACTGGAAGAAGATTATTGACTGGCACCCTAGATTGTGTACCATAAACCAATTAAAAAGGTGAAACCCCAATTGCTTTCTTGGCAGTAACCCTGTCAGCCCATAGAGCTAATTTTAACTTTTGGTCCCAAGACCTTTTATTTTCCTCCAGGATTTTCTTAATAATGTTCAAAAGGCTCTTATTACTTGATTCAGCTTGCCCATTACCCTAAGGATGATGGGGAGAAGAGTAGGACATAACAATTCCATGGCTGGTTTAAAATTCAATGAACTCTTCTAACCTGAAACTCATGGCATTATCCATCACTAGTTTTACAAGGACTCTGAATTTGGTTATGACATTATCCATCAGGAAGTCACTAACAACCTTACTTGTGGCTCTCCTAGTGGGTATAGCTTCAATCCACTTGGTAAAATAATCAATAGCTACTATAATCCACCTATGACCTCTTCCTAATTTCTCAACGATTTCCCCAATAAAATCAATGCCCCATTGGACAAAAGGGGCTTCCACTGTGACTGGGTTGAGGGGCAAAGCTCCCTCATACTTCAATTTTGATGAAAACTTCTGGCATGGGTCACATCTTTGAACATGTTCATGGGCATCTTTAAACAAAGTAGGCCAATAATATCCAGCCCGAACTATCTTACTAGCGGTCGTCTTGGCAGAGTAGTGACCTCAACACACTCCATCATGCATTTCAGCTAACACTCTTTTGGCCTGGGATTTATCCAAACACATTAGCAATTCCCCATCTCTATTCTTCCAAAACAAATCACCCTAAATGAGGACATACTTTTGTGACTTCAAATTCAATGTTCTTCTCTGGTTATGGGTCATCCCTTTTGAAAATGTTGCATCCCTTAAAAAAAGTACTATCTCTGAGTACCAGGGCTGTGTGTCAATACTAGTGACCAGGATGTTCTCAATTTCAACATTATTCACTTCAACATCAAGAAGGTTTGATTCAGCCATCAACTTAGCAAGGCCTAACCCTCTCACCAATTTAGTGATCTTAATCTCTAAATCAAACTTCTGGATTCTAGTTATCCATCTGCATCTTTTACTAGTGACCTCAGACTGGATAGAATATCTTTGATAGCCACATGTGGGACATAAGCAATTACTCATGAATTTACAAGATATGGCCTAAAAGATTTAACAACATTAACCAAAGCATATGCTTGCTTCTCCATAATTTCATATTTTAACTCTGCAGCCTGTAAAGATTTGCTATAAAAGGCTATAGGATGTTCATATTCTTCATTATCCTTTTATAAAAGAACTGCAGCCACTGTGTGATATGAAGGAAAAGAAAATAGAGAGAAAGGCTTACTGTAGTCAGGGGACTTCAACACCGGTGCCTCTTGAATAGCCCTTTTGAATTCATCAAAAGCCTTTGAAGCTTCTTCATCCTAGCAGAAATTTGTATCCTTCTTAAGCAGTTTACCAATGGGCTTGACTATCTCTGCAAAATTTGCAATAAATCTTCTAACAAAATTTACTTTGCCCAAGAAAGATTGGATACCTTTAACACTCTTTTGCTTAGGTACATTGTTTATAGCTTCAATTCTTTCAGGGTCAATCCTAACTCCTTCTTTGGAGACAATATACCCGAGAAGCTTCCCTTCAGTGATAGCAAAATGACACTTTTTTGGATTTAAGGATACACCAAATTCCAGAGCTTTATTGAAAACTTGTTCTAAGTGCCCACAATGGTCATCCACCCTTTTGGAGAAACATGTCAAATCATCTTGATATACTACCATGATAATATTGATGAATTCCTTGAAAGCTACATTCATTGCCCTCTGAAAAGTAGCTCGAGCATTTTTCAAACCAAAAGGCATTCTGACATATACGTACGTTCCCCAAGGGGTGGTAAAAGAAGTTTTAAATTGTTTAGATTCTTTTACTAACACCTGGTTATGACCTGAGAACACATCCATCATAGACAATAGGCCACAACCAGTTACTCTCTACAACATTGCTTCCATATTAGGATAAGAGTAATTGTCTTTCAAGGAAGCAACATTTAGGTTCCTAAAATCAACACAGAGTCTTATGCCCCCATTCTTCTTTCTAATCGGGACCAAATTTGACACCCATGATGAATGCCTTATGGGCTTAATGATTCCCCCTTCCCTTAACTTGGTTAATTCTTGCTGCATTTTAGATTCCAATAGGGGGTTGATAGGTCTTTGTTTCTGTCTAAAAGGCTTAGCATCTGGAAGCAAAGGGACTTCATGCTGAAATAGATCTTGTCTATACGCCTTTAGATCTTCATAAGACCAAGCAAAAACATGCTTATATTTATTTAATAAATTAATAAGGTTTACTCTAACATGAGGAGGAAATTTTTTTCCAATATACACCAACTTTGGGGATGATTTTGTCCCCAAGTTTACTTTCTCTAGTTCATCTAACTTAGTGGTTGATTGTTGATTCAGATGACTGTCACTGTAACTGAACATACCTTCCAATTTTACCAACCCTTTAGGTATTTCATTTATTTCTAACTGAACTAGGTCATTTCCAAACACAATTTCTCTATTTTCAACCACTTCTACCAAGGCATTGCAATCAATTTTCTGTCCATCATAGTCATCAATGCATTGTATAAATCTAAGAATATCTTCATCATCAACAAACACTTGCCAATTATATACATTGATAGGAATGGAAGGCCTAGCTTTTACCTCAACTGTGGCTACACCGGATAGTGTTATATCATCATTCTTTAATGCAACATTTGCTAAGAAATCAGCCATGATATTCTTTGACCTCTCTATCTAATTAATAGAGAATGCACTAAAATGTTCAATCACATCCCATATTGCATGCTTATATCTTTTCAGTCTATCATTCTTAGATGCATACTTAGCTCTAACCTAAGAAACAACTAATTCTGAGTCTCCTAACACCTTTAACAATTGAATCCCATGCCTTTTTGCAACTTCAAGCCCGAATAACAAGGCTTCATATTCAGCAGTGTTGTTTGTACACTGAAAGGATAGCAAAAAGGGATATTTGAAGGTTATACCTGATGGGGACATGAAAAGAACTCCTGCTCCAGATCCTTCTTTAGAGAAAGCTCCATCAAAATGCATGTGCCACAAATCATGTTGTTGAGATTCCAATTCGGTCACAATAGAGTCAGTATTCTTCAATTGAGGTAAAATTGGCTGTATTCTAAAATTGCCAAGATCCACATCAATCATACACTTGAGCATACTAGGGTCTACTCTCTCAATTACCATAGGGGCACGTGGTTCTCTATACAATTTGACCTGGTTTCCATTAATTGGGATAGTAGCATATGATAGATCCAATTGAACATTTCCGCCTCCTACTACTGCAGCCTATTGTCTAGACAACAACATGCCATAGTGAGGTTTAGTGTCAGTTACAATGGCATCCATCTTGTATGTTGCTTCAGGGAATGCTGTTATTTTTACTTCAACATCTTTCATTGTACCTATCACTAGCACTTCTTTGTTATCCATAACATAACACTTCCCATACACTATACTCACTAACAATCCTAATTCTTTCATGACACCATAAGGCATTACATTTGCAGTTGCACCAGAATCTATCATACATTTTTTAATTAATCAGTTATTCACTAACAAAGTAACATAAAAAGGATCAACCTGTGAAGGCTCTTGTGTAATAGTTGTTCCAACATATACCTCTGGGGTTTGCAACTCATGATCCTTTTCACCTTCCATTGAACCTGAAGGCAAAGTTGTGCTACTATCAGATATTTAAGAAAATAAAGATAAAGAAGCTTCTCTATGTTCCTTTATTTTCAATAATTCTATCAATGGGATAGTGACCTTCGTCTGGGTAAGAGCCAGAGTCATATCAAATTTGGAATTATTAATCAACTCAATATTAGCCTTAACTTTCTCTGCCTTAAGTTGGCTTTCTTTCTTTATTGCAGTGGTTCCTTGTACATCACCAGTAGCATTATTATCCATACATTTGGCCATATCCTTCAAATGGCCATTCTTTTTTTGACTATCTTGGGCCAAGGTGGCATTACTTGTTGCTTTCTTCTATGTTACTTCTTTTATAAACATTGAACTAGGTTCACCTTGATCCCCATCCTTCTTAGTACTTCTCAAATTGTAAATGTGCTTGGCTTTGGCTATTGCAGCCTTAGTGAGATTTCTTACTTCTTCGTCACTGGGTCTTCTGAGATGAACTTCTTCATCTTCAATTGCTACCACATTCAAAGTGGGATGCCAATCAAGTGTCAACTGTCCTTGGTAAGACCTTTTACTATTCAACACATCACATTCACTAAGTTCACTTTGTAATGACTCATCATCACTTTCTATAATAGTTTCAAACATATTAATATCAGGCTCAACCTCTTGTCTCATGGATTCTTCAAGGGCTTGAGCTATAGCACATTGATGAGGAGAATGTGGTCCATCACAAGCCATGCACCAAGGAGTATTCTCCATATTATGAACATTCCCTCCTTTCAAAGGATCTGGGGTATCTTGGTTCTGAGTATTTTTTGGCTTCTCATTTTGAGATTTTCCATCCTTCCAAGTGGTGTTATATGGCATGTTGTGCAACCTAGGAGGTCTATCTTGCCAATTGTAATGAAGCTTATCATTTTTACTCACCTTGGCAGTAAGATCCTTCATGGAAATCACTAATTTCTCTATTTTGTCTTCTTTAGAAACTTTATTGGGTTTCTATTTTGATTCTTGCCACAACCTACCATCAATTATCCTGCCTACTTTCCCAGATACTTTCCTATTACTCTTCACATTGATGGCAATTCTAAATGCATCCCTCAGACTATGTGGATTTTTATCCCTCACAATATAGGCCATTTTAGAATCAAAGGCATTGTAATAAGTATTCAGACACATATTATCATCTAACCTCATCACTTGATATAGCCTATGCATTGCTTTCTAAAATCTAGCATTGAAGTATGTGACAATTTCATTATCATACTTTCTGATATTATTGAACTCATTGAGCATAAAGCTCACATTTGTCTTGTCACCATATTGTTCTTGAAAGCAGTTTTTAAAATCTTCCCAAGACCCAATGCTATTCACAGGGAGACCTCTATACCAGTCTCTTGCATCATCTACTAAGGACTGTAAAAACAATTTCATGATGATATCTTCATCTATTATTTCATAATCATTAATTAAGTCACCAAAAGATTTTAAGTGTTCTTCTGCATTGATTGCATTGTTGCTAGCAAATTTGTGGAGTCTATCCCTTAATTCTGTAGGAACATGGTTGGGGTAGCCTGGGATTCCATCAAAGAAGAGTTGCCTATACAATTCTAAATTAACGAGTCTTCTCTGGAATTGATTAGCAGCAAGATTATTCCCCATGTTCATTCTTACATTAGGGCCATGAGCTAGAGGGATTTGGTTACCTTGGTTATTAACAGGGGCTATATTAAATGGGATAGTACTCATAGGCAAGGCTGACTGAATTTTGACTGGAGGGAATGAACCTTGCTAAGGAATAGGTTTATTTAGGTCTGCTGAGGGAAAACTTATAGGAGGAGCTTTTAGATAATTAATTTTTCTTTTAACTTCTTGATTGGCTGCTTCTAATTTAGCCTTTTCCAACTCCATTTGCAAATCTTCTTTCTCTTTCCTCATCCTCTCTCTCTATCATGTGCTGATAACATATGAGAGATCTTCGCTGTAGTCTTGGATCCAGACCCATCTTCCATGCACTTTTGCTTCCCCTTATCTACATTATTTATAATAGGTTGTGGGTCACTAAGGACTTCCCTATTCGGTTAGAAATAGATTTGTATTAAGCATTGGTCTTCAGGACTAGAATTTCTCTAATCATTGGACCTTCATCCTCACTCTTGGATTTGTCTTGGGTAAATAACTCAAGATCAGCTATCTATTTTAAAAGCCTGTCTCTTTCCATCAATTTTGCTTTTACCTCTCTTTCCTAATCTACTTCCTTTTGTGTTCTTAAGGAAATTAAATGATGGACTCTTCTATTCAAGACTTCAATTTCTTGGGATACCTTATCTTCATTAGGGAAGATTTCTTCAGAGTCTGACACATTAACTTGGTCAATATCAATTAAACTGATGTTTCCATCAATTGTCCTAGGAACAGAATCTCTCTTAATAATTGAACTATTTATGTCCTTCCCAGAAAAACTAGGATGGGAGATCCCCTGATTTACAACTTGGACATCTTCAATATTCCCAAACAAACCATAATGGAATCCTAAAATATCATGCTCAGATTCGCGGGAAGAAGAATTTGAATTTGCATAGACGGGTCTCTTAGATGACTTACTCGTATTGATGCTCTTTTGTACCCAAGCAACATTAGATGGATCATGTACAACTGATCTTTTTTGGCCTCTTCGTGCCTATTTAGGTAATCCTTCTTGAAATGGCTCATGAGGATGCTTCCTCATGAAAGACCTGGTATTCCTTCCTCTCTACATTATACTTGTTTTCTTAAAAGAGTTACACTTATTTAAAAGGACTGGTTATACTTGTCAGAGTCACCACCCACAAAAACTATGGGAAATAAGAAAACAAGCTTAAACAAATTACTTTCCAATATTTAACAAAATCACAAAGATTTTCAAAGAGAAAGATATCACAAATGAGAAATCAGGCACTCTTCCACAACGTAGATATCCAAACAAACTTCTGAACTAATTCAGGAACCAATCTATAACATAGATATGCACTATGACTCTCCCCAGCAGAGTCTCCACTTTTGTTAGTCTCATATTTTGATTTCCCTTCTATCCTTCCTGTAAGAAATAAATCAACTCTATCTACATATGAAAAGATCAGGGAAATAGAACTCAAGAGTAACATATAACAAGGTTTTGAGACCTTCTACACTTTGAACTTATCCAAAGTTCAGGTGGGTATACCTTCTGTGAATACTTTCACACTTTAAAATTGAGATCCATGGTAAACAAGTGCTAAAAACCTATGGAGTTCATCACCTCAATGAAATTGAAACACTAAAAGAAAAAACTTGTATTCATTTTTAGTATTGATCTTCAAGAAAAGATAGAAAGAAATCCTACAATCTAATACCAGTGCCTTATCTAGGCCACAGAGTCACCTAAATTAAGCAAGAGTTTTCAAAATTGAACATTCTTATACATTTCATCACTTTGGCTTTCATGAACCCCATACATGTCTAACATATACATAGGTCCTTTCCCACTTAACTAAAATAGTTCATCAAATTCAAAGCAGCAAACAGTTGATCTACTGATAGAAATATTTTATGGACATTTAATCCCTCTGCTAAAGAGAAAAGCCAGAAATATGTCTATAAGATTGCCTTACAATCCATGCTCATTTGAATAATCCTAGATTACACAAATAAAACTAGCAAATTAACAAATGCACACTTGAAGACAACACAGATTTAGGCCTGAAAAGCATTGATTTGTATTTTCATATTCATTTTTTGAAAATTTTACATAACTCAAAGAAGTAATCTCTGAGAGAATGAAAAAAAACCTATATATATTTTGCTAGAGGTTCTTTACAAAATTCTTGTGATGATTTTTGTATTAGTCCTAGTATCCATTTATAATATCATGGATGCATACAAGCTTCGAACAAACCTAAGAAAAGTTTGTTACAAATCACAATGCTGTCCAAGAAACAGTTACAAGTCCTTTTCGGTATCAATGACCTCTTCAACTTGTTGTCTCGTTGCAACATCTTCTAACTATTTTTGAACTTCTTCTTTTTTTTCAGCATATTTATCCTTCCATTCTTGGAAAACATCATCATTTGGGCAAGAGAAGCTGACAATCTTCTTCTTCATTCCTTCTAGCCTTTTCCAAGTGACTCTCAACTACCCAATCTCTGTTTCTATGAAACCATAATGTGATTTTAACTTTTCAATCTCCTCTATTGTCTTGACAAATAAGGACGTGTCATTAGTATTAATGATTTCATTTACCCTTGTGGACAAGTTGTGGTCCAGCTCTTCTAGCCATGCTTTCTCCTCTTTTAACTAAGTTGGACCAACAAAACCCCCTGGAAACATCTCATACTTATGATCATAATATTCTTTCCTAAATAGTTGGGATTTTCTCTTTACACCTGCCCTTTATTCTGATAGTATATTCATTTCTTTTATGAATTCACAAGTGGATCTAAGACTATCATTTGCCTATGCATCTGCATGAACTAAGCATATAAGCTCTAATACCTTTCCCCTAGGCATACACTTACTCAGAATTGGTTCCAAAGTGGCCTCATATTCTCTTCATTCAATCAAAATATTCAGAACCGTCTTCATAGAAATATGCACGATAGAGGCCCTAACTGAATCAACAAATTTTAAAATTGTGGCCTTTACCTTCTCCTGATATTTACTTGCTAACAGGGCCTAAGCCTATTTCAGCTTTTCTAACTCTTGTTGAATAGTTTCTGCTGGTTGAAAACCAAAAGGCATAGGAGAAGGGGGATATTCTATGATAGGACTTGTAGTTGGAGGTCCTGCTAGAGAAGAGGCTATTATAAGAGTAGAGGATTCACCTTGATGGTGCTGACCTACCAACTAACCCTGAAGTCTAGCAATAATACTATCTCTGTTGGCTATTCCTTCTTTAGCCTCATTGTAAGCCTTTAAGATTGTTTCCAATTTTAATTGGAGATTAGCCTTTTCTTTTGCCTCTTTTTCTACCACTACTACACTAAACTTTGCATTTTCCAAGACTATGCTTGCAGCTTCCACCACCCCTGTATCTTGGACTCTTTTTATAGTCATGCCTCCTAGGAGACTAGAATCTGATACATCTTTCCTTCTTTTATTTTCATCCTTCTTTAGTGACCACATGACTAGGGAAGCATTATCTCTGCTGAAGGTCACTCCTTCTATGGGTTTAGTTTCCTTCCTGACTACTTCAAGTACTAGAGCATCAGCTATATCCAACCCAGGGAGGATTAAAATACAAGCTTTTGATATCATCTCTCTTCCCTTTTCAAGAGTAATGGTCTTAAATTCTTCAATCATCTCTTGTTTCACCTCTTCCTCCACCTGAGTTACATCTCTATGAGGCTGCTCACCCTTCCTTTGTTCACACCTGGCTTTAAATTGTTCCATTTTTGCTTCCATACAAATTGCATGAAGGCCCCTATTGTAACAAAGTTACTATCAGCCAGGAACTCATCACTGGCTTGCTTGATAGTAAGGTCTAACTCCTTACCTTTGAGGTCACCATCGGTCAAGTTCATTTTAGCACTAGGTGGCTCTTTTGGCATCCCCTCATATGCGTAGGCAATCTCCCCAAGAATCCCTAACTATAACACTTGTTCGGCCACCGCCTGCTCATCTCCTATGTGGATAGGGGACTGAGATGGAGATTATAGAGGCTCATTTGTTTGCACTTCCTTCCCCACTCTTTGCCTTTTAGGGGAGTCTTTGATGTCAATGACATCTTCAATTTCTCTTTTCCCTCTTGAAGTGGAAGGCTCACCTGTCCCTGGCATCATCACACTGTATTTTGATTTCTTGTGCATTACATAATCACTAGGTGGGATAGCCTTAGCAAAGGTAGGATTAGCTAGAACCAATTTAACCCTGTCAGGATCATTTCTCATTATAGCCTCCCTTTTTTCTTTCAAATTTTGCATGAGCTATTCAAAATAAAGAATCAAGAATTTTTCAAAGGGATTGAAATTAGAAAGAGGGTCATAACTGCTATCAAACTGATGAATGAAGTCAAGAGCCCTTTTATATGCAACCCACTTCTCTTTCCTCGGTTCTTGCTCATCCAAATTGAATTCATTCCTAATTAGATCTTCAGGGATCTAAAATTGGTGAGGCATACCTTTCCAAACTGCTCTCTTCCTAAAAATACTGTTGAAAAAGTCTTCAAGGTCTGCAAATCTTGAAACGACAGTTGGCAATCTATATGGTTTAAAAAATTCTTCAAAATACTTCCAACCACGTTTAGTGATCACAAAATGATGTGCCATGGTAATAGTTGGGAAAAAGGTCCCTTTACCCCTATTTGTTAGCTTTGCCTCTTGTACACCTCCAATTTTCCTTAAGCCTTCAACAATTCCTATCTTCAGTGGGACTTGATAAGGCAATAAATATGGAGTGCCTCTAAAACCATATATTCTGAAAACTGTAGAAACGAGGTACAAATACATATCTCCCCAATTATGAACAATATTAATACCTTCTGCAAACTCCTTAGACCAGAGGAATTCCAAAAGAGCCTTAGGGATCCTAGGATTTTTTGTGCCCAAAAGAATCCTAATCTTAGATGCAAAGCATCTGTCAAACTTTAGATAGCTAGCATCCTCTCTGTCCCAGGATAAAACAATACTCCAAAGTTGAACATGCATCTCTTCCTATCTTTCACCTTAACCAAATCCATTTCTTTTGCAAAATAATCAACACCCTTGAATAAAATCATGTGCATTAAAAGAGAATACCATCCAAATGGTTTGTCCACCTTACTTTTTTTTATCCCTACCATCCCTGCATGAATAGCATAAGTGAGGTATGGGGCATAACCAAATGTTATTGTCAGAGAGGGGTTTAGAATATGTGCAATCATCAACATGTAATGGGTTGGCACATTTTTATCAACATCTTCTCCAAAAATCTGACAAAGTGCCCAATACATGCCCTTAGCTCTTCGAGTAAACAAATTCAAGGAGAAGGGTTCCATTGTACTGCGGCCTACAACTGTTAACCCTCCTATTTTAACAAAGAACTCTTTCAATGGGCCACTCCTAAGGTGATCCCTTTATGCATCATAAAATTGGGCCAATGATTCAAAATCAATAGGCTCTAACAAATTTGAAGCCTCACTAAGCTTAAACACATTTCTGAATTCATCATCTTTAATTTCAATCAAGGCAGATCCCTTCACATTCCTGATACATCTAGCTATAGGGTCATAATTTTGTGCAATCGGAGTCAACAAATCTACATCCATGAATACACCAGGGACTATAAGCTTTCCCACATCCAATTCCCATATGCTATTTAAAGGGGCAAGGGAATGTCTCTGACCAAAACCTAATTTGAACAATCCTAAACCTGACATCCGTATTTGTGGATCCCTTAACCAATTACCTTTGTCATATAGGCCATCCCCAATCCTTAAACGAGAGTTCTTTGGTACCAATTGTTTAGTCTTGGCCCTGGCATTGGTAGACATAGTTAGCTATTCCAAAAAATCATCACAAATATTCCTATCCTGGTAATTTACTTTTCCTGTTAACTCCCTTCTTGGCACCATCCCATTAATTCAACTATATCAATTGATATTTGCACAAAACTCTAATGAAACAATTCACACAACAACACCAATTCTCAGATTGCAACTAGTAAGGAAAACACAGAAAAAACCTGGTTATTCACCTAAAGAAACTCACTCTACAACAAACTTGTCTAAATGCTACCAATATTGAATTGATGCAGACCTTACTACGACAAGTTGGCATTGAATTGGGAAATTAATCCAGCATGCTTCAGCCCATCACCTCAAAATTGAATTCATAAAAATCAAATTCAAAACGGGCTCCAACGGACCACAAGTTCTCTGAGTCTTTCTCTGTTTTAGTCATTTTGTCATTTCGCAGATTTTAAAACCCCCACACTTTTCTTTCGCGAAGCAACAACGATCGTTGGATCTTGGGAACTTGCACTGCTTTTACAACTTCCGGTCTTTCTGTGTTAGTGACAGGCCCCACCTTCTTTTCGCCATTTTGTGAACACTAAACCATGCACACTTTTACCTCATGAAGGAACGCCAACCATTAGATCATCATCTACTCGCTTGGTCTTTACTCCCAATAGTGACCGCCAGTCTTCTTAACTAACCGCGCTCAACCATGATGGCTAACAGTTTTTGCTATTTTGTAAAGAATAAACTACATGCATCTTCGGGCTATGAAACAATGACAATCGTTGGATCGACCATGAGATGAACACCATTTAACACACTTTAGACCCTCTAAGTGGGCCCTTTAACTCAGAGACCACTTGCTTTATTGCATCACAGGTTAACAAATGCCATGTGACAGTCAGCTATTTGCTCAGGAAGTTCCACTGGGTTCCATTCTAAAGCCGCCATGTGTTCTACTTCACCATTCTTAACATAACTGCTGGTTGAACCAACCCGGGCCCTCAACTACCCTTTAGAGCCACGTGTATCTGACAAGTCACTAATTCTTTCCATGGAACAACCCATCTGTCCTACCATGTCAGCCATCGTGTGATTGCCACATCATTTTGCTATTTCGTGAACATTAATCTTTGCTTGACTTGAGGTTGTGAATCCACGACAATCGTCCGATTAGATCCTACTTAATCAGCCTTTAAAACTTACAACCTACCTATCCTTTGGGACCACCGACCCTTTCTCTATTTCGCAGAGCTTAAACCTCAGGCCACTTATCTTTGTGAAGCAGCGACAACCGTTGGATCTTGTCAACTTGCTCATCTGTTACCTTAGCCGTGACCACCTCGCCTGGGCCCTCCACCTTTTCACAATTTCACGAAAGGTAAACAATGAGTACCTTTAGGCTGCAAATCAACATGAGCCGCTAATCTTTGCTGAGCTAATCATCCTTTAACCAAAGGAGTCACTCGCCTCTAGGACCTGCCAACTCTTTCACTACTTCGCAAAGGGTAGATCATGTGCACTTTGGGCTAGCGAAGCAACATGAGCCATTGGATTCAAAACAAGATGTAGTCCTTTAATCAGATAGTCAATCATCTGGTCGGGCCCGCCTAGCCTTTTCGCCATTTTGTGAACATTAACCTATGAGCATCTTTGCCTAGTGAAACAATGACAACCGTAGGATTAACAACCTGCTAGCATCTTTTCCTAGCAAAACAATGACAACCATAGGATTAACAATGAGTTGCACAATTATTAAGGAGCCCACCAAACATTAGAACAAGACATAGGCCAAGGCGTAATATTTGAAAAAAATTGAAAGACCGCCTAAGGCAAACCTATGGGGGAACACTTTTAACGATAAACCGACCCTTCTTTAAGTGGCAAAAGTAACACAGAAATAGAACACAAGGGTTTTTCAAACATAGGAAGGGTTAGAACTTCAAAAAACCTTAAACCCTCGTTTGACCTAGGGAACACAGAGGAAACAAGGCCATGCTAAACACATTTTTGCAGACTTCTAGCCAAATATGGGACAAGAATACCCAATTTTTTAAATAGTGATAACAAAGCAAACATGCTCATGAGGAATGAAATGCAAGACCTAACTATGAGATGTCAAAATATATTGAGGACAGAAAGAAGAAGGAAGAAAATCATTTTGTATCTTTAAAGAACAAATCTAAAGAATGTGGCAAATTGTCTCATGAGAATGATATGTTAAAAACTAATTTGGTACAATCCCAAAATAATGAACAAAAGCTTGAAAGACAAATAATAACTCTAAGAGATTATCTGACTACTGCAAGTGAATATAAAGAAAAAATTAGGATCAGTGCTGCACAGTTGGATGATTTATTAAAAACACAAAGGCAAAATGAAGATTCTCTAGGACTTGGATTTGTACAAGGTGAAAGTTGCAATTGAAGATCAGACAACTGGTATGCAGAACTCATAAGACCAAAGGAAACTGATAAGGAAATCTAATGCTTATAAATTCAATGGTAGATGCTTTGTTTGTAACTGTAAAGCGGAAAATCGCGATCAAACCCTAGTTGCTCTCCCCTCTTCCAACTCCGAGGAGAGAGAAGGGAGGTCGCTAGGGTTGATGGTTTTCACTTAAGGGAGATACTTTACATTCAAAAGAGGGGTTGAAACCCACAAGATCCAATCCCACACAAGGCAAGATTGGATGCTAAATGAGTTTCAAGGGTTAAGAAAGCAAGGCTACCCTCTTTTTGTAAAGAATGTTGATAAGAGAATTAAGCTAGGAATGCATAGAAAGTGACAAAGATTCACTTATAAATTGAGATAGGGATATAGGATGAAGCTGCAGACCTGGAATTAGTAGTGAAATGTCGATACGGTGCTGTCCTACAAATTTGAGCAAAAGTTGTCGGGACGATGGCGCCTGGCGCCATGGTCCTTCGAAAAATCCGTGAAACGAAGGGGGATCTGTTCGTCTCTGCACAAGGATTCTAGATCTTCAATTTCAGGTGCGTACCTGCAACCTACACACAGAAAAGCGAAGATGATTGGGGGGTTAGGGATTAGGGGTTTTCCTTTAGGTCAAACCCCAGTTTTGGAATTAACCAAGAAATGAGAAATGCTGTAAAATGTAAATGTCTGTAATGTAAAACAAGTACTAATACCTTGTTGTAAGGATGTTTGTATCCTTATGTGCGAAGGTATAGATGTTGTTGTTTGTTGTATGTAGTATGTTGTAT
Source organism: Cryptomeria japonica (assembly GCF_030272615.1). Classification (NCBI taxonomy): domain Eukaryota; kingdom Viridiplantae; phylum Streptophyta; class Pinopsida; order Cupressales; family Cupressaceae; genus Cryptomeria; species Cryptomeria japonica. Next base: position 532,231,656 of record NC_081410.1, read on the forward strand.
GTAGCATGTAGTAAGTGATCTCCTCTTCAATGGTTGAATCCTTGTCTTGAATGCAACACTTAGCCTTGAATGGAGACTTAGAAGGAATGCTTGAATGCTTGAATGCTTGAATGCTTGAATGTTTGAGTATAGTTTCCACGCTTGTGCCATCATGTATGTATATGTCCTTCTTTTTCATCTACCCAAATGGGAGAGGAAAATGTAGTTTATATACTTGCCCATTAGGGTTAATAGACTGATTTTCCCGACCTTAGGCCGACCAGGGAAGTTAATTTCCAAATTGCAAACAAAAAGACCCGAGACCCCATAGGAGACCGGGCCCAAAATAGGCCCAGGGACCAGGGCGCTGGGCGCTCTGGTCCCACCTCCCGGGACAGCAGGGTGCAAAGGAGGTTCAGGCCAGGGTGCTAGAAAATGCAGTTTTTGGTGTCAAAAACAGGTTTCAGGGTCTCCATTCAGGTTGCGTGTTGCATCGCCATCGTGAAGACCAAAATGCAGTGGAAATTGTAAGTGTCGCAATTTTAGGACGCTACATTTAGCCCCCACTTTAGCGGGAGTATGTATGCTCATACTTCCGATAAAGTACAAGGAAACAACATTGAAAGACTTTCACCACGTCAAGGAGGCAAGATACACCAAACCCCCTAGTGGACTAAGGATCTTACGACTTCGATTGACAAAGTAAAAGGGAAGATCACGAGGGAGAACCATGACTGTCAGTAGTAAGGTTCCCTCACTATGAGTCATGCAAGAAAAATACCAAAAATTTTCAAGGCAAAGCTACATTTGCCAAGAAATTTTCAAGTATCCTGAAGGGATAGACAGGGTGTATGCCCCCCTATGTTAAAGCGATCGCACACGCCTCAATGGGGGTGATTGTTTTAACGTAGTGATACTCATAAGAAATGAGAAAGGAAAGGAGCACGTTATCACAAGGATTTAGCCCCCAAGTGTGAGATAAACCCAAGGATAATAGACACAAAACATGAAGCACAAGGTGACTTCGCTTTCCTCGGGGTCAGTATGCTGTATGATAATATATGTATGTATGCATAATTGTTCTTCATTCCCCAATCAAGGAAGGTCACCTAGAAGAAGGGAACACATGTGTCTTTTGAGTCAACATGAGAGAGACCAAAAGAGATCTCAATGCTTTGCATCGTCCTCAAGTAGACAACACTAAGGACAACAAATAGAAGAATGAGAATAACATATAGAAGAAGTAACAAAAGAGAGGAGGAGAGAATCTGCTATGTTAATGTAACTAGTCTAGCACGTCATCTACCCCCCGATCTTGCTGATCAATGTTTCGGGAAGGCAGGGAACACGCTAGAGGAGGAACATCCAACACAGCAGATGGAGCTATCACAAGATCCAAACAAGGGCTATGTTCATGTTCCGAGCCACGTTGTTCTTGTCTAGGAGCTAAGATAAGTGCTTTAGAAAATTCATTAGATAAATGGTTATCAACATCAATAAGTTCATATTCACTGTCAGAAGCAAGAGGAGTAACATGTTCATCATGAATAACATTTTCATCTATATCATCATCAAGATTTATAAAAATAGGATCTTTAACCCGTATAGGATCAAGACCATCATGCATCTTATGTTTAGGAGATTTTGGAGAAAATGGAATAATACTTGTTGAAGGTGTTTTTGGAGATTGCAAAGTTTGAGAAGCAACTGCTTGAGCCCTAAGACGACGCTTTCGTCGGCGTTCACGTGCAGAACGATTTTGTCTAGTCTTAGTAGGAAGTGGAGAAGATTGAGGAGGAGGAATGTTCTCATCCTTATCACTTGGGTGTTTAGGTTGTGGTCTCTTAGGCTGGATAATAGGAGAAGAAGAAGGTCTCTTCTCTCTATAAAAGGAAGGAGGAGGAACTGCTCCATATAAAGGAGGAATTTTTGGTTTAGGAAGAAGACCAAGTCCATCATGACGAGGAGGTATAGGTCTATTTTTAGAAGGTTTATTAGGCATAGACATAGTCACATCCATGGGGACGGGTTGGGAATCTTCTTGAGGAAAGACATTAGTTTTATCTTTCAAAGGAAGAACTTCCTTCTCAAGAACGATAGGAATATCAAGTTTGGGTGTTCTAGGTTCACTTAGAGATAAGATCATATCTGTTTTCCACTTTTGATAAGATTTGAAAAGATGATCACTTCGCGGAGGAAGAGATTGGAATTGTTTAGGCCAAAAGTAATCAATAGGAACGCTAGAGGTTCTTTCAGCTGGTTTAAAGAGACTATGATTGACAGTAACAACTTCACCATTATGGGGAAATTTCAAACACTTGTGAATAGGAGAAGCAATAGCTTTCATGGAAGATAGCCAAGGATAGCCAAGCTTCACACGAAATTGTTCAGACGAAGGAATAATAGCAAAGCTCACATCAAGGGATTTGTTATGAACTTCAATAGGCAATGTAATAGAACCAATTCCAGGAGAAGAAAATGCATCAAATAATTTCACAATCACATCTGTTTTGTCATAGATCACTTGATTCAATTGCAAAGTAAAAAGAAATTCTTCGGTAATAACATTAACCATGCATGAAGGATCAATAAGTACTCCATGGCAAGGTGTATTCTTGACTTTTGCAACTATGTATAAAGGACCATCAGGTGCTCTAATGGTTTCACTAGAATCAAATGTGATGGAAGGTTCTTTAGGGTTTTCTTGCTGCTCTACAAAGTTAATCACATTCAGAGTCATAGACACAAGACCATCAGATGAGAGAGAGGAATCATTGGCCTCAATCGCATTAGAGGTATGAGAAGGTAACGGATCAGTAAAAATCTGAAGATTTTGGTTAGGAGGAGCTACAGATGTGTTAGATAGTATTATTATCAATCAAATCTTGAATTTTACCCTTTAAAGAAAAACATTTTTCAGTATCATGCCCAGACTGACGATGAAATTGACAAAAAGATTTGTTATCAAAATAAGGTGAAGTAATCTTTGCGGGATCAATTTGCCTTATAGGAGGAAGAGTAAGCACATTTTGTTCCAATAACTTATTCATAATACTATGCAATGATTCATTCAAAGGAGTATACTTTCTTTCTTTCTTGAAAAATTTAGAAATAGGAGGCACACCTGATGCTGCATTCACATTGTTGTTGATGATGTTTTCATTGAATTTGATGGAATCTCTATTCGGTTTAAACTTCCCAAATGGTTGTTGACTGCTATCACCCTTATCACTCGGAACCATAGGATGTGATTGTTCCATTTGACTCACAGTCAGTTGATAATTGTGAAGAGTTGCACACAACTATTGGAAAGAAGTAAACTCAGAAAACAGAAGTTTGTCTCGAATATCTTTTTGTAAATTAGAAATAAAGATTCTTTGAATATCATTGTCAGGCACTGGAAAAGAAATTTGAGCATACAAATGCTTATATCTACCAATGAAATCAGTCACTTTTTCTTTAACACCTTGTTTACAATGCATTAAATCAATCAAAGTAACTTTAGGACTTATATTGTTTTGAAATTGTTGAATGAAAGCATTTGCAAGTTGTTCGAAAGAAGTAATAGAATAAGAAGGCAAGGAGCAATACCATTGTAGGGCTTTGTCTCTTAATGTTCTAGTAAACAGTTTTGCAAGCAACCTTTGGTCATAAGCAAAATCAGTACATATTATTTGAAAAGTCTTAACATGTGTTAGAGGATCTCCTTTACCATTATAAAGTTCCAAATGCGGGATTTCAACATGTTTAGGAGGGATAGCTCGAACAATATCAAGAGAAAGTGGGCTCGCAACATCAAATGTGGGCACACTAAACTTAGATTGATTCATAGAGGCAATTTGTTGCTGTAAAGAAGAGATAGTTTGTGCAAGATTGTTAATGGTTGCTTCAGTCGAAGAATTCATATTAGATGTGTTAGATTGAGATGGAGGTGTTGTGTTATTGAAAGAAGGTAGAGAGTAAGGTGGTGGGACTCTATGATAGTTAGTCATAGGAGATGATTGGACAGGAGGAACACTACAAGGAGGAATGGAATGGTTGAATGAATTGCCCCCTTGCGTCATGTTCATTTGCGGAGATGTAATAGGAACACTCATTGAAGGAATGAATGAAGAAGTTGGATTAAATGAAGGAAGAGGGTTAATTGAAGAAGAAGGATTGCCCCCATGACTAGTAATCATGGGAGGAATGTCTTGTATAGAAGTAGTCATTATGTTTGATGTAAAGGTAGGCATGCTAGCAATAGAAGTTGTCAAGGGAATAGAATGATTAACTTGTGTAGGAGGTTGTGTATAACCTAAAGTTTCAGCACAACTCTTCATAGGCATCACATTTGAATCCACAATGTGTGCAATACCACGTAAGATATCAATTCCATTCTTATCACTTTGAAGCATATGTTTTAGACCCTCAATTAAAGGAAGAGCTTGACTATCGGGATACTCATGAGACATCCATTGGTGAAAATCATCAAATTGATTATCCAATTTCGAAAGTTGTTCTATAGAAACCTCATGGAGAGCTTCTTCATCATTAGGAGGATTAGAGGAATTACAAATGTCTTCGTTAAAAAGACTACTCAAATTAGGTTCCATCTCCTCGGTAGTTAAACCTCGGAAAGACTTAATTCTACGGCTTCGTCTAACGGGAATAGTGTAAGTAGGGCTTGTTGTTGTAAAACTCATGCACTAGAGAGGGAGAGAAGATTTTGAATTTAAAGGTAGAAATTTTCAGTAAAATCAGCCAATCTTCTAGATTTAAGCTGTTAAATGCAGTCACGACAGTCTCCCGAAATTTTAGAAAAAATGTCCGGGACCGTGGCGCTCGGAGTGCACACGGTCCTTGCAACTTTTTTTCGAAATTTGCAGGGATGAAAGTTATGATGATTTTAAAGCTAATCTGAAAAAATTGGGTGATTTTACGATCTGTAGGTAGGCCAAATTAAAGTTGCAATCTCAAAATTGAACCCTACCAAGATTGTCGAAAAATGCAAAATTTGAATTTTGAAAAAGAGAGGGAAACTGAAATTTTGAATTTTATGATTTTAGAGGGAATACCAAAAGCAATGCAAGTTTTGAAATTTAAAAATTGACTCAATTTCACGCAAAATTCAATTTTGAAAGCGGAAATCAAAGTTCTTGTAATTAAGCACTTAATTTCAAAAGTCACAAATTGCAAGAATTTGAATAAAGCACTGAAATTTCGAATGAATGCAAACACACTTTTCAGATTTAGGACAGTAAGAATAAAATTTCAATTTCGATGATTTTTGAATGATTAGAAGCCTTAAACCAAACAATCACAAGACCAACTTTGACTGTAATTTTGAAAGTGTTATAATTGATAAAATCAGCCAAAATTCTGGATTTTAGCAGGAAAATACAGTAAAATCTAGCTCCCGAAATTTCGGAAAAAATGTCGGGGACGATGGTGCTCGGAGTGCACACGGTCCTTGCAACTTTTTTCCAAATTTTCAGGGATGAAAGATATTGTGATTTTATGCCAGAATCCAAAGTTACAACCGATTTGGAGATGTTTTGATCAGTGAAATTGTCGGACAAAGGTTGAATCAAGAGGGTTTCAAAAATTAGGGTTTTGACACTTAACCACTTAATTTTCAAAATTAAAGCACAAATATGAATTGATAATTTGTAATAGAAGGGCAGATCTGAAACAAGCATTAACAATTAAATATTTCACAAGTTCAATTACTAAAAAGAAAATTTAGGGTTTTTATGCAATCAACCTCTAAAATTTTGCAAAAGATCAAACATGGAAATGTAATCAAGGAATTCAATTTTTAGATCTAATCAGAAAGGATGTTCACATCGGGTTCACCAAAATGTAAAGCGGAAAATCACGATCGAACCCTAGTTGCTCTCCCCTCTTCCAACTCCGAGGAGAGAGAAGGGAGGTCGCTAGGGTTGATGGTTTTCACTTAAGGGAGATACTTTACATTCAAAAGAGGGGTTGAAACCCACAAGATCCAATCCCACACAAGGCAAGATTGGATGCTAAATGAGTTTCAAGGGTTAAGAAAGCAAGGCTACCCTCTTTTTGTAAAGAATGTTGATAAGAGAATTAAGCTAGGAATGCATAGAAAGTGACAAAGATTCGCTTATAAACTGAGATAGGGATCTAGGATGAAGCTACGGACCTGGAATTAGTAGTGAAATGTCGATACGGTGCTGTCCTGCAAATTTGAGCAAAAGTTGTCAGGACGATGGCGCCCGGTGCCACGGTCCTTTGAAAAATCCGCGAAATGAAGGGGGATCTGTTCGTCTCTGCACAAGGATTCCAGATCTTCAATTTCAGCCGCGTACCTGCAACCTACACACAGAAAAGAGAAGATGATTGGGGGGTTAGGGATTAGGGGTTTGCCTTTAGGTCAAACCCCGGTTTTGGAATTAACCAAGAAATGAGAAATGCTGTAAAATGTAAATGTCTGTAATGTAAAACAAGTACTAATACCTTGTTGTAAGGATGTTTGTATCCTTATGTGCGAAGGTATAGATGTTGTTGTTTGTTGTATGTAGTATGTTGTATGTAGCATGTAGTAAGTGATCTCCTCTTCAATGGTTGAATCCTTGTCTTGAATGCAACACTTAGCCTTGAATGGAGACTTAGAAGGAATGCTTGAATGCTTGAATGCTTGAATGCTTGAATGTTTGAGTATAGTTTCCACGCTTGTGCCATCATGTATGTATATGTCCTTCTTTTTCATCTACCCAAATGGGAGAGGAAATTTTAGTTTATATACTTGCCAATTAGGGTTAATAGACTGATTTTCCTGACCTTAGGCTGACCAGGGAAGTTAATTTCCAAATTGCAAACAAAAAGACCCGAGACCCCATAGGAGACCGGGCCCAAAATAGGCCCAGGGACCAGGGCACTGGGTGCCCTGGTCCTGAAGGACCAGGGCGCTGGGTGCTCTTGTCCCACCTCCCGGGACAGCAGGGTGCAAAGGAGGTTTAGGCCAGGGTGCTAGAAAATGCAGTTTTTGGTGTCAAAAATAGGTTTCAGGGTCTCCATTCAGGTTGCGTGTTGCATCGCCATCGTGAAGACCAAAATGTAGTCGAAATTGCAAGTGTCACAATTTTAGGATGCTACAGTAACAAATTTGGGCATATGGCTAAATACTGTAGAAATAGAGCAAATCAAAACTACAATTTTGTTCCCGGTCAATGCACAAATTGCAAAAAATATGGTCATAAGTCAGAAGATTGTAGAATGAATTTTAAATGTCATGCATGTGGAAAGTTTGGACATTTGGGTAATCAATGTAGATCAAGGAATGACACCGGATATGTTAAAGAAATGTAAAAGAACAATGTTACATGTTATGCATGCAACAAAATAGGTCATATTGCTAAGTACTTTAGAAGCAAGACTAAACCAGTTAGCAATGATAAATCAAATGAGAAAGGAAAGAAGAAGGTAGATTAAATACAACAAGATCACACAAATATATGGGTTAGAAAGTCTGAAGAACCAAGTGGAGATACAACTACACCGGTAACTGCAACAGTAACTCCACTAGTAGAACAAAACATTCCTGCACTGGTAGGAAATTCAATCAGTAACTGAGGTATATACTTTAGGGGTTGGAAAATTCATTCCAAATATTGCATATTCCTTGGAAGAGATCTGAAAGAGATCTGGCGAGTTTTATTGATCATTGAGGAAGGTTTACCCAGCATAAAACTGTGAAACTGACATCCGGTAGGTACATCACTAAGCATTTATGATAGTGAAGGATTAGGGTTTACTCGCTAATAAAAAGGGAGAATAGACTCATTTTCAGTCACCCAACACTCAAGAAAACTAGAGAAAAGCAAAGGCGAATCACGGGCGATCAAGAGAGAGAAAAGGCAAAAAGATTTCTGACAGTTATCAGAACAATAATCAAATTCTTCAAATCAACAATCATTTTCTAGGTATTTCTTTGAAATGGCATCTGGATTATCATCTTCTCCTACTTTCATTGCAAATCCCACGGTTCTTGAGGTTAAGGATAGGCTTAGACCCATTTTTAAGGAAGTTCCCCAAATAATAAAGAAGGAAGACTCTATGGGCACATTCTCAAGGGTTCCTGATGGCGTAGTCTATGTAGAAGATGTCAGGGCATATATTCACTACACCTTGGAGGATCTAGGCACTAAGGAGCTCAAGGGTATGTATCAATCTAAGATACTAAGCAACTTAGGAATAATCAAGCCAGAATATCAAGTCATTGAAGACCTAGGTTTAACCAAAATCCTATACATACCAGAATTCAAAGATGAAGTGATCAAATATATTTTGAGTAGGGTCCATAATTAATTCATCTGGCTGGACTAGCCCTACATGATTACCAAGGAAGCAATTCAAGTGGTCACCAACTTACCTGAACTTGGACATGAACCTAGTAAGAAGATCTCTAACAATGAGGTTGAGAAGCTCACTGATGCAAGCCATGATGGAAGATCTATGAGGATCAACACCATCAAAGATAGATGTGAGAATTTTCCACCATGATCATCGGCTACAAGGTAATGCAATCTAGTTGATTAAACTATGTTTCCAATTCATGTATCCATGTTGCACACCAAATGTTAAGGAATAATGGAAAATATGATCTATGTGAATGGCTAAAAAGTGAACTAATGTTGAACCTTGGAAAAATCAAGGGTGTCAAGAAAGGAACATGTAGGTTTAGCAATCTTATTGTTTGTTTATTGTTGTACTTCATGAATGAGCTACCAAGTTTGGGTAAGAAACATTGGGCACATGATATACTGATAAGTATGCAAATCAAAGATGCAATCACCAGTCTTGGCACTGACAGGGATGAGAAGCTTTGGGGCTTCTTCAAAACTTTTCAAGAGAACATGAGACAAAGGGAGAGGATATCTAAGCACAATGTAGAGAAATACTCCACTGATATCTGCTTGATGGTGAAAACTGATGAAAAACCCTCATGGAAGCAGTGGAACCTAGGACCATATGGGTCACTGAGCTAGGATACGAAGTTGATGACAACATCTTGGAATTTTATGCAAAAATGCTACTTGAAGCTCCATTAGATGACAAGACTGCACATTTTGGCACTACAAAGGAGAAGGCTCTTGAAGTCAAAATTGGCTTCAATAAGAAAAGGAGATAAAATAAAATAGACAAAATGTTTGCATTTGTTCAAAATGTAATCCATGTGATAGATACAAAACTAGGTTCTGGATCTAAACTGGTAGATCAATTGGTAGTGGTTAGTGCTCCTAGGGTAAAAGAGGCTTGAGAGTTTCATTTCTTCTATCAATTCTGAATGTGATCTAGAGGATAATCAACCTCTTCCATTTAGAAGGGTCCAAAGGAAGAAAGTTGACAAGCCTTCGGTAGAGAAAAAGAAGGTGGAGCCAAGGAGGAAGTTAGTAAGAAAGGTAACAACTGCACCCTCACCTCCGGCAAGGAAACCTACTCAAAAGAGGAAACCAGTTTCATCCTCTCCTGCAACACCCAACAAGAAGAAGAAGAGTGCTATAGAAGAAGCAATTTAATCTGGTAATGTTACCATCATTCCCCAAATGAAGAAGAGTGCTATAGAAGAAGCAATTTCTTTGAAGATTTAGATGATAATGAGAAAAATGAAATTGAAGAAGCAATTTTGTTACATATAGACATATATAAGAAGGCTTTAGTAGAAATTTTGAAGGAAATTCCCTTATCATTGTATAAGAAGTTAGATGCAAGAAGATTAGATGCAGTAAAAAGGGATAAGCAAATTAGGGAAGTTGAACTTTTCAATATGTGTGGCCCTATAAATAATGAGGAAATGAAACAATGTATAAATGTTGCAAACAAAACAATTTTTAGCAGAAAACCCTAACAAATAAGCCTAATGATGGGCAGAGTAAATGAGATAATAAATGAGACCAGAGATGGTTGGTCCAAATTCTTCCAAAAGAATCCAAATTTCCTTACTTCTCAAGAAGAATTTTTTAAGGCAAAAACTCCCACCATTATGGACAAATCTAAAGGGAAAGGAATTTTGGGAAGTTCTGTTCAAATTTTGAATAAACTGATAGTAACTATGAGTGTATAGACTATTGGTATTTTGGTATGGTTTTTTCATTGATGTCAACACCTACTAAAACACTAGCAGTTTGGGGATCCAACAACATTCACAGGCAAGCAAGTAACTATTGCACAGTTACTGGTATATGGTTCACTGACAGGATATAATGATCATCGACACTTAAAATTATGTGGAAGACACTTGGTAATGTCAAAGACATCTTTTGGACATCTTGTCCTAGAGTTTTGTTCATTGGTATATTCATATTTGCATATTTTCTTTTACCGGCAAATAGGTCCAGGGTTACCTAGGGTTACACCGACAGGTTTATCTTTTCCAGATCAGCATGGTGCGCTAAGGAAATGATTAATTATTGTTGTAAATGCATTAAACCAACATGTTCAATCGATTATTGCATCAGAAATTATATTGTTTGTAAAATGTTTTATTGTAATATCTTGTAGAGCTGACCTACTAAAATTGGTCTTAGGTTATGGTATAAATGTAAGATCTTATTTGTAAGATTGAATGTGTGGAATGTGAGAAAGAATTGTGTGAAGGTATATTCGAGATTAAGCAGAGCTATACACAAAGAAATCATTTGAAGGTGAAGTTAGGTTTTTGTGAAAGCATATCAGCATTACATCGGTATTGAATCCAGCATATGAAGATGCTATTTTGTGCAGTACATTCTTATTGGATTTAACCATCCACCTGTAGTCAGTGTGACTCCCATTTTGTGATTGAGTAGTGTGCTCTAGGCTGTTGGCCTTTCTGCATGTGCAGACCCCATTTATGTACACTTACTATCTATAGTAGTATCATCTAATTGTGGCTAAGGTTTCCCACCGTGGTTTTTCCCCTTATAGGGTTTCCACGTACAAATATTGGTGTCATGTGTTGTGGATGACTTTGTGTTTATGTTTCATGCATTAATCTTTACTGATATAGCTATTAACTGTTAACACTGTCTACCAACATACTTAACTAGTTTACCGGTATTAAGCATTAAGGTGGTTAAGTTCTTTTTGGTTTGAAATTAGTTGACAATTGATTCACACCCCCCCTCTTAGTTGTCTCTGGGACCTAACAATTGGTATCAGAGCTTAGTCCTCTTTTGCAGAAATTTAACAATTTGAGGAGATCCAATGTCTACTAATTATTTCAGAAAGGATAGTCCTAAACTTGATGGAACCAACTATGGCATATGGAAGATCAGAATGGAGACACATCTAAATTGCATTGGCAAAGATGTCTAGGAAGTTACAAAGAAAGGTTACACTGCTGCTGTACTTGGTTAGCCCAGTTCAACTACCTTGGCTAAAGATGAGGAAAATGATTGCAAAGCAAGAGAAGCATTTTGAGTGCATTATCAGATCAACAAATCATGGGATTATTAGATAGGTCTACTGCTAAATCTATTTGGGATCATTTGGAAATGCTGAATGAAGGAGATTCCAAAGTCAAAATAGCAAAACATGAAAGCTTCCGGGTCAGGTATGAACATCTGAAAATGGAAGAAGATGAAAGGATTTATGCTTTTATGGAAAGAGTAAATGAAATTGTTTTGGGTATTAAATGTTATGGAGGAACCTTAAGTGAGGTTGAAATTGTTTCAAAAATCTTAAAAGGATTGCCAGTGACATATAAAATGAAGGTTACTGCTATACATGAGTTAAGAACAATGCCTAATACATCAGTAACTAGGGATACATTGATTGGAAAACTTTCAGCTTTTGAAATTGAAGAATTTGGTCTTGTTTCTACTATAAAGATAGATTTAGCCTTTAAAGCATCAACATCATCCGCTCCATCATTTGAAAAATCTGATTGGAAAGCCTTTTATGCAAGAGAACTTGAAGAACTTGAAACACTATTTGCAAGGAAAATGCCTAAAGGTCCTATTGGAAGTAAGTATGAAGGTAAAGCACCCTTTAATTGTTTTAACTACACTAAGATTGGTCATATGGCTTCAAGACACCCTGATAGACATGCTAGACTAAGAGAAGAAGCTAGAAGGACATACAAGCCTAATCCTAAATATCAGAGATACAAATTCAAGAAGAAGAAAGATAAATCTTGTTACATTGCTGATGAAGGTGTGACTGATGATTCTAATGAGGATCCAGTAGACAATGGATGGGTTTTTGTTGCTATAATAGAAGATCAACCGGCACCTACTGCTCAACCGGTAGAACATGCCCTAGCAGCTAAAGTTGAAGTAAAGGATGAATGGATCATTGAATATGGATGCTCACATCATATGATAGGAGACAAAGGTACATTCTTGAAATTTAAAGAATACAATGGAGGTTTAGTAAGATTTGGAGATGACAAAGCCTGTTCAATCTAAGGTAAGGGTACAATATCTCTTGATGGTAAGCATAACACTGACAATGTCTACTATGTTGAATGATTGAAGCATAATCTTCTAAGTGTTAGTCAATTAGTTGAGAAAGGATTTTAGTTACAATTTAAAAATGGAAAATGCAAAATCATGAATAGAACTGGTTTGGAAATTACAACCGACAATCAGACTAGAGGTAATATCTTTCATTTGAATAATAGTGAAAAGACATGCTTGATTGCACATATAGATGAAAGTTGGTTATGACATAAGAGACTCTGTCATGTAAACTTTGATTGCATGGTAAAGATCAGTACTACTAAGGCAGTTAGAGATCTACCTAAAATTATCAAACCTCATAACACAATATGTAAGGAATGTCAATTTGGAAAACAAGTTAGAGCTAGTTTCAAAAGTATTCTAGAAAAATCCAATAATGCTATTGATTTGATTCACACTGATTAATGTGGTCCAGCTAGAACTAAAAGCTTACAAGGTGATAGATATTTCATACTAGTCATTGATGACTATTCTAGAATGTGTTGGGTTACTTTTCTCAGAGAAAAATCAGAAGCACTTGGAAAGTTCAATCTATTCAAAGCAATGGTTGAAAATGAAACGGGTAAGAAAATCAAATGTTTAAGATTAGACCAAGGAGGAGAATTCACATCTAAGGACTTTAATACATTCTGTGAAGTGAACAGAATCAGAAGACAACTATCAGCAACTCGGACACCACAACAGAATGGAGTTGTTGAAAGGAAAAACAAAACTATCTTGGATGCAACAAGAAGTATGTTATCAGAAGCAAATCTACCACATGTGTATTGGATAGAAGCAGTCAGCACAATGGTCTATACATTCAACAAAGTTCACATCAAAGGTGAAACTAGTAAGACCCCTCATGAACTATGGTTTGGTAATACTCCTACTCTTAAATATTTTAGAATTTTTGGAAGTAAATGTTATATTAGAACAGATGAGTATATTGGCAAGTTTGATCCTAGAAGTGATGAAGGAATATTTCTTGGTTATTCATCTAAGAGCAAGGCATATAGATGTTTTAACAAGAGATTGTAGAAAATTGTTGAGAGTACAAATGTAAAAATTGATGAACAATTCAGAGGAACTTCAAGGTATAAAGACTCTGAACCGGCAATAGAAATTGTGACAAATGAACCTACACCAAATCCACCGGTAGAGAATGAAGATCCACTTACCTTGGTACCATATGAGGATTCCACAATAACTGAAGAACAACAATAAAAAAAGATACCCCGATATGTAAGATTGAATCATTCTAAAGATTAGATAATTGGAAATAAATTTAAAGGAGTTATGACAAGAGGAAGATTGGCAAATGAAGAGGTATGTCTTATTTCTCAAATAGAACCATCATTTGTTAATGAGGCATGTGAAGATAAATTTTGGATTAAAGCTATGGAAGAAGAATTAGAACAAATTGAGAAAAATAACACTTGGACATTAGGTCCCCGGCCTAAAGATAAAAATGTAATTTGAACCAAGTGGGTATTTAGAGACAAACTTAATGAAGATGGTAAGGTTGTCATAAATAAAGAAAGACTAGTGTGTAAGGGATATTCTCAGAAAGAAGGAGTTGATTACAATGAAACCTTTGCACCGGTAGCTAGAATTGATGCAGTCAGATTATTCTTGGCTTTTGTAGCACACAAGAACTACAAAGTTTATCAAATGGATATTAAATGTACATTTTTGAATGGAGATCTTGAAGACAAAGTATACATTGAACAACCTGATGGATTTTCTTTGACAGATGACAATGATATGGTTTGCAGGTTAAGGAAAGCTCTGTATGGACTGAAACAAGCCCCAATAGCTTGGTATGCAAGATTGGATAAGTATCTTTTAAAGACTAGTTTTACTAAAGGAAATGCAGACAACAATTTATACTACAAAATAACTAATGATGACATCTTGATTATAGAAGTATTTGTTGATGATATAATCTTTGGAGGAGAAGATGGTTCATGTAAGGAATTTTCTACTAAAATGCAGCAAGATTTTGAAATGTCTATGATTGGAAAAAAAAATTCTTTTTAGGATTGCAGATTTCACAAACTAACAAAGGTATATTCTTGAGTCAATCCAAATACTTAAAAGAGTTACTAAAGAAATTTGGGATGGAGAACTCTAAACCGGTAAGCACACCTATGACTACAAATGACAAATTATCTCAAAGGGATGAATCTACACCTGTTAATCCAACTAGATACAAATCTATTATAGGAGGTTTATTGTATTTAACACAAACCAGACCTGATATTATGAATGCAGTATGTATTATTTTAAGATTTCAAAATAATCCTAGAGAAATTCATGAATCAGTAGTAAAAAGGATTTTCCGGTACTTACAAGGCACTATAAATCTTGGATTATGGCATCCTAGAGATGAAAACTTTGAATTATGTGCATACATAGATGCAAATTGGGTAGGAGATGTGCATGATAGAAAAAGAACCATCGATGGAGCATTCTTTCTTGGAAAGAGATTAGTTTCTTGGTTGAGTAAGAAACAGAGTTGTATATCTTTATCAATAGCAGAATCAAAATATGTTGCAGCAGCAACTAACTGTACACAGGTACTATGACTTAAGCAAATGTTGAAAGACATAAAGGTAAAATGCAAGGAACCTATTACCATATATTGTGATAACACTGCAGCAATTGATATATCTAAGAATATAGTACTACATTCTAAAACAAAACATGTTTCTATCAAATTGAATTTTCTAAGGAAAAAAGTTGAAGAAAAGGAGATAAAACTGGTTTATGTGAACAATAAAGAATAGCTTGCAAATATTTTCACAAAACCTTTGCCTAAGGAGACTTTTGAATATCTCAAAGAATAGCTTGGAGTCATACCACCACTGGTAGAGACTTAGACAGTTGATGATTATCATCAACCGATAGAATTAAAAGACAAAGCTTTTACTTCGGTCTTTAATGAGGAAGCTACTTCTCAGGGGGAGTAGTTGGTATTTTGTATATGAACTTGGTATTATTGTAACTTTGGCATTTGATGTCAAAGGGGGAGAGATATCTATGGAAAAACACATTATCTTTTGGAGAGATTGGTATGGAAACTTTGGATAACGCATGTTGCTCCCAGGGGGAGAGATTGTTGTTTGGGAGAGACTATTACTCTCTATATTCTGGTTATGATCTTTTTATAGATTGTTGGTTATTGGTATTTAGCGTTTTTATTTTGGCACTTTGATGGTTTTTCCATCTTGTGTTGCCATCAATGCCAAAGGGGGAGATTGTTGGTATTTTGGTATGATTTTGTCATTGATGTCAACACCTAGTAAAACACTAGCACTTTGGAGATCCAGTAGCATTCACCGGCAAGCAAGTAACTATTGCACAGTTCCTAGTATATGGTTCACCGACAGGATATAATGATCACCCACACTCAAAATTATGTGGAAGACTCTTGGTAATGTTGAAGACATCTTTTGGACATGTTGTCCTAGAGTTTTGTTCATTGGTATATTCATATTTGCATATTTGGTTTTACCGGCAAATATGTCCAAGGTTACTTAGGGTTACACTAGCAGGTTAATCTTTTCTAGATCAGCATGACATGCTAAGGAAATGATTAATTATTGTTGTAAATGCATTAAGCTGACATGTTCAATCAGTTATTGCATCGGACATTATATTGTTTGTAAAATGTTTTATTGTAATATCTTGTAGAGCCGACCTACTAAAATTGGTCTTAGGTTATGGTATAAATGTAAGATCTTATTTGTAAGATCGAATGTGTGGAATGTGAGAAAGAATTGTGTGAAGGTATATTCGATATTAAGCGGAGCTATACATGAAGACATCATTTGAAGGTGAAGTTACATTTTTGTGAAAGCATATCAACATTACACCGGTACTGAATCCAACATATAAAGATGCTATTTTGTGTAGTATATTCTTATTGGATTTAACCATCCAACTGTAGTCAGTGTGACTCCCATTTTGTGATTGAGTAGTGTGCTCTAGGCTGTTGGCGTTTCTGCATGTGCAGACTCCATTTATGTACACTTACTATCTGCAGTAGTATCATCTGATTGTAGGTAAGGTTCCCCACTGTGGTTTTTCCCTTTATAGGGTTTCCAAATACAAATATTGGTGTCATGTGTTGTGGATGACTTTGTGTTTATGTTTCATGCATTAATCTTTACCAGTATAGCTATTAACTATTAACATTGTCTATTAGCATACTTAACTGGTTTACCGATATTAAGCATTAAGGTGGTTAAGTTGTTTTTGGTTTGAAATTAGTTGACAATTGATTCACCCCCCCCCTCAGTTGTCTCTGGGACCTAATAATTGGTATCAGAGCTTAGTCCTCTTTTGGAGAAGTGTAACAACTTGAGGAGATCCAATGTCTACTAATTATTTCAGGAAGGACAGTCCTAAACTTGATGGAACCAACTATGGCATATGGAAGATCAGAATGGAGACACATCTAAATTGCATTGGCAAAGATGAATGGGAAGTTACAAAGAAAGGTTACACTATTGTTGTACCTGGTCAGCCCAATCCAACTAACTTGGCTAAAGATGAGGAAACTGATTGCAAAGCAAGAGAAGCACTTTTGAGCGCATTATTAGATCAACAAATCATTGGATTATCATATAGGTCTACTGCTAAAGCTATTTGGGATCATTTGGAAATTCTAAATGAAGGAGATTCCATAGTCAAAATTGCAAAACTTGAAAGCTTCCGGGTCAGGTTTGAGCATCTGAAAATGGAAGAAGATGAAAGGATTTTTGCTTTTATGGAAAGAGTAAATGAAATTATTTTGGGTATTAAATGTTGTGGAGGAACCTTAAGTGAGGATGAAATTGTTTCAAAAATCTTAAGAGGATTACCACCGGCATATAAAATGAAGGTTACTACTACAAATGAGTTAAGAACAATGCCTAATACATCAGTAACTAGGGATACATTGATTGGAAAACTTTCAGCTTTTGAAATTGAAGAATTTGGTCCTATTGCTACTATAAAGATAGATTTAGCCTTTAAAGCATCAACATCATCTGCTCCATCATTTGACAAATCTAATTGGAAAGCCTTTTATGCAAGAGAACTTGAAGAAAGCAGGAAAGAAAATGAAGAACTTGAAGAACTTGAAGCACTATTTGCAAGGAAAATGCCTAAAGGTCCTATTGGAAGTAAGTATAATGGTAAAGATCCCTTTAAATGTTTTAACTGCAATAAGATTGGTCATATGGCTTCGAGATGCCCTGATAGACATGCTAGACTAAGAGAAGAAGCTAGAAGGACATACAAGCCTAATCCTGAATATTAGAGATACAAATTCAAGAAGAACAAAGACAAATCTTGTTACATTGCTGATGAAGGTGTTACTGATGATTCTGATGAGGATCCAACAGATAATGGATAGGTTTTTGTTTCTATAACAGAAGATCAATCAACACCTACTGCTCAACCGGTAGAACAAGCCCTAGCAGCTAAAGTTGAAGTAAAGGATGAATGAATCATTGAATCAGGATGCTCACATCATATGACAGGAGACAAAGGTAAATTCTTGAACTTTCAAGAATACAATGGAGGTTTAGTAAGATTTGGAGATGCCAAAGCCTATTCAATCAAAGGTAAGGGTACACTATCTTTTGATGGTAAGCATAACACTGACAATGTCTACTATGTTCAAGGACTGAAGCATAACCTTTTAAGTGTTGGTCAATTAGTTGAGAAAGGATTTCAGTTACAATTTAAAAATGGAAAATGCAAAATCATGAATAGAACTGGTTTGGAAATTGCAACTGGCAATCAGACTAGAGGTAATATCTTTCATTTGAATAACAGTGAAAAGACATGCTTGATTGCACATATAGATGAAAGTTGGTTATGGCATAAGAGACTCTGTCATGTAAACTTTGATTGCATGGTAAAGATTAGTACTACTAAGGCAGTTAGAGATCTACCTAAAATTATCAAACCTCATAACACAATATGTAAGGAATGTCAATTTGGAAAACAAGTTAGAGCTAGTTTCAAAATTATTCCAGAAAAATCCAATAATGCTCTTGATTTGATTCACACTGGTTTATGTGCTCCACCTAGAAATAAAAGCTTACAAGGTGATAGATATTTCATGCTAATCATTGACGACTATTCTAGAATGTGTTGGGTTACTTTTCTCAGAGAAAAATCAAAAGTACTTGGAAAGTTCAAACTATTCAAAGCAATGGTTGAAAATGAAACTAGTAAGAAAATCAAATGTTTAAGATCAGATCAAGGAGGAGAATTCACATCTAAGGACTTTAATACATTCTGTGAAGTGAACAGAATCAAAAGACAACTATCAGCAACTCAGACACCACAGCAGAATGGAGTTGTTGAAAGGAAAAACAGAACTATCTTGGATGCAACAAGAAGTATGTTATTAGAAGCAAATCTACCACATGTGTATTGGACAGAAGCAGTCAGCACAACAGTCTATACATTCAACAAAGTTCACATCAAAGGTGAAACTAGTAAGACCCCTCATGAACTATGGTTTGGTAATACTCCTACTCTTAAATATTTCAAAATTTTTGGAAGTAAATGTTATATTAGAACAGATGAGTATATTGGCAAGTTTGATCCTAGAAGTGATGAAGGAATATTTCTTGGTTATTCATCTAAGAGCAAGGCATATAGATGTTTTAACAAGAGATTGTAGAAAATTGTTGAGAGTACAAATGTAAAAATTGATGAACAATTCAGAGGAACTTCAAGGTATATAGACTCTGAACCAGCAATAGAAATTGTGACAAATGAACCTACACCAAATGCATCAGTACAGAATGAAGATCCAATTACCCCGGTACCGTCTGAGGATTCCACAATAGCTGAAGAAGAACAACAAACAAAGATACCTCGACAGGTAAGATTGAATCATTTTGAAGATCAGATAATTGGAAATAAATTTAAAGGAGTTATGACAAGAGAAAGATTGGAAAATGAAGAGGTATGTATTATTTCTCAAATAGAACCATCATCTTTTATTGAGGCATGTGAAGATAAATTTTGGATTAAAGCTATGGAAGAAAAATTAGAACAAATTGAGAAAAATAACACTTGGACATTAGTTCCCTGACCTAAAGATAAAAATGTAATTGGAACCAAATGGGTATTCAGAGACAAACTTAATAAATATGGTAAGGTTGTCAAAAATAAAGCAAGACTAGTGTGTAAGGGATATTCTCAGATAGATGGAGTTGATTACAATGAAACCTTTGTACCGGTAGCTAGAATTGAGGCAGTCAAATTATTCTTGGCTTTTGCAGCACAAAAGAACTACAAAGTTTATCAAATGGATATTAAATGTGCATTTTTGAATGGAGATCTTGAAGAGGAAGTATACATTGAACAACATAATGGATTTTCTTTGATAGATGACAATGATATGGTTTGTAGGTTAAGGAAAGCTCTGTATAGAATGAAACAAGCCCCAAGAGCTTGGTATGCAAGATTGGATAAGTATCTTTTAAAGATTGGTTTTACTAAAGGAAATGTAGGCAACAATTCATATTAAAAAATAACTAATGATGACATCTTGATTATAGAAGTATATATTGATGATATAATCTTTGGAGGAGAAGATGGTTTATGTAAGGAATTTTCTACTAAAATGCAGCAAGAATTTGAAATGTCTATGATTGGAAAAAAAAATTCTTTTTAGGATTGCAGATTTCACAAACTGACAAAGGTATATTCTTGAGTCAATGCAAATACTTGAAAGAGTTACTAAAGAAATTTGGGATGGAGAACTCTAAACCGGTAAGCACACCTATGACTACAAATGACAAATTATCTCAAAGGGATGAATCTACACCTATTAATCCAACTAGATACAACTATGATAGGAGGTTTACTGTATTTAACACAAACCAAACCTGATATTATGAATGCAATATGTATTATGTTAAGATTTTAAAGTAATCCTAGAGAAATTCATGAATCAGCAGTAAAAAAGATTTTTTGGTACTTACAAGGCATTACAAATCTTGGATTATGGTATCCTAAAGATGATAACTTTGAATTATGTGCATACACAGATGCAAAATGGGTAGGAGATGTGGATGATAAAAAAAGCACCACCAGTGGAGCATTCTTTCTTAGAAAGAAATTAGTTTCTTGGTTGAGTAAGAAACAAAGTTGTACATCTTTATCAACAACAGAATCAGAATATGTTGTAGCAACAACTAACTGTACATAGGTACTATAGCTTAAGCAAATGTTGAAAGACATAAAGGTAAAATGCAAGGAACCTATTACCATAAATTGTGATAACATTGCAGCAAGTGATATATCAAAGAATCTAGTACTACATTCTAAAAAAAACATGTATCTATCAAACTGAATTTTATAAGAGAAAAAGTTGAAGAAAAGGAGATAAAACTGGTTTATGTGAACACTAAAGAACAACTTGCAGATATTTTCACAAAACCTTTGCCTAAGGAGACTTTTGAATATCTCAGAGATTAGCTTGGATTCATACCACCACCGGTAGAGACTTAGATAGTTGATGATTGTCATCAACCGATAGAATTAAAAGACAAAACTTTTACTCCGGTCTTTGATGAGGAAGCTACTTCTCAGGGGGAGTAGTTGGTATTTTGTATATGAGCTTGGTATTATTGTAAATTTGGCATTTGATGTCAAAGGGGGAGAGATATCTATGGAAAAACACGTTATCTTTTGGAGAGATTGGTATGGAAACTTTGGATAACGCATGTTGCTCCCAAGGGGAGAGATTGTTGTTTGGGAGAGACTATTACTCTCTGTATTCTGGTTATGATCTTTTTAGAGATTATTGGTTATTGGTATTTGGCATTTCTATTTTGGCACTTTGATGGTTTTTCCATCTTGTGTTGCCATCAATGCAAAAGGGGGAGATTGTTGGTATTTTGGTATGGTTTTGTCATCTATGTCAACACCTACTAAAACACTAGCACTTTGGAGATCCAACAGCATTCACGACAGGCAAGTAACTATTGCACAGTTACTAGTATATGGTTCACCGACGGGATATAATGATCACTGGCACTCGCAATTATGTGGAGGACACTTGGTAATGCCGAAGACATCTTTTGGACATGTTGTCCTAGAGTTTTGTTCATTGGTATATTCATATTTTCATATTTGCTTTTACCGGCAAATAGGTCCAGGGTTACCTAGGGTTACACCGGCAGATTTATCTTTTCTAGATCAGAATGGCAAGCTAAGGAAATGATTAATTATTGTTGTAAATGCATTAAGCCAACATGTTCAATTGGTTATTGCATCAGACATTATATTATTTTTAAAATGTTTTATTGTAATATCTTGTAGATCCGACCTACTAAAATTGGTCTCAGGTTATGGTATAAATGTAAGATCTTATTTGTGAGATCGAATGTGTGGAATGCGAGAAAGAATTGTGTGAAGGTATATGCGAGATTAAGCAGAGCTATACATGAATAAATCATTTGAAGGTTAATTAGGTTTTTGTGAAAGCATGTTAGCATTACACCGGTACTTAATCTAGCATATGAAGATGCTAATTTGTGCAGTACATTCTTATTGGATTTAACCATCCAACTGTAGTTAGTGTGACTCCCAATTTGTGATTGAGTAGTGTGCTCTAGGCTGTTGGCCTTTCTGCATGTGCATACCCCATTTATGTACACTTACTATCTATAGTAGTATCATCTGATTGTGGGTAAGGTTTCCCACCTTGGTTTTTCCCTTTACAAGGTTTCTACATACAAATATTGGTTTCATGTGTTGTGGATGACTTTGTGTTTATGTTTCATGCATTATCTTTACCAGTATAGCTTTTAACTGTTAACACTGTCTACCGGCATACTGAACTAGTTTACCAGTATTAAGAATTAAGGTGGTTAAGTTGTTTTCGGTTTGAAATTAGTTGACAACTGATTAACCCCCCCCCCCCCTTTAAGTCGTCTCCGGGACCTAAGAAAGACACCACCGATAGGTAGATCCAAATTTGATGAGAGTGTATAGTCTATATTGAAAGAAACCACCTTTGTATAGTCTGAGAAAGGTGATATACATGGTACTGATAATATTATGGATAATACTCCTCCGGTAGTAATAGATACTACACCAAGTGGCGAAGCCACCAATACAAAAGAGGATGAGAAAAGGGATACATTGGGAGAAGACAAGGGAAAGAAGAGTGATAAGACTCCCAGTACCATACCGACAGTTGTTTCCCTGACAAAAATTTTGGCCATTGACACTTCTCAAGTTGAGAAGAAATCAATCACTGAGATGAGTCCCACAGAGTTAATGATGATGGCTACCTAGATGCTAATATAGGAGGGATCTACAAACAAAGGAATAATAGATCAATCAATAATAATTTTGCATAGATTGATTCCTGATTGTTTGATTGAAAATGAAGCAAGCCCTTCTGGAAAGCTTAAGGTATTAACATAGCACATATATAAAAAATTTCAATCATTGCAGTAGATTTCTGACCGGTGGGCACTTGAAATATTCACTTCTAAGAAAGCCACTTTTGACCAGATTATTAAGACAAAGAAGAAGAAGATTAGAGATAAGCTTAATACTTATTGAAAATTCTTTGAAATAGTGTACTAACATCTACAGGGTCTGTTGTAACATAGAGATTCTTACAACAAATGTAGATAAAAAGTTAAAGGAGTCACATGATAAGATTGCTAATATTGCTAATTCTTTTGATGGACTAACATCACTCACTACATCTATTGATAGACAAATTTTGTCTTTGGAGAACCAAATTTTTTCTTTTGAAAAAGAAAGAGACAAGATCATTCAGAGAGAAAGGAGTCTCAGAGGTTTGGTGAGTCCAAGATTGGATTCACTTGGTGTACATAAGAGGGAATGTATGGATATGCTTGCAAATCCCACACCAGAAGAAGTCACTGAGAAAGAAACACTTGCACATTTACTGAGTGGACTAGTATCCATATATGAAACTTTCAAAACTGGTTGGGATACCTACACAGAGTTGCTAGAGAAATCTTATTCAGAATTTTGAGATTGGTCAAGCTTTGATAATGTAATCTATATTTATTCATTATTTTGAACATATTCTTAATCTAATTATTTCAATTCTTTCACCAATCTTTGGCATTGATGCCAAAGGGGGAGTATATATATGTGAAAAATATGGGAAGGATATCAGATAGAGTATATTACATACACAATCAATCAGCTCAGGGCAAGCATGTTTCATATTTCAATTGAACCGGTAGGAATCCATTTTCAACATGAGTGTTGCCATCAATACCAAAGGGGGAGATTGTTGGCAATTGACACTCATTGGATTCATATGTTTTCATTGATGGCAACAAGATTCTTTAGAAGTCATACACCTGCATATACCAACATTAGGAGGCATTAGGAGGCATACACCGACATATACCAGCATTGGAGTATTCAGGGTCACAACCAACACCAACACGGGCATAGACACTAGCACCAACACTGGCACCAACATCCAACACTTCAGTGAAGCTAATATCAGTCTAGGATCCGACTAGAAATTGTATATCTTTTGTAATATATTGTAAACCGACATAAGGCGTATTGTTTGTAAGGGTATATAAGTTATTTTATTAGGTCATAGTGATGTGTGATAGAGAATGGGATATAGAAGAATGTGCAATGCAAAGGATATGTATGTAGATCACTTGTATGTGAATTTTATATCATGCAATGATCTGTAGATTGTTTGTAAGGAATTCTTGGAAGAAAGGAGATACTGGTGAACCAATACAGAACATAGCTATTATCGAAACTTTATTTGGCATTGCAGATGCTTTTTGTGAGTTCATTATTACTATTTTATCTTAGCAAAATATTGTAGTGAATGAGACTCTTTTGTGTTGAGCAGTGTGCTCTAGGCAATGTGCCTTCTTGCATGTGCAGTCCCCCATACTATGTAATATCTTTTATATGGACAATGAATTGATATTGTGGGTCACAAATCTGACCATGGTTTCTCCTCTTTGAGGTTTCCATGTATAAATTCTATTTGTTCTGGTGTTCATTCATGTGGCTAGTTTATTTACTTCAAGTTATATGTTTCTTCATTTACCAGTTTATATGTGTATGTTATAAAAGGGTTAAATCATATGTTACCGGTAGAACATTAATTCACCCCCCCCCTTGGTTATCTTGGATTCCAACAAGGTACTCATCCAAAATCCTCCCCCTTTCATGCTTTCAGTATCTCATTTTCAGATCTACAAGTTTGTGTAATTTCAAGTTCATTTGTGCTTTATTCTTCATCTCCTAGTCTAGTTGATCTTTCAAACCCTAGTTTTTTGTCATCATTGGAAACAAGAGGTATATAAAACCTAAGAGATAGTCCTTGGATCTCTCTTTCTCACAAGAGGTAGCCAAAGTGATCTATCTGCCTAGGCTCTTTCATATTCCCAATGTGTCGGCAAAAGTGGGATTAGGTCCTGGTCACCCGATCTCGCTTTTCCTGCCTCGACATTTTGGTGAACCCTACGTGGATCCAACCTTCTTTAATTTTGATTTATGTTCTCAGATTTGAATGTTTTATCTATTTCAAATTCAATTTTACATTTACAAATCTGAATTCCTTGAAAATTTCAAAATTTAGAGGAAAATTTTGTTAAAACCCTAATCTTTTCAATTCAAAATTGAACTTGTGGATAGATTAATTTGGATCATTAATTTCAGATCTGATTTAGGAACACATTTCACTCATAAATTTCATTTTCTAAATAAACATTTAGAGTGCTTGCATTAGTTAAAATTGAACATTTCCTTTTGTTTTGCATATGTTATCATTTGAAAGAGGAAAATTGTTGTCATGATGCATTCATTTCATAAATGTGATAATGGGTTAGCTTCCTTTGCTTCATTTTTTCCATCTCATAAAGAACCTCCTCCTATATATGATAAGATTTTGTTTCCTAAAAGAGTTGTTACGAACCCTTTCAAAACTCTCCCATGCTCTAAGGATGAAGATTTGAAGAGTGATATTGACAATTATCCTAAAATGTGCCTTTCCCATCTAGCTATCATAGAGGAAGAGAATGATATCATAAACACCTTTCTTAGTGTTACATTACCTTCCCTACATGCTGCCTCTCTAAGTTAAAAGGTGTTGATGGACATTGACATATCTTGTCCTAAATTTGGTCTTACCAATGGGGGCATGTTAGTGCAACAAGAGGTTCTGAGCACTTCTTTTAGAGATCTCCTTCCTAAGAATGAATCTTTGGAGAAAGATGTTCATTTCCCTCCTAAAGCACACTCCTCTCATGAGGATCTTTTTTTGCAAGAATATGGTATTGTCTCTACTTTTCCTAGTGATGGCATCTCCTCTTTTGACCTCAACAAAATTTCCACTAGAGATGACACATTAATGAGAAATGCTTGCTCTTCTCCTAAAGTTTGTCTTACCCCTAAATATGCCTTAGAAAAAGAAGATGAGATCATAATAAATTTCCTTAATTCTCTCTCCCCTAAATATCCTATTGAACCCATTTTAAGGCAAGATGATGATTCAAACACATGTAGTGATGCTCTCCCTCCTAAGGATGAATAATTAATAAACAATGTTATCCCTTCTCCCGAAATTGGCAATAACAATCAAGACAACTTTGTGTAAGCTATTCCTTTCAATGATTTCACTATTTGGGATGAACCATTAGAAGAAGGTGTTTATTATTATCTACCCCATGAGAGAACCCTAGCCAAAGGGGTTGAAATCATGATTGATAACTCCCTTGATAGAATCTCACCTTCCATGAATCTCAATCATTCTCCCTCTAAAAATAAAGAATCTCCCTCTCCTCAACTAGGTTGTACTCATAAGGATACCCTAGTTCAAGACAATATGGTTAACATATTTTTCAAAGATCTCCCTCTCAAAGGTGAGACTTTATAAAGTAATGTTGATCCTTCTCCTAGAGAGTCTATTCCCCATGTAGATCCTTTGATGATTAAGGATGATATAACCTTTCCTTGTAATACTCTCTCTTCTAAAATATAAATGCCTACTTCTAGTCTCCTTCCTAAAATTGGTCTTATCCATGATAATATTTTAGTACAAGAAGAGAATATCAACAATTCTTCCAACAATCTTGTTCATTCTTCTTCTAAGGATACCTTTGATATTACTAAACCATCTTCAATCAATTTGATACATGTGAATGAAATACCTAATAAACCCCTCTTCACAGTTCAAGGTGCTTGTCCTCCTCAAAGTTCTCAATGTAATCCTATCTTAGTGGTTCAAGGTGGTTATTCTAATGATTCCTTTTGCATTCCTAAAAAACCTGTTATTACTGTGCAAGGAGGTTATCCTACTAAAAGCCCTTATGAGTATGCTAATAAAATTACTGGAGAGAGTTATAATACGGCTACTCATTCTTACAACACAAGAAACAATAGGCAACCTAGTCCTCCTCTTGTTATCCTAGCTTCACTTCCTTACTCTCAACCTATTCTTACACAAGCACCTCATATATCAACCCTTAGTAATGGGTATGATCTCATTGAACAACTTAAAGCTACTCATGCCAAGATTTCTATTTGGGATTTGCTTCAAACTTCACTTGCTTATCATGGGATGTTACAAGACACTTTGAAAAACTTAGATGTCCCACCTACAATGGCACCTAATAACATGACTTCTTTGGTTGACACTACAAACAAACCAAAAGCTCAAATTGTATTCACACAAGATGAGTTGCCTTCTTGTGAAATTCAACATCAATATGATCCTCTTATGATTGTGGTTATTATCCATGATAGTGCTATAAAATGAACCCTTGTGTACAATGGATCTGGCCTTAATGTTTGTGGTGTAGAATTGTTGGATAAGATTAAAGGGGATCATTCTCTCATTGAACCTATTTCCATGACTATTCAAGGCTTTTATAATGTTGCTAAATAATGTCTAGGTGTCATAACCTTTCCTGTTAAGGTAGGTCATGTTGTGTTGCCTACACCTATTTATGTCATTCTTGGTAAATTGACATATAACCTTCTATTAGGGAGACATTGGATTCATAGCATGCTAGCTATCCCCTGAACTTTGCATACGCAAGTTAAATTCATTTATAACAATAAGAAATACACCTTGTTAGCTGATTCCAAACCTCAAGAACCATTAAAATCTGGATCTTCTTGTTCAACTACTTCTCGTTCTTCTTCCAATCCTTCTACTTATTCAAATACATCTACTTCCTTTAATGATCTTGTTCCATCTATTACTCCTGATTCTTCTACTCAATCAGAATCTCCCCCAAGGATATCTTTTCTCCTAGAGGAGTGCTCTCAGATGATGATTGGGGATCTCTAGACTTTAACCCTACTTTTGTAGGAGAGTATAAAGTTTCTTGGAAAGGATCTAAGATTGAGAAGGATAAATCTAAAGAAGAACCTAAAGAGAAACCCATTTTGTCTAAACAACTAAGTAACCACTTTGTGGTTGCTTCTAATTCAAATAATTATTCAAATATTTCCTCTAATTCATATAGCATTGAAACCTATGGGGCATCACCATCTCTTTTTGATTTGGCATCCATTTATGGTCCTAGTTTTCACATTGTAGCTAAAAGTGGCTATGATGGCAATGGTTGTGGCATAAATGAACAAGGAATTAAAGTTCCAGTTATCACTGTTTAAAAAATGGGTTTTCCTTTCCCATGATTGGTTATGATTTTGAAATTTTGAGTAAGACACATTATCAATTGCTTCAGGTCTGTGTTGGGTCTTAAGGGTTTAGGGTTTTGATTTTAAATCGCTTAATGTCTAATAAAAAACCCACTAGTTTCTTTTCCTTCATTACTTTATCCACTTAAGTAATGGGTCCTGGGGTCCTAGGAAGTGTCCCCCCTTGTCATTTGCCTAGGTGGTCATGTGAATTAATCATAAAATTTATGCCTTATGTATTTTCTTCCTAATGTTGTCAGGCCCAGTAAGTGGTGAGAATCTCTTGGGTGGATCTATGGTTTTTGCTATTTCGCTAGGTGAAGTTGCATGTGGTTTAAAACCCGTGAAGTTGCAAAAAGGCTTTGCATTCTAAATGGCAATTTTGGTCTAATATAAAGAGGTCTCATCTTGTCCAAGATCCAACAGCTAGCATTATTTCGCAGCCTGAACTTGCAAGTGAAATAACTTTCGCAAAATGGCGAAAGCGTTTGGTGGGACCCTGCATGTGAGGATTTCCTAAGTGACTAAAAGGTGATCAAGATCCTTTTGATCTGACGGTTCGTGCTATTTCACAGGATGAAAATGCTCGATAGTTATCTTTCACGAAGTTGTGAAATGACCTAGCATTCCAAGTAGATGGTCTAGCTAGTCGAGAGGGCGAGTAAGATTGTGGCACGTGGCATAGGCTACAATAGTCAGCAAGCTGGGTCTAAGAGTTAAAAGGTGGGTCCCAGAGGTGAGTCATGCCGCGGGATAAGAGGTGATGTGGTAGATGCAGGTGGCAAGAATTAATTGGAACCCAGTGTTTTCTCTCGGCAAATGAAAGACTAACATGTCAGCTTTGAAAGTGATTAGATGCCAGGTGTTTGAGGTTGAGTCAGAGGGCCCATGTCTATCGGAGTTTGTTCAGATGGTTAAGCACCAAACATGTAGAAAATGATCTGATGGCTCATGTGATTTCACAAGGATGAGATGCTCGTGCTTTATACCCTACGAAATGGTGAAAAGGTTTTTCGTCCCTAAAGGCAGATAAAACATAAGGTTAAAAGAGGATCGACTTTGTTTTGATCCAACAGCTGGCGCTATTTCGCGGTTGCGAGATGATTGAAGGTTATGCTTCATGAAATAGAGAAAGTAAAAAGGGTTCATCCAGGTGTCATGATAGATGGTGATGTCTCCATGGACACATGGTTTTAGAATAAGCTATGGGCCCGCCAAGGTGAAACCAGTGGTATAAAGGAGAGACACGTGGCTGATGTTGAATTAAATGTGAAGGGTTTTCCAAAGCCAATGGTTGAGTGCCACGTGGTAGCCAGTAGCTAATGAAAAGGCAGTGTAAGTAAAGCAAGCATAAAGATTTCCCTTAAAGGATGGTCATCTCTGAATTGATCCAATGCTTCGTGCTATTTCACAACCTAAAGTTGATAGATGTTTAAGCTTCACGAAATAGCGAAAAACCACTAGCAGTCAAAGTAAAGGCATGGTTAGTAAAGATGTTGATGGTTTCGGTCAAAGTTAAACACCAAGCAGTTAGAGTTCCATCTAAGGCCTGGCGCTGTTTCGCAAAGGAGAAGTGCTCGAAAGATTAATTCTATGAAATGGTGAAAAGAAGGTGGGGCCCAGTGCGGAGGCAAGATTGTTAAGTCGGTATAACGGTCAATCAGGTTCCTTTTGATCGGACGGTTGGTGCTATTTCGTAGGATGAAATTGCCTGAAGGATATGCTTCACGAAGTTGTGAAAGAGCGAAAGGAAAGAATTACAGGAATCAAATGGCCTGCTGGAGCAAAAATATGAATTCTCTCATGAATTCAATTCTGAAGGGATGGCCGAAGCATGCAGAATCAATGTTGCAGTTAAGACCCCGGGTACCATATATGATTTCCTATCAACCAGATGAAGGTATCTTTCTAAAGAATTGTTGTAGAGGAGCAGATACAGAGCCATTTTCTTCAAATAAAGAGCAAGTCAATTCAGTTGCAGAGTGGATTCACTCGAGCTAAAAATAGGTTTTCTTGTACTCTCATGTAGCAATTCATTTGTGGTGTGCTTTAAATAAGATATTGATTTGTCACAGAACTATTTGGGGGTAGTATTTTGATTTCTTACATTTTTCAAAATGGCACCTAAGAGGGAATTTTCTGGGAAAGTCAATTATCTAGAGAGAGCCATTTGTGATGATTTTCTTGAGCATTTGACATTGTCAACTAATCAGGCATCGAAAGCAAAAGAATTAGTGCCTAGAGCTCCTCGTTTGAAAATAGGAGAAGGGCTATATGACAAGGGTAACTGGTTGAGAGATCCGCAGGTCAGATTGTTTGGGTTGGGGTTATTTAAGGTTGGATTTGGAATGAGGAATTCTCCGGCCCCACAAAACAATATTTGGGAATTAGATGTAGGGAAATTGGTAGTCCCAGGGGTATTTATGGATATGGATTTGTTAACCCAAATTGCACTTAATTATGATCCAGTCACAAGAAGCATTCGGGATATAAATGGAAAAGCCCTTATTGAGATTAATACTGAAGAATTCAGAAGTGCTTTTGGGCTAAATGAGTTTACAAATTTTCTTGAACCCATAAATTTCAAATCATTAGCTTAAGTATATAGTGCACAGAGGAATCATCTTAGGAGTGGGCCTCTTAAGGAATTTTTTGTGAAGATAGGTGGGTTGACTATTGTAGGACCCAACATAGAAGAGCCCTTTTCATTAAATTTGTTTACCCTCAGAGCTAAGGGAATGTATTGGTCACTTTGCCAAGTTTTGGGAGAAGATGCTAAAGAGAATATGCCCAATCACTACTTGTTAATGATTGCTCAGGTTTTAAATCCTTCCCTTGCAATAACATTTGATTATGCTTCTTTCATTGCTGATGCTATCCATGGAGGGTTAGTAGGAATAAAGAATGGAAATGTGGATAGACCTTTCAGATGGTACTCACTCCTGATACATCTATTTCTTTTCAAAGGAGGTGATTACTTTGCTAGTGGACTAGACCTTATCAAAGAGAAGAAAGGAGAAAAGATGCCAGTACAGCTATGGAGTACTGTCTTGTCATGGGATAGAGAGGATGCCAGTTTCTTGAAGTTTGATAAATATTTTGCATCCAAGATTAGGACTCTCCTCTGCTCGGAGAACCCAAGAATCCCCAAGGTTCTTTTGGAATTCATTAGAACAAAAGAATTTGCAAAGAGCATAAAGATTATTCACAATTGGGGTGACATTTATCTATACCCAGTCTCAACAGTTTTTAGAGTTTTTGGTTTTAGAGGCACTCCATTCTTGTTACCCTATCAGGTCCCTCTCAAAGTGGGAATTGGAGAAGTCCTTAGACAAATTGGTAACGTACAAGAGGCAGAACTGATAGGCAGGGGTAAAGGGACCATTTTCCCTACGATTACCAGAGCCCACCAATTTATAATAACTAAGGGAGGTTGGAATTGTTTTGAGGATTTTCTCAAACCTTATCATTTGTCAACTGCAATATCTAGGTGTGCTGATCCAGAAGACTTCTTTACTGGCATGTTTAGAAAGAGAGCAATGTGCAGAGGTAGACCCCATGAATTTTAGTTTCCTGAAGACCTCATTAGAAATGAATTTGATTTGGATGAGCAGGAACTGAGAAAGGAGAAATGGGTGGCTTATAAGAAAGCCTTAGACTTTGTGCATTAGTTTGATGCCAGCTATGACCCATTGTCTAGCTTTTTCCCTTTGGAGGAGAAAATAAAGTTTTTAATTGTTTGCTTTGAGGATGTGATGCAGACCCTAAAGGAGAAGAGGGAAGCTATGATTAAAAGTAACCCTAAAAAGGCAAGAATGATTCTCAATAGTTCTGCCTCCACCAAAGCAATCCCTCCTGGTGACTACACCCTGCACAAGAAATCTAGTTATAGTGTGCTGATGCCTACAACAGGGGAGCCCTCTACCTCCAAAGGAAAGAGGAAGATACAAGATGTCATTGACATCCAAGAGAGCCCAAAGAAGAAAAGAGTAGGGAAAGAAGTACAATCTAATACACCTTTGTACTCTCCATCCCAATCCCCTATCCACATAGGAGATGAGCAAGCAGTAGTTGAGCAACTTCTACAATTAGGCAGTCTAGGAGAAATCGCCTATACATATGATGAAGTAGAGGTGGGTATGCCAGAAGAACCCCTTGCTACTGAAATGAACATCACTACCATTGAACTTAAAGGCCAGGAGTGGGATCCTGAGATAAAGCAGGCAAGTGATGACTTCTTAGTTGACAATAATTTTGTCTCATTAGGAGCATTTATGCAGTTTATATGGAAACAAAATATAGATAAGTACAATGCAAGATGTGAGAAGAGAAAAGGTGAGTAGCCTAACAAAGATCCAGCCCTGGTGGAGGAGGAAATAAAACAAGAGATGATGGAAGAATTTAAGACCATCACTCCTGAGCAAGGAAGAGATATGGTGGCAAAAGCTGGAGTGCTTATTCTAGCTAAGTGGGATATAGCAGATGCCCTAGTACTAGAGGCAGTGAGAAAGGAGACCAAACCGATGGAGGGAATTACTTTCAGAAAGGATAATGCTGCACTCGTCATGTGGTCTCTCAAGAGAGATGAGAGTAAGAGAAGCAAAGATACCCCAGGGTCAAGCTACCATGGTGGAATGATAGTGAAGAGAGTGCAGAACATAGGGGTGGTAGAAGCCGCTAGCACTGTGCTAGAGACTGCAAAATTTAGTGTTGCAGTAGCAGAAAAGGAAGCCAAGGAAAAAGAGGTCCTCCAAGTGAAGTTGGAGACAATTTTGAAGGCCTACAATAGTGCTAAGGAGGAGGTAAGAGGTAAGGATAGCATCATTGCTAAGTGCAGAGCCAGTTGACAGGACAATACCATCAAGGTGAGTCTTCAACACTAATGATCTCCTCTTTCCCTGCAAGACCTCCACCTACTAGCCCCATCATTGAGTTCCCACCAACTCCAGCACCTTCTAGCTCTCAAATGGTTGAGATTACTCCTCAAGAGCTAGAGAATTTAAAATAGGATCAGGCCTTGTATGCAAAGAAATATGAGGAGAGAGTAAGGGCTACTATTTCAAGTTTTGCAGATACAATGAGTGCCTCATTTCTATACAGTAATATAAGCAAGATTTTAGAAATGAGGAATGAGCTCAATGGAGATAAAGACATTTTGACACCTATTTTTGACAAATGGAGGCCTAGAGAGAAGGACTTGGAGTCTATTTTTGCCTCTTATGATGAATCAGGGGCCAATCCTATCATCAAATCTACTTGTGATACCACCAAGGATCTAGTGAAACTAGCAAAAGGGGTGGATAATGCTGATAGGAAAATTAACTTGTATAAAAAGGAATATACTAATCAAGTTTTTGAGTTGCTCCTAGGAGTTTTTGCTAACCTAGATCAAATAAAGGACAAACAAGTGTGGCTCAAGGAATTAGAGGCCAAATTATCAGCTAGGATTAAAGGCATTGTTGACTTAGATGATTCTTCCTTTTTTATTGTAACAATTCAGGAGATAGAGAGAATTAAATCTCATTATGGTTTTCTCAATTCAGAGGTTAACAAGATGAGGAATTCATGGAAAAATTTAACCAAGGCTAAAGAAAAAGTGATTAATTTCACATGGCCCATTGATGATGTGTACAATGAGTGGACAAGAAAATATGCCATCCAGGATGCAGAGCAATTAGAGGGCGTTCCTAAATAGCTAGAAGAGGTTGCAACTGGCCAGCAAGCTGAAGAAGCTATAGAGGTCGAAAAGGACTTGTAACCATTTTTGTATAAGGTTTTGCAACTTCTTTTTGAGAAGCAATGATTGTAGCAAATTCTCCTAGGAAAGTCTGAAGCTTTGTGCATCCATAATGTTATAAATGGATACCAGGACTAGTGAAAACACGATCACAAAGAATTGTAAGAAAACGCTGCAAAAATTTATCTGAGCTTTTCTAAGTTTAATGGAGAATATTCAAAAGTCTCTTTTAATACTTTCTTGAAGATAATATCAATATACAGACCATCAGTTTTGAGTAAAGCTTTGTGTCATCTTCAAATGTGTTTGCAATTTTTTACTATTTCATACTGAATAATCCAGAGTTATTTTGTTTGAATAGGGGTTGTAAGGCAACTTTTAGTAGATGTGTTTGCTAGCTTTTCTCTTTAGGAGGGAACTTAAATGTGCAGGGATCACTTCTACCGGTAAATTACTTATGAGACATCTTGAATCTTGATGAGCATAGTTTGATTTGGTGTGCATAAATTCTCATGTATGTCAGGAATATATAAGGATTAACAAAAGCCGAGCCAATGGGATGTGTAGAGATCTTCTGTTTGGGGAGTATTGTTTGAATTTAGATGACTTTGTGACCTTGGATAAGGCACTGGTATAAATCAAGGTTGTCTATTGCATGTTTTGTAGATCAAAATACTGAATATGAGTATAATTTTCTTTTCTTTGTTTTAGTTGGTTTCAAGGTGATTAGATCCACTGGTTTTCTGGACTGGTTTGCTATGGATTTATCTTTTGAAAGTGTGAATTTAGTTCACAAAGATATACCCGCCTGGACTCTGAGTAAGTCCAAAGTGTAGAAGGTTAAATCAAACCTTGTCATATGTTCTCTTAAGAGTTTCCTTCCCTTTAATATCTCTTCTACACGGAGTTTAAATCATTTTATTATAAGGATGTTAAGGTGAATTAGATTTTGAAGACAACAATTCCTTTATAACATAATACACATAAAGCTTCATTTGGACTTGAATATTGTGTGTGTGAAAAGTGGATCGTATTTGTATCTGGAATACACAACACTTCAATTAAGTCATTAGATGCATGGTTAGTAAATCAATCAATAAATTAACAATAAACCATCACAAAGCGACCTATTGCCTTCTAGTAGATGTGAGTTTTGTCTTTCTCTTAGACTTTTATATGCAATACCAGTGACTAGACAACGCCTACATGAAGGATTTAATCTATATGAGTACACAATTGAGCTAAATGGATGCAAGATTAAGCTAGATAAATGCAAGATATGCAAGATTAATGGATATTAGGCTAACATGATTAAGTTATGAATGAATATTAAGCTAAATGATTTAATAAAGATACAATAACTAATATGCAAATATTTTCAATACAAAATATTAATGAACCTAGAGCAAAAACAACATGATAACAATATATTCTCTAGGATCCTTGATTAGGAGATGAGAACTTGAATTTATAGAAAATTCAGAAAGAAACTGACGACCGAGATCAAATGATGATGAGTGGTCAATATTTTCCAAGAAGAAGCACAATCCAGGTGAATTGATGTGATTGGCTGCTTTTCTCAGTTTAAAGAAAATTAAACTAAAATTAAGATAAAATCAGAAAAAAATTGATTTATTCTCTATTTTATTCAATTTTGATATTCAATTTCTTTCTTGAGATTTTTTCAATTTTAAATTTGATTTTCAAGATTATCTCCATTTTATTTGTTTTCTCAAAATTTTAATTCTTTTCTCCAATTAATTCTTTTTTTCTAATTAATTCCTCTTTTTGATGATTTGATGGCAAATTGATTTATTTAATTAAATATACTAGGACATTTAATAAAATAAATGGGATAATTGTTTAAAAATGATTTACTTGAAATGATAAATTAATTAAATATTTTAATTAATTCAGAGTGATCAATTTGCCATGGGACATTGATGATTTAAGAAATTAATTGTGTGCTCAAGATTAATTTTAATTGGCTTTGGTTAGGACCTTGGTGATGAAATCAAGATTAGGGGGCCTATGGTTTAGATGACCATTTTGAGGGTATTGCATTTGACCCTCTTTGAATTAATGTGTGAGCAGTGCGTTGGTTCAAAGAATAGTTGATGTCAAAATAGATATTAGTTCTGAACTTGATGGATCACAAACCGATGAAGATAGAGATGTTTAGCTTGATTTGAAGTGATGAAACTGAATAGAGTTGATTAAAGCAATACTAATTATGAACTTTGATTGAACAAAGACTAAGAAAGAGTGAGATGTTTTTCTTGAACTTGATTGATCAAGAAACAAGCATCGATCTAGAACTTGATTGAATTAGATTGAATGAGAAATGCAACTAATTCCAGACTTGATTGAACAAGAATCAACTGAGCAAAGCGATAAAAACAATTCTAAACTTGATTGTGTTAGGCCCAATATGGAAAGCTAATCTACTGAGAGGGGAGGGGTGAATCAGTACTTCAAATCCTTCTACCAACAATATCTTTACTGTTATGCATAAACCACAAATTGCTGTAACATAACATAAAGCTAAAACAAATAAATAACAATCATACATGATTCACTCCATAACACATATATTTTGGTTACGTAGAAACTCTTGGTTAGAGAGAAAAATTGTGGTGGGGATGGCACCCATAGCTTCACTACTACAATAATAAAGGTTACTCAGTTAGAGCTACATGTTTAGTTATTTTTGATAGCTTGCCTTGTTAGGAGTATCAAGATCATTGGATCTACCTTGCTAAAGGATTTTGCAACACTTATTCTAAATGTTGCACCTGGTATATATCAACTTGGTGTATCATTATTTCTGCTCGGTAGACAGCTCGGTGAATACTAGGCTCTGTGACTACTTTCTTCTATAACTGACTGCTCTGTGCATACCGATTGAATGTTTTGGTAGTAGTAACTGAATAGAGTATATAGAATGACTTTGGATATAAAACTAATGGCAACTATAATAAGTAATAACAATCTCCCCTTTTGACATTAGTTGAGATGTTTGACAAAACTAGTTTCAAAGTCATAACTCAAAAATCTATACTTACAAAATTTTGACAAAACTGACAGCATATACTTTTGTAAATGAAATAGTATATTCAGATATACTCCCCTTATCAATATGCTATACAAAACTCTGATTTTGCATGCTCAGTGATCAATATTCTATACTTGGTTCTGTTTGGGGACCACTACTCGGTATACTCCCCCTACATACTACATTCCCCTGTATACTTTGATACTATACTCACTCCCCCTTTTTTAAAAATATCAAAACTTAGTTACCATTCGGTGGTGGCAACTGGTCAAAAATGGATTTATACTTTGTCTTTGCATCGATAAGGGTGGTAGAGAGGGCATCGTTGACACTATCCATGAGTGAATTTTGAGTTGTAATGTCAGCTAATAGTGAAATTAGTCCATCTAAGGTGCTTCCCTCTTGCTGAGTGGATAGGGAGGTAGCTTTGTTGATCTATTCTTGGATGGATGAAAGATGAGGAATGAATAATGTTTGAAGTGTCATTATGTCCATCCTTATCTTGTGCTCTTCATTCCTAAGTTCCAATTGTTGAGCCATGAGCTTTTGTAGCTTTGTATAAAAATTCTGAATGGAATTTGGCTCAGTGGTCAACTTATTTGAGAGATCGGCGATCTCTTTCTCAATCTCTTCAATTTAATTTTTGATATCTTTAATGAATAAAGAGAAAGTATAGAGTTTCTGAAATAAATAAAGAATGTGCTTTAGTTGAGGGGACAACTCAACAATAAATTTGACAAGTTTAACTTTGCCAATAGCAATAGCCTTCTGTACCTCTTCAATCAGTTTAGCAATGAGCTCCTTCTCTTTTAACTTGCTCAAATATTTAGATGCATCTACTCCAGATGTCTCTATCTTGGTTAGGAGTTCATCTAGTTGAATGTGGATGGTGGCATCTTTTGTCACTATTGCTTCAGGTAGCATATCAATTAAGTGTGCTTTCACCTTCTGAAGTACTTTATTTTTCTTTTGAATATCCATTTGCTTCTCCTATTCGGCTTTGGCTTTGCATAGTTCACCAAATTCAATGAGTGCTTGCCATTTTAATTTGGATATATCAACATTGGGAAACACTATTGGTTTTGACAAATCTAATTTGAAACTATGCTTTTTCATCTTCTTTTCTTTAACTTTCATCGGTTGAACTAAAACAATGGCTTGGGAGGCTTGTTGACCCTCGGTAGGTTGCTCAGTAGAGGCAACACTTTGGTTAGTTTCTTTAGCCTCTGTAGTGTCCTTTGGTGTCTTGGTTGTAACATTTTCAGTGCTAGATGGAGCTTGCGAGGTTTGTTCTTGAGAAGTAGCTTCTCCTGCTGTTGACTTGTGACCTTCTGTGCTTTGTTATGTATCCTAAGGGGCCTCAGTTGAAATAGGTTGATTGATCGGAGGATGGGGCTGAACTTATTCCAAAACTGATTCACTGGATACAAGTTGGGCATAAGCATCCCCTTCTATCATTTCTTTTTCTAGTGCCTCGGTGTCCATGATATCCTCATCAACTTGTATAGTGTCAGCAGGGTCTTGCTCAATGATATCAAGATCTTGCTCGGTGACATCAACTAGTTCAACTTCAGCTTGCTCACCAGCATTCTTGATTCAAAATATTTCCAGCCATTTTCCTTTGGTCTCATTCTCTACATCCAAGTAAAGGCCATTCATCAGTTTCAAGGCTCTTTGCTTGACTAGGAATTTTGTGTGGTAGTTTTTTAGATGTTTGGTGATCTCATCTATTGACATGTCTGGGAAAAGATGTACCAGACATCTTTCTCTCATCTATTTCTCTAAGTCCATGGCATACTTCCACCTGTTGTCAATATGCAAATGTAATTCATTTGGAAAAGATTTAGATACTTCTAATGGGACCAATCAGAATTTCAGTAGTGTGCAAATGACAACTTCTTCTATTTGTCTCTTTTCATCATCAGATTTGGATTCATATTTTACATATCTGAATGATCCAAATCCACCATATTGCTTTAGATTAGCATAAAAATTTTCAACACTATGTACATTTACCTTTTTACTCTTGACAATCTGAAATTTGCTTGCATCTTCAGATTCAGTGTCACTAGACTCTTTAGCCAAAATGAGTTTCCGAGTAGATTTCTTGTAATTTTTTGTTACCTTTGGTGTGGCAACATTCTTTGGTTTCTTACTCGGTGATGTTGTAGATGCTCTTGTGTTAGGTCGCTTTGCTGGAGGAGTTGGTGATACTTTTGATGTATCCTGTTTCTTTCTTTTCAAAACTTTCCCTTTAGGCAAATCAGTGCTCAGTGTTATAGCTACCTCTTGGGCTTTAGATTCCTCTTCAGTGAAGGCTAGGGTACCCTTGACAAGTGTGGAGGAAGAACCTTCTCCAAATTTCTTCGTTAATACCTTGATCATTTTTGTTGCCTTCCTTGTAGCCTTGGGCACTACAATGCTCATTTTTACTTTTTCCTTCACTTCTTCATATGTTCCATACCTCAGCTTGGTAGCATGCCTTGGTAATGTAAGAAAAGCATCTATCTGCTATTATGTGATATCAAAATCAATCTCATAACCCATAGGTGGAAAATATTGAGTTCTCAGTTCCACAGTATTAACATAGCAGTAGTCGGTGTCTACTTCAAAGCATATGTCATCCTTATATCTCTCCACTAACTTGGGTGGAATTCTATATCTATTATGCATCTTCTCCTGAAACTTGTTGAAATAATCATCCATAATATCATTAAAATTATCACCTAGCTTCTTGATGAAGTCATTGATTTGATGGGTGATTGGTCGGTGTAGCTTCCAGACAACTTTACTGACTGATGGAAGGAATTTTTCAAAATAGAAAAACATGCATACCAGAAGTGATCCAAATTTTAGTGTATTAGCTGAATTGTTCTTCTTTGGCTTCCTTATGGTATTGAGATTCTCAAACATGTTTTTCAACAATACCTCACATAAATCAATTTCCATGCCTTTCTTCACAATTTTATATGCTAAGTCGACTGCTACATAGGGTACATTGTTTTCCCTTGCTAATTGGAAGAAACAATAACCTATTACTCTAATGGAAAATTTTAGCTCTGCATCTATGACATTGTTCAATTTCAATCCCCTGTAATAAGATTCTACTCCAGTTAAACTAATCAATTCCTTCTGTGATATCATTTTCTAAGCTTGGGCATGATCATAAATAGGGTAGTCGGTGATCAAATGAACGATTTCCTTGGTGATCTTAAACAGTTGCTCTTCTAGCCACATGAAGTCATCCTGAACTCTGCTTAGAACAAACTTGACCCATTGGGGTTTGAAGACACGGGGATAGGTTAGGGCTTCGCTCAATCCCTTGATTTTGATGTGTTCATATTTGCTATCCATTTTACCATTAGTACACAATTCATCATATGTGTCTTTGATCTCAACATGACCTAGTTCCTCAACTCAACACTTAGTGAAGAATCTCACATCCTCGACTAATAAAACTCTATCCAGAATGAGTGAAAATGCAGTTTTGTCATCCGGTTCAGATGCAATTTTGGGAGTTAAAGAGTATTTCAGTGAGGGCTTTTCAATGTTCTTAACAACAACGGGCTTCTGGATCTTAGGTGCCATTGTAGATTTTAGATAAATACTAACAAAAGATCCTTAGGGTTTGATGACTTTCAAATGACATACGCTTTCTACTTAGCAAATAATAACAACTTGATATGATCGGTAAACTATCTTGATAATGCATTGTGATTGATGTAAATACCTTTGAATTTGCTTCGGAGGAGGTTTGATCACCTTTGATTCGCTTTGCTCTTCTTTCTTGAAAACTTGGTGAGTGAAAAATGACCGCACAATAGCTTTAAGTATTCAGTGTACCTCATCGAGCTTCGTGCAATTAGGTCAGAAGATATTAAATGCACTCGATACCACTACTTCTTTTTATGCTTTTACCGAGTAGCCAGACTTCCTGCATTTACTGACTTGATAGGCTTCCAAAAGACTTTGATAAAATCTCAAATTTTCTAATGCATCTTTAATTATGCAAATTTTGAATTAAGTACAAGATGAAATAGGAACTGTTAAGATTTGACCTTTGAGAGAATGCAGTCCCTTCATACCTTTACCGATTAATTTGGAATAGGTGCACCTAACTCGATAGGTAAGGTGCTTTCTTCATTTGACATAATTTCCTTCTTTCCCCAAATCATCTATAATTTGCCTTTTATTTCCTCAGTGTCTCCTCTAGGTTGATCTTTGCAATCTCTAGCCAAGTGCCCAACTTTGTGGCAATGAAAACATGCCATACCAGGATTTCTCCATGATCTTCAGTTGTTCATTCTAAACCTTATAAAGTAGTTGGCACTTATATGTCCATATCTTCCACAACATTCACACCATATCCTTGTATTGTAATCCCATGGCACTGCAAAATATTGTCGGTAAGGATTTGTGTGAGTTCAGTAGCCTCTAGTATTTGCTTGGTGTGTAGACCACATATAGTTCTTCTGCTTAAACCAACACTCCTTGGTACTATGTCCATATCTATTGCAGTTTTTACAAAACCCTTTGAATTTTTCCTTCTTATAATTGCTAGTAGACTTTGTCCTACATTGGCTAGATGTGTGACTATATTTGTTGCAATTGTGACAATAACCATTAGACCTAGTGACATTTGGTTGCTTACCTTTTCTGATTTGGCACATGTTAGTAGTGTGACCTTGTTTTCCACAATAATTGCAAACATGTTTCTTTCCTTTGATATTCTTCTTATTTCCAGCTTGCTTTGATGATTCTCCTCTCTTGGTTGTATGAATTCCCTTCTCGGTAGAGTCTTTTCCTTTGTAACTGAGTCCTGCTTCTTTGTTGGGTCTTCTTGTATTTAGTTGCTCATCCAACATCTTTGATGCTTCATAACTCTTTTTCAGTGTTTCCTTGGATTTCTTTTCTGTTTCAAGTTCATTGGTCAACCTTGATACTTCAAGTTTCAATGCTTGATTCTCATCATCTTTCAGATTTGCTTCATGATGTGCATAGCCCAATTGATCTGACAGATTACTTTGTATTCCAATCATCCTAGTGATTTCATCATTCTTTTCAGATACTAATGCTTCAAGCTATTGTTTTTCTCTTTCTAGATCTCTTACTTTATCTTCAGCTGTCCTCAATGCATCAAGATTCTCAGTCATCTATGTGCTAAAATGTTCATGTCCTCTTTTCATTGCTTTTAGTTGACTAGTTAGTGCTTTGCTCTTCTCTTTCAGTTCTCCAATCATCTCTTCAGTCTCTTCAGATATACTGTTCTCAGATGATGTTTCAATTTGTTCCACTAACTCTTGAGAGTCCTACAAATCATTAGATAATCTCCTTCTAACTTTCAATGATTTTTGCATTTGTCTTTGCATGTCTGCAATCACTTGATTAGCATGATCCAACTCTTCTTGCAGATACACAATTTTCTGAGATTGCTTAGAGAGAAAAACTGCGGTGGGGATGGCACCCACAACTTCACTACTACAATAATAAAGGTTGCTTGGTTAGAGCTACATGTTCAGCTATTTCTGATAGCTTACCCTATTAGGAGTATCAAGATCATTAGATCTACCTTGCT
This sequence comes from Cryptomeria japonica, assembly GCF_030272615.1. Lineage (NCBI taxonomy): Eukaryota > Viridiplantae > Streptophyta > Pinopsida > Cupressales > Cupressaceae > Cryptomeria > Cryptomeria japonica. Next base: position 532,274,147 of record NC_081410.1, read on the forward strand.
AAAGGATTTTACAACACTTATTCTAAATGCTGCACTTGGTTAAAGGCTTTACAATTTATAGACTTTGTTAGAGTCTTTTACCCTGTTAAAGGTTTCTCTTACAACTTCAAAATATTACAATAAAATCTTTACAAATATCTGCAACTTTACATTTGGAATGTTATAGCAGATTCTATGTGCTCAAAATGAGATTACCTTACTTATAGCATACCTCGGTAACCCATAAAGTAACTCAGTAAACCCTTCTATTTACTCTGTACCTTGACTATTCTCTGAAATTCTTCTTGGTGACCTTTGTGTCTCTTTAACAATCATAACACTAAGTGATTTCTTATGTATCACACATGTATTGCTTCATACACCTCTATATATCTCTATCTGATCTCAATCCATGCTGTAGAAATAGATCTCTTATGTCGGTGATTTGGTTCATTGCTTCGATCTTACAAACATGATTTATCGAATGAATAACCATACAATATATTTCATTGGATATATGACCTCAAAATCATACACAATCCTTAAGTGCAATTTCCAATGTGATAATGGTTCTATGTTCCTCGATCTTGTAACATGTTTCCGCATGTGTGTCTAGGTTCAATGAATCTGGTAAAACGTTTCACTTAGTGTATATCAACTCGGTGTATCATTATTTCTACTTGGTAGACATGGAATATTACTCGGTAGACAACTCGGTGAATACTGGGCTCTGTGACTACTTTCTTCTATAACCAACTACTCTGTGCATACCGACTGAATGTTTCAGTAGTAGCAATCGACTAAAGTATATAGAATGACTTTGGATATAAAACTAGTGGTAACTATAATAAGTAGTAATAGATTGAACAAGAACCGATTAGCAATAGAAAATGTCTAGCTTGATTTTTTGTGATTAAAACTGAACATCGATTTGAAGATTGATTCAGATAAGGACAAAAATTGATTTACCCCTAGAGAATGCTTTATTTGACATTGAAAAATATTAAATTGATATGACATGATTTAGTTAAGATGCCTGTAGTAAAGAGGTTTAATTGATTTGAAAAGATGTTTGCTTGAATTTTGATGAATATTTGAAAAAATTTCTCATCTTTTGAATGATGATGATTACTGAAAAGATGTTATGAGTATGCCCCCTTGAGAGCAAAATCAAAAGATAGCGAGGGTACAATGATTTAGGCAATTTTTGGTGATGATAATTTATTTGAGCATGAAGATTGATGTTGAAAACTAAAATCAGAGTTGATTTGAGAATTAAATTGAGATTTAGAATTGAGCGCAAAAATGAGTCGAAAATTGACTTGAGGATGAAAGTGCTAAGTAGTCAACGTCATGAAATTTTGACTAGAGAATTGACGTCGAATTTTGATTTCAATTCTGAAAATGGACTTAGGGCATTCGATTTAGCTTAGGGTACAAGTTTTACATCCATCGGAGCAAGTTGAAAAATTTGGTTTTGGGCTATATAAGGGGTTCAATGTGTCATTTTCAAGTCATTTTCACCTCTCAAAGTTTAAAATTTGAAAACCCCTCTGCGAAGAAAAATGGCTATTCCAATCTAGGAGCATAGATTTGAGCACTAGAGATGTGATAATCAACTACGGAATTATGACCCAATGGTAAGTGATCAATCTTACGCTTGTGCATTTATTAAATTTTAAATTTTATTGATTTTTTTGCATTTTTTTTTTTGAAGTCATTTGCATCATTTTGTCGTGCGGTTGAACATCGTTTCTCGTACAAAAAAACTCTCCTCCTTCTGTTTTGTTGTATGGTCATATAAGGTTTGTTGTCTGGTTTCATCCCATGAGTCATACAAAATTATTCTTGGTTGACCATTGTATCATGCGACAGGTTATGTTTTGTCGTATGGACCCATTTTCTCATGCGGAGTGTAATCTTTAATCACACGAGTTTCTACTTGTCTGTGGAGACTCATACAAAAAACAACAAGCATTTTTGAGAGTCTAAACAATGATTTTGAATTTTGAATTTTGTATATTTGGATTCACGATCTTGTTTAACATATTTTTAGTGCAAGTTGGATCACATGCTGACAATTTGGATGTTTGATTTTGCAGATTCGGTTGTCAAATATTTAGTTTTGGTGTGTATTTCTGCCGATAATGAGGTTAGTTTGTGGGTTATCAGTTGTAGAGAGAGCACATATTGACTTGTGTGGATTCAGATACCTTTTACAGATGTTTGATATGCATGTGAATCATGGGATGTTGACTGCATTAGTAGAGCATTTTCATTCAGAGCATAACACCTTCCATCTACTAGTCGGAGAGATAACTATCACACCAGAGGACATATATAGGATTCTAAGGATTCCATTTGCTGGAGACAAGGTTGGTTATGATTCTACTCAGTGACCAGGTATTTTAGCATTGAGATTGATATTCCATGATGAGACTATTATTGAGCATGCTATCACGTGGGATGATCTGATGAGAAGATATGGTGAGTAGTACCCTCTGGCATGTGTTTTAGTAGGTATGATTGGCTTTTTTGTTATGCTTGATAGAGGACATCAGGGTTTTCTTTGTGGTTAGGCCAGGATGCTTGAGAGGTTGTTGACTCATCCTATGAGATTAGGGTGGGGATCATGCTTGCTTGCACATATGTATCATGAGATGCATGAGATTGTGTATCCGGAGGGGAAGAGCATGGCAGTAGGTGTTCTAGTTCTACAAAAATGGGCATGGAAGCACATCCCAATATGTAGACCTATAGTAGATGATGCTAGAGAGGCACACCAACCTATTATTTATTATTATTCAGGTTATGTTACTCAACCCCATCTGGGCAAGACTGACTATTGCAGGAGGTAGTTGGATAATCTAATTGTGGTAGTATGGAGACCGTACAAGGGTTTAGAGCTATGGGATGATTGCAAAGCTTAGAGGAAGGACATGTTCATGACTCGACCTCTCATTGATAGATTAGTGTCTATCATTGAGCGGTTTGAAGTATCTAGGGTGATTAGGCAGTATGGAGACCACAGGGTATATCCTAGGAGTTCACAACCTATGCCCAATATGGAGAGGAGGAGAGACAAGGATGGGCACCGAGGCTATCATATGCGCTGAAGATGTGGGAGTTACCAGGTTTATAGCCATAGAGATGGGATTACCTAGAGGATGTTGCAAATGCAGGGGTATTGCCCCACTACAGAGATTGATTTCATAAAAATTCATTTCCTCGATTTATGGATCTGGGAGAGCATGCACCTCTTATAGAGGAGGTTGATGATGAGGCACCAACACAGGCATAGGTACTAGGTCAGGTATAGGGATGAGAGAAGGTACAGGGACAAAGAACAGATGCACCTAGGTAGACAGGAGGTGATCTCGGGGCTAGTAGCAGTAGTGTATTAGATGGAGCTAGACAACAATAGAGAGGGGAGGGTGGATCTTTAGGAGTTGTTGGGGTTGAGGCTGGTGGTGCTAGGGCAGCAGAGGGTAGAGTTGAGGAGGAGAGAGTGGCACCTAGGCAAGTTAGGGAGTGGATAGATGGGAAGGGAGGCAGAAAGGGAGATGTTGGGAGAGAGTAGGGAGTATCAGACGTAGTACGATCATTGAGATCAAGGTTGTTAGGTTTGTAGTCACAATTGACAGTGGGGCAGACGCAAATTACAGAGTGAGACCGACAGCTTGGGGAGGTTAGAGTAGAGTGTGATGCTCTTCAATGGGAGCTGTTACATTAGACAGTTTGGGAAGCCTATAATGTTGCAGCTTGTAGTGTAGTGGTCCCAGTAGCACAATAGGTTGTTATGTATTCTCAGTATATGGCTCGATCTGAGGGAGCTAGGGCACTTAGAGAGGACATCAGTCAGAAAGCACCACCTCCTCCACATGATGATGAGGAAGAGGTAGAGAGATATCTTGTTATATCTCTTAGATTTTGTTATATACCCCATTTTTTTAGCCTATACGATTCTTGCTCTGATGAGACATTGCATTTGATAGTTGATATCATTTGTACTCTGAGACACTCAGATTATGATAATATATACAAGCTCTTGATTTGATTTCATTGTACTTGTGTTTATTGATTATGATATGTCTTTCTATATTCTTTATTCTATATGTATGCATATTCTTTTCAATATCAATGGATGTGTACGGATGTTTCTTTATTTCTTTTCATATGAAAATAAATGATGAAAATGCGTAACTAGTAATGCAAATATTTATTTTTCTTTAAGCAATAATATGAATGCCAGTAAGTAATAATGAAATGTATGAATCTATATAAGATGTTTATGTATGCAGCTAACATCTCAATACACAAGTACTCGATTGGAGAAACGATGATGAAAAAGAGACCCTTAGTAGAGAAATGATGATTGCTTCAAAATCTCATTCAAAAGATAAAGAGATCATTGCTATCATGCTGAAATCACTCGAAATGCATAAAAAAATAATGAATGCAACCTAAACCTAGTCACTAGATTTGGTATGCTTAATTTTCATTACTGAGCATTTTACAAACACAACATGCAAAATAGAGTTCCTTTCTTTTCATACGCAATATTAATTATCTTGTCGGCAATGACCCTTTTTTCGTTCATATCCTTGGACAAATTGCGCATGCATCTTGATGGCATATTAAAGAAATTTCCTCAAAATAGACAAAGAAATAACTCCAACCTCCCTATAGCATACAAATAAGAGGAGTCAAGGTATGTGTGGCAATTTCACCTTGATGTGAAGGCACTTATCATAGACACCCAACTGATTAGACGTTTCCAAATCATTAGAATCACCCCTACATTCAAAAAATAAAGAAAAATATAATGCCTCCAATCTTTTCTCCTCTTAGTCAAGATAGACTTCCTTGAGTTATTGAGAGGGAATAATAATTGAAAACCAATGTAAAAGACAACACACAAAGAAAATTTCAATCATATCTCAAATAGTTTAGTGATTGTTTTCAGTAATCTTATTTTGCTTGTTTACCCAGTGATAAAACTCTTCAGCGGTTTGGAGATGGATAACTGACTCAAATTGGATGACCTAGTACTACTAACAAAAAGATGAGTTCGTTGATACTGCTTAGGACATGTAAAAATATTTAGTAGATTACCCTAAGATTAGGACATTTAGCAGTTTCAAGCCATGAGAGCTCCAAATGAACCAGACGTCACAAAAGCAACTAAAAGATATGTACACACAAAAGAAAAGATGCAACACTTCAATACAAGAGATAAGACTAACCTAGAAAAAATCCAGCAACCATACTGATCTATGCCATTGTTTTGATTTGTGTGATCATTGATAGGAATGTCTAGTTTCAAAGAGTAAGTACCACATATAAGACCAATATGTCTAGTTTCGAGTGTACACTTCCTTTTATAAGACATGTTGATGTTTTATAGAGTTTGATAGATTGATTAACATGACATGTGATAAGTTTGATTGCAGACCTTGATATTTTTTCTATGATTGATTTGGTTTGATGGATGGTCTATTCTTTCTTGCTTCAATTTTTTAGTTTTTTATTTTTTTATTTTGAGTTATTTTTATTTTTTAGGATTTTTTTCAAGACATTTTAGGATTTTGTTCAGGATATTTTATGATATTTAGGATTTTCTTAGCTATGCCCCCAGTATGAAGACCTATATGACATGATGATCTAAAAAAGGCATGTGGAGACAATGATTTTTTGATGACCTATGTTAATGAAATATGCATGATGAAGATGCATTTCCTATTCAAACAAGGATGGCCATGTTTGTTTAGCATTTTGTAATACACCAATTGAATTGGAGGTACAAAAAATTTCATAGATAAGGGGTTAATCAATCCTTAAGGTCCGTTGGAACATCAAAATTAACACACTTAGTGACTAGGATTTACAAATAGAGACGTAGAAAACTTCCCCATAGATTCTTGAAACTCTAATCTTCTTTTGCCCATGTGAGTGCAAATGAGTTAATTCCTGCTTTTGTGTTCACTAAAGATCCTTAGGATCCTATATGACTAGCTACGTGAATTATTCTAACTTTAAAAGCATCCTAAATAGAACCTCGCTGCCAGCAAGCTTTTAGAGCTTCGACGAGGTTATAGACTATAATCTCTAGAATATTTCTCCATTGCCAGTAGGCGTTCATAGCCCAAATGGAGTTACTCACATTTCCCCATAGTCAAGCTTTTCATCATACTTTATATGCATGATATTTCAGTTATATATTATTGCTCTTTTGCCTTGAGATGAATATTTGGCATAACACCTTTTTTTTTCTTGCCTTGACTTGTAAGTAATGAAACCTACTTGGGTGTGACAATAATAGTGGCACTAAAGTAGAATTTTAGATTTTTTCACTAGTCATATGATCAACAAAGAGTGAATTAGAGATTTTGTTATGTGTTTTAGATATAGCAATTGATAGATTTTGAGTTACCAAGTCTCAAATAGTGAGACCACTACCCAACCATAAGTAAAACATCGTCACAAGGTATGGTTGTAAATGAATGACCTTAGGACATCAGATACTTCATGTCCAAATATCTAAGAATGGAGACAACCCTTTTTTTCTCTTGAATGCAAATAAATGATAAACTTGGATAGTTGCCTTGTTTTATTGATGCTGCTATATGCAAATGCAGAAATTTTGTGAATGTGATTCATTAAAAAAAAAGAAACTATATGTGATGCAGTGCTTTGAATAAAATGATATGCAATGAAAAAAGAAAAATCAAAATTAACCCAACCCTTAGATATAGTATTGTTTAAGGTTCATGTTGTTCATAGGGAGAGGGAGTTTTGTGTAGGTAGTTCATTGGTCTTTGTTTGAAGTGTCGGATAAGGATGTCTTTCCAAGAAGGACTCGGCTAAGTGTATATGTCCACTATCTCCAATGTTGATTTCCATAGTTTTTGGATTTTGTGATGAAACTAAGGTAAAGGCTTATGCATAGGATTGGATAAGGGGTATGGAAGAATGAAAAGGAGGTGTTGGATAATGGATCAGATATTGAAAGTTTGGTGCATGAGTGAATGGAAATGTTTGCAAGATTACCATTGGCACACATCTTGAGGGATGGTGGATTGATGGAGGAAAAGTGGATCTCAGATTTTGAGATTTGGATGGAGGAACAATCAGGGATTTTGAGACATAAGGATCCAAAATGGATGAAGGAGGTGATGGAGAAATAGATTTGGAAGGTTTGGATGGAGGGACAACAATCTTGGCTGTTGATTTGGATTTTTCTTTAGATCGTTGTGCTTCAAGGAGACACTTAGGGATCCACATGGTTTTTTATTTTTCATGCTTTTGCAATTTCTTGGAACACATTGCTTCAAAAAGTACCTTAGGAATAATTTGATTTGGCTTTCTTTTTCTCAGTGGACCTTTGTTCCCTTTTAGATGGATGGAAGGTGCGTGAAGATGTGCACCTTTCTTGATCCTGTGCAAGGGATGGAGGAATATAGGGTCCTAAAATAGATGGAAGAGATGAAGGGGAAGGCATGTACTTGGATTTTGGTTTAGTAGGGATACCAACATCTTGAGGAATGTCACTGAGGCCATGATCCTTAATATTTTCTATAATATGGAGAGGTTCTTGCATGTGAAGGTCTACCCCTTTGCGTTTATAAATATTTTGACTTGTAGGATTATGAGAGGTCTTTTTAGGCATGACAGATCCTTGAGGTTAACATGGAGGATTATGATAAGGAGATGAAGGTATACTTTGATCTTGATGTGAAAGAGGATCATTGGATAGAGTAGGAAGGGTGTTTGACTCTTCATTTTGAATAGCATCATTTGAAAAGGTGGAAGAGGTGCCATGATATTGTTTAGGAAGGATGATTTGCTCTTGATATGGAAGGGGATCATCTTGGAAGAAATGGAAAGGTATAATGGGATCATCATGGGATTATAGGGATGTAAGATCCTTTTCAACCATTGGATGGGATGGTGGTTGAGATAGCCCTTGAGGGTTAACATGAAAATTTTCATCATTAGGTTCATTATTTGAGGGATATGATATTGACTATTGTTGAGAAGCCTTAGGAGATGGAGGCTACATGTGGGCCATTGCTAGACATAGGTTCATAATTTTGATCATGCTTGGTAATGACATCTCATTTCTCCTTAGGTGAATTTTTAAGATTTTTAATTTCAATAACACCATCATCAAGGAGGTCTTGAATTTTATGTTTTAATTCCATACACATTGAAGTCTTATGTTTGTTATGCCTATGGTATGCACAATAATTACTCAAAATTTCACATCCCCATATGGTCTTTTTAGGCATATGATAAGATTATGCTTAAGAAGCTCTTCGAAAGGTGACTCAATAGATTTCCCCAAACGTGTAAATTTTATATCTAGGGGATAGATGTATTTTTGTCTTGGTGAATATGTCTTGTGATCTTGTATGAGATTTGACTTTTGATTTTCAATTACTTTCCATTCCACCTTGTATAATTATTTTAGCATTTCTTGAAGTCTAGAATTCTTAATATCATGAAATTTAATCTCAAGAGGGGTCATTGGATCTTTTTGTTAGGCTTGAATGTCATATATTTCTCTCTTCAGATCTTGAATTTGTTGGGCCTATTGTCTTCAAAATCTGATTCACTTCAATATCCTTATAATAATATGATAACTCTATGCAGAAGAGATATTAAAGGGAAGGAAACTCTTACGAAAACATATGACAAGGTTTGATTTAACCTTCTACACATCGGACCTACTCAGAGTCCAGGCAGGTATACCTTTGTGAACTAAATTCACACTTTCAAAAGATAAATCCACATCAAACCAGTCCAGAAAACCAGTGGATCTAATCACCTTGAAACTAACTGAAACAAAGGAATGAAAATTATACTCATATTTAGTATATGACCTACAAAACATGTAATAGACAACCTCGATCTATACCAGTGCCTTATCCAAGGTCAGAGAGTCATCTAAATTCAAACAATACTCTCCAAACAAAATATCTTTACACATCCCATTGGCTCGGCTTCTATTGATCCCTATATATGCCTGACACACATAAGAATTTATGCATACCAAATTAAACTATGCTCATCAAGATTCAAAGTATCCTACAGAGAATTTACTGGTAGAAATAATTCTTGCATATTTAATTCCCCTCTTGAAGAGAAAAGCTAGCAAACACATCTACTGAAAGTTGCCTTACAACCCCTATTCAAACAAAATAACCTTGGATTATTCATAATGAAACAGTAAACAATTGAAAACATATTTGAAGATGACACAAAGTTTTTACTCAAAACTGATGGTCTGTATATTGATATTATCTTCAAGAAAGTATTACAAAAACTGTCGAATATTCTCCATTAAACTCAGAAAAGCTCAGATAAATTTCTACAGCGTTTTCTTACAATTCTTTGAGATCCTTTTTCTATTAGTCCTAGTATTCATTTATAACAATATTGATGCACATAGCTTTGGACTTTCCTAGGAGAATTTTTTACAATCATTTCTTTTCTAGAAGAAGTTACAAAGCCTTTTACAAAAATGGTTACAAGTCCTTTTTGACCTCTGTAGCTTCTTCTACTTGTTGTCCGGTTGCAACCTCTTCTAACTATTCAGGAGCGCCCTCTAACTACTTTACATCCTGGATGGCATATTTCCTTGTCCACTCATTGTACACATCATCTCTTGGCCACGTGAAGTTAATCACTTTTGCCTTTGCCTTGATTAACCTTTACCAGGAATTTCTCATCTTGTTGACCTCTGAATTGAGAAAACCATAATGAGATTTGATTTTCTCTATCTCCTGAATTGTTATAACAAAAAAGGAAGCATCATCTAAGTCAACAATTGCTTTTATTCTGGCTAACAGTTTGGCCTCTAATTCCTTAAGCCACACTTGTTTGTCCTTCAGTTGATCTGGGCTAAAAAAAACTCCTGGGAGCAATTCAAAAACCTGATCAGCATACTCCTTTTTGTACAAGTTGATTTTCCTGTCAGCATTGTCTACCCCATCTGCCAATTTTACTAAGTCCTTGGTGGTGTCAGAAGTGGATTTGATGATAGGATTAGCCCTTGCTTCATCGAAAGATACACAAATAAGCTCCAAGTCCTGCTCTCTAGGCTTCCACTTGTACAAAATAGGTGTCAAAATGCCCTTATCTCCATTAAGCTCATTCCACATATCCAAAATCTTGCTTATGTTATTATATAACAGTGAGGCACTCATTGTATCTGCAAAACTTGAAATGGTAGCTCTTACTCTTTCCTCATACTTCTTTGCATATAAAGCCTGAGCCTGTTTTAAATTCTCTAACTCTTCAGGAGTAATCTCAATCATTTGGGAGCTAGAAGGTGCTGGAGATGGTGGGAACTAAATGATGGGGCTGGTAGGTGGAGGTTTTGTAGGAGAAGATGAGATCATCAGTGTTGAAGACTCACCTTGATGGTACTATCCTGTCAACTAGCTTTGCAGCTTAGCAATGATACTAACTTTACCTCTTACCTCTTCCTTAGCACTGTTGTAAGCCTTCAAAATTGTCTCCAACTTGGCTTGGAGGTCTTCTTTTTCCTTAGCTTCCCTTTCTGCTACTACAACACTAAATTTTGCAGTTTCTAATACAGTGCTAGCAACTTCCACCACCCCTGTGTTTTGCACTCTCTTCAGTATCATTCCACCAAGGTAGCTTGACCCTAGGGTGTCCTTACTTTTCTTATTCTCATCTCTCTTGAGGGACCACATGAAAAGCACAACATTATCTTTGCTAAAATTGAGTCCCTCCATGGGTTTGGTTTCTTTTCTCACTACCTCTAGTACCAAGGCATCTGTTATGTTCCACTCAGGGAGAATGAGCACTCCAGCTTGTGCCACCATATCTCTTCCTTGCTCAGGAGTGATGGTCTTAAACTCATCCATCATTTCTTGCTTTATTTCCTCCTCCGCCAGAGCTGGATCTTTGTGAGGCTGCTCACCTTTTCTCTTCTCACATCTTGCATTGTATTTTTCTATATTTTGCTTCCATACAAACTGCATAAATGCTCCTGATGTAACAAAATTGTTGTCAGCCAAGAAGTCATCACTGGCCTGTTTGATCTTAGGATCCCACTCCTGGCCCTTGAATTCATTTTTAGTGATGTTCATCTCAGCAGCAAGGGGCTCTTCTGGCATTCCTTCCTCTATTTCATCATATGTGTAAGCTATTTCTCCTAGACTGCCTAACTGTATTAGCTACTCAGCTGCTGCCTATTCATCTCCTATGTGAATAGGGGATTGGGATGGAGAGTACAAGGGTGTATCAGATTGTACTTCTTTTCCTACTCTCTACTTCATTGGGCTCTCTTGGATGTCAATGACATCTTGTATCTTCCTCTTTCCTTTGGAGGTAGAGGGCTCCCCTGCTGTAGGCACCAACACACTATAATTAGATTTCTTGTGCAATGTATAGTCACCAGGAGGGATTTCTCTGGTGGAGGAAAACCTACTTTGAACCATTCTTTCCTTTTTAGGGTTGCTTTTAATCACAACCTCCCTCTTTTCTTTTAGAGTCTGCATTAAATCCTCAAAGCAAACAATTAGGAATTTTATTTTCTCCTCAAAAGGGAAAAAGCTAGACAATGGGTCATAGCTGACATAAAAATAATGTATAAAATCTAAGGCTTTTTTATAAGCCACCCATTTTTCCTTCCTCAGCTCCTACTCATCTAGATCAAAATCATTTCTAATGAGGTCTTTAGGAAACTGAAATTGATGGGGTCTACCTCTGCACACTGCTCTCTTTCTAAACATGCCATTGAAGAAGTCTTCTGGATCAGCACACCTGGATATTGCAGTTGACAAATGGTAAGGTTTGAGAAAATCCTCAAAACAATTCCAACCTCCTTTAGTTATTATGAATTGGTGGGCTATGGTAACTATAGGGAAAATAGTCCCTTTACCCCTGCCTGTCAGCTCTGCCTCTTGTACACTACCAATTTGTTTGATGACTTCTGCAATGCCCACTTTGAGAGGGACTTGATAGGGAAATAAGAATCGAGTGCCTTTGAAACAAAAAACTCTGAATACTATGAATATAGGGTATAAGTAAATATCACCCCAATTATGAGCAATCTTTATACTTTTTGCAAGTTCTTTTGGTCTGACAAATTCCAAAAGAACCTTGGGGATTCTTGGGTTTTCTGAGCAGAGGAGAGTCCTAACCTTTCATGCAAAATATTTATCAAATTTTAAGAAACTGGCATCATCTCTATGCCACGATAGCATAGTACTCCATAGTTGCACTGACATCTTTTCTCCATCCTTCTCTTTTATGAGGTCCATTCCACTTACAAAGTAATCACCACCTTTGAACAAAAATAGATGCATGAGGAGTGAATACCATCTGAAAGGCCTATCCACCTTCCCATTTTTATTTCCTATCAACCCTCCATGGATAGCATCAGTAATGAAAGAAGCATAATCAAAGGTTACTACAAGAGAAGGATTCAAAATATGAGCAATCATTAGCAAGTAGTGATTGGGCATATTTGCCTCAGCATCCTCTCCTAAAATCTGGCAAAGTGACCAATACATTCCCATAGCCCTAAGGGTAAATAGATTCAATGAGAAGGGCTCTTTAGTGTTGGGTCCTACAACTGTCAACCCACCTATCTTCACAAAAAATTCCTTAAGAGGCTCGTTTCTAATGTGGTTCCTCTGTGCACTGTATACTTGAGCTAATGATTTCAAGTTAATGGGTTCCAGAAAATTGGTAAACTCATTGAGCCCAAAAGCACTTCTGAATTCCTCATTATTGATTTCAATGAGGGCTTTCCAATTTATGTCCCTAATGCTCCTAGTGACTGGATCATAATTATGTGCAATTTGAGTCAATAGATCCATATCCATGAATACTCCTGGAACTACCAATTTTCCAACATCTAACTCCTAGATGCTATTCTATGGGGCTGGAGAATTTCTCATTCCGAATCTGGCTTTGAATAACCCCAACCCACACAACCCAACCTATGGATCTCTCAACCAATTACCCTTATCATATAACCCTTCTCCTATTTTCAAATGAGGAGCTCTTGGCACTAATTCTTTCACTTTCAAAGCCTAATTAGTCGACAATGTCAACTGCTCAAGAAAATCATCACAAATGGCCCTCTCCTGATAATTAACTTTCCCAGAAAATTCTGTCTTAGGTGCCATTTTGAAATATGCAAGCAATTAAAATACTACCCCCAACTGGTTCTGTGACAAATCAAGACCTTAATTAAAACACACCACAAAGAAATTACCACACAAGAGTACAAGAAAACTTGTTTTTAGCTCAAAGGAATCCGCTCTGCAACTCAATTGACTTGCTGTGTATTTGAAGAAAATAGCTCTGTATTTGCTCCTCTACAACAATTCTTTTGAATGATACCTTCACTCAATCAACAAGAGATCATATATGGTACCCAAACTCTTAAATGCGACATTGATACCGCATGCTTCAGTCGTCCCTTCATAATTGAATTCCTAAGAGAATTCAAATTTTTCACTCCAATTGGTCACAACATTCCTGCACATTCTTTCCTTTCGCTCTTTCACTGTTTCACAAAGCATAACCTTCGGGCAATTTAGTTAAACGAAATCACGCCAACCATCTGATCAAAAGAAACTTAATCGACCTTTACACTGACTTAACAACCTTGCCTTTGCGCTGGGCCCTACCTCCTTTTTGCCATTTTGTGGGCTTTATCCTTTGAGCACTTCTCCTTTGTGAAGCCATGCCAGATGTTAGATGGAACTCTAACTACTTGGCGTTTAACTCTTACCAAAACTGTCAACTTCTTCATTAACTATGCCTTTACCTTGACTGCTAGCAGTCTTTTGCTATTTCATGAATCTTAAATAGCTTTCAACTTCAGGCCATGAAACAATGCGAAGCGTTGGATTAGATCAGAGATGACCATCCTTTAAGGGAGACCTTTATGCTTTCTTTACTTACATTGCCTTTTCATTGGTTACTGAATACTATGTGGCACTCAACCATTAGCTTTAGAAAACCATTTCAAGCCAAGTTCAACATCAGCCACATGTCTCTCCCTTATACCACTGGTTACACCTTGGTGGGCCCTCATCTTCTTCTGAAACCACATGTCAATCAACACGTCACCATCTAGTATTACACTTGGACGAACCCTTTTTCCTTTCGCTATTTCGCGAAGCATATCCTTTGGTTGGTTTGCAACAGTGAAATAACGCAAGCCCTTGGAACAAAACAGAGTTGATCCTCTTTTAACCTTATGCTTTATCTATCTTTGGGGCCGAAAAACCTTTTCGCCATTTCATAGGGCATAAAACATGAGCACTTTACCTTTGCGAATTCACGCAGGCCGTTAGATTATTTTTGACTTTCTTGATGCTTAACAATCTTAACTGAATCCGATAGACATGGGCCCTCTGACCCAACTCCATTCACTTGGCATCTAGTCACTTTTAAACTGATATGTCAGCATCATTTGCTGAGAGAAAACATTGGGTTCCACCTCATCCTTGCCACCTGTATCCGCCAGGTCACTTCTTATCCTACGACATGACTCACCTCTAGGACCCACCTTTCAACCCTTAGACCCGCTTTACTAACTATTGTGGCCTGTTCCACGTGCCATCATCTTACTCGCCCTCTCGACTAGCTAGACTGTCTGCTTGGAGTGCCATGTCATTTCACTACTTCATGAAAGCTAACTGTCGAGCATCTTCATCCTACAAAACAGCGCAAACCGTCGGATCAGATTGGACTTGATCCCCTTTTAGTCACTTAGAAAGTCTTTGCTATAGGGTCCCACTAGATGCTTTTGCCATTTTGTGAAAGGTATTTCACTTGCAAGTTTAGGGTGCAAGATAATGCCAGCCATTGGATCTTGGACGAGATGAAGCTATTTTAAACCGGGCCAAATGCACCATTTAGAACGCATTTCCCTTTCGCCATTTCACGAGTTTTAAACCACGCGCAACTTCTCCTAACGAAATAGCGAAAACCGTACATCCCCCTGAGAATTGCGCACAACTTATTGGGTCCAACAACATTAGGAAGAAAACATAAGGTGTAAAATTTTATGATTAATTCAACAACCACCTAGGCAAAAGACATGTGGGGACACCTCCTATGACCCCAAGACACATTACTTAAGTGGATAAAGTAATGAAGGAATAGAAACTAGAGGGTTTTTTGATAAAACATTGAACAATTTAAAATTAAAACCCTAAACCCCTAGGACCTAACACAGAGCTGAAGCAATTGATAGTGTGTCTAATTCAAAATTTCAAAAACTTAGCCGATTATGGGAAAGGAAAACCCATTTTTTAAATAGTGATAACAATGGCTCTGACTGGGGATGGTTGATCGCAAGGTCAACACAAGAAAACTCATAAACTCAGGAGAAATAGACCAAAACACAGACCCAAACAAAACAATAGGAAAGAAACAAAATATATACAAACAAAGGACCTACTGTGCATGGACATCAAGAGAAATAATGTTTCAGGAATTGTCCTTCATCATTCATATTCTTCACAAAATATGAATCCTTACCATTTAAGTCATAGACCACAAAAGGGCCAATCCATAATGATTCAATTTTTTTATGCTTTCCCTTGTCCTATCCTTTTGCATTCCACTGAAGAACAATATCATCAATTTGAAACTTCCTTAATGATGTCCTTTTATCAAAAAGGTATTTGGACTACAATTGAATCTTTTGATTTCTTTTATGAGCCAAAGTCTTGAACTCTTCCACCTCCACAATTTGGATCATTATGTTTTCCATTGGTTTAGATAACTCCATATTCTCATCTTGCAAGAATTTATAAACTAGAAGAAGATTATTCACTGGCAATCTGACTTGAGTACCATAAACCAGTTCAAAAGGTGACATTCCAATGACCTTCTTGACTGTTATTCTATTTTCCCACAAGGCTAATTTCAATTTTTGATCCCAAGATCTCTTATTTTCTTCAAGGATTTTCATGATGATGTTCAAAAGGATTTTATTGTTGGATTCTGCTTGTCCATTCCCCTGAGGGTGATAAGGTGAAGAGTAATACATGAGTATTCCATGATTGGTACAAAATCCTACAAACTCTTCTGACCTGAAACTCATGGCATTGTCCATTACCAATTTGGCAGGTATTCCAAACCTAGTTATTACATTATCCATCAGGAAATCAATGACAACCTTACTTGTAGCTCTTCTTGTAGGACTAACTTTTATCCATTTGGTGAAATAGTTAGTGGCTACTATGATCCATCTGTGACCTCTTCCAGACCTCTCAACAATATCTCCAATTAAATCAATGCCCCACTAGACAAAAGGGGCTTCCACTATGACTGGATTTAGGGGTAAGGCTCCTTCATACTTTAGCTTGGATGAAAACTTCTGACATGGGTCACATTTCTAGACATATGCATGAGCATCTTTGAATAAGGTGGGACAAAAGTATCCAACCTAGATTATCTTAGCAGTGGTTGTCTTAGTAGAGTAATGACCCCCACATACTCCATCATGCATTTCAGTCAATACTCGTTTAGCCTGGAATTCATCCAAACACATTAGTAATTCTGCATCTCTTTTTCTCCAGAACATATCACCTTGAATGAGAACATATTTTTGTGTCTTGAGCTTTAGAGTTCTTTTCTGATTATGTGTCATTCCTTCTAAGAATGCAACATCTCTTAGGAATCAGACTATCTTTGAGTACCAAGGTTGCCTTTCAATGATAGTGGCTAAAGTATCTCTGACTTCAACATTATGTATTTCAACATTCATAAGATTAGACTCAGTCATGAGCTTAGCCAAACCTAAACCTCTCACCAATTTGGTGATCTTTATCTCCAAGTCAAATTCTTGAATTCTATTGATCCATCTGCATCTTTTCCCTATAACCTCAGACTGGGACAAAATATCCTTAACTGCAGCATGTGGGACATAGGCAATGATATTTGCATTCACCAAATATGGCCTAAAAGCCTTAACAGCTTTAACCAAAGCATAAGCTTGCTTCTCCATCATCTCATATTTTAATTTTGCTGCTTGCAAAGACTTGTTGTAGAAAGCTATGGGATGTTCATATCCCTCATTATCCTTTTGTAACAATACTGCAGCTACTGTATAATATGAAGCAAAAGAAAATAGAGAAAAAGGCTTACTGTAATCAGGAGATTTTAACACTGGTGCTTCCTGAATGGCCCTCTTAATTTCAGCAAAAGCCTTTGAGGCTTCTTGATCCCAACAAAATTTGGTATCCTTCTTGAGCAACTTGACAATGGGCTTCACTATTTCTGCAAAGTTTGCAATGAATCTCCTAACAAAATTTACTTTTCTTAGAAAGGATTGAATACCTTTTACATTCTTTGGTTCAGACACCTTGTTTATTGCTTCAATTCTTTCAGGGTCTATCCTTACCCCTTCCTTTGAAACAATGTGTCCCAATAGTTTTCCTTCAGTGACTCCAAAATGACATTTCTTGGGATTTAGTGACACACCAAATTCCAAGGCTTTATTGAACACCTTTTCCAAATGTCCACAATGATCATCAACCTTCTTAGAGAAATAGGTTAGATCATCTTGATAAACCACCATGATGATATTAATGAATTCTTTAAAGGCTACATCCATAGCTCTTTGAAATGTAGCTCCAACATTTTTCAATTCGAATGGCATTCTGACATAGACATATGTTCCCCATGGAGTAGGGAAGGCAGTTTTAAACTGTTCAGATTTCTTCACTAACACTTGATTGTATCCTAAAAAACCATCCATCATGGATAAAAGATCACAACCTGTCACTCTCTGCAGCATGGCTTCCATATTTGGGGAAGAGTAGTTATCTTTCAAAGAAGCCACATTCAAATTTCTAAAATCTACACACAATATAATGTCCCCATTTTTCTTTCTTACTGGGACCAGATTGGAGACCCATGAAGAATGTCTTATAGGTTTGATAATCCCCCCTTCTCTTAATTTAGTCAACTCTTGCTGCATCTTAGTTTCTAATAGGGGATTAATGGGTCTCTGTTTCTGCCTGAAAGGCTTAGCATTTGGAAGTAAAGGAACTTCATGCTGAAAAAGATCTTGTCTATATGCCTTTAGGTCTTCATAAGACCAAGCAAAAACATGTTTAAATTTCCTCAATAAATTAATAAGGTTAGTCCTGACATGAGGGGGTAATTTTTTCCCAATGTATACTAACTTAGGGGATGATTCAGTCCCTAGATTTACCTCCTCTAGTTCTTCCAACTTGGTGGTAGACTGCTGATGTAAGTGACTGTCATTGTCACTGAACATGCTTTCCAGCTCTACCAGCCCTTTAGGTATTTCATTGGTTTACCAAATCATTTCCAAACACTATTTCCCTATTATCAACCACCTCCACCAAGGCATTGCAATCAATCTTCTATCCATCATAATCATCAACACATTGGATGAATCTAAGAATATCTTCATCATCAGCAAAAACTTGCCAATTGTACACATTATTAGGAATAGCAGGCCTAGATTTTATTTCCACAATAGAAATAGTGGTTAGTGTTACATCATCATTTTTCAAGGCAACATTAGCTAGGAAATCTGCCATAATATTCTTTGATTGCTCTATCCAATTTGTAGAAAATGCACTAAAATGCTTGATAACATCCCAAACTGCATGTTTATATCTCTTTAATCTATCATTCTTGGATGCATATTTGAATCTTACCTGAGATACAACCAATTTTGAATCCCCTAACACTATCAACATCTAGATTCCATGCTTCTTTGTAACCTGAAGCCCCAACAATAGAGCTTCATACTCTGCAGTATTATTTGTGCACTGAAAGGCCAATAAGAATGAATACTTAAAAGTTATACCTGATGGGGATACAAAAAGAACCCCTACTCTAGATCCTTCTTTGGAGAAAGCTCCATCAAAATACATCTACCATAATCCATATTGTTGTGCTTCTAATTCGACCACAATGGGGTCAGTATTCTTCAATTGGGGTAAAATTGGTTGAAGCCTAAAGTTATCAAGATCTACATCAATCATACGATTGAGCATATTAGGGTCTACATTTTCAATTACCCTAGGAGCACGTGGATCTCTATACAATTTGACCTGATTTCCATTGATTGGAATGGTGGCATAAGATAAGTCCAGTTGAATGTTTCCTCCTAATGCTGCTGCCCATTGCCTCGACAGTAACATACCATAATGGGGCTTGGTATCAGTAACAATAACATCCATTTTATAAGTTGCCTCAAGGAATGCTGCTATTTTTAACTCAACATCTTTCATTGTACCTATCATAGGTACTTCCCTGTTATCCATAGCATAGCATTTTCCATATACAGTGGTTACTGACAGTCCCAATTCTTTCATAACAAAATTAGGAATTACATTAGCAGCAGCTCCTGAATCTATCATGCGGTTTTTTATCAACCGGTTGTTTACTAACAAAGTAACATAGAAAGGATCTACCTGTGAGGGCTCTTGAACCTCTAGGGTTTGGAACTCTTGATCCTTTCCAATTCTAGCTGAACCGATGGGTAAGACTGTGTCACAATCAGATATACTAGAAAATAAAGACAAAGTTGCATCCCTATGTTCTTTAATCTTCAGTAATTCTACTAATGGGACAATGACCTTCATCTGAGTAAGAGCTTGAGCCATGTCAAATGTAGAACTATTTCTTATTTTAGTACTAGCTCTAACTCTTTCTATCTTGAGCTGCCTTGCCTTTTTCATTGTGGAAGCTCCTTGTATATCACCAATGTTTTTATCATTTGTACTCTTGGGTACATCTTTAACTTGTTCCCTTTTTTCTTGACCAATCTTAGGAACAGTAGTAGCACTACTTGCTGCCCCCTTTTGAGTGACCTCTTTTTTGAACATGGAACCAGGTTCACCCTGATCAGTGTCCTTCTTAGTGCTCCTCAAGTTATAGTTGTGCTTTGCTTTGGCGATGGCAGCTTTAGTGAGATTTTTAACTTCTTCCTCACTAGGCCTTCTAAGATGAACTTCTTCATCCTCAATTGTTACCACATTCAATGTAGGATGCCAATATAAGGTTAGTTGTCCTTGAACAAACCTTTCATTATCTAGTACATCACTGTATTCACTTTGTATAGACTCCTCATCACTTTCTATGATGGTTTCAAACATATTGATGTCAGGCTCAGCTTCTTGTCTCATAGATTCTTCAAGAGCCTGAGCCACTACACACTAATGAGGAGAATGTGGTCCATCACAAGCAATACACCAGGGAGTATTTTCTATATTATGGATAGTTTTCCCTTTCAAGGGATCTGGAGTGTCCTAATTTTGAGCAATTTTGGGCTTCTCATTCTGGGGTTTGCCATCTTTCCAATTGGTATTATATGGCATGTCATGCTATCTAGGGGGTCTATCTTGCTAGTTATAATGGGGTTTATCATTTTTGTTTACCTTGGCAGTCAAATCCTTCATTGCAATAACCAACTTCTCTATCTTTTCTTCCTCCTTAGCAACTTTATTAGGTTGCTGCTTTGTTTCTTGCCATAATCTACCATCTGTTCTTCTTCCTAACTTCCCGGATGCTTTTCTATTACTTTCTACATTAATGGCAATTCTAAAAGCATCTCTCAATTTATGTGGATTTTTATCTCTCAGGATATAGGCCATCTTAGAATCAAATTCATTGTAGTAGGTATTTAAAGACATGTTATCATCGAATCTCATCACCTGATACAATCTATGCATGGCCTTTTGGAATCTGGCATTGAAGTCAGTGACCATTTCATTATCAGACTTTCTGATGTTATTGAATTTATTGAGCATGAAGCTCACATTAGTCTTATCACCATACTTCTCTTGAAAACAATTTTTAAAATCCTTCCATGACCCTATGCTATTGACTGGAAGACCTTTGTACCAATCTCTTGCATCATCAACCAGGGATTGGACAAACAGTTTCATGATGACATCTTCATCCACTATCTCATAATCGTTTATTAGGTCCCCAAAAGATTTTAGATGTTCCTCAGCACTAATTGTATTGTTCCCAGCAAATTTATGGAGTCTGTCTCTTAATTCAGTAGGGACATGATTGGGATATCCTAGGATCCCATCAAAGAACAATTGTCTATATTGTTCTAAATTGATTGGTCTCCTTTGAAAAAGGGTAATAACATTATTGTTTCCCATGGTCATTTTAACTTTTGGAATTGGAGACTGAGATACTTGGGTGTACTGACTATTCACAGGGATTTGACTCATTGAGGCTATATTAGCAGGTACTGTAGGTTGAATCTTAACTCGGGGAAGGGAAATTTGTTGAGGATCAGGCTTACTAAGGTCTTCTGATGGAAATGTGATAGGGGGAGCCTTTAAGTAACTAATTTTTCTTTTTACTTCCTAATTTGCCACTTCCAATTCAACTTTCTCTAGTTTCATTTGGAGATCCTCTTTTTCTTTCCTCATTCTTTCCATTTCTCTCTCATGTGCTGACAACCTATGAGAAATCTCCTCTGCAGTTTTAGATTCAATTCCATCATCCACCCATTTCTATTTTCCTTTATCCACATTAGTGCTAGGAAGCTGAGAATCACTAAATACTTCCATGTTTGGTTGGAATATTGACCTATATGCTTTCTTGGCTTTGGGGATCAGAATTTCTCTGATCATAGGGCCTTCCTCATCACTCTTTTCTTTTTTCTTAGCTAGCACTTCAATATTAGCTATTTGTCTAAGAAGCCTATCTCTCTCCATTAATTTAGTTTTGACTTCCTTCTCCTTATTTTCTTCCTTTTGGGCTCTTAGGGAGATTATATGGTGAACTCTTTTATTCAGATCTTCAATTTCCTGGGATACTTTATCTTCATCAGGGAAATTCTCCTCAGAATCTGATATATTGACTTGATCTATGTCAATCAAACTAATGTTTCCATCAATTGTTCTAGGCACAGAGTGTCTAATTGTGTTTGAACTGGTCCTATCTCTTGCAAAGACACTAACATGCGATAAATCTTGATTTAAAACATGTGCATTATCAATATTTCCAAACAATCTAGAATGGAAACCTAATATATCTTGTTCAGAATCTCTAGAAGGAGAATTAGACTTTGCATAAATAGGTTGATCAGGCATCTTACCAGTATTATTATTCTTTTGTACCCAAGCAGCATTTGATGGCTCATGTAACACTGATCTCTTTTGGCCCCTTTGTGACTGCTCAGGCAAACCCTCTTGCAAAGTTTCACGAGGATGCTTCTTCATGAATGATCTGGTGTTTTTTCCTCCTTGCATTACGCTTGTTTTCCTTTTAGAATGATTTATAATTCACAAGGATTGGTTCCAAGATAACAGAGTCGCCACCCACAAGAATATGGGAATTATGAAAACAAGCTTAGAATGAAAGACTGCAATTCCGCAAGACAATGATTTTCTTTACAACTTAAGCACAAATCTGTGTCTGGATCCTTACTGTGACTCTCCCCATCAGAGTCACCACTTTTGTTGTCTTCAAAATTTGATTCACTTCAATATCCTTATAATAATATGATAACTCTTTGTAGAAGAGATATTAAAGGGAAGGAAACTCTTAGGACAACATATGACAAGGTTTGATTTAACCTTCTACACTTCGGACCTACTCAAAGTCCAGGTGGGTATACCTTTGTGAACGAAATTCACACTTTCAAAAGATAAATCCACAACAAACAAGTCCAGAAAACCAGTGGATCTAATTACCTTGAAACTAACTGAAACAAAAGAATGAAAATTATACTCATATTCAGTATTTTGACCTACAAAACATGTAATAGACAACCTCGATCTATACCAGTGCCTTATCCAAGGTAAGAGAGTCATCTAAATTCAAACAATACTCTCCAAACAAAATATCTTTACACATCCCCTGACACACATAATAATTTATGCATACCAAATTAAACTATGCTCATCAAGATTCAAAGTATCCTACAGAGAATTTACTGGTAGAAATAATTCTTGCATATTTAATTCCCCTCCTGAAGAGAAAAGCTAGCAAACACATCTACTGAAAGTTGCCTTACAATCCCTATTCAAACAAAATAACCCCTGATTATTCAGAATGAAACAGTAAACAATTGCAAACATATTTGAAGACGACACAAAGTTTTTACTCAAAACCGATGGTCTGTATATTGATATTATCTTCAAGAAAGTATTACAAAAATTGTCGAATATTCTCCATTAAACTTAGAAAAGCTCAGATAAATTTCTATAGCATTTTCTTACAATTCTTTGCGATCCTTTTTCTATTAGTCCTGGTATCCATTTATAACAATATGGATGCACATAGCTTTGGACTTTCCTGGGAGAATTTGTTACATTCATTTCTTTTCTAGAAGAAGTTACAAAGCCTTTTACGAAAATAGTTACAAGTCCTTTTCGACCTCTGCAACTTCTTCTACTTGTTGTCCGGTTGCAACCTCTTCTAACTATTCAAGAGCACCCTCTAACTACTCTACATCTTGGATGGCATATTTCCTTGTCCACTCATTGTACACATCATTTGTTGGCCACGCGAAGTTAATCACTTTTGCCTTTGCCTTGATTAACCTTTACCAGGAATTTCTCATCTTGTTGACCTCTGAATTGAGAAAACCATAATGAGATTCGATTTTCTCTATCTATTGAATTGTTATAACAAAAAAGGAAGCATCATCTAAGTCAACAATTCCTTTTATTCTGGCTGACAGTTTGGCCTCTAATTCCTTAAGCCACACTTGTTTGTCCTTCAATTGATCTAGGCTAACAAAAACTCCTGGGAGCAATTCAAAAACCTGATCAGCATACTCCTTTTTGTACAAGTTGATTTTCCGTTCAGCATTGTCCTCCCCTTCTTCTAATTTTACTAAGTCCTTGGTGGTGTCACAAGTGGATTTGATGATAGGATCAGCCCCTGCTTCATCATAAGATACACAAATAAGCTCCAAGTCATGCTCTCTAGGCTTCCACTTGTACAAAATAGGTGTCAAAATGCCCTTATCTCCATTAAGCTCATTCCACATATCCAAAATCTTGCTTATGTTATTATATAACAGTGAGGCACTCATTGTATCTGCAAAACTTGAAATGGTAGCCCTTACTCTTTCCTCATACTTCTTTGCATACAAGGCCTGAGCCTGTTTTAAATTCTCTAACTCTTAATGAGTAATGTAAATCATTTGGGAGATAGAAGGTGCCAGAGATGGTGGGAACTCAATGATGGGGCTTGTAGGTGGAGGTCTTGCAGGAGAAGAGGAGATCATCAGTGTTGAAGACTCACCTTGAGTGTACTGTCCTGTCAAATGGCTTTGCAGATTAGCAATGATGCTATCTTTACCTCTTACCTCTTCCTTAGCATTGTTGTAAGCCTTCAAAATTGTCTCCAACTTGACTTGGAGGTCTTCTTTTTCCTTAGCTTCCCTTTCTGCTACTGCAACACTAAATTCTATAGTTTCTAACATAGTGCTAGCAGCTTCCACCACCCCTTTGTTCTGCACTCTCTTCACTATCATTCCACCAAGGTAGCTTGACCCTAGGGTGTCCTTACTTTTCTTATTCTCATCTCTCTTGAGGGACCACATGATGAGTGCAACATTATCTTTGCTAAAAGTGATTCCCTCCATGGGCTTGGTTTCTTTTCTCACTACCTCCAGTACCAAGGCATCTGCTATGTCCTACTCAGGGAGAATGAGCACTCCAGCTTGTGCCACCATATCTCTTCCTTGCTCAAGAGTGATGGTATTAAACTCATCCATCATTTCTTGCTTTATTTCCTCCTCCGCCAGAGCTGGATCTTTGTGAGGCTGCTCACCTTTTCTCTTCTCACATCTTGCATTGTATTTGTCTATATTTTGCTTCCATACAAACTGCATAAATGCTCCTAATGTAAGAAATTTTTTGTCAGCCACGAAGTTATCACCGGCCTGTTTGATCTTAAGATCCCACTCTTGGCCCTTGAATTCATTGGTAGTGATGTTCATCTTAGGAGCAAGGGGCTCTTTTGGCATTCCTTCCTCTATTTCATCATATGTTTAGGCTATTTCTCCTAGACTACCTAACTGTATCAGCTACTTAGCTACTACCTGTTCATCTCCTATGTGAATAAGGGATTGGGATGGAGAGTACAAGGGTGTATCAGATTGTACTTCTTTTCCTACTCTCTGCTTATTTGGACTCTCTTGGATGTCAATGACATCTTGTATCTTCCTCTTTCCTTTGGAGGTAGAGGGCTTGCCTGTTGTAGGCATCAGCACACTATAGTTAGATTTCTTGTGCAATGTATAGTCACCAGGAGGTATTGCTCCAGTGGAGGTAGACCTACTTAGAACCATTATTTCCTTTTCAAGGTTTCTTTTAATCACAGCCTCCCTCTTTTCTTTTAGAGTCTACATTACGTCCTCAAATCAAACAATTAGGAATTTTATTTTCTCCTCAAAAGGGGAAAAGGTAGACAATAGGTCATAGCTAACATCAAACTAATGTATAAAATCTAAGGCTTTTTTATAAGCCACCCATTTTTCCTTCCTTAGCTCCTGCTCATCTAGATCAAACTCATTTCTAATGAGGTCTTCAAGAAACTGAAATTGATGGGGTCTACCTCTCCGCACTGCTCTCTTTCTAAACATGCCATTGAAGTAGTCTTATGGATCGTCACACCTAGATATTGTAGTTGACAAATGCTAAGGTTTGTGAAAATCCTCAAAACAATTCCAACCTCCTTTAGTTATTACAAATTGGTGGGCTATGGTAACCGTAGGGAAAATAGTCCCTTTACCCCTACTTGTTATCTCTACCTCTTGTACACTACCAATTTTTCTGAGGACTTCTACAATTCCCACTTTGAGAGGGACTTGATAGGGCAATAAGAATGGAGTGTCTCTAAAACCAAAAACTCTGAATACTATGGATACAGGGTATAAGTAAATATCACCCCAATTATAAACAATCTTTATACTTTCTACAAATTCTTTTGGTCTAACAAATTCCAAAAGAACCTTGGGGATTCTTGAGTAAGAACCTGGATGCTATTCTACAGAGCTAGAGAATTTCTCATTCCGAATCCAACTTTGAATAACCCCAACCTATGGATCTCTCAACCAATTACCCTTATCATATAACCCTTCTCCTATTTTCAAATGAGGAGCTCTTGGCACTAATTCTTTCACTTTCAACGCCTGATTAGTCGACAATGTCAACTGCTCAAGAAAATCATCACAAATGGCCCTCTCCTGATAATTAACTTTCCCAAAAAATTCTCTCTTAGGTGCCATTTTGAAATATGCAAGCAAATAAAATACTAACCCCAACTGGTTTTGTGACAAATCAAGACCTTAATTAAAACACACCATAAAGAAAATGCCACACAAGAGTACAAGAAAACCTATTTTTAGCTAGAAGGAATCCGCTCTCCAACTCAATTGACTTGCTCTGTATTTGAAGAAAATATCTTTGTATCTGCTCCTCTACAGCAATTCTTTTGAATGATACCTTCACTCAATCGATAGGAGATCATATATGGTACCCAAGCTCTTAACTGTGACATTGATACCGCATGCTTTGGCCATCCCTTCAGAATTGAATTCCTGAGAGAATTCAAATTTTTTGCTCCAACAGGTCACAACATTCCTCCACATTCTTTCCTTTCACTCTTTCACTATTTCACGAAGCATAACCTTTGAGCAATTTCATTAAATGAAATCACGCCAACCGTCTGATCAAAAGAAACTAAATCGGCCTTTACACTGACTTAATAGCCTTGCCTTCGCGCTGGGCCCTACCTCCTTTTCACCATTTCATGGGCTTTATCCTTCAAGCACTTCTCCTTCGTGAAGCTGCGCTAGACATTAGATGGAATTCTAACTGCTCGATGTTTAGCTCTTACCGAAACCATCGACTTCTTCTTTAACTGCGCCTTTACCTTGACTGCTAGTAGTCTTTCGCTATTTCACGAAGCCTAAACAGTTTTCAACTTCAGCCTACAAAACAACGTGAAGCATTGGATCTGATCGGAGATGACCATCCTTTAAGGGAGATCTTTATGCTTGCTTTACTTATGCCGCCTTTTCATTGGTTACTGACTACTACGTGGCACTCAACCATTAGCTTTAGAAAACCGTTTCAAGCCTAGTTCAATGTCAGCCATGTGTCTCTCCCTTATACCACCGGTTACACCTTGGTGGGCCCTCAAATTCTTTTGAAACCACATGTCAATCGACACATCACCATCTAGAATTACACCTGGATGAACCCTTTTTCCTTTCTCTATTTCGTGATGCATATCCTCCGATTGGTTCGCAACCATGAAATAACACAAGCCGTTGGATCACAATTTAGTTGATCCTCTTTTAACCTCATGCTTTATCTATTTTTGGGGCCGAAAAACCTTTTCGTCGTTTCACGGGGCATGAAACATGAGCACTTTACCTTTGCGAATTCACGTGGGCCGTTAGATTATTTTTGACTTGCTTGATGCTTAACAATCTTACCTGAATCCAGTAGACGTGGGCCCTTTGACCCAACTCCATCCACTTGGCATCTAGTCACTTTTAAACTAACATGTCAGCCTTTCATTTGCTGAGAGAAAACACTGGGTTCCACCTCATCCTTGCCACCTGTATCTGCCAGGTCACTTCTTATCCTACGACATGACTCACCTCTGAGACCCACCTTTCAACCCTTAGACCCGCTTTACTGACTATTGTGGCCTCTGCCATGTGCCATCATCTTACTCGCCCTCTCGACCAGCTAGACCGTCTGCTTGGAGTGTGATGTCATTTCGCTACTTCGCGAAAGCTAACTTTCAAGAATCTTCATCCTACGAAACAACATGAACCGTTGGATCATATTTAACTTGATCCCCTTTTAGTCACTTAGAAAGTCTTTGCTGCAGGGTCCCACTAGACACTTTTGCCATTTTGTGAAAGGTATTTCACTTGCAAGTTTAGGCTGCAAAATAATGCTAGCTATTGGACCTTGGACAAGATGAAACCGTTTTAAACTGGGCCAAATGCACCATTTAGAACACATTTCCCTTTTGTCATTTCACTAGTCTTAAACCACGTGCAACTTCACCTAACGAAATAGCAAAAACCGTAGATCCCCCTGAGAACTGCGCACAACTTACTGGGCCCAACAACATTAGGAAGAAAACATAAGGCGTAAAATTTTATGATTAATTCAACAACCACCTAGACAAAAGACATGGGGGGACACCTCCTACGATCCCAAGACCCATTACTTAAGTGGATAAAGTAATGAAGGAATAGAAACCAGAGGGTTTTTTGATAAAACATTGAACGATTTAAAATTAAAACCCTAAACCCCTAGGACCTAACACAGAGCTGAAGCAATTGATAGCGTGTCTAATTCAA
This sequence comes from Cryptomeria japonica, assembly GCF_030272615.1. Classification (NCBI taxonomy): domain Eukaryota; kingdom Viridiplantae; phylum Streptophyta; class Pinopsida; order Cupressales; family Cupressaceae; genus Cryptomeria; species Cryptomeria japonica. The sequence goes on from NC_081410.1 coordinate 532,302,492, forward strand.
AATTTCAAAAACCTAGCCGATTATGGGAAAGGAAAACCCATTTTCTAAACAGTGATAACAGGGCCAAGGTAGCCATGGGCTTCTTACTTTTGTCAAAATTTTAAGAAGAGCTTCTAGTTTGAACATGCATTTATAACTGATGGGATCGAGAGCTAGATGTGTTGCAGAAGTCAAGTTCAAATTGAAGCTAGTTGTTCATTTGACGTAGTGATTGAGAGAAGTAACTAAGATTCAGTCTGGTTTCAGGAAAGATCTATCCTGTATAAGACATGATCTAAGTAACTTAATTTGATTTGAGAGAAGTGACTAAGACTCAGTCTAGTTTCAAGAATGATCTATCATGTATAAGACATGATCTAAGTGACTTAAGTTTGATAAGTAGTTATTTGAACTAGCTGAAAGATGATCGACAAAATAGTGCAACACAATGGCAGGGGTACACTATAGAGATTGTTTATGCTTAGAATTTATGATGACCAATTTTATGCTCATTGTAGATTGATTAGACAAGTTTGATTGTTCTAGAAAAATGTGTAGACAGACAAGTTTCTATATTGAAAAAATTAGGAATTCGTATGATAGAGTTTTTTAGACCCAGATGACAATTTACCAGTTCCCAGATGATAGAGACAGTTTCTCGTATGAGTTGTTGCCTAAACTAACACGATAGTTTAGTGACCTCTAGATGATAATCTATTGAGTATGATTGTATTCGTATGATAATTTTAATAGAGCCAAACAAAAAACTAATAGGATCAATGAAGACTCATATGACAATATTTATGTAGCCAGACGACAATTCACCAGAATCATACGATAGAGGACTTGAAAGAGACCTTTTTTTGATAATGACTGAGTTTTTGATGACTGACAGAGACTATTTTTTGACACAGACAAAGTTTTTATCATTGAGTTGTTGATGTTGTTGATTTGTTTTCTCCAGTTTTAGTAATTTAGTTTCAATTTCAAGGATGAAAACACAGTAAACATGCAAGATGTATACTGACTTTCAAGCACAGTAGGCTAACCCTACAAAAGTCAGCTTAGAGAAGAAAATATTTTCTTCCAGACATAGGTACACACCCAATAGCTAATCAGAATACAACTATTGAGTCTCACATAATGGATTATTAACACCGTATCAGCCGACTCCAAACGCTAATGGGGGCACAATATGACAAGTGTCTTGGGAGAGTTACTATCTCTCTTGCACAAAGATTATCCCCCTTTCATAGGTGAATCGGGTAGCCTCTATCTTATAGTTCTTAGTCAGGAATTTTGTTCAAAATCACCCCTTGAAGTCACACAAGCATGAGTAAGGCCTATAGCCCAACAAGGTACCGAAACAAGTTGTAGTCACATAAACATGATTGAGACCATGAGGCCCTACAAAAATGTTTGATATGAGAGATCTCAAAAAGGAAACTCATATAATCCCAACCTCTGAGACTTTAATCACTAGAGGCCTATTTATTATAGTGAGATGGAATTCTCAAGTCCAGTCATACTAACTTTGACCGTTCTCATAGGGTGATTACTTTTTCCCACTGTGACAGGCCCACTAAAGGTACACAAATCTCAAATTTAGGAAAAGCCTCAAGGGTCTAGATTTCTAATTGTCTATGCAGACAAAAGCATACTCTCTTACCTCTTAGATTTTTCTAAAAACAAAAAATACAGTTTTTGTTCATTAACTAGATAGCAATGTAAGTGCCTAAAAACAAATTTAAAGAATACACAATGTTTGGTCGATTCTCTTTAGGCAACCTGCAAAACCAAAACATCAGTAGTCATTTTTCTTTTGATTCTTTGATAGGTGTATGTTTGATTGATAAATTCTTTGACAACCATTCTGCAGAAAACCAGTTAGGCTGTGAAAATCTTAGGAAGACAAAAGACAGACCAAGGTTAGTGTTAGTGTTAGTAAAATCCAAATTTAATTCACAAAAACCCTAAAAGTATACTATTTCTGAAATGAGAAAAACAAAAATTCGTACGACAATATATACCTTCCCGTATGAGTATTCTCGTTGAACTGAATGATAAAAGACACAACTTGACATAACTCATACGATGCTAGATAAATACTCATACAAACTTTTGTAGAGGCTTGTACGTAAAAAACTGATAAATAAATTAAAAAATTGAGGCCAAAAGATTAAATTTTGTGCCCCACAGTGGGCACCAAAAATGTGTGTGTGAAAAGTGGATCATATCTATATCTAGAATACACCACACTTCAATTAAGTTCAACAAATAAACAATAAACCATCACAAAGCAACCTATTTCCTTCTAGAAGATGTGAGTTTATTCTTGCTCTTAGATTTTTATATGCAAAACCAGTGACTAGACAACACCTAAATGAAGGATTTAATCTATATGAGTATGAAATTGAGCTAAATGGATGCAAGATTAAGCTAAATAAATGCAAGATATGCATGATTAATGGATATTAGGCTAACATGATTAAGCTATGAATGAATATTAAGCTAAATGATTTAATAAAGATGCAATAACTAATATGCAAATATTCTCAATAGAAAATCTTAATGAACCTAGAACAAAAACAACATGATAACTATATATTCTCCTGGATCCTTGATTAGGAGATGAGCCTGAATTTATAGAAAATTCAGAAAGAAACCAATGGCTGAGATCAAATGATGATGAGTGGTCAAGACTTTTCAAGAAGAAGCACAATCTTGGTGAATTGATATGATTGACTTCTTTTCCCAGTTTTAAAGGAAATTGAACTAAAATTAAGGTAAAATCAGAAAAAAATGATTTATTCTCTATTTTATTCAATTTTGAGATTTAATTGTTTTAATTTCTTTCTTGAGATTTTTTCAAATTTTAATTTGATTTTCAAGATAATCTCCATTTGATTTCTTTTCTCAAATTTTTAATTATTTTCTCCAATTAATTCTTTTTTTCCAATTAATTCCTATTTTTTGATGATTTGATGGCAAAATGATTTATTTAATTAAATATACTAGGATATTTAATAAAATAAATGGGATAATTGTTTAAAAATGATTTACTTGAAATGATCAATTAGTTAAATATTTTAATTAATTCAAAGTGATCAATTTACCATGTGACATTGATGATTTAGGAAATTAATTGTGTGCTCAAGATTAATTTTAATTGTCTTTGGTTAGGACCTTGGTGATGAAATTGAGATTACGGGGCCTATGGTTTAGATGACCATTTTTAGGGTATTACAGATATAATCCTTATAAGCCCACCAAAGCATCTAAAAGACCATATCTCAATGTGAATTCTATATTTAGTAGTAATGATGACCTCATCTCAATTAAATCATCTTTTACTTCTTTCAACACTCATCCCCTCATAAGGAAATCTTGGTGATGAACAAATATCTTTGTGAATCTCCTCAAGAGATTTCTAATCCCACTTATGAGACTTTATCTTCTTCTCATTCTAAAATCCTTTCTTCTAGGAATAAGGCTCTAATGAATTACACTTATCCCTCTCCTAAGATTTTGATGCAAGAGCATCCCTGGTAGATGAGCAATCTTGCATCAACCAAAAAAATTTTCCTTTCTTATTTAGTTCTTTGTGCAGTTTCAGTATTCTTACCAGTATGTACCGATAGTTTCTTCTTCTTCATGGAAGATCTTGTTTGTAGTTTCCTAGTGGTTTCATGTGGTTGATTCCAGATTTCTAGGTCATTTGGGTTATTCTCTGGTCAATTATTGCTTTCGGTTGACTATTTTTTGGGTTTCCAAGACAGTTCTTGTGCTTATCGGTTGGTTTTCCTTCATTACCGATGCAATTCTTGGCATGTGGATCCATATTAGGTCTTGTCAAATGTTTTTTGGCATGTGGTCGACCTTCCTGCTGAACCTCATCACTTGGTTGTTATTTTCTAGAAGGACTTTTTAAATCTTAGCACCAACCTAATTACATGTTTCATTTTCCTGCATTGTGAATGTAATCTTTTAAGGCTGCCCGAATATATTTCGGTGGGTATAAATATGATGTTATGTACAATTATTTGTAAGGAAAAAGGAGGTAGAACTTAGAATAAGGACTAAAATTCACATGTTGTGATCCAGTTGATCTTTAGAGTCTCGGTTGGGATGTTTTTGGCTTGAATCTTGCATGTAACCAATTAATTACCAGATGTTCTATGATGATAATCTGATGATTGTTGGATGATTAACAGAAGTTCTAAGGATATAATATGATCTTTTTATGTGAATTTGTTGTTTTCTTACTACTTTCATTGTGTCTCTCTTGCTACATAAGTCATGATAGCCCTAAAAATTGATTGCATGAAATTTTTAAATTTTAGGCCTAAAGGCTTTTATTTTCAGCTTTTTACTTGCATCCTCTGTAAACAATCCAAGGTCTAGGGTTTAGGGTTTATCAAATAAAAATTCAATTCTGTGAAGAAATCCTTATAAGTGATATTTTCTATTGTTACCTTTTCCCACTTAAAAGAAACAAATGGAATCCTTCCCATAAGCGGGGCTATATTTTCCCCTAGGCAAAATGTTAGTCAACCGGTATGAAAAATTGAAGTTTCCTAAGTCAAGCGCATGTCTTCCTCATTACTGGTTCCTTTTTAAATATTTGTGCCTATGATTATTATTTTCCTAAGTCCAACAAAAGACTAAGTACCCTGATTGGTTGTCAAAGATAGGATAGATCCAACAGCTGGCGCTTCTCCATGATCAGAGATGCGAGGATTTTAATGACAATGGTATCACGAGATTGTGTCACATGTTATCAATAGGAACCGATAGAGTTAGCAGCACAACCGGTTGAAACTTTTGTAGTATCAGTTTGAAGGTAGTAAAGGTCAGTCTACTAACACTCCCATCAATTTGCACGTGCTCAGAATGAATGAGGATGTTTTATCCCAAAGAAAAAAGGTGCCTAAGTTTTAAGTCTAAGAGAAGTCGATGGGAAATATGCAAGACAATAAAGAAAGAATGGATCGGATGGCCCTCGTGTTCCCGTGATGAAAGTTGCATATAGTTATTGATTGTGGCATCCCTGGATGATGCCACATGTTTTAAATGAGCTAGGAAGACATATAGTGGGGCCGCTGACAGAGTTCGATGGGAAGATGAGGTGGTGCTTATGTGTCATGATCTTGTGGGGCCATTGGTATAGATAAAAGAACAAGAAATGTGACAACAAGGAAGTGATCGTTTGATTGGCCAACTAGTAGGATGATCGATGGATAGTTTTCAAATTCTTTAATTACAAAACTAGGAGTCGTTGTCTCGCTCATGTGAACATTAATGGTAGAGGAGACATTAGCATCCTGTCTCTGATGATAATTAAAAAAGATCTTAAAGGTTTTTCATTTGTGAGATATGTTACAACAATTCTAGAAGACCTTCTTGCTACTGAATGAGATTGAAGCGACCCTCTATGACACGGAATTGTCATATTCCAGTGAAAATCAAAAGCAGTAAGTTTATTTGAGCTCTCTGTGTGTTCTTGGAATAGATTGATATTACAAATTGTGAAAGATTGCAAAAGGAATTTTAAATCTTCTCTAGGTATAAGAGATTAAATAGTCAATAGTGAAATTTGTTTGAATTTTCTTTGAAAATTTAAAATCTTGTGATAAGCCCTAGTTCTTTTTCCCACACTTGGAGATTATTAGAAAGCCCTAGTTGTAAGAAATGGCTCCCTCATAGAAACATTCAGGGGAGGTGGATTATATAAAGAGAAACCTTTATAAATGATTTCCTGGGCCAACTGAAGCCTTCTACTAATGACAAGCAATAGGGGAAAAGGTTTGTGGATGGAAAAACCCTAGGGGAAGGGTTAATTGACAAAGTATTCCATTTAGTGGATGCTAATATACCGGTAACCAGGTTAGAGATTTGAAAATTGTAGTATGAGCAAAGGAAATTAAATTCCCCATTGTCTAGTCCTTGGCATTATGACTTGGGCAAGTTGGTAGTACCAGGTGTTTTTATGGATGTCGATTTACCTAAAGCTATTGCAGACAAATATGACTCAATTTCAAGGATTATCAGGGGAAATGATGGGGAGATTCTGTTAACCAGTAGAAGGGAAGAGTTTCAAGAGATTTTTGACTTATATGAACCGTCCCCTAGCCTGGTACCAATAGTTTTAAATAAAGAGAGACAAGAATATTACAAAATAAAGGAATTAATTAGAAAGAGTTTCCTTCCAATGCACTTGGCTAGAGCAGGAAGTACAACATATCATATCAGCCCTAGTTCAGAAGAACCATTCCCAATTGGTGCTTTCGCTCCTTACTTCCAAGCTACCTTTTTCTCTTTATGCCAAGTATTGGGTTTTAGTCCCATTACAGTGATGCCACCTGATTTCATGTACATGGCTATGCAGATATAGCATTTGGATTTTAGAGTAGTTTATTATTTTGCCCCTTATCTTGAGGAAAATATCCATTAGGGGTTATTAGACATTAAGAACCAAGTTGTTGGTGTTAAATTTTCCTGGTATTCTTTACTCATGTATATGTTCCTTTCAAGGAATGCATATTATTTTGAGGGTACCATGGACCTTAGAAGGACAATAGACAATCAAAAAATTCAAATATGGCTCTAGAGCATAGATATGTCATGGGATAGACAAGAAGACAACTATATAATATTTGATAACAACTTTGCTTCTAGGTTAAGACAAAGGTTGATAGTTGACGGGATGGGGTTTGGGATAGACTAGCCTAGCCTATGCTCTTGGATCCTTTCCTTGGATCACCGGGTATTATAACCACACCATGGGGTCTTTAGGACTTCCACTACTTGTGGAATCCCCTAACCTTGCCCAATCCACCCACCAACAACTAGAAATTCTACTCCTAAGGTCTCACCTACTCATGAGATTCAAGAACCCTTACTTAGGCTAATAAGGGTTTGGCTTGTACCACACCTTCTAGGGTCCCAGAAAGGATAGGAAAGGTCTTATACAAGGTTTTCCATCCCTTCAAGTTCCCCCAAGAGGTTTCAAACTTTCAACCCCTTACCAATTTCACTATTTTGTTTTCTTCCTACAAAATAGGGCTACAAGGAAAGTGCCCAATTAGGCCTCCTATTCGGACTTTTAGGGCTCCCTCTTGCAAATGATACATAATCTTGTGAAACTTCCCAAAAGACCTACTATTCATTTGGCAAGGGCTCAAGGATTTTTCTAGTTTTGGGCCTCCAAGTGTCCGTACACTGCCCTAGGTGAATTTTGGGGTTTTCAAGGGTTTTAAGGAGGGTTTTTAGGCCTGCTAGGGTCACAGTGTTGGTTTGTTGATTTCACCACCTTGTATAGATTTTTGGATGCTCCTCCTCTTCAAAAATGGTGCTCCACTCACCCCTCTACAACTCCTCCAAAGGGTGCCTCCTCCTCTATCCTTCCTTGCTCTCCTAGACCTCTGCAACTTCACCCTTTCCTTGCCGGGCACTATCTAGTCTCGCCTAGGAGTGGGTCTTTGGTTGGAATCCCTGCATCTTCAAGGGCCTTGCTTGCTTTGAAGTAATGTATAGGGCTATTACTCCTATTCCCCATGGTTTCATGGTGATTCCACAATGGGGAAAGGAGTTAGCAACCCATTTTCTCAAAATAGTCCAAAACTGGACAGTGAGTAGGTAATTTACAAAATATTTACAAACACACCACACTTGCGAAAAAAAAATTAATCTAAATGCTCAAAATGGAATTATATACACCATAAAAGACTCTCAACACAATTTTGCTCGAAAATCAATCCATTAATGATCTTTTCTTACTCCATTTGTGCCGACTGGCAACAAAATTGCAGTCAGAGTCAAGTCACTTTCCTTGGGCCATACAACAACTAACATCCAACCTCTTGTCTTAGGGTTTGTAACTACTTATACTACCCTTTCCTTGGTCTATGTTCCCATATTAGGGTTGTCCACGCTAAACTTAAGATCTTGACCTACTAGGTGGAAAAGTTGCTTGACAACTTTGAAAAGTTGTCATGCAACTTTTGGAACTTTTGAGCAACTTTCTCAATGTTGCTTTTCTTGACTCCTAGACCCACATTGGGATATCCTAAGGACACCACCATGCTAAGAAGAACACTAAACACCTCAAAGGAACACATACCCTCTACTTTCAAGGAAAACTCCACTTTGACTTATGACCCTAGGACCCAAACTAGGACCAATGAGCACATGGCTCTTATTTTATATACAATGGCTTCTTAAAGAAACAAGAACACAACAAAAGCAAATGGTGGGAGCCCTTTGAAGGGTTATCCTACACCATAATCCCCCTCTACAACAAGCTAAGGAACTAGGGGAGTGAGAAGAGCTAGATCAATGCCAAGCTTCTTGAACTTTCTCTCTTCAACCCAAGTAGCTTCAGACACAGGTTGACCTACCCACTTCACCAACTGCTCCATGTAGACCTGGTGCCTAGTAGACTTCTTCACCCTTGACTCTAAGATCTCCTCTACTATGGGCTGCTTTACTTGAGGTAAGGCATTCATATCCAATTCTTGCAGTACCTTGGCTTGATTCTTAGTCTGCCCTGCTATCTCACCCTTATACATTATCAGATCAGCAACATTGAAGACTAGTGAAATGGCGAAGTTTGAAGGAAGATCAACCTTGTAGGCGTTCTCACCATATTTTGATATAATTATACAAGGTCCTACCCTCTTCATTTGTAGTTTAGTAGGCTTGCCACTTTGCATTCTAGCTTTGCTCAGATGGACCATCACATAGTCACCCACTTTGAACTGAACCTCTCTCCTTCTTTCATCCACTTTGGCCTTTAGTTTTTGAGTAGAATCTAGGATGGCTTTCTTGACCTACTCTTGGATCTCCTTGATGGTTTGAGTGAAGTCCTTGTTAGGCCGAATATAGAAAGCTAATGTACTGAGAGGGGAGGGGTGAATCAGTACTCCAAAACTTTTCCTTTGTAATAACCTTACTGTTATGCATAAACATAATAGTGCAGTAACATAAAATAAAACTATAATCAATAGATAACAATCATACATGATTCACTCCATAACACATATATTTTGGTCATGCAGAAACTCTTGGTTAGAGATAAAAACTGTGGTGGGGATGGCACCCACAATTTCACTACTGCAATAATAAAGAATGCTCGGTTAGAGCTACATTTAGCTATTTCTAATAGCTTGCCCTGTTAGGAGTATTAAGATCAGTTAGATCTACCTTACTAAAGGATTTTTACAAAACTATATAAGTGTAGCACTTGGTTAAAGGATTTACAGTTTATAGACTTGGTTAGAGTCTTTTACCCTATTAAAGGTTTCTCTTACAACTTCAAAATATTACAATATAATCATTACAAATATCTGCAACTTTACATCTGAAATGTTAAAGCAAATTCTATGTGCTCTAAATAAGATTACCTAGCTTGTAGCATACCTTGGTAACCCATAATGAAACTCGATAAACCCTTCTATTTACTCTGCTCTTTGACTATTCACTGATAACCTTCTCGGTGACCTCTCTATGTCTCTGTAACAGTCTTCCTTCATGCATACACACTGCTATCTCATTGCATCTCATACCATATTATGTGTCTTGTTCTTCTAATCCTAGAATCATGCTATATATATAGATCTCTTACAGTGGTGATCTGATTCATTTCTTCGATCTTACAAAAATATTCTTTGAATGAATAACTAAACAAAATATCTCATAGGTTAGATTGGCCTTGTAATCATACACAATCTCATAGTGCAATTTCCAATGCAAAAATGATTAGATGTGCCTCAATCTTGTAACACGTTTTCATGTGCATGTCCACATTCAATGTATCTAGTAAAACATTTCACTTGGTGAATATCAACTCGGTGAGTTAACTTTACCACTCGGTAGCCATGAAACTTTACTCGGTAAATAGCTCGATGAATACTATGTTCTGTGACTGCTTTCTTCAGTAACCAACTAGACTGTTCATACCAACTTCTTTGTGTGTATCGACTGCATGATTCGATAATACTAACCAACTAGAATATAGTATGACTTTGGATATGAAACTAATGGCAATTTGATAAGTAGTAACAATCTCCCCTTTTGACATTAGTTGAGATGTTTGACAAAAACTACTTACAAAGTCATAACTAAAAAAAAATATATACTTGACAAAATGACTATACTTGATAATATGTACAATAGTCAATAGTATATGTAGATATACTCCCCTTATCATTATCCTGTACATAACTCTAAATTTTGCATGTTCGGTTCGGTTTTGTACTATACTTCTGTGCTTTGTATATTCTGCATATTCTGCTCAGTAGACTCCCCTTGTATACAATACTCAAAATTGTGTTATCAAAATTGTACTATTCTCCAAGTGTAGAATTACTCCCCCTTTGCCGGGCTTTCCTCTGTGTAGTAACATAATATTACTCCCCCTTTTTGACAAACATTAAAAACTTAATTTGCATTCGGAGGCAGTAACTGATCAAAAATAGTCTTATACTTGGTCCGGGCGTCAGTGAGGGCGACTGAGAGTGAGTCCTTGAGACTTTCCATTAATGAGTTATGTGCTTGAATACCAGATAAGAGTGATATCAAGCCATCAAGAGTGCTTCCCTCTTGTGTAGTTGATAAGCTTGTAGCTTAGTTAAGTTGCTCTTGGACTGATGAGAGATGAGGAAGGAATAATGTTTGAAGGGTCATTATATCCATCCTAATTTTATGCTCTTCATTCCTCAAGTCTAACTATTGAGCCATGAGCTGTTGTAGCTTTTTGTAAAAAGTCTAAACTAAATTAGGCTCAGTGGTCAACTTGGAGGAGAGATCAGTGATCTCTTTCTGAATTGCATCAGTTTTATTTTTGATGTCTTTAATAAATAAAGAAAATGTACACAATTTCTGGAATAAATAAAGAATGTGCTTGAGTTGAGGGGTCAACTCAGCAATGAATTTGACAAGTTTTACCTTGCCAATAGCAATTGATTTTTGGACTTCCTCTATCATTTTTGCTGTGAGCTCTTTATCCTTGAGCTTGCTTAGGTATTTAGATGCATCAACTCTAGATGTTTCAATCTGATTAAGGAGTTCTTCCAACTAAATATGGATGGCTGCATCGGTTGACACTATTGCTGATGGTAGCATTTCTGTGAGCAGTGTCCTAATCTTTTGAAGTACCTTGTTCTTTTTCTGTATGGCCAATTGCTTCTCCTATTCGGCCTTTGCTTTGCATAGCTCACCGAATTTGATGAGTGCTTGATCTTTTAATTTGGAGATGTCGACGTTGGGCAACACGATCAGTTTAGATAAATCAAATTTAAAACCATGCTTTCTCACCTTCTTCTCTTTTCCTTTTGTTTGGGGCACTAAGACAAGTGCTTGCAAGGCGTGTTGTCCCTCGGTAGGTTGCTTGGTAGATGCAACACTTTGCACTATTCATGTAGCAGTTGTAGTGTCTTTGGATGGCTTGGTGCTAGGGGTCTCTACTATAATATTTGTTGTGCTTGTCTATGCTTGAGACGATTGATCTTTTGTTGTGTCTGTTGTAGCTTCAGACTTGTTACTTGTATCTTCTACAGCTTCAGATTTGTTACCTTTGGTAACTTGTTTGATGTCCTTGAGGGCTTCAGTTGGTACTGTTGGCTTCACTGGCGGATAAGGCTTAACTTGTTCTAAGACCGATTCACTAGACACAAGTTTTGCATAAGTGGCACCTTCAATCATTTCCTGCTCTGGTGCGGCTTCATCCATTACATCTTCATCAATTTGTATTGTGTCAACCAGGTCTGGACCTTGCTCAATGACATCAACAATTTCAATTTGAGATTGTTCACCAACATCCTTTTGTTTGAAGATCTCCTACCACTTGGCCTTATTCTCATTCTCCACATCAATATATAGCCTATTCATTAATTTTAAGGCTCTTTGTTTCACAAGAAATTTTGAATTGTATGTGGACAAATGCTCCTTGATTTTAGCTATGGACATGTCAGGAAATAAGTGGACAAGACTTCTTTCTCTTATTTGTCTCTCTAAATCCATTGCATATTTCCATCTGTTATCAATATGTGAGTAGAGTTCACTCGGAAGAGACTTTGCTAGTTCCAATGGTGCTAATTGAAACTTTAGAAGTGTACATATGATAGCTTCTTCAATCCGTCATTTCTCATCATTGTTCCTAGACTCATACTTAACATATCTGAATCCTGCAAACCCACCGTATTCCTTAAGATTGGCACAAAATTTTTCAACACTGTGAATGTTTGCCTTTTTTCTCTTCACAATCTAGAATTTATTAGCATCATTAGACTCTGTATCACTCGACTCTTTTTCCAAAATGAGTCTCCGAGTAGATTTCTTGTAAGTCTTTGTTACCTTAGGAGTGGCAACAGTCCTTTGTTTCTTCCTCGGTGATGCAGCTGATGCTCCGGTGTTGGGTCTCTTTGTTGGTGGAGTCGGTAGGGCCTTTGAAATGTCCTATTTCTTTCTTTTTAGAACTTTTCCCTTTGGCAACTCTGTACTCAATGTTATTGCAGCCTCCTATGCTTTTGATTCTTCCTCAGTAATGGCAAGATTGCCTTTGATAGGTGTAGATGAGGATTCTTCTTTGAATTTCTTAGATAAAGCTTTTATCATCTTTGTTGCTTTCAAGGTAGCCTTAGGAACTACAATGCTCATTTTTACTTTCTCCTTTACCTCTTCATAGGTTCCATACCTTAGTTCAGTTGCATTCCTTGGCAATGATAGGTAGGCATCAATTTGTTGTTGTGTGATGTCATGATCAATTTCATAACCCATTGGTTGAAATGACTGAATCCTTGGTTCAACAACATTTACATAGCAGTAATTAGTGTCGACTTGAAAACAAATATTGTCCTTGTATTTTTCAACCAGCTGTGGTAGGACCCTGTACATGTTGTGCATTTTCTCTTGGAATTTGCTAAAGTAATCATCCATGACATCATTAAAGTTATCTCCTAACTTCTTGATGTAATCATTGATCTGATGGGTGATAGGTTGGTGTAGCTCCCATACTACTTTATCGACTGAGGGAAAGAACTTTTCAAAATAGAAAAACATACAGACAAGTAGTGAACTGAACTTGAGTGTGTTTGCTGAGTTGTTCTTCTTCAGCTTCCTTATTGTGTTCAGGTTCTCAAATAAGTTCTTTAGTAGTACTTCACACAAGTCTACTTTCATTCCCTTCTTTACTATTTTGTAGGCCGGGTCCATTGCAGCACATGGTACACTATTTTCCCTTATAGATTGGAAGAAATAGTAACCAATGACTCTGATTGCAAATTTCAGTTTAGCATCAGTGACATTATTCAATTTAAGACCTCGGTAATCAGATTCTACTTTGGTTAGACTGATTATCTCCTTTTGTGATATCATTTTCTATGCACGAGCATGATCGTAGATGGGATATCCAGTGATCAGGTGAATAACTTCCTTCATGATCTTGAACGGTTTCTCTTGTAGCCACATGAAATCATCATGTACTCTACTCAATACAAACTTAACCCATTGGGGTTTGAACACACGAGAATAGACTAGGGCTTCAATTAATCCCTTGATTCTAATATGTTCAAATTTACTATCCAGTTTGCCGTTAGTGCACAGTTCATTATATGTGTCACTAATCTCTACATGACCAAGTTCCTCAACATGGCACTTGGGTAAAGAACCTAACATCTTCTACCAATAAGACTCGATCCGGGATGAGTGAAAATGCAGTTTTATCATCCGGTTCAGAGGCGACTTTAGGAGTTAGGGAATACTTTAGATATGGCTTCTCCACATTTTGGACAACTATAGGGTCTTGGATCTTGGGCACCATGGTAGATCTCGAGTAAAAATTTGACAAGTTATCCTTAGGGTTTACAAGTAACTTACTCTTTACACTCGGTAGATACTAGTAATTTGACTAGATAAAAAACCAGCTAAATAGTGTGAATAGATTGATGTAAATACCTTGAAAATTCACTTTGACTGAAATTTGGTCACTTTGATTCACTCTGCTCTACTTCTTGAAAACTTGGGTGAATGAAAATGACCACAAAAACACTTTTAAGTACTCAAAAATACCTTATCGGGCTCCGTGCAAGTTAGGTCATGGTATTAAATGCACTCAGTTCACCTTTTATCGATTTACTTCATTTTCTATTTTCACCGAGTATTCAACTTTGCTTTGTTAACCAACTTGACAGGTTTCCTATATACACCAAGTTGACAGGTTTCCTATATAGTATGTAAACTGACTAATTGCATCTTAACTATGCAGATTTTGAATTCTGTTCATAATAAAATAGGAACTGTTATGATTTAACTTTTTAAATAATGCAGTCCCTTCATACCTTTTCTTGACTAATTTGAAATAGGTGCACCTAACTCGGTAGGTAAGGTGCTTCCTTCATCAGACATAAGTTCTTTCTTTTTCCAAATCATCTTGAATTTTTCTTTTATCTCCTCAGTGTCTCTTCTCGGTTGATCTCTGCAATCTCCAGCTAAATGTCGAGCTTTGTGATAATGAAAACATGCCATAGTGGGATTTCTCCATGATCTCTGGTTGTTCAGTCCAAACCTTATAAAATAGTTGGCACTTATATGTCCATATCTTCCACAACATTCGCACCATATCCTTGTATTGTAATCCCATGGTACTGCTGCATATTGTCGATAAGAATCTGTGTGAGTTCGGTAACCTCCAGTGTTTTCTTGGTGTGGATACTTCATGTAGTTCTTTTTCTTAAACCAACACTTCTCGGTACTATGTCCATATCTATTGTAGTTTTTACAAAACCCTTTGAATTTTGCCTTCTAATGGTTGTTAACAGACTTTGTCCTACATTGATTAGGTATGTGACCATATTTATTGCAATTATAACAATATCCATTGGACTTAGAGATATTCGGTTGCTTACCTTTTCTGATCTGGCATATGTTGGTAGTATGACCTTGATTTCCACAGTAGTAGCAAATAGGATTTTTCCTTTTGATGTTATTCCTTTTTCCAGTTTGTTTTGATGATTCTCCTCTCTCGGTAGCATGAATTCCTTTCTCAATAGAGTCTTTTCCTTTGTAACCGAGTCCTCCATCTTTGTAGAGTCTTCTTGTATTCAGTTGCTCATCCAATATCTTTGATGCTTCATAACTTTTCTCCAATGATTCTTTGGATTTCTTTTCTGTTTCAAGTTCACTAGTTAACGTTGATACTTCAAGTTTCAATGATTGATTTTCATCATTCTTCAGAATTGCTTCATGATGAGCATAACCTAGTTGATCTGTCATATTTTGTTGAATACTAGTTAACCTCATGATTTCATCATCCTTATCAGATACTAGAGCTTCAAGTTGTTGTTTCTCTCTTTGTAGATCTCTTGCTTTATCCTCAGCTCTCCTTAATGCATCTATATTTTCAGTCATTTGTGTACTAAAATGTTCATGTTCTCTTTTCATTGCTTTTAGTTGATCAGCCAATGCTTTGTTCTTTTCTTTCAACATTCCAATCATTTCTTCAATTTATTTAGATATACTATTGTCAGATGATGTCTCGATTTGTTCCACTAGCTCTTGAGAATCCTACAAGTCATCAGATAATCTTCTCCTTACTTTTAGAGATTTTTGCATTTGCCTCTGCATGTCTACAATCACTTGATTTGCATTATCCATCTCTTCTTGAAGATGCACAATCCTCTAAGATTTTTTGTAGCCTTCCATTGCTAAGATCTTTCTCTTCAGGTGGTTAAACCCTTTTCCAAGATTCAGGCTCTGATACCAATTGTTAGGCCCAATATAGAAAGCTAATGTACTGAGAGGGGAGGGGTGAATCAGTACTCCAAAACTTTTCCTTTGTAATAACCTTACTATTATGCATAAACAGAATAGTGCATTAACATAAAGTAAAACTATAGTCAACAGATAACAATCATACATGATTCACTCCATAACACATATTTTGGTCACGCAGAAACTCTTGGTTAGAGAGAAAAACTGCGGTGGGGATGGCACCCACAACTTCACTACTGTAATATTAAAGAATGCTCGGTTAGAGCTACATTTAGCTATTTCTGATAGCTTACCCTGTTAGGAGTATTAAGATCAGTTAGATCTACCTTACTAAAGGATTTTTACAACACTATATAAGTGTAGCACCTGGTTAAAGGATTTACAATTTATAGACTTGGTTAGAGTCTTTTACCCTGTTAAAGGTTTCTCTTACAACTTCAAAATATTACAATATAATCATTACAAATATCTACAACTTTACATCTGAAATGTTAAAGCAGATTATATGTGCTCTGAATAAGATTACCTAGCTTGTAGCATACCTTAGTAACTCATAATGAAACTCGGTAAACCCTTCTGTTTACTCTGTTCTTCGATTGTTCACTGATAACCTTCTCGGTGACCTCTATGTGTCTTTTTAATAGTCTTCCTTCATGTATACACACTGCTATCTCATTGCATCTCATACCATATTATGTGTCTTGTTCTTCTAACCCTAGAATCATGCTATATATATAGATCTCTTACAGTGGTGATCTGATTCATTGCTTCAATCTTACAAAAAGATTCTTCGAATGAATAACTAAACAAAATATCTCATAAGTTAGATTGGCCTTGCAATCATACACAATCTCATAGTGCAATTTCCAATGCAAAAATGGTTAGATGTGCCTCGATCTTGTAACATTTTTCATGTGCATGTCCAGGTTCAATGTATCTGGTAAAATGTTTCACTCAATGAGTTAACTTTACCACTCGGTAGCCATGAAACTTTACTCAGTAAACAGCTCGGTGAATACTGTGTTTTGTCATTGCTTTCTTCAGTAACCGACTAGACTGTTCATATCAACTTCTCTATGTGTACCGACTCCATGATTCGATCATACTAACCGACTAGAATATAGTATGACTTTGGATATGAAACTAATGGCAATTTGATAAGAAGTAATAGTCCTCTGCTTGGCCACTCTTCATCTCCATGGAACCAAGTTCCTTGAGTTCACACACTCCCCTTGGATGTCTACCATTGACAACCTCAAAAGGACTCCTTCCAGTGGTCCTATTCAAACTGTCATTATAGGCATACTCTGCTTGAGGAATGATTAGATCCCATTTCTACCCATACTCCTTAGTTAGACATCTCAACAAGTTGCCTAACACCCTATTAATGACTTCAGTTTGACCATCAGTTTGTGGATGGTAAGTTGAGCTAAATGAGAGATTAGTTCCTAGTCTCCTCCATACTATTTGCTAAAAATGGCCCATGAACTTGTTGTCCCTATCTGAAACAATGCTTAGTGGGAGTCCATGAATCCTTACAATCTTCTTAAAGAAAAGATGTGCAATATAGCTCTCATCATGTGTAGTCCTACATGGAATGAAATGGCTCATCTTGGAAAATCTATCTACTACCACATAGATGCTATCCACACCTATCTTAGTCTTGGGGAATCCTACTACAAAGTCCATGCTTATACATTCCAAAGGCCTATTTGGGACCGGTAATGGTTGATAGAGGCTTGCATTACTTGTTCCTCCTTTTTCTCTTTGACACACACCACATTGTTCCACATACCTCTTCATATCTCTTGGCAACTTGGGCCAATAGTAGTACCTTTGCACTAGATCTAAGGTTTTATTGATTCCAAAGTGTCCACTTAGACTACCATTGTGTTTTTCTTGGATGAGGTTTTCCCTCATGGATCCTCTAGGCACACGTAACTGATTACATTTGAACAAGAGACCATTTTGGAGAGTGTAATCTGCATACTCACCATGAAAGTGGTTCTCAAACTCCTTACAAACCTTGTAGGCTGATGATAAGTCTTCATCTCCTTCATAGAGGTCCTTCAAACCTTCTATTCCTATGCTCTGCAACTATAATTCTTGAACTATCAACAACTTCCTGCTTAAAGCATCTGCCACCTTTTTGAGTTGCCCCTTTTTATGCTTGATGGTGAAGGTGAAGGATTGGAGGTATTCCATCCATTTCAAATGTCTATTGCTAATCTTCTCTTGAGTGTTAATGTAACTCAAAGCCTTTTTATCTGTGAACACTACAAATTCCTTTGGGAGTAGGTAATGCCTCCATTTTTTGAGAGACTAAACTAGTGCATACAAATCTAAGTCATAGGCTAAGTACTTCTTCTTTGCTTCATTGAGCTTCTCACTAAAAAATGCCACAAGTCTTCTCTCTTGACTCAATACACCCCCTACTGCAATTCCACTTGCATCACACTCCAAGGTGAATAGCTTGTCAAAAGTAGGTAAGAGTAGGATGGATTTTGTGGCTACTTCTTGCTTCAATAATTGGAATGCTTTATCAGCCTGCTCAGTCCATTTGAACTTAGTTTTAAGGCCTCCTTTTATGGTGTCAAGGACTAGTACACATATGCCACTGAAGTTCCTCACAAACTTCCTATAGAATTGAGCTAAACCATGGAAACTCCTAACTTCAAACCCTGTTCTAGGGGCAAGCCAATTCAAGATTGCCTCCACTTTGCTTGGATCCATCTTCAAGGTTCCCTTAGACACCACAAATCCTAAGTAGACCAGCTCTTGCTTCAAGAATTCACACTTCTCTAGGTTGATTGATAACTTCTCTTCATGCAACCTCTCTAAGAAAAACCTCAAATGCTCAAGGTGCTCCTCTTTGGTTTTGCTATAGATGAGAATGTCATCTAGGTACACCACCACAAACCTACCTATGAAGTCCTTTAACACCTCATTCATCAACCTCATGAAGGTTCTTGGGGCATTGGTGAGTCCAAATGGCATCACAAGCCATTCATACAACCCTTCTGTGGTCTTGAAAGCGGTCTTCCACTCATCTCTCTCCTTAATTATAATCTAGTGATAACCACTTTTAAGGTCCAATTTAGTGAAATGCATAGCTCCTCCTAGATAGTCCATCAAATCCTCTATTCTAGGAATAGGGAACCTATACCTTATGGTGATCCTATTGATTTCCCTTGAATCAGTGCAAAGTCTCCACTTACCTCCCTTCTTTGATGCTAGCACTATCAGGACTGCACATGGGTTGATGCTCTTCTTGATTAGTCCTTGCTCCAACAACTCCTACACTTGCCTTGCTACCTCCTTGTTTTGGTTAGGTGTGAGCCTATATGAAACTTTATTGGGTAGGGATGCACTGAGAACAAATTCTATTCGATGGCTTATAGACCTTCTTGGTGGGAGTGTTGCAGGTGGTCCATCACTCACTATGTCCTTATACTCTTGCAACATTTTCTTCACCTCCTTGGGTACCTCTGCCTGCAACTTGTCTTCCTCCTCCTTTGTCTTTACAAAGATGGTACACCTCATTGTGTCCTCCTCATGTAGCAAGTGTAAGAACTCTTTACCAGTAGCCAATAAGACACTAAGTGTTCTTGAGGTTCCCTCCTCATTCTCTATCAAAGACTGAATCTTAAAGGTTTTTCTATCCTTCTTGAAGGAAATGGAGTTCTCCTCTCCATCATAGATCACCTTCCTATAAAATTGCTAGGGTCTTCCTAGCAATAGGTGACAGGCATCCATGGGTAACACATCACAAAAGATCCTATCCTTGTATCCTCCAATAGATAACTCTACCCAAGTTTGTTCATTGACAAGCACACTCTGCTCTTGATTTAACCAAGTCACCTTGTAAGGGTTAGTGTGGGGTATCCTTGTGAGTTTCAACTTCTTGGCTACCTCCTCTGATATTATGTTATCAGTTGACCTTGAATCAACTATCACCTTGCAAACTTTACCAAGGAT
Source organism: Cryptomeria japonica (assembly GCF_030272615.1). NCBI lineage: Eukaryota > Viridiplantae > Streptophyta > Pinopsida > Cupressales > Cupressaceae > Cryptomeria > Cryptomeria japonica. The sequence goes on from NC_081410.1 coordinate 532,322,217, forward strand.
CTTACATCTCACCCTAAACAATGCTCTCCTATGCTTAGGTTCATTCTTAACTGGCTATCTTATCAAAACCCTATTGAACATTAGATTTTCTCCAATCTCTCATTCAATATGGTCCACCTTAGGTGTCTTGCTACTTGATGTGTCTTCATGAGCTTAAGCAACCCTCTTCCCACTATTTGATGATGTAGGCTTGTCAAGGCATCTATAGGTCAGGTGTCCCAATTGACCACAGTTGTAACATTTCATAGTTGCAAAGTAGGAGTTACCTCTGTCGGTACCTCTGCCCCTACTCGGACCACCTTGTGCCCCTCTTCCTCTATAATGGCCCCCTCTAAGATTGGCTTCACTGCTATGCTTAGTCAGCTTGGTTTCTCCTTGGTTCCTTTGCTCATTTGCCTTGCTTTGGTAACCACCTCGGTGATTCATTTGATCTCTACCTCTGCCTCTTCCCCTGGTATTAGAGTCTCCTTTCCTTTTGTTCCTCTCTTCCACCTTGGCAACAAGCTGATGACATTTTTGGATAGTGGTAGGAGTCCATAGGCTTATCTACTCTTGAATGTTCCACTTTAGGCCGCTTAGATACCTAGTCACCTTGATAGATTCATCTTCTTGGACTTTGGATCTAAGACAAAGCTTTTGAAATTATTTGGTGTAGGAGGTCACATCAAGATCTTTTTGCTTCAATCCCTGTCTCTTCTTATGAAGTTGGACTTCATAATCCTCTGGTAAGTAGTTCTCCTTGATCTTACTCACCATAGCCTTCCAATTGACAATAGGTAGCTTCCCCATGCTAACTCTCTCTTCTTGCAGATACTTCCATCATGTCAAGGCTTCTCCCCTTAGTCTTGATCTGGCAACCTTAACCTTTTGAGCTTCTGACACCCCCTCACACTCAAAGTGGTTCTCCATACCCTCAATCCACTCCATGACAGTGTCAATGTCCATCCTTCCACTGAAATGTGGAAATCCCTCAAAATCTTTGGTATTCAAAGCCTTAATAGCCTTTACAAATGGTTTTTCATTCAACAAGGGGTTTGGTTCAGGTATCATGTCATCTATGTCTATATTTTTCTTGCCTTTATCCTTGGTGTCCTCACCCCAAGGTCCATGTGTCCTCTGATCCACCACTTCTTGTAGCTTGTCCCTTATCTCACTCATAGCTTCTTCAAGGAGTCTATTCTTCTCCTTCTTCTCTTCTACTTTCCTGGCCATCTTTGCATTAGTGACCATTCTACTCTCCCCTACTGATTCACCAAAATACAAATACATGCACGGTCGACCAAGTCTTTAACTTGCTCTGATACCAATCTGATGGGATGGGGTTTGGTATAGACTAGCCTAGCATATGCTCTTGGATCCTTTCCTTGGATCACCAAGTGTTCTAACCACACCCTAGTGTCTTTAGGACTTCCCCTTCTTGTGGAATCCTCTGACCTTGCCCAATTCACCCACCAACAACTAGAAATTCTACTCCTAAGGTCTCATCTACTCATGAGATTCAAGAACCCTTACTTAGGCTAATAAGGGTTTGGCTTGTACCACACCTTCTGAGGTCCTAGCAAGGATAGGATAGGTCTTATACAAGGTTTTCCATCCCTTCAAGTTCCCCCAAGAGGTTTCAAACTTTCAACCCCTTACCAATTTCACTATTTTGTCTTCTTCCTACAAAATAGGGCTACAAGGAAAGTGCTCAATTAGGCATCATATCCAGACTTTCACAGCTCCCTCTTGCAAATGATGCATAAGCTTGTGAAACTTCCCAAAAGACATACTATTCATTTGGTAAGGGCTCAAGGATTTTTCTAGTTTTGGCCTCCAAGTGTCCGTACACTGCCCTAGGTGAATTTTGGGATTTTTAAGGGATTTAAGGAGGGTTTTTAGGCCTGCCAGTGTCACAATGTTGGTTTGTTGATTTCACCACCTTGTCTAGATTGGTGGATTCTCCTCCTCTTCACCAATGGTTCTCCACTCACCCCTCTACAACTCCTCCAAAGGGTGCCTCCTCCTCTATCCTTCCTTGCTCTTCTGGACCTCTGCAAACTTCACCCTTTCCTAGTCGGGCACTGTCTAGTCTCGCCTAGGAGTGGGTCTTTGGTTGACTTCCCTGCATCTTCAAGGGAACTTCTTTCTTTGAAGTAATTTATAGGGTCTATACTCCTATTCTCCATGGTTTCATGGTGATTCCACAATGGGGAAAGGAGTTAGCAACCCATTTTCTCAAAACAGTCCAAAACTGGACAGTGAGTAGGTAATTTACAAAATATTTACAAACACACCACACTTGAAAAAAAAAACCTAATCTAAATGCTCAAAATGGAATTATATACACCATACAATACTCTCAACATAGTTTTTCTCAAAAATCAATCCATTAATGATCTTTTCTTACTCCATTTGTACCGACTGGCAACAAAATTGCAGTCAGAGTCAAGTCACTTTCCTTGGGCCGTACAACAACTGACATCCAACCCCTTGTCTTAGGGTTTGCAACTACTTATACTACCCTTTCCTTGGTCTATGTTCCCATATTATTGTTGTCCATGCTAAACTTAAGATCTTGACCTACTAGGTGGAAAAGTTGCTTGACAACTTTGAAAAGTTGTCATGAAACTTTTGCAACTTTTGAGCAACTTTCTCAATGTTGCTTTTCTTGACTTCTAGACCCACATTGGGCTATCCTAAGGACACCACCATGCTAAGAAGTACCCTAAACACCTCAAAGTCACACATACCCTCTACTTTCAAGGAAAACTCCACTTTGACTTATGACACTAGGACCGAAACTAGGACCAATGAGCACATGGCTCTTATTTTATATACAATGGCTTCTTAAAGAAGCAAGAACACAACAAAAGAAAATGGTGGGAGCCCTTTGAAGGGTGATCCTACACCAATATTGAATCCACCAAGGATTCCTAAAGAATCGCATGACTTCATGAGACCCAAGGAAATGGTGCCTCTTCCTAGAATTGAACATAATTGGGGAGACTTTATCCTGTACTTTGTGAGTACTGTGATAAGAATTTATGGTTTTTCTGAAGAACCTCATGTGCTCCCTTTCAATATTCCTCTGAGAATGGGTTTTATTGAGTTAATGTGGAAAATTGGGTGTATCCAAGATAAAGAATTGAAAAATAAAGAAAAGGGGTCAATTTTCTTGGATTACACCATTATCCTCTACTTTGTAATTATAAAGGGAGGGTATGATCATTTTGACAAATTCTTTGCCCCATACCATTTGGGGGTAAGTATAGCTAGAAACAATGATCCTCAAGGTTTTTTCAACATATTTAGAAAGAGAATAAGAGCATCTATGTTGCCCTATGTACATAAGTTTCTTGAGGATTTAATCAAGAATGAATTTGACCACATAATGCAAGAATGGAGAAAAGAGAATTAGATAACTTTCAGAAAATTGTGGGCTGCTATTCAAAAGATGGATCCAAACTATGATCCATTAAAGGAGTTTTCTCCATTCTATACCAAGATTGAATTTATTTAAAGTTTTGTTGAATTGACTAAAGTTTAAAGGGAAAAGCTAACTAGACATGAAGAAGTTCATGGTCGACAACTATTAAGGTCATAGCCTTCTATATCCCAGGGAGCAAGTGGTGTGGTAGAAGAGAGGCCTGCTCAAGAATCTCCTCACAATAGAGTTAGAGAAGAAACAAGTGAGGAGGAGGATAGTAGTAGTGATAGTGGGAGACTGATAAGGAGAAAGGGTAAGAAAATAACGAGTTCAAATCCTTTCCCTAGGATATCAACTAAGCCTCTTCAAGGAGCTAGGATCATTGATCTTGAAGAATCTAATAAAAGCCCCTCACCATTAGATGTATCTCTTTCACCAATTAGGCAAGATTAATCTTAGGTGGAGGGAGATAGGTTTGTTGCAACAAGTGTAGAAATGCAAATTGGTATTCCTATATTGCCTCCTAATTTGGAGTTGGATCTTACTCCCTTAGATATTTAGGGTAAAGCATTCAAAGATGCAAGAAAGGAGGCATGTGACAATTTCCTTAAGGATGATACATATGTAAAAAGCCCAACCTTTTTGTAGTTAGTATGGGAGACAAAGGCTAGAGAATACAAAGGAAGGATAGCCCAAAGGCCAGATAAATTGGACCAAGAAATCCAAGAAGAAGTAAAAATGAAATGAAGGAAGAATTCAAGGAAATCACTACTGATGAAGGCAGTAAAATTGTTGGTCAGGTTGAAGTCTTGATATTACTAGAATGGGATATAGAAAATGCAATGGCATTTGACACTTTCAAGAAATCAAAGGAAGAAGAAGAAGGGTTATCATTAAGGGGATTAGAATTGCAGATGATTATGCAACCCTGGCTATTGTTAGGTCCCAGAGACAACTAAGAGGGGGTTGGGGGGGGGTGAATCACTTGTTTAATAAATTTAGACAAAAAACAACTTAACCAACTTAATGCTTAATACTGGTAAACCAATTAAGTATTCCGGTAGAGAGTGTTAATAGTAAATTGCTATACCAGTAAAGATTAATGCATGAAACACAAACATAAAGTTATCCACAACACATAACACCAATATTTGTATGTGGAAACCCTATAAGGGGAAAAACCATGGTGGGAAACCTTACCCACAATCAGATGATACTACCGTAGATAGTAAGTGTACGTAAATGGGGTTTGCACATGCAAAAAAGCCAATAGCCTATAGCTCACTGCTCAATCATAGAATGGGAGTCACACTGACTATAGTTGGATGGTTAAATACAATAAGAATGTATTGCACAAAATAGCATCTTCATATGCTGGATTCACTACCGGTGTAATGTTGATATGCTTCCACAAAAACCTAGCCTCACCTTCAAATGATGTCTTCGTGTATAGCTCTACTTAATCTTGCATATACCTTCTCACAATTATTTTTTGCATTCCACATTCAATCTTACAAATAAGATCTTACATTTATACCATAACCTAAGACCAATTTTAGTAGGTCGGCTCTACAAGATATTAAAATAAAAACATTTTACAAATAATATAATATTTGATGCAATAACCAATTATAAATGTCGGCTTAATGCATTTACAACAATAATAAATCATCTCCATAGCATGCCATGCTAATCCGGGAAAGATAAACCTGCTGGTGTAACCCTAGGTAACCCTAGACCTATTTGCCGGTAAAAGAAACTATGCAAATATGATTATAACAATGATTAATTCTTCAAAAAAAAGTGTCCACATGATGTCTTTGACATTACCAAATGTCTTCCATATCATTCCAAGTGCCGGTGATCATTATATCCTATCAGTGAACCATATACTAATAACTATGCAATAGTTACTTGTTTGTCGGTGAATGTTGTTGGATCTCTAGAGTGCTAGTGTTTTAGTAGGTGTTGACATCAATGACAAAACCATACCAAAATACCAACAATCTCCCCCTTTGGCATTGATGGCAACACAAGATGGAAAAACCATCAAAGTGCCAAAACAGAAATGCCAAATACCAAAAACCAACATGTTGTTCTGAAAATCTGATTCACTTTAAAATATTTTCAATACCAATCTCTCCTTAAAAGATAATGTGTTTTTCCATAGATATCTCTCCCCCTTTGACATAAAATGCCAAAGTTATAATAATAAAACCAAGTTCATATACAAAATACCAATCAACTCAATATACCAACTACTCCCCCCGAGAAGTAGCTTCCTCATCGAAGACCAGAGTAAAAGATTTGTCTTTTAGTTCTGTTGGTTGATGACAATCATCAACTGTCTAAATCTCTACCGGTGGTACTATGACTCCAAGTTGATCTCTGAGATATACAAAGGTCTCCTTAGGGAAAGGTTTTATGAAAATATCTGCAAGTTGTTCTTTGGTATTCACATAAACTAGTTTTATCTCCTTTTCTTCAACTTTTTCCCTTAGAAAAATCAGTTTGATAGAAACATGTTTTGTTTTAGAATGTAATACTGGATTCTTGGATATATCAATTGCTGCAGTGTTATCACAATATATAGTAATAGGTTCCTTGCATTTTGCCTTTATGTCTTTCAACACTTTCTCAAGCCATAGTATCTGTGTACAGTTAGTTGTTGTTACAACATATTCTGATTCTGTTGTTGATAAAGATGTACAACATTTTTCTTACTTAACCAAGAAACCAATCTCTTTCCAAGAAAGAATGCTCCACCAATGGTGCTTTTTCTATCATCCACATCTCCTGCCCAATTTGCATTTGTGTATGCACATAGATCAAAATTTTCATCTCTAGGATACCATAATCCAAGATTTGCAGTGCCTTGTAAGTATCAAAAAATCCTTTTTACTATTGATTCATGATTTTCTCTAGGATTACTTTGAAATCTAGAAACAATACATACTACATTCATAATATCAGGTCTGGTTTATGTCAAATACAATAAACCTCCTATCATAGATTTGTATCTTGTTGGATTAATTGGTGCAGATTCATCCCTTTGAGATAATTTGTCATTTGTAGTCATAGGTGTGCTTACTGGTTTAGAGTTCTCCATTCCAAATTTCTTTAGTAACTCTTTTAGGTACTTGGATTGACTCAAAAATATACTTTTGTCAATCTGTGAAATCTACAATCCTAAAAATAATTTTATTTCTCCAATCATAGACATTTCAAATTCATGCTGCATTTTAATAGAAAATTCTTTACATAATCCATCTTCTCCTCCAAAGATTATATCATCAATGAATACTTCTATAATCAAGATGTCATCATCAGTTATTTTGTAATATAAATTGTTGTTTGCATTTCCTTTAGTAAAGCCAATCTTTAAAACATACTTATCCAATCTTGCATATTAAGCTCTTGGGGCTTGTTTTAATCCATACAGAGCTTTTCTTAACCTGCAAACCATATCATTGTCATCTGTCAAAGAAAATCCATCAGGTTGTTCAATATAGACTTCCTCTTCAAAATCTCCATTCAAAAATGCACATTTAATATCCATTTGATAAACTTTGTAGTTCTTGTGAGCTGCAAAAGCCAAGAATAATCTGACTGCCTCAATTCTAGCTACCAGTGCAAAGGTTTCATTGTAATCAACTCCTTCTTTCTGAGAATATCCCTTACACACTAGTCTTGCTTTATTTATGACAACCTTACCATCTTCATTAAGTTTGTTTCTGAATACCCATTTAGTTCCAATTACATTTTTATTGTTAGGTCAGGGAACTAATGTCTAGGTATTATTTTTCTCAATTCATTCTAATTCTTCTTCCACACCTTTAATCCAAAATTTATCTTCACATGCCTCATTAGCAAATGATGCTTCAATTTGAGAAATAAGACACACCTCTTCATTTTTCAATCTTCCTCTTTTCATAACTCCTTTAAATTTGTTTCCAATTATCTAATCTTCAGAATGATTCAATCTTACATACCGGGGTGTCTTAGTTTGTTGTTGTTCTTCAATTACTGTGGAATCCTCTGATGATACCGAGGAAACTGGATCTTCATTCTATACTAGTGGATTTAGTGTAGGTTCATTTGTCATAATTTATGTTGTCGGTTCAGAGTCTATATACCTTGAAGTTCCTCTGAATTGTTCATCAATCTTTACATTTGTACTCAACAATTTTCTGCAATCTCCTGTTAAAATATCTATATGCTTTGCTCTTAGATGAATAACCAAGAAATACTCCTTCATCACTTCTAGGATCAAATTTGCCAATGTACTCATCTCTTCTAATATAATATTTACTTCCAAAAATTATGAAATACTTAAGAGTAGGAGGATTACCAAACCATAGTTCAAGAGGGGTCTTACCGGTTTCACCTTTGATGTGAACTTTGTTGAATGTATAGACAGTTGTGCTGACTACTTCTCTCCAATACACATGTGGTAAATTTGCTTCAGATAACATACTTCTTGCTGCATCCAAGATAGTTCTATTTTTCCTTTCAACAACTCCATTCTACTGTGGTGTCCGAGGTGCTGATAGCTGTCTTCTGATTCCATTCACTTCACAAAATGTATTAAAGTCCCTAGATGTGAATTCACCTCCTTGATCTGATCTTAAACATTTGATTTTCTTACCGGTTTCATTTTCAACCATTTCTTTGAAGAGTTTGAAATTTCCAAGTGCTTCTGATTTTTCTCTGAGAATAATTAGCATGAAATATCTATCACCTTGTAAGCTTTTAGTTCTAGCTGGACCACATAAATCAGTGTGAATTAAATCAAGAGCATTATTGGATTTTTTTGGAATACTTTTGAAACTAGTTCTAACTTGTTTTCCAAATTGAAATTCCTTACATATTGTATTCTGAGGTTTCACAATTTTAGGTAGATCTCTAACTGCCTTAGAAGTATTGATCTTTACCATGCAATCAAAGTTTACATGACAGAGTCTCTTATAACATAACCAACTTTCATCTATATGTGAAATCAAACATGCCTTTTCACTATTATTCAAATGAAAGATATTACCTCTAGTCTGATTACCGGTTGCAATTTCTAAACCAGTTCTATTCATGATTTTGCATTTTCCATTCTTAAATTGTAACTGAAAACCTTTCTCAACTAATTGACCAACACTTAAAAGATTATGCTTTAATCCTTCAACATAGTAGACATTGTCAGTGTTATGCTTACCATCAAGAGATATTGTACATTTACCTTTGATTGAACAAGCTTTGTCATCTCCAAATCTTACTAAACCTCCATTGTATTCTTGAAAATTCAAGAATTTACCTTTGTCTCCTATCATATGATGTGAGCATCCTGAGTCAATGATCCATTCATCCTTTACTTCGACTTTAGCTACTAGGGCTTGTTCTACCAGTTAAGCAGTAGGTGCCAGTTGATCTTCTGTTATAGCAACAAAAAGCCATCCATTGTCTATTGGATCCTCATCAGAATCATCAGTCACACCTTCATCAACAATGTAACAAGATTTTTATTTGTTCTTCTTAAATTTGTATCTTTGATATTCAGGATTAGGCTCGTATGTTCTTCTTGTAAGGGTTCCCACAGATACTGAGAGGGGGGGGGTGAATCAGTATCTGACCGGTAATAAAATTTTCTTAAAACTGAATATGTAGAACATAAAGTAACAGTATACTAGTATACAAGAATTAATGCAAATAACAGAATCAAAAACATCCACATGAAAAGAGCACCATAACACAAGATGTTTAACAACAAAACCCAGTGTGGGAAAAACCTCGGTGGGATTTGTGACCCACAATATTCACTTACTGGCTAATAAGAGAATATTACTTACAATAGGGGCCTACACATGCAGGAAGGCCAACTGCCTAGAGCTCACTGCTCAATAAGAAGTCACACTGACTTACAATGAGGATTTAAACAAATCCAATATTCTGTACTGCTTTACAATAGCATCTTCAATGCCAGATTCAGTACCGGTTCTTTCTCTATTCTTAACATATACCCTTGACCTACAATTCGCACATTAGGTCTGCCTTATAATTTATTTATGCTTCCTATCCATATCCTACAAATGCCTACAATGATCTCTTTTATATACAAGAGTCATTTTACAATTTTCCAAGTCGGCTTACAATAATAAACAAAATATTACATATCAAAAATCCTATCAGCCTCTATGCTGGTATACATATTTCCTTCTGTGTTGGTGTACATCTTCTGTGCTGGTGTCAGTGTAGATTGATTTTGTTGATGCCGGTGCGCTGTTTTGTTTGAGTAATGCTTTGCCAGTATAATGTCTTGCCAGTGCCATAGGATTGCAAGGTTGCTTGAGTAATGCTTTGCTGGTGCCATAGGATTGCAAGGTTGCCATCAATGACAAAACCTTCAATCACACACAATGTCTCATTAGAGTGTCCAGATGCCAACAATCTCCCCCTTTTGCATTGATGGCAACACTCATGAGAAATTTCAAAAAGATATCCAAAAATGTTACCAAAAATGTGAGAGCTCCCCTTGAGCATGTGATCCCTGTGCTTTGAATTTTCTCATCTACTACTCCCCCTTTGGCATCAATGACAAAGGTCAGTAGATTTTGTAGTTGTACCAATTCATAACCTCAACCTTGTAGTTGGGTGGTTATTATCTAAAGAATATCTCCCAAAATTAGGTTTATGCCATCCATAAATTTCTTGCTCTCCTTTATTTCTATCTCAGTTCTGTATACTGTACCGGTGAGATGCTGCAAGTGTTCTGCTAGTGTTTTGCTACCTTGTGTTAGTGCCTCTGAGATTTCCTTACACAGAGATGCTAAATAGTCCAATCTTGGACTTAGTTTAGATCTCAAGAATTTTGCCTTGTTTGTTATTTTCTCTTTCTCTCTTTCTAATTTGAGCAATTCTTCCTCAAAATTTGTTATCTTTTCCTCAAAAACTGATAATGTATTAGGTGAATTAACAAAATTATCAACAAGTTTATTGATCTCTTCCTGTACCTTGCTCATATTTTTGTCTACATCCATGGTCAAAAAGTTTATCTTACAGGTGTCTTTGTACAGAGTTTTGTACTCTTTCAATAAATTGCACAGTTCCGGTAGAAGTGTGTCAAATTCCCTGTTGCACTTCTTTATTCCTTCCTCAAAGAATTTTTGTTTCTCTTTTTCTACACTTTCCTTTACAGTTTCTACCTTTGTTTGCTCAAAATTTCCAGAAATATATTTACAAAGTGTATCCAACTAGCCTAAAGAATCTTTATTGGCTATATTACAATTGGGGGCTATTGATTTCAAAACTGGAATTGAATCATCTATCACTTTATAAGCTTGTGAGCTATAATCAGTTATTTTCTTGATAGATTCGAGCAATACCTCTATTACATTTGATGGTGACCCAATAAACTAAGTGCTGGTGGAAGTGACTATGCTGGTATTGACATCTTGTAGGTCTGTTTGTGTCTCCATCTCTTTAAGCAAAGTTTTTCTTGCATCATTTCTTACTAGTGGCATCTATTCTGGAGCCTTTAACTCTGTTGGTTGCTCTGTTTGTGTTCCAGATTCCATCTTTTTCTCTGAATCTACTATTGGTTGCCCTTTGTTTTCTAATTTATCTGTAGTATCCTTATCTACCACTATGTTGCTTTTCTAAGTATCAACATTCACAGTATATAGGACTTCAGGATTAGGATTATTATCCTTTGTGTCCATGCTCTCAACTGCTAGTTGATCTTTTGCATTTGTTTTTTTTATCGGTGGAGTATTTAAAGGAGGTGGGGGTAAGTTGTCTCTAATTTTGATACTTGGTTGTCCACCAACTTTACCTTTCCCTTTGTCCTTTTGATATACCAGAATGGGCTTGGGATTCCTATATTCTTGTTGTTTTTCTTTTTCAACCAAGAATGTATCCCAACCATCTTCTATTTCCTTTGAAACTTTAGTAACTCTACTTGCCATTAGTGATATTTGCTGGTGTGTAGTGGAAAAAACTGTCCGGTTGGCTTAAGCCATCAGATCATCAATTTCCTTAGGTGAGTTGACTGGGTATACTGCAAGTAATTTTTATATTTTAATTTTCTTATCCAACACAACTATTCCTTGCCTTCTAGCCTCAAGTCTTTTATATAATTCATCAGGAATTTCATTTAGGACTTGCATCAATAACTTTTTATACATGTTCATGTGTAATATAACACTCTCCTCGACTTGTCCTTTCTCATCATTTGATACGGTGTCATAGATTTTCCCTATGTTTTTAAATTTACCTTCCTCTATGATCTCATTCAGTAATATGTCAAAAGGGGCCAAGTCAGTGTTTGTCTTCTACTTCTTTTTGGAGGTCAACTTTTTCTTTGGTGTGGCTTTCTTGACCAGAGACCTCACAGCTTGTTGCTTCTGTCTCGTCCTTCTAGGTGAAGGAGTGGATACCGGTGAGGGGTCTCTTTTCCTAACAACTCTTTTGAAAGTTGTTGGCATATCTCCTTCTGAGGAAGTATCTACTGGTGATAGATGAGTTTCAGGTTGTTGGGCTGCCAACTCATCTTCTGTTATGCCGGTTTTCTTTAGTACATCTTTCTTTATTGCTTTTGGTTGTCTGGTTCCTTTCCTCACAAATGCCTCAACTTTCTTTACTCTCTTTTTAGATTGAATTTGGCTTTCGATGGTCTCAGCACTACCAAATACTTCTTTCTTTGGTTCATTGGGGGCTTCCAGAAGTGCTTTGGCATAAGTTTCCACTATGTGGTCATCTGTTTCATACCCCATCTCTGTAACCTAGATTGTTCTTGGGATGACTGCTTCCATCCAGATCTCATCCTTTTTTATCACAAAGCATATATCATCCTTGTATTTGTTGATAATTTCTTGTGATAGTCTGATTCTTTTATTCATTCTGACCTTTAGTGCTTGAAAATACTCATTGATATTCTTTTCTCTGTTTTCACCCATGTTGTTGAATAAGTCAGACAATTGTTTTCCTACCAGTATGTCAAATCCAAAATCCTTATAGCCTATACTAGGAGCCTGTTTGGTTATATGTAACATTAAGCATACAAGCAAATTTCCAAATCTAAAGGTTCCTTTCTTATCCTTCTTGATTTTTGCTAAATTTTCAATTAATTCATCTTTTAACCATTCACAGATATCAATTCTCACATTGTCCTTAACCATGTCATAAGCACTCTTTATGCATAAACTGGAAATAGAGTTAAGCCTATTAGCATGAGTTTCTTTGTAACCTAGAATCATGCTAACAAATCTAACATTTGTATCGGTCACATCATTAACCCTCAATGATCTCTTGTCGAATGTTGCACCAGTTAGGTTTGTTACCAAGTCATTGGAGACCTTCTTGGTTTTGTCGGGTCTGGTACCGGTGGAAGGTAACCCTGTTACTGCTTTCACAACTACCTTTGTAATTTTATGCACTGAGTCAAGCCAAAAGAATGAGCCATGTACCCTGCTAAGAACTATCCTAACCACTTCCTTGGGAAATTCAGGAATTCAGAGGATTTCAGTGAATCCTAGGGTTTCAACAATTTTATGTTCAAGTTTCACATTTTCGGCATTGTCACATATAAGAGATTTATACATGTTTTTAATTTCTTCATCACCTAATTCCTCTATGTTGCAATGAATATACATTCTAGGGTCTTCTACATAAACAACACCCTTTGGAATTTGGGAAAAAGCACCTGTGTTGTCATCTTTCTTAGCTACCTCGGGAACTAGCTGAAACACGGGCCTAGGTCATTTTATAACTTCGACTACTGTAGGGTTTGTTATGAATTCAGGTGCAGAGGAGGATGCCATGATGATAAATACCTTTTTCTGCCTTTGGATGGATTGATTGCTGAAGTGCTTTGCCTCTTTGCTTGGAATGCCTTAGCTCGGAAATCTTCGCACTCTCTGAAAGTTTGAATTCACAGTGAAATGAAATGGAGCCAAAAACCTTATTTTATAAAGTCTTTTCTGCTACCTACCACATTAATTGCTTGCCAACAATGTATTAGGTCAACTTTATTTGCCGGTAATGAAAGATTTTCAACTTATTTTCTCTAACCGAGGGAATAATAGCACATGTGTCATTTGATTGCCAATACCTCAAGATAATTTTCTTCAATTTGATGAAGAACATCCTACCGGTGGAGCATTGCTCTATCCTGCCAGTGAAGCATTTGTTGGTTCTACCGGTGGAGGAGTAACCCCAATATTTAGATCACCTTTTCTAATCCATTGTTTTGAAAATTCTTGCTTAACCTCTTCAACCTTTTCTTTACCTTTCAAGCTAGTACTTCTGTTATCTACCAGTGTACCTTTACTTCTATAAAATTTAGCAATATGACCAATCTTGTTATATGCATAACAAGTTACATTATTTTTCTGAATAGCTTTCCCATAACCTATGTCGGTTTGTGTTCTACATTTATTTGATAAATGACCAAATCTTCCACAAACATAACATCTTACATTCATTCTACAATTTTTAGAGTTATGACCAATTTTGTTGCATTTGGTGCATTGACCGGTGGGAGGATTGATGTTTTGATAATTCCTAGATCTACATTCATTTGCCCTATGACCATATTTATTATAGTTAAAGTATTTTCCATTGAATTTGTAAGTATTAGAGGGTCTTACCAGTTTGCTTTGATCTTGGGTATTTGCAGTACCGAAGCTTTCTCCAACTTCAAATCCAACTCCAGAAGTGTCACCTTTGGGTTTTTGATTCTTCAATAAGGTACCAAGTTCTTCTGAGCTTTTGTTGAATTTTTCTTTGTGTTGATTTGCAGTTTCCAATTCCCTTTCCAAGATCTCTTTTTGTCTCATTAGTTCATTTGAGTCATTCTGAGTATGCATCAGATCTATCTTCAACATGTCATTTTCATAGCTAAGTCTTGTGTTCTCATTTGCTGCATCACTTAATCTTCTGGTCAATTCTTCTTCATTCTTATTTCTATCCTGAGTTTCTTTGCAAAATCTCATAGTCATATCCTACATTTCATTTTTTGTTGTCATGATCTCTTTTTTCAATTTGCTTATCATATCATTTAGTGATTCCTTTTCATCATTCTCATTTTGCAATTTTTCGCAAAGCTCTCTTCTCTTGTTTCTTGTAACAGTAAGATTTTCTTGAAGTGCCTGAATAATGTCCTGAGCTGCTTTTAAATCATCTTCTAATTTGATATTTTTCAACTTCTCTACATCATAGTCAGTAAGAGCTCCTTCAAGTTGCTTCATTAGATTTTCCATCTTTACCAGTGTCAAGATCTTCCTCAAGCTGGTAGGCTTCTAAAAATAGAGGACCAAGCTCTGATACCAATTGTTAGGGTTCCCACAGATACTGAGAGGGGGGGGTGAATCAGTATCTGACCGGTAATAAAATTTTCTTAAAACTGAATATGTAGAACATAAAGTAACAGTATACCGGTATACAAGAATTAATGCAAATAACAAAATCAAAAACATCCACATGAAAAGAGCACCATAACACAAGATGTTTAACGAGGAAACCCAGTGTGGGAAAAACCTCAGTGGGATTTGTGACCCACAATATTCACTTACTAGCCAATAAGAGAATATTATTTACAATAGGGGCCTGCACATGCAGGAAGGCCAACTGCCTAGAGCTCACTGCTCAATAAGAAGTCACACTGACTTACAATGAGGATTTAAACAAATCCAATATTCTATACTACTTTACAATAGCATCTTCAATGCTAGATTCAGTACCGGTTCTTGCTCTGTTCTTTACATATACCCTTGACCTACAATTCGCACATTAGGTCTGCCTTATAATTTATTTATGCTTCCTATCCATATCCTACAAATGCCTACAATGATCTCTTTTATATACAAGAGTCATTTTACAATTTGCCAAGTTGGCTTACAATAATAAACAAAATATTATATATCAAAAATCCTGTCGGCCTCTATGCCGGTATACATATTTCCTTCTGTGTCGGTGTACATCTTCTATGCCGGTGCCGGTGTAGATTGATTTTGTTGATGCCGGTGCATTGTTTTGTTTGAGTAATGCTTTGCTGGTATAATGTCTTGCCAGTGCCATAGGATTGCAAGTTTTCCTGAGTAATGCTTTGTCAGTGCCATAGGATTGCAAGGTTGCCATCAATGACAAAACCTTCAATCACACACAATGTCTCATTGGAGTGTCCATATGCCAACACTTCTAGCTTCTTCTCTTAGTCTAGCATGTCTATCAAGGCATCTCGGAGCCATATGACCAATCTTATTGTAGTTAAAATATTTCAAGGGTGCTTTACCTTCATACTTACTTCCAACTGGACCTTTTGGCATTTTCCTTGCAAATAGTGCTTCAAGTTCACCAAGTTCTTCATTCTCCTTCCTAGTCTCTTCAAGTTCTCCTACATAAAAGGCTTTCCAATCTAATTTGTCAAATGATGGAGTAGATGATGTTGATGCTCTAAAGGCCAAATCTATCTTTATGGTAGCAACAAGACCAAATTCATCAATTTCAAAAGCTAAAAGTTTTCCAATCAATGTATCCCTAGTTACTGATGTATTAGGCATTGTTCTCAACTCATTTATAGCAGTAACTTCATTTTATATGCCGGTGGTAATCCTCTTAAGATTTTTGAAACAATTTCATCCTCACTCAAGGTTCCTCCACAACATTTAATACCCAAAAAAATTTCATTTACTCTTTCCATAAAAGCAGAAATCCTTTCATCTTCTTCCATTTTCAGATGTTCATACCTGACTCGAAAGCTTTCAAGTTTTGCAATCTTGACTGTGGAATCTCCTTCATTCAGTGTTTCCAAATGATCCCAAATAGCTTTAGCAGTAGACCTATATGATAATCCCATGATTTGTTGATCTAATAAAGCACTTAAAAGTGCTTCTCTTGCTTTGCATTCATTCTCCTCATCTTTAGCTAGGGTAGTTGGAGCAGTTTGACCAGCTACAACAATAGTATAACCATTCTTTGTAACTTCCCAGATGTCTTTACCAATGCAATTTAGATGTGTCTCCTTTCCGATCTTCCATATTCCATAGTTGGTTCCATCAAGTTTAGGATTGTCCTTCCTAAAATAATTAGTAGCCATTGGATCTCCTCAAGTTGTTAAACTTATACAAAAGAGGACTATGCTCTGATACCGATTGTTAGGTCCTAGAGACAACTGAGAGGGGGGTGTGAATCGGTTGTTTAATAAATTTAGACCAAAAACAACTTAACCAACTTAATGCTTAATACTGGTAAACTAGTTAAGTATGCCGATAGACAGTGTTAACAGTAAATTTCTATACCGATAAAGATTAATGCATGAAACACAAACATAAAGTTATCCACAACATATAACACCAATATTTGTATGTGGAAACCCTGTAAGGGGAAAAACCACGGTAGGAAACCTTACCCACAATCAGATGATACTACTACAAATAGTAAGTGTACATAAATGGGGTTTGCACATGCAAAAAGGCCAATAGCCTATAGCTCACTACTCAATCACAGAATGGGAGCCACACTAACTATAGTTGGATAGTTAAATCCAATAAGAATACCCTCTCACAATTCTTTTTCGCATTCCACATTAGATCTTACAAATAAGATCTTACATTTATACCATAAACTAAGACCAATTTTAGTAGGTCGGCTCTACAAGATATCACAATAAAAACATTTTACAAATAATATAATATCCATTGCAATAACTGATTAAACATGTCGGCTTAATGCATTTACAACAATAATAAATCATCCCCATAGTGTGTCATGCTGATCTGGAAAAGATAAACCTACCAGTGTAACCCTAGGTAACCCTGGACCTATTTGCTAGTAAAAGCAAATATGTAAATATGATTATACCAATGATTAATTCTTCAAAACAAAGTGTCCACACGATGTCTTCGACATTACCAAGTGTCTTCCATATCATTCCAAGTGCCGGTGATCATTATATCCTATCGGTGAACCATATACCAGTAATTGTGCAATAGTTACTTGCTTGCCGATGAATGTTGCTAGATCTCCAGAGTGCTAGTGTTTTAGTAGGTGTTGACATCAATGACAAAATCATACCAAAATACCAATAGCTATATGGGCATTGGAGGAAGGATGTAGGAAGCCTAACATTAGTGATTTAAACCCTAATTTGAGGGGAAGTTTGATTATAAAGAGAGAAGTTGATACATCAAGTGTAGAGGCTACAAAATTGAATGTTGGTGTTCCTAAGCAAGCATATGAGAGTGTGAAAAAGGAAGCTTCAGAGAGGACTGAGCTGATGAAAAAATTTGATAAAATTTTCAATGATTATAATGCATCTTAGAAAAGATGTGTGGAGTTGCAAATATGAATGCAACTCCTTGAGAAAGGACAAATAAAGGTTTCATATCCAAAACTTATAAGACCATATGAGCCATCCACATCCAGGTAGCCACCTATGATCTAGAAAGAAGAAGCAGTTCAATTAAATATAAGTACTAATATCTCTAGCATGGTATTATTCCCATATGATGATAATGATGATGATGAGCCTGATACTACAAGATCGATTGAACCAAATGAGTCTCATATTTTGGAGAAGATTGTTGTATTAGAAAATAAATTAAAGACATAAAAAAACAATCAGTTGATGAGAAGAGGATTATAGTTAGCTCTGTGCTAATCCATTTAAATGAGAAAATTGAAAACAAGTTAAATAACATTCATGCCTTATATTCTTTACTTTTCGATGCTATTCAAAAGTTTAATGATGATAAAGAGGTGGAGATTCCCTTGTTTAGAAAATGGTTACAAAGAGGAAATGAGTTTAGAATGATGTCCATGGCTTCTAAATGTCATATTGAGAGGCCAGATGCACTCCAACCAACATATTTGTTGGTAAAATCAATGCAAGAATCCCAAATTCTACTAGAGAGTATAGAGACAAATATAAGGGAGTTGATGAAGAATTTTAGTGAATTAGGACAAACTCTTCTACCAGATATTGAAGATAGAGAGGGGGCAGTTAAGCCTTTGCATTATTGGAAAGAAGATGTAGAGAGGGTCATCAACACCCAGGTAGAAATGATTTGCAATGGGCTAAATATGGATATGTTGGAAGATAGTATGGATAAGATAATTGCTACAAGGCTATTTTTTGAAACTTTTGAAAGAGAGGAAAACCAAGTAGCTATTAAGTATACTCTATATAGGGAAAAAGAAGATGACATAATGAATTTCAATTGGCCATCCGACGAAGATTATAGAAGATGGAGTGGCATGTACTTAAATGATGAATAGAAAATTGTGAACTGTTTGCATAACTATTTTTGTTTTCTAGTGATAGATATTTTGTAACCCATGAAACAGGATGTGTGTAATTTTCATCATGAGTTTCAAAGAAGGCAGTCATAAATTTTGATCTAGTTTGAGCAAAGTTTGAGGATGATTGTTTTAATAGAATTTCATTATGCATAGTCATTCTTAAATGGTAGGTGTCTCCTCTAGCCCAAAGCTTGTTTTGCTCCCTTATTTTTCTATAAAAGGGAATTTAGGGCTATAAGAAAGGGTTCAAAAATTTGGTCCCTTATGTGTTCTAACTTTCTATTTCCAAATAACAAAATTCTAGGTGAAACAAAAAGAATTGTTAAAGGTCATTTTATAGAGAAAAATAGAAAAGAATCTTGGGTCTATGTTTTTTTGTAGGTTCTTGAAGTAATTATGTGTTAGGTCCTGGAGGCAACTGAGAGGAGGGGGGGGGTGAATTAGTTGTCCAATAATTACAAACCAAAACTAACTTAACCAAACTTAATGCTTAATACCGGTAAACCAAACTTTAATGCCAATAGATAGTTTAATAGTTAATTGCAATACCGGTAAATTTTAATGCATGAACTAGAAAGACAATAACATCCACAACACATAACACAGTTGTTTGTACGTGGAACCCTATAAGGGGAAAAGCCATAGGGGGAAACCTTACCGACAATCAGATGATACTACTGCAGATAGTATGTGTGTACAATATGGAGTCTGCACATACAGAAAGGCCAACTGCCTAGAGCTCACTTCTCAATCACAAAATGGGAGTCACACTGACTACAATTGGATGGTTAAATCCAATAATAATGTACCTCTCAAAATAGCATATTCATATGCTGGATTCAATACTAGTTAATCTCTGATGTGCCTTCTTCAAACCTTTCTTCAATCTTGAATGATGTCTACATGTATAGCTCTGCTTATATTCACATATACCTTATTATATTCCTTTTTCCAATCCTATATTAATCTCATAAATGAGATCTTACATTTATACCATAACCTAAGACCAAATGAATAGGTCGGCTCGCTAAAAGATATTACAGTAAAATCAATTACAAATGATTCAATATGCGATGCATGATGTTGGCTCAATGCATTTACAATAATAATAAATCATCTTCATGATGTGTCGTGCTGATGTGGAATAGATATGCTTGCCGGTCCATAACCTAGACCTATTTGCCGATAACAAAAAATATGCAAACTTGATTAGACCAATGAACAAAATCACCAAAACAAAGTGTCCAAACAATGTCTTCGATATAACCAAGTAATCTCCATATGATAACAGATCATCCTCAGTGTCGGTGAACAATAGAATCCTGATGGTTAACCAGATACCGGTGATTGTGCATAAGTCACTGAACATACCAAAGATTTCCAAGTGTTTCTCAAGTGATGACAAGTGTTGACATCAATGACAAAACCATATCAACATATCCAAAATACCAACAATCTCCCCCTTTGGCATTGATGGCAACACAAGAAGGAAAAACCATCAAAGTGCCGAAACAGAAATGCCAAAAACCAAAAACCAACATGTTATTCTTAA
Organism: Cryptomeria japonica; assembly: GCF_030272615.1. Classification (NCBI taxonomy): domain Eukaryota; kingdom Viridiplantae; phylum Streptophyta; class Pinopsida; order Cupressales; family Cupressaceae; genus Cryptomeria; species Cryptomeria japonica. The sequence continues at coordinate 532,342,463 of NC_081410.1, forward strand.
AATCTAATTCATTTAAAATCCTTATAGTGATATGATAACTCTGTATTCAGAAGAGAGATTAAAGAGAATGAAACTTTCAGGACAACATATGGCAAGGTTTGATTAACCTTCTACACTTCGAACTTATCTAAAGTTCAGGCGGGTATACCTTTGTGAACTAAATTCACACTTTTAAAAGATAAATCCACAGTAAACCAGTCCAAAAACTAGTGGATCTTATCACCTTAAAACTAACTGAAACAAAGGAATGAAACTTGTACTCATGTTCAGTATTGACCTACAAGACATGTAATAGACAACCTTTATCTACACTAGTGACTTATCCAAGGTCATAGAGTCATCTAAGTTCAAACAATACTTCCACAATCAAATATCTCTACATATTCCATCAGTTTGGCTTCTACCAATCCCTATACATGCCTGACACACATAAGAATTTATTCGTACCAAACTAAACTGTGTTCATCAAAATTCAAAGTATTGCACAAAGAATTTATTGGTAGAAATGATTCCTACGTATTTAATTCCCCTCCTGAAGAGAAAAGCTAAGAAGCATATCTACTAAAAGTTGCAATACAACCCATATTCAAAAAGAAATAACCCTAGATTACTCAAAATGAAACAATAAACATTTGCAAACAATACTTGAAGACAACACAAAGTTTAAACTCATAACCAATGGTCTGTGTATTGATATTTCTTCTTAAAGTATTACAAAAACATTTGAATATTCTCCATCAAAACTTGAAAAAGGCTCAGATAAATTTCTGCGGTGTTTTCTTACAATTCCTTGCGATCCTTTTTTACTAGTCCTGGTATCCATTTATAACAATATGGATGCATACAAAGCTTTAGAATTTCCTATGAGAGTTTGTTACAATCATTACTTCTTAAGAAGAAGTTACAAAACCTTTTCCAAATGCGGTTATAAGTCTCTTTCAACATCTGTGGATTCTTCCACTTGTTGTTCTATTGCAACATCTTCTAACTGCTCCATATCAAGCACTGCATATTTTCTTGTCCATTCCTGATACACCTCATCAGCAGGCCATGAGAAGTTAATTAATTTTTCTTTTGTCTTGGCTAATCTTTTCCAAGAATTTCTCATTTTATAGACCTCTGAATTCACAAAACCATAGTGAGATTTGATTTTCTCAATCTCCTCAATTGTTTTGACAAATATGGAGGCATCCTCTAATTTAACAATTCTTTTTATTCTTAGTGACAATTTGGCTTCCAATTCCTTAAGCCATATTTGTTTGTCTTTTAATTGTGTTGGGCTAACAAAATCTCCTTGGAGTAATTCAAAAACCTGATCAGTGTACTCTTTCTTGTACAAGTTGATCTTTCTATCTGCATTATCCACTCCTTCTACCAACTTTACTAAATCCTTTGTCATATCACTGGTAGATTTAATAATGGGGTCAGTCCCTGCCTCATCATAGGATACACAAATAAGTTCTATATCTTGCTCTCTGGGTTTCCATTTATCAAAAATAGGCATTAAAACAACCTTGTCCCCATTTAACTCATTCCACATTTTGGAAATCTTACTCATGTTGTTATACATTAGTGAAGACCCTATAGTGTTAGCAAAACTTAAATTGTAGCCCTTACTCTCTCTTCATATTTATTTGCATATAGGGCTTGAGCCTATTTTAAATGCTCCAACTCATGGGGAGTGATTTGAATCAATTGAGAACTAGAAGGTGTTGGAGATGGTGGGAATTCAATAATGGGGCTGGTAGGTGGAGGTCTTGTAGGAGAAGAGGAGATCATCAATGTTGAGGACTCACCTTGATGGTATTGTCATGCCAACTAGCTTTGTAGCTTGGAGATGATGGTATGTTTACCCCTTACCTCTTCCTTGGCACTGTTGTAAGCTTTTAAAATTGTCTCCAACTTAACTTGGAGATCTACCTTTTCCTTAGCCTCTCTTTCTACTACTGTAACATTAAACTTTGCAGTCTCTAGCACAGTGCTAGCAGCTTCCACTACCCCAGTGCTCTGCACTCTTTTCACTATCATTCCTCCAAGGTAACTTGACCCTGGGGTGTGCATATTCCTTTTATTTTCATCTCTTTTAAGAGCCCACATGACCAATGCAGCATTATCCTTGCTGAAAGTGACTCCCTCCACAGGTTTGGTCTGCTTTCTTACTGCCTCTAAAACCAAGGCATCTGCTATATCCCATTTAGGGAGAATGAGTACCCCACCCTATGCTACCATGTCTCTTCCCTGCTTCGAAGTGATGGTCTTAAACTCATCAACCATTTCTTGATTTATCTCTTCCTCTGCCATAGCTAGATCCTTGTGGGGCTGCTCACCTTTCCTCTTTTCACACCTAGCATTAAATTTATCAATATTCTGCTTCCACACAAATAGCATGAAAGCTCTTGATGTGACAAAGTTATTATCAGCCAAGAAATCCTCATTGGCTTGCTTGACCTCAGGATCCCACTCCTAGCCTTTGAACTCATTAGTAGTAATGTTCATCTCAGCAGTAAGGGGCACTTCTAACATTCCCTCTTCCACTTCATCATATGTGTAGGCTATCTCTCCAAGACTACCTAACTGTAACAGTTGCTCAGCTACTGTTTGTTCATCTCCTATATGAATAGGGGATTGAGATGGGGAATACAAGGGTTCATTAGATTGTACTTCCTTTCCCACTCTTTGTTTCTTTGGTCTATCTTGAATGTTAATGACATCCTATATATTCCTCTTCCCTTTTGAGCTAGAAGGCTCCCCTGTTGTTGGCATCAGCACACTATAGTTGGACTTCTTATGTAACATGTAATCACTAGGAGGGATTGCTCTGGCGGATGCAGACCTATTTAGAACTAGTCTTGCTTTCTTAGGGTTGTTCTTAATTACAACCTCCCTCTTTTCTTTCAATGTCTGCAGCACATCCTCAAAAAAAAGAATTAAGAATTTTATCTTCTCTTCAAAGGGGTGAAAGCTAGACAAAGGGTCAGAGCTAGTGTCAAATTGGTGCACAAAGTCTAAAGCCTTCTTGTAGGCCACCCACTTTTCCTTCCTCAGCTCTTGCTCATCTAAATCAAACTCATTCCTAATGAAGTCTTTAGGAAACTGGAATTGGTGGGGTCTACCTCTGTGTATTGCCCTCTTTCTGAACATGTCGTTGAAGAAATCTTTAGGGTCAGCACATGGGGATACTGCAGTTGACAAATGGTACAGTTGATGGAAATCTTCAAAATACCTCCAACCTCCTTTAATTATTACAAATTGATGTGCTATGGTAACTGTAGGGAAAATGGTCCCTTTACCTCTGCTTGTTAGCTCTGCCTCTTGCACACTACCAATCTGCTTGAGGATTTCTGCAATTCCCACTTTAAGAGGGACCTGATAGGGCAACAAAAATGGAGTGCCTTGAAACCATATACTCTGAAAACTATGGAGACAGGGTATAAGTAGATATCACCCCAATTGTGGACAATTTTAATATTCTCAGCAAACTCTTTTGGCCTAATGAATTCCAAAAGAACCTTAGGGACTCTTGGATTCTTTGAACAGATAAGAGTCCTAATCTTAGATGCAAAACACTTATCAAACTTTAAGAAGCTAGCATCTTCTCTGTTCCATGACAACACTGTACTCCATAACTGCACTAGCATCTTCTCTCCATCTTTCTCTTTCACAATATCCATTCCACTTGCAAAATAGTCACCACCCTTGAATAAAAATAAATGCATGAGGAGGGAGTACCATCCAAAAGGCCTATCCACTTTCCCATTCTTTATTCCTATCAAGCCTTCATGGATGGCATCAGTGATATAGGAAGCACAATCAAAGGTCACTGCCAAAGAAGGATTCAAAATTTGAGCAATCATTAACATGTAATGAGTTGGCATATTTGCCTTAGCATCTTCTCCTAAAATTTGGCAGAGTGACCAGTATAATCCTTTGGCCCTAAGGGTGAATAGATTTAAAGAGAAAGGCTCCTTAGTGTTGGGTCCTACAATAGTTAATCCGCCTATCTTTACAAAGAATTTTTTAAGAGGCCCATTTCTAAGGTGGTTCCTCTACACATTGTAAACCTGAGCTAGTGATTTAAAATTAATAGGCTCTAAAAAATTAGTAAATTCACTCAGCCCAAAGACATTTCTGAACTCCTCATTATTTATTTCAATGAGGGTTTTCCCACTTATATGCTTAACACAACTTGTGATTGGTTCATAGTTGTGTGCAATCTGAGTTGGGGAGATCCCCATCCATGAATACTCTTGGGATGACCAATTTGCCTACGTCCAACTCTAAGATACTGTTCGTTGGGGCTGGAGAGTTTCTCATACCAAATCCAACCTTGAATAATCCCAACCCAGACAACCCAACTTGAGGGTCTCTTAGCCAGTTGCCCTTGTCATACAATCCTTCTCCTATTTTTAGGTGAGGATCTCTTGGCACTAATGTAATTCCCCGCTAGGAAACCCCTAAGGGTTTAAGTTAAAAACACTCGAATAGAGTGTAAATATATATTTTTTATTAAATAATAATTAAGAGCGTTAATGAAAGTTACAACATTAAGATAATTTGGAGTTATCTAAAACATAGATAGCACAGCGGACGGCTAAACGATCCTAAGGAGTTTCCCAACGCGATTACATAACCTAGCACCTAACTCAACTTGCGTCAAATGATCCTTAAGTCTGGATATCCTAATTGTGAGATAATGCATAAGACATGACTATATATATGTTCAATGATATGACATATTAGAATTTTAGGAAGCGGTCATTTACTTTGGGTGGTTAGGAGGCCATCGAGAGGTTATTTACTCAATGCACATTAACACCTATTTAATTTAGGAGACCTCCCTTAAGGTCCAATGTGATAACTATAACAAAGTTCATTCATTTGGGTTTTAAGATAACCACCCATATTTGATGTTTCTCTTAAATATTCAAAGTATGGTTAATAAGATGAGATACATTCATCAAGGATTAAACTACAATTAATAGAGTGAGGTCCCTTCATTTGATTTCATGCATAGCCAACTAATGAGTTGTAGTTCTTTTATGAAAGATAAATTGTGAGTAGCCATATAATTCATTGAAGTTTTAATAATGCTAATAGATGGCTAAATTCATTAAGGTGAAAATGTATTAGGACACATGAGAGCATCCCTTAAATTAAAATATAGTTAGCAAGATGATATTCATCATTTCAAGATTAGAATATAAGTTCATAGTGACGTTCTTCCATTAGGATTAAAATACAATTATCTTGTTGCATATCACTCTTTTTGGTTACATGAAGTTAATATGAAAAGGTACATTTACTAAGATTTGGGTATAAACAACTATACAATTACTTCCCATTTTAGTTCATCTTTAGCGACCATAAAGAAATTCATTTATTTGGGTTATAATTATGGAAGGCTAGTTGAGTTCACCCTTTGTATAAAATTAATCTGATAAAGATTATTTGTTAAGATTAAAATGTAAACAACTAAGTAAATTCATCTGATAAAGCGAAATACAATTAACATGGCGATACTCATTTACTAAGGTAAGAAGGTAAATACCTATATGAGGTTCATCCTTTAAATTTCATCTTATAATTTATAACATTAATTCTAACTTTGTTTTCCATTCACATTCGTTCAATTTACATGCTTAATAACAAGTTAATCCAATGATGGTAACCCAGCAAGGTTCTTTCCACTATTACTAGTTTTAATTAACATTTTCAAAATACTTTCCCATAATCTTACTTGCAATGTTTTATGAACCTGATTACTACATTTATCAAGAAGAAGAATTTTATGCACTTTGATTTAAATACATTAAATTCCCATCGTACACTTATGAAAGCAACCATACATGATAACTTAAAGCATGAAACAAAGGAGCTAAAACATCGCATAACACAGATATGATCTCGGAGTTCACCCCTAAAGGGCTACATCTCTGGGTCTGCTCAACTGCAAGACCCCTTTGGTATTATATCATTAGGAATACATGATTTATAAGTCTTTTACATCCTTGCCTCTTAGGCGAACACAACCAATATACAATAGACACTTCGGTCGGAATTTACATAATGATCCCTTCTAAAGTGGATCCAACTGAAACACTTCAAAGCAAATACAAGTTCTAATGACTGATGATACTCTGACTAGGGACGTAACCCGGCTATGACCAACACAAATAACCAGATGATAGGGTTCAAAACAAACCTAGCAAGACGTGCTACTATAACAGACGCATCGATTACTAAAATAATAATAGGCCGTACTCTAGCGTTAACAGGTAATTACAACATTTTCCCAAGTTGACTTAAGCATCTAGACAAACAAATTAAATCTTAGATAAACACTAATGACATGTTAGTTTTACAAGAATAATCTAACCCCTTTTTAATGATACAAAACAACCCTCTTACTACAAGAGCAAAATATATTAAGAGTGAATGGAGAAATAAAAAAATCCTTTTCCGAGCTAAATTAAGCCTCTATTACATACATTTAAAAATTAAAGACCATTACCCCCATTCAATTTACTCATTATCATATAATCAATTATTATTCGATTTAAAAATACAACGCCAATCATTGCTATATTAAAGCCCAAAAATCTATATATGTCATTAATAATATTTGCTAAATAGACATTACCTATATTAGCATATATTTTAATATATACATTTATCTCTTTTTTCCTTTTTAAAAAAAAACACATTATTTACTAAAATAAAAATCTCAACTCATTCTTATAATACAAAATATCACTCAAAGTAATTTTTACATAAACAAGCATCATTTTTTTTTTTAATTTATTTTGTATACAATGAAAATCCGAAATTCGAGTTTTAACTATTCCTAAAATACTAAGTAATACTAAATAGTAAAGAAAACATTTTTTTTTTTTTAAAAGAAGGAGGAATAGTGGGCGGCCAAACCCTAACCGTGCCCTAGCCAGAGGGAACTGCGGCCGCCATGACGGGCGCAGCCCCTTGGCCTCCACACACAGTGGAGTCGGGGGTTACTACGACCGCCATGGGGGACGCAATCCCTTTGGCTTCCCCACACAGTGGCGCCGGAAGGACCTACGGCCTCCAAGGGAGATGCAGTCCCCTTCGGCCCCCATTGTGTGTGGGCACCGAAAGGAAACTGCGAGTGGCGCGCGAGGAGGGGCGGGTTGAGCTTCGGCTCCCCCCCCCCGAAACCCCAAATTTTAATTTTCCCTTTTTTTTGTTCATTTTTTTTTTGTATACTATTTTTTTTTTATATAGTTCCAGTTTCGACCCAAGCAAAATTTTAAAAAAAAAAAAAAAAAACACAAAATGAAATAACTAAAATATCAAAAAAATCCTCCATTAACCATTTATCACAGATCCATTCATTTTCCAGATTTTACCAAAAACTTCATTATGGGAAAAATATATTTCCTTATCAAGTTTAAAACCACAAAATCTATTAAGCAACAAAATTTGATCCTAGAACAACCAAGCTTGAAAGAAAACTGAAACTATCCTTCAAAAAACATTCATGGGTAATACCCTTTTTTTTGATCCAACAAATAATTGAAAGGTAGATTCGAATCCTACCTCATAATGCATTCGGGGCAAGAATTTTGATGAAGAGCTCCTCCTGCAACTCCAAGCAAATCTCCCATTTTTCCAAAAAAAAACTCCCAAGAAAGAAAAAAAAAACCCCCAAAAACATTTCAAAACTAGGTTAAATGAGAAACCCTATTTTTGCCCTAATTTTCAATTTCGAATTTAGGCATTTTTTTTTGAAAATAAAAGAAAATGAAAAATGGAAATCATTCCTTTCCATTATTCAATACTTCTTATTCGTTTTTCTTTTAAAATTAAAAAGCTTCCATTTCTTATTTAACTCTAATTTTAAATTTCTTCTTATTACTTTAGCCAACACTTTATATTTTGAACTGTTAACAAGGGTGAGGTATTTAAATTAATTTAAACTTTAGAAATCAATCCTTTATTCTATATCAATTTTGCAAGTAAAAAGAATAATAATTTTCTTTTAAATAATAAAATTTATCCTTTCTATTCCAAAATGAGAAAATGATGAATTTATTTCTATTTCCCAAATGACTTTAAATCTTTCCTTTCTAAAACGCATAACTCATTAAATTCGTTATTTTAAAATTAGCTATTAAATTAACTCGCTATAACATAATAAAGCGACCTTTTTAATAAATGACTAATCTTATGAAAGAAATCTATTTATTTTAATTCCTCAACGTTTAATGCATAAATGAACACATTTTTTCAATTAAAATGCTTTAAGCTTGCTACAATTATAATTAAAGCGATCTCTTTTTAAATTAACGATTATTCATATAAAGAAACTACCTATTTTAAATTTCCAAAATACTAGTGCGTACTTCTACTCATTAAATTGAATTAAATACTTAGGGTAACAAACTCCACTTACCCCGTGCAAGGCACGCAAATTGAGGAAGTCCACCAAATCACATGACACGCAACCCAATGCAAGGAAAACCCCATGAATCCCAACACGATGCTCACCTGACCATGGCTAAGGCGAGAGGAGAGTTTAATGACCCCCAAATCCAAATTCTAAGGATGGAGGAGGTTTATTCAAACTTGCGAACCCTGAAGGAGATGAACCTCGCCTTAGGCGGTGTCATACCTGAAATCTCCTGCACCCATGAATCATGCAAGCATACATATACATATACATATTCAATGAAGGCGTTAGCTCAAGATTTATCACAAGGGTTAGGAAACAATTACATTTACACAAGAATCGATGCAAAAGCACAATAATAAGTATGCACAATTTATTTATATTATCTAAACTACACATTGCATCACGGTTAACCTACCATTCAAGAGTGCCACATAGGAAGTCAACCAAGGTCAAACAAGTTTTACAAGTCTGACTAGGGTATGGGCATTACAACTAATTCCTTTACCTTTGCCACCACATTAGTTGACATTGTCAACTATTCTAGGAAATCATCACAGATAGCCCTCTCCTGGTAATTAACCTTTCCTAAGAATTCTCTTTTATGTGCCATCTTAAAAAAAACTATGCAGGAAGTTTAATTAATAGCCTCAACTAATCTATAATAAATCAAAACCCCAATTAAAACACATTGTCAAGTAATTGCCAAGAAAGAATATAAGAGAACATGGTTTTGGCTTGAAGAAATCCGCTCTGCAACTAAAGAAATTTTCTCTGCAACTGCTTCTCTGTAACAATTTTTCAAAATGATTCCTTCATTCAATTGATGCGAGATCATATATGATAGTCTGGCTCTTAACTGTGACATTGATACTGCATGCTTCGACCATCCTTTCAGAATTGAATTCATAGAAGAATTCAAAAATTTCACTCCAACAGGTCATAACATGCCTATATATTTTCTTTTCGCCATTTCGCAGAGCATAACATCCTAGTAATTTCACCTAATGAAATCGTGCCAGCCATCCGATCAGATGAGACTTGATCGGTCTTTACACTATTTTAACCTCTTCACCTTTGCATCTGGGCCCTACCTCCTTTTCACCATTTCACAAGCTTTATCCCCTGAGCATTTTCCTTTCACGAAGCTACGCCAAGCGGTAGATGGAACTCTAACCACCCGACCTTTAACTCCTACTGGGACCGTCAACTTTTTCACTAACCGCGCCTCATCTTGACGACTAATGGTTTTTTTCTATTTCACAGGGGTTAATCCGCTTCCATCTTTGGGCTATGAAACAACGAGAAGCGTTGGATCAATCTTGAGATGACCATCTTTTAAGTGAGACCTTTATCCAGACATTGCTTACCTCGATTATTCACCGGTTAACAAATGCCACATGGCACTCGGCCATTAGCCCTAGAAATCTCTTCGAGTTTAGTTCAGAGTCAACCACGTGTCTTACTTCCTACATAACCACCGGTTACACCTTGGCGGGCCCTTAATCACCTTTTGAAACTATGTGTCAATCGACACATCACCATCAAGCTTTACAAGAAGTAACAACTATCATTCTACATCATGCTGGGAAGAACCTCTCTTTCTCTTTCGCCATTTCGCAGGGCTTAATTCTTAGTTGATTTGTAGCCATGAAACAATGAGAACCCTTGGATCAAAATAGAGTTGATCATCTTTTACCTTTATGCCTTGTTTGTTCCTCGGGCCCACTAGCTCTTTCACCATTTCAGAGACCTTAAAACACTAGCATCTTACCTTCATGAACTCATGCGAACCGTTAGATTATATCAAACTTGCTTGATGCTTAACAACCTACTTGAATCTAGTAGATGTGGATCTTTTGACTCAGCTTTATCCACCTGGTACCTAGTCATTCCTGAACTGACATGTCAACTTTTTATTCGCTGAAAGAAAACATCGGGATCCACTTTATCCTTGCCACCTGTATCTACCAGGTCACTTCTTATCCCGCAGGATGACTCATCTTCTTGGACCCACCCATTAGTCCTTAAATCCAATTCGCTGACCACTTTAATTTTTGGCCACATGTCATTATCTTACTTGCCATCTCAAACAACTGGACCACTTACTTGGAACGCCATGTCATTTCGCTATTTCGTGACAGCTATCTTTCAAGCATCTTTCTCTTGCAAAACTACGCTAGTCGTTAGATCTTGAGGACCTGCGCATCCGTTATGTTTCTTATGAACCTCTTTTGCCTGGGCCAAAAAACCTTTTGCTATTTCACACAGCATAACATGTGAGCATCTATTAGCCGCGAAACAACGCGAGTCGTTGATTTCTTTTAAACTTGATTACCTTTTAGCCGTGGAAAAGTCTTCACCATCGGGTCTCGCCAAACCTTTTCACCACTTCACAAAAGGTAATTTACTCACTCATCTTGGTTGTGAATCAATGCCAGCCATTAGATTCAAAGCGAGATGCAGTCTCATTAAGCTAGATCCAATGCACACAGTCAAACATGCTTTTTCCTTTCGCTATTTTGCATAGCTTAACACACCCGCAACTTCGCCTAACAAAATAGTGAAAGTTGTAGATTCATATGAAAGTTGCATGACACTTACTAGACCTAACAACGTTAGAAGGACAAAGGCATAAGGCATAAATTTTCACAATTATTTAATGACTGCCTAGGCAAATAACAAGGGGGGACACTTCACACGACCCCAAGACCCATTACTTTAAGTTAATAAAGTAACAAAGGAATAGAAACCATAGGGATTTGATCAGACATTTGAGAGATTCAAACTAAAAATCCTTAACCCTTATTGACCTAACATAGATTTGAATCAATTAATAGCATATCTAACTCAAAATTTCAAAAACTTAGCCAATCCTAGGAAAAGAAAAACCCATTTCTTAAACAGTGATAATAGTGGCTCTAACTGGGGATGGTTGATTGCAAGGTCAACACAAGACACTCAGGAAACTCTAGAGAAATAGACCAAAACACAAACCCAAACAAAAACAATAGGAAGCAAACAAAATATATACAAACAAAGGACCTACTGTGCATGGACTTCAAGAGAAATAATGTTTCAGGAATTGTCCATGCACTAGAAATTCCTATACTTCATCATTCATATTTTTCATAAAATAAGAATCCTTTCCATTTAGATCACAGACCACAAAAGGTCCAATCCATAATGATTCAAATTTCCTATGTTTTCCTTTGTTGTGTCCTCTTGCATTCCACTAAAGAACAATATCATCAATTTGAAACTTCCTTAATGATGTCCTTTTATCAAAAAGGTATTTGGACTGCAATTGGATCTTCAAATTTCTCTTATGAGCTAGAGCTCTGATCTCTTCCACTTCCACTATCTGAATCATTCGATTTTCCATAGGTTCAAATAGCTCCATGTCTTCAACTTGCAAGAATTTATAAACTGGAAGAAGATTGTTTACCGACAGTCTAGCTTGTGTACCATAAACTAGTTCAAAAGGTGACATTCTAATGGCCTTCTTGACTATTACTCTATCAGCCCACAAGGCTAATTTCAACTTTTGATCCCAAGACCTCTTATTCTCTTCCAAGATTTTCTTGATGATGTTCAAGAGGCTTTTATTACTAGATTCAGCTTGTCCATTTCCCTAAGGATGATAGGGTGAAGAGTAAGACATGATTATTCCATGATTGGTACAAAATCCAACAAACTCTTCTGACCTAAAACTCATGGCATTGTCCATTACTAATTTTGTAGGTATTCCAAATCTAGTTATAACATTGTCCATCGGGAAGTCAATGACAACTTTACTTGTAGCTCTCCTTGTGGGAATAGCTTCAATCCTTTTAGTAAAATAATCCGTGGCTACTATGATCCATCTATGACCTCTTCCTGATCTCTCAACAATCTCTCCAATAAAACCAATGCCCCATTGGACAAAAGGGCCTTCCACTGTGATTGGATTTAGGGGTAAAGCTCCCTCATACTTCAATTTGGATGAAATTTTTTGACATGGGTCACATTTCCTGACATGTTCATGAGCATCCTTGAATAGGGTAGGCCAATAATACCTAGCCCAGATTATCTTACCAGCAGTTGTCTTAGCAGAGTAATGGCCTCCACATACTCCATCATGGATTTCAATCAACACCCTTTTAGCCTAGAATTCATCCAAACACATTAGCAGTTCTCCATCTCTTTTTCTCCAAAATAGATCACCTTGAATGAGAACATATTTTTGTGACTTGATTTTTAGAGTTCTTCTCTGATTATGTGTCATTCCTTCTGAAAATGTAGCATCTCTTAAAAATCAGACTATCTCTGAATACCAAGGTTGCCTTTCAATACTAGTGACTGAAGTACTTTTGATTTCAACATTATGTATCTCAACATTCAGAAGATTAGATTTAGTCATGAGCTTGGCCAGACCTAAGCCTCTCACCAATTTGGTGATCTTAATTTCCAAGTCAAATTCTTGGATTCTATTAATCCATCTGCACCTTTTTCCAGTAACCTCAGATTGGGATAAAATATCCTTGACTGCAGCATGTGGGACATAAGCAGTGATTTTTGCATTCACAAGGTATGGCCTGAAAGCCTTAACAACTTTAACTAAAGCATAAGCCTATCTCTCCATGGTTTCATACTTTAATTCTGCTGCTTGCAAAGACTTGCTATAAAAGGCTATGGGATGTTCATACCCCTCATTATCTTTTTGTAACAACATTGTAGCTACTATATGATATGAAGCAAAAGAGAATAGAGAAAAGGGCTTACTATAATCAGGAGATTTCAACACTGGTGCTTCCTGAATAGCCTTTTTAATTTCAGCAAAAATATTTGAGGCTTCTTGATCCCAACAAAACTTGGTATCCTTCTTGAGCAACTTGACAATGGGTTTCACTATCTCTGCAAAGTTTGCAATGAATCTTCTAACAAAATTTACTTTGCCTAAAAAGGATTGAATACCTTTAACATTCTTTGGATCAGGAACTTTGTTTATTGCTTCAATTCTTTCAGGGTCTATTCTTACCCCTTCCTTGGAAACAATATGCCCCAATAATTTTCCTTCGGTGACCCCAAAATGACACTTCTTGGGATTTAATGACACACCAGATTCCAAAGCCTTATTGAACACCTTTTCCAAATGTCCACAGTGGTCATCAGCCCTTTTAGAGAAGCAAGTTAGATCATCTTGATAAACCACCACGATGATGTTGATGAATTCCTTGAAGGCTACATCCATAGCTCTTTGAAATGTAGCTCCAACATTTTTTAACCCAAATGGTATTCTTACGTAGACATATGTTCCCCATGGAGTAGTGAAAGTAGTTTTAAATTGTTTAGATTCTCTCACTAACACTTGATTGTATCCTGAAAAACCATCCATCATGGACAAAAGATCACAATCTATTACTCTCTGCAGCATAGCTTCCATATTGGGGGAAGAGTAATTGTCTTTTAAAGAAGCAACATTCAAATTTCTAAAATCCACATACAATCTAATGTCCCCATTTTTCTTTCTTACCGGGACCAGATTGGAGACCCATGAAGAATGTCTTATAGGTTTAATAATCCTCCCTTCTCTTAACTTAGTCAATTCTTGTTGCATCTTAGTTTCTAACAAGGGATTAATAGGTCTCTGCTTTTGTCTAAAAGGCTTAGCATTTGGAAGTAAAGGAACTTCATGCTAAAAAGGTCTTGTCTATACACCTTTAGGTCTTCATAAGACGAAGCAAAAACATGTTTATATCTTTTCAATAAATTGATAAGATTAGTTCTAACATGAGGGGGTAATTTCTTCCCAATGTATACTAACTTAGGGGATGATTCAGTCCCCAGGTTTACCTCCTCCAATTCTTCTAACTTGGTGGTAGACTGTTGATGTAAGTGACTGTCATTGTAACTGAACATGCTCTCTAGCTCTACCAACCCTTTAGGTATCTCATTTGTTTCCAACTAGACCAAGCCATTTCCAAACACCGTTTCCTTATTGTCAACCAACTCCACCAATGTATTGCAATCAATCTTCTATCCATCATAATCATCAACACATTGAATGAACCTAAGAATATCTTCATCATCAGCAAAAACTTGCCAATTATACACATTATCAGGGATGGTAGGCCTAGATTTTATTTCCATAGTGGAGATGCCGATTAGTATTGCATCATCATTTTTCAATGCAACATCAGCTAGAAAGTCTGCCATAATATTCTTTGATCACTCTATCTAATTAATAGAAAATGCACTAAAATGCTCAATGACATCCCAAACTGCATGTTTATATCTCTTTAATCTATCATTTTTGGATGCATATTTGGATCTTACCTAAGAGACAACCAATTCTGAATCCCCTAAAAATTTTAGCAGCTGGATTCCATGCCTTTTTGCAACCTCAAGCCCCAATAACAGGGCTTCATACTCTGTAGTATTATTTGTGCACTGGAAAGCCAATAAGAAAGAATACTTAAAAGTTATACCTGATGGGGATACAAAAAGAACCCCTACTATAGATCCTTCTTTGGAGAAAGCTCCATCAAAATACATCTGCCATAAACCATGTTGTTGTGATTCTAATTTGACCACAATGGGGTCAGTATTCTTCAACTAAGGTAAAATTGGTTGTAGTCTAAAATTATCAAGATCTACATCAATCATACAATTGAGCATACTAGGATCTACATTTTCAATTACTCTAGGAGCACGTGGTTCTCTGTACAACTTGACCTGATTCGCATTGATTGGGATGGTAGGATAAGATAAATCTAGTTGGACATTTCCTCCTACTACTGTTGCCCACTGCCTCGACAACAACATACCATAATGGGGTTTAGTGTTAGTAACAATAATGTCCATTTTTTAAGTTGCCTCAGGGAATGCTGCTATTTTTACTTCAACATCTCTCATTGTACCTATCATAGGTACTTCTCTGTTATCCATAGCATAGCATTTTCCATATACAGTGGTTACTGACAGTCCTAGTTCTTTCATAACCCCATAGGGCATTACATTAGTAGCAGCTCCTGAATCTATCATACAATTTTTTATCAGCTAGTTATTCACTAACAAAGTAACATAATAAGGATCTACTTGTGAAGGCTCTTGAGTAATAGTGGTTCCAACATAAACCTCTGGGGTTTGGAGTTCCTGATCCTTTCCATTTTTAACTGAACCGACGAGTGGGACTGTATCACTGTCAGATAAATGAGAAAATAAAGACAAGGCTGCATCCCTATGTTCTTTTATTTTCAGTAATTCTATTAATGGGATAGTAACTTTCATTTGTGTAAGAGCTTGAGCCATGTCAAACATGGAACTACTACTTAATTCAATGTTAGCTCTAACTCTTTCTGCCTTAAGCTAACTTGCTCTTTTTGTTGTGGCATCTCCTTGTATATCATTGGTACTTTTATCATCTGTACTCTTGGGTAAATCTTTAATCTGTTCTTTCTTTTCTTGACCAATTTTAGGGAAAGTAGTAGCACTACTTGTTGCCCCCTTTTGAGTAACCTCTTTTATAAACATGGAACCAAGTTCACCCTGATCAGTGTCCTTCTTGGTACTCCTTAAGTTGTAATTGTGTTTTTCTTTAGCAATAGCAGCTTTGGTGAGATTTTTAACTTCTTCCTCACTAGGCCTTCTAAGATGAACTTCTTCATCTTCAATTGTTACCACATTCAAAGTAGGATGCCAGTCTAGTGTTAGTTGTCCTTGAACAAACCTTTCATTATCCAACACATCACTACATTCACTTTGTACAGATTCCTCATCACTCTCTATAATGGTTTCAAACATGTTAATGTCAGGCTCAGCTTCTTGTCTCATGGACTCTTCAAGGGCTTGAGCTACTAAACACTGATGAGGAAAATGTGGCCCATCACAAGCAATACACCAAGGAGTGTTTTCTATATTATGGACATTTTTCCCTTTTAAGGGGTTTGGGTATCCTGACTATGAGCAATTTTAGGCTTCTCATTTTGGGGTTTGCCATCTTTCCAATTGGTATTATAGGGCATGTCATGCAGTCTAGGGGGTCTATCTTGTCAGTTATAATGAGGCTTATCATTTTTATTTACCTTGGTAGTTAGATCCTTCATAGCAATAACCAACTTTTCTATCTTGTCTTCCTCCTTAGCAACTTTGTTAGGTTGTTGTTTTGTTTCCTGCCATAACCTACCATCTATTCTTCTTCCTAACTTCCCAGATGCTTTTCTATTTCTTTCCACATTAATGGAAATTCTAAATGCATCCCTCAGGTTATGAGGATTTTTATCCCTTAAGATATAGGCCATTTTAGAATAAAATGCATTATAATAGGTGTTCAGACACATGTTATCATCTAACCTCATCACCTGATATAATCTATGCATGGCCTTTTGAAATCTAGCATTGAAATTGGTGACCATTTCATTATCAGATTTTCTAATGTTATTAAATTCATTGAGCATGAAGCTCACATTTGTTTTGTCATCGTATTGTTCTTGAAAAAAATTCTTAAAGTCCTCCCATGACCCAATGCTATTAACTGGAAGACCTCTTTACTAATCTCTTGCATCATCAACCAGGGACTGAACAAACAATTTCATTATAACATCTTCATCCACTATCTCATAATCATTTATTAGGTCACCAAAAGATTTTAAATGTTCCGCAGCACTAATTGCATTATTTCTGTATGTTAGGAAATTGGAAATCATCAAAGCATATATAAACACTAATCTAGCTCAATCACGAAAACTAAAATGCAATGATCTATCCTAAAACACACTCAATAAAGACATGAAATAAAAACATTCAACACAAGATTATGCAAACCAAAATGCAGATTTGAATGCTCCTTCATGCGGCTCCATTGTCCTTCTCTCTTCTCCAAATAGCCTTTGATTGTGGATCTCACCTTCAAGTGCATACACCTAATTGTGAAAGCAAGATTGACATTGGCACAAGAGTACTCAAAGCGTGATTGTTTAGAAATTTGATGATCTGATTATTCTCATTAGTTGGGATTGAAGAAATTCATCCAATTTATAGAGAAATTGGAGAAAAAGACCAAATTAGCATGATTCAATTCAAATGGAAATTGCAAATCAAACATGTCAATTATGACAAATTATGACAAATTATGCACTTTCTATGCAAAATTTGATTGATTGATAATTCATGACAATTTATGACAAATTTCTATGTCAAGAATTGATTGATTGTCAATTATGATAAATTATGACAAATTTCTATGTCATTCCCATGAAATTAGGAGGAAAATAGGAGAGAATTTGAAATTGGATAAATTAGAAATTAGAAAAATGAAAAAGAGGAAAAATAGAAATTAAGAATTAGGTAAATTAATTAATAATTTGTCATTTATTAATTAATTCACAAAAGAGGAATAATTAGCCAATTAAATGAACATTTAATTGCGATGAGAAGACTTAGGATAAATAAATAATTTATTAATCCTAGAGGGAGAAATGACACACAAGGTTAAATGATTAAATCATGAAACCCTAGAAAATGAATTAGCAATGCGAGAATGATAATTAGGTCTTGACAAGAGATAAATAATGTCGATTTGATTTGATCATGATTTTGAATTGATAAATGATTTGATTGACAAAATGCGCCAATTGACGAGGAACAATGACTAATTGATCCAAATTGACATGATTAAGAAGACGACGATGATTGATGATAAATTGATCGCAAGATGACAAAATTGAAAAGAGGATAAGGATCGATGACAAAATGAATTGCAAAATGACAAGATTGAAAAATGACCACGATCAATGACAAATTGATCGCAAAATGACAAGATCGAACAATGACCACGATCGATGACAAAATCGATCACCAGATGACCAAAATTGATAAGAGGACAATGATTGATGACAAATCAATTATATGATGATAAGATTGAAAAGAGGACAAAACCCTAATTAGGATTGACGATGTCCAAAATGATGACAAATAAGCATGCACATTGATGCGATAGGATAAGATTGACCAAAATCATGACTGAAGGTTATTGTCAACAAGACCAAATTTGAGAACTAGATGATTGAAGAATGTAGAAGAATGACTCGATGCTCACAAATGATAAAGACCAAGTACAAATCATAGGAGAAATGTTAATGCGATGCACAAACCTAAAATGAGGCAATGCGCAAATGTTAAAGTATGGCTCTGCAAGTGTTGACCATTTTTAGGTGTCTACATTTTGCCCCTCTTTGAGACAATGCGATTTTAAGCATTGTTTCAAAGAACGATAATGAAAATGCCCCAGACAACTGACAATGATATATGCATGCCCCCTCGAGGAATTGGCTAGAAACATGCAGAAAAGAGGCCAATTGATTCATAAAAAATGATAGGATCGAATGGATTGACAATCAGAGATTGGATGCATGAAGGACAAGCAATTGAAGGTGCACAAGACCGCGACCAACATAAGATGGAGAGGGTGCATGTCCATCTAGGCATTGACAAAGATCTATAAATGAGACCAAGAGGGTGAAAAGAGCTCATTTGCACTAGCCAAAGAGGAGGATTTGTTGCTCTGGACAAGGACACTTGCAGAGAGATGGAGAACATTCCAATGGGAGATCACCTCAAAGAACAGGTACGCACTTACAAATGACCGGATGATGCAGGAGTAGCAGTATGTATCGCAAAAACCCATATTTTCAATTTCATGAATTTTGATTGCTTGCGGGACATTGTGGGGCCCACAGGGGATGCAAAAACTGACTTTTGCACTTGTGTAGGTGAATCCTGCGCTTGTGTAGGGGTACACAGGCGCAGTTCATGTGACACAGGCGTAGGAGTTAAGACACAAGTGCAATTGTGCATTTATGACTCAATTTTGGTTCGAAACTACATGCAAATGACCCGAAAGGGGGGAATAAGGGTAGAATAGGGTAAAATAGATAAAGAACACCCTGATTTGGCCATGAAACAAAGAAATGTAGCTCGTAGGAGCAAACCCTAATACTGACAAAATTGTGCCCCAATTGTGATGCAGAGTCGACAATATCCGTTGATCACATGGGAGAACCGACCAGATTGCTTCATGCTACGACATAGACTCAGGAGCATGGACAAAGATATCCTACTAGGACTTGGGATATATTATATCACATTCATGCCCGAGATTAGGGCAAACATAGGATTGCTTACCGCATTGGCAGAGCGATGGCATTCAGAGACCTCCTCATTCCATTTGGTGACTGGAGAGATGATGGTGACATTAGAGGATGTATGGTGCATCCTCCACATTCTGATACATGGGGAGATGATAGAGTATGACCCAGTGATAGGGAGAGATGCATTATGTAGGCTATTGGAGTGCGACACAGATGATCTGGACATCGTCGAGAGGGAGATCCACTAGGAGACCATGGCTAAAGAGTATGATCAGCGATATGTGGTGATAGCAGTGGTGATAGCATGTCTACTAGCAGAAGATAGATGAGAACATGGATTCCCTATTGGATGGGGAAGAGTGCTAGAGTAGATGGTGATAGAGGGTACGGTGTACGCATGGGGACCATGTGTACTGGCTATGCTATATTTTCAGCTGCATCAGATAGCATATCAGGGAGTGCAGACTTTGAGCTGTGGAGTCACACTATTACAGGTATGGGCATTTGAGCACATAGCCATATGTCGACCAATTATAGAGAGACAGGTTGCACCACACTGACCATATGTGTATTGCTATGGGGGAGCACTAAGACAGGGTCCTTTTGGATACATATTGTATTGGCGACATGAGCTAGACAGACTGAGAGAGTTCACATGGAGGCCATATCTTGATTACCCTGGATGGTCAGATGATCATGATGAGCTACCATATTGTAGATAGGAGAGGTACCTGATTGGGTGACCAGTGAATCACTAGAGAGTGATTGAGATGTACCTGCCAGAAAGAGTCAGACGACAGTTTGGAGAGAGGCAAGATGTACCTAGGAGGACTGCACATTTTACCCGATTGCACAGAGAGACGAGTCAGTGGGGGAGTATGATTTAGCCACACATAGAATATGCCAACTTTGCACAGCTACAACAGAGATAGTGGGATTGGAGGTCAGATGTGGTGGATGCCAGGATGATAGAGGAGTATGAGTGATGGTTTGCACAATGACGGCCAGTGCCATTGACAGATCCTGATATTCGAGTACCGAGGAGACAGGAGGACTTCCCACTCGCTGGAGAGGAGGGAGATGAGGATGATGAGGAGGATGACAAGGATGATGAGGATGAGGATGAGGACAAAGATGATGGGGATGAAGATGATGGGGATGAAGATGATGGGGATGGAGATGATGGGCCAGATTCAGGTGATCAGGAGACATTGCAGGATATACCCATAGAGCTAGAGACAGCTAAGACAAAGGAGATGGAGATGTGCAAGGCTACCATAGCGAGTCAGCAGGATCACATTGTGACATTAGAGAGATAGCAGGATCAGTTCAGAGTGGAGATAGCCAGACTCATAGTGGCTCAAGATGTAGCAATAGCTCAGGCACAGTGAGAGGAATAGAGAGTCACTGAGTTCATTGGATCGATTAGAGATGCCAGTGCACGGGAGATGGCACAGATGCTGGTAGAGACTGGAGAGGAGATACGCCATTGGAGAACACTATATGAGGTTGTCATTCCACCAGAGCAGAGAGCAGCTTCATATCGGGCACGATCGAGGACAGAGGGCAGGGCATGCTCTCGGAGGTCATTGAGCAGCATAGGGGTGAGTGGACCTATGAGACCACCACAGCCAGGACCTGGGATAGGAGGGACATCATCCATGAGACATGGCAGGGATGAGGAGGACAGAGGGAGCACCTAGTGACAGAGGCACATACTCCTTTATGATAGACAGATGACATATGTAGTTTGATATTATGTAGTCAGCTTGCGGGCCATACTTAGGACAGACAGTCCAATTTTGTACTCCGATATTATTGTGATATGATATGCATCGATATGTTATGACTGATAGTTATTTTTCATGTATGGATGACTTATGCACTTTTATGAACATGTATGGATGTATTTTTATGTGTTTCTGATGCATTTATAATATGGAATGGATAAAATGCTGGATACGATACTCGATGTAATGCAAATGTTCTTAACCAAATGGATGTAGGTTGCAGCATATGGAGATTAGAGCACTAGACCGAACTAACTATCCGAACTGATGGAAGAAGTGTTAGTAAGAAGAAATGAGACAGAGGACAGTTAGAGACGAAGAAAAACTTGCTGTCAATAATACACTTTGTAGGTGAGAACCTTTATTTTTATGTAGCAAAATGGATGTGTAGCATCATGGCATTGAAGGCCAGAGCTGAAATGCAACCCTTTTTGCAAAAGACAGACACATCACAGACAAACAACAATCACAACAAAAAGAGAAAGGGACCATGAACCATCTCGATCACTCTAAATCACTCAGTGACATCATCGAGCAACATAGGAACACGATCGAAGATAAATCAATAAAAAGATAAGATGCACAAATTCAAACAAGTCAAACAAACATCTTGATCTTCATTGTCAAAAGTTGAAAGTGCTGATAAGATGATCATGCTATCTGGTTTCAGGACATGTGCTACCCCATCTAAGACAGGACATAGTCTAGTTTCGAGAATACCACACCTTGTATTAGACCCATGATAGTAGTAACAAGGACAAATGATTTTGATGTTGATGTTCGACTAATAAGACAATTTTGATCAATTTGAATGCTTGGTTTGATTGAAAAGGTTCATCTACTAATGCATGATTCCATTAAAGCACAATGTTTGATTGATTGTCATTGGATATATGCTCAGCAATCTATCTATGCACAAAGGGATCATTTATTGCAAAATGCTTGTTTTTGTTTTTGTTTTGCTTTGTGAGTTCTTACAATTTTTTTCTTTTCATTTTTTCAGGACTTTATTTGACTTTTTAGGGATTTTTTCAGGACATTATTTGATGTTGTTTAGGGATTTTTTCAAGACATTATTTGATTTTTTATGGATTTTTTCAGGATATTATTTGATTTTTATGGATTTTTTAAGGAGATTTTTCAATTTTTATGATTTTTAGTGATTGATCATGACAAGGGGAATGCACCAAATGCACACCTAAAGGACATATTCATAAGTCAAGACTGAAACATATGTATAAGAAACCAGATTATGAAAGACAATGATGTTGACCAATCACGGGCTTGGAATAGAACATTGGGTCAGGGCAAAGATAGGTATGATAAACCGGTCGAGAAAAAAGCATAGGTAGAAGCCATGATAGATGACGGAGAAATGATCTCATTACTCATGGTGCCTGATTGTCAGGTTTTCACCATGGTACTTGCCCAAAGCACCTGTTTGCCAGGTTTTCACTAGAGGGCGAATCATTTTTCTTTACTCTTTTTGCGCTTTTTTTATTTTTTTTGTATTTTCTTGATTTTTTCATTTTTTTGTATTTTTTTAGGACCATACTTGAAGAAGTGCTGATAGACAACTATACCCAATACTTGCGAAGGTGCATGCTATTTATAGGATCAGACAAAGGTTCACCTTCTAGAGTGGCAAGCTGATATGCCCCCGAGCCATAAGCTGCAGTCACTATGAAAGGCCCAACCCAATTAGGTTCAAACTTGCCCTTAACGATGTCAGTAGACTGTGCATTCTTGGGGTTTGCCTTTAAAACTAGGTATCCCACTTTGAAGTGTCATCCTTTGACTTTCTTATTATAAGAGTGATGGAGATGGTTTTGATATGCTTGCAAATGTGTCAGGGCTATCTGACGTTTCTCATCTAACATCTCAAGTTGATGCAGTTGGGAGACTCTATGTGTCTCATCATCAATTAGATGTTGCAAGGAAACACGCAAGGAAGGAATCTCCACTTCCAAGGGTAAAATGGCTTCCGCACCATATACCAAGGAATAAGGTGTTGCGCCAGTAGGTGTGCAGATAGAAGTGCGATAGGGCCATAGTGCTGGATTCAACTATACATGCCAATCTCGACCAGTGTCATTGACAACCTTTTTCAGGATCTTGATAATGGTTTTATTTGATGCTTCGGCTTGACCATTACCCTATGGATAGTATGGACTGGAAAAATGGTGTTGAATATGAAACTTTTCACAGAGTTCTTTGACATCTTTATTCTTAAAGGGTCGACCATTATCTGTGACTATGGCAAGGGGAACCCCATATCTGCATATGATATAATTCAGTAGGAACTTTGAAATTTGGATACCAGTGATATAGGTCATGGGTATAGCCTCGATCCATTTTGTAAAATACTTTGTGGCTGTAATGATGAACTTGTGTCCATTTGTAGATGTCCAATGAATCTTGCCATTAAGATCCAATCCCCACTGACAAAAGGGCAATGGAGATATGACAAAATGTAGATCTTGGGCTGGTGCATGAATATAATTTCCATATATCTGGCACTTGTAGCACTTCTTAACAAAATCGTGAACATCTTTTTCCAGAGTGGGCCAATAATACCCAGCATGAATCAACTTTTTGGCTAGGCTTAGACCATTGAAATGGCCCCCGCATATACCATCGTGAACCTCGTGTAAAGCCATTTGTGCTTTGTCAAAATCAAAACACTTGAGGAGGGTATGGTCAAAGGAACGGCGGTAAAGGGTGTCGGCAATGATGACATATTTGGCCGTTTGTCGGATAAAGGCTCAGCGTTGATTAGCGGAAAGGTTAGATGGTAAGGTTTGGGATTTCAAATATTGATATATATCATTGTACCATGGGGAGTTAGGACCAACAAGAATGCACATCACATCTGCTGTCAGAATGTCAAAAGAAGGGACAAGCAATTGTTCAACCAAAAATTCACACTTGTCCATATTATGGGGCATATTCAACATGGAAGTGATTGTAGCCATTGCATCTGCCGACTTGTTTTGCATTCCTGGCACTTGACTGAAATGGATAGCTGTGAATTTTGTCTTGAAGAAATCTACCATGTGCTTATAGGGAATAAGCTTTTCATCTTTTGTTTCGTAGTCATCATTGACTTGTCAGATGACTAACTGAGAATCTTCATAGACTTGTAAATGCGTGATGTTCTAGTGGACCGCTACTCGGAGTCCTATGACCAGTGCTTCATACTCTACAATATTATTGGTACAATGGAAAGTTATTATGTAAGACTTGGGAATAGCATCACCTTGAGGGGTGAGAAACAAGATGCTTGCTCCGGACCTGAACTTGGTATGGGACCCATCAAAGTATAACTTCCATTCATTTGAAGATGTAAGAGCAAAGACTAATTCATCTGGAAAATCTGTCAACATGGGATGATCATCATAAATAGGAGCCTCTGCAAGTTGATCAGCTATGACTTGTCCTTTAATTGCCTTTCACTCCATATACTCAATATCAAATTCACTAAGGATCATCACCCACTTTTCCAGGCGACCCGTCAAAGCTGCTCTACTAAGAAAATATTTTAAGGGATCAATTTTTGCAACCAGCAATGTTTGGTGATTTAGCATATAGTGTCAGAGTTTCTGTGTTGCAAATACCACTGCTAAGCATGCTCGTTCAATGGTTGAATAGTTCAGCTCATAGCCTACTAATGTCTGGCTAATATAATAAATAGCTCACTCTTTGCCATTCTCATCCTGTTGAGCCAAGAGAACTCCTAGTGCCATTTCAGTTGCTGAAATATACAATATAAATGGCTTTCCTTCTATAGGAGGCATTAGGATAGGTTGCGACAACAAATAGTACTTGAGAGCTTGAAAGGCTAATTGACATTGTTCGGTCCATTTAAAAGCAACTCCTTTATGCAATAGATGCTGGAATGGATGACATTTGTCTACCAACTAAGCTATAAAGCGACAGATTGATTGGAGCTTTCCTTGCAGACTTCTTAATTGCCAAAGGTTGGAAGGAGGAGGCATATCCATTATTTCTTTAATCTTGGCCGAGTCGACTTCGATGCCTCGGTGAGAAACAATGTATCCTAGTAATTTACCAGCTGTGACACCAAAGACACACTTTTTTGGATTAAGTCAGAGCTTGTAGGTCGCCATTCGGTCAAAGATAGGGCCCAGGATGGCTAGATGACTATCTCTTATGACAGATTTGCATAACAAGTCATCAACATAGTCCTCCATCAAAGTATGCATGAAATCATGAAAAATTGTTGTCATTGCTCTTTGATATGTTGCACCTACATTTTTAAACCAAAGGGCATCACATTCCAACAATAAGTTCCCCAAGCACATGTGAATGCGGTCTTATGTTGATCTTTAGGAGAAATGCGAATTTGGTTATAGTCAGAGAAGCCATCCATCAATGAGAGCATCTCATATCCAGCAGTCATGTCAACTATGATGTCTATGTTTGGCAGTGGAATGTCATCTTTAGGGCATGCTTTATTGAGATCCCTGAAATCTATACAGATTCTGATGCCCCCAGTTACCTTGCTAACTGGTACTAAATTTAAAATCTAGTCTGCATAATCAATGGGTCTAATAAAGCCCACATCCAGTAATTTTTTAATTCCACCTTGACCAAAAGAGCCACCTGGGGATGCATCTTTCTAAGTTTTTGTTTAACGGGCTTGGCATCTGCTTTCAATGGTAAGTGATGAAGGACTAACTCTGGATCAAGGCCAGGCATATCTGCATAGGACCACGCAAAGCTGATCTTCTTCTCAAGAAAGAAATTGACAAAATCTATCTTTTCCTGTTTTGATAGAGAAGCAGCAAGATGAATGACCTTAGGGTTGTCAGGTGTACCCAAATTGATTTCCTTGGTCATTTCCACAAGCAATGTTGATTTTTCCTGACTTGATAGGGGTATGTCCACTCTTCCACCTTTGGGCGCCTCAGAGAGGTTTTCACTCGTAGGTACGTCTTTTATTTTTACTTTTGTATGATCAGAGAGTGCCTTACGATTTTCCCTCAAAGACCTATTCTTTTGATTTTTATCTTTTTCTTTTCTTTTTTCAATTTGATGACTGGAAGAGGGAGTTGACTCTCCAAATTATGTCGTGGAATCTAGGTCAATAGCAAATCCTGCCTTATGATCGCCTTGTGGTATGCCTTCCCGTAGTCCAAGGAATTCTACAAATGTTTTATCATTTTGAAAACAATCCAATGTGAGTGCTTCTTGTTGGTCATGTTGAATAAGCTGGGGATAGATGAGGGGCATGTCATCATCGGTTTTAAAGAGGGAGAAGATTGAGATGGTAAAGATATAAACATCCGTGGTATCATTGTCTGAGCTGTTGGAATCCGACTCGGAGCTTGGGTCCCAAAATGACTCTATCCAAGCATGAGGACATGTTTTAGGAAGAGAAGTTATTTCATGTTTGTCTTCCATAGGCAAATTATCAGGGTCGAGGAAAATATTGTCAAGGGCATAGGAGCTAGAAGAAAAAGAGCTCCACTCCCATTCATTGGAATCAGTTTCAGGTTGGGTATCCTCAGGTGTTATTTCATCATCAGAGTTACACCCTTTTCCACATGTGGTCACTTTGGTAGATGAGGATCCAATTCGTAATGGTACAAAACCTAACCCTAAAGTTGGATGTTGCATCTCGGGTATAACAGGTTCTAGCCTTCCCTTCTTGTCCGGGCCTAAGCCACTGCAGCCATCATATCCTTTCTTCTGTGGCATAGTAAATCCTTTGTCATACAGTTCCACTGGCAACCTGATAGGTGGGGTCTCAGTTGGATCCTTGTAAAGCCATTCTATGACATCATCATCTAAAGTTTCTTTGTCAAGTTCACCCCATCTTGTAAATGTAGTGGGAGGCTGATATTGAATAACCACTTTGGGTTCTTTTTGCAACAAATGCAGTTTGCCATATGATTTTGGAGATATTGGTAAATTCCCAATGAGGAATGTTTGATCCATTGAATATTCTCTGCATCCTTGGTCCTAGATCTTCAATTTTCCTTTGACAACATCTAACAATTCATTAGGATCCACATAGCTATTTGATTTGGCTTCCCTATTGACTAGGATTTGTTGTTGCAGAGAATCCTTTAGGGCAGCACAAAATTGAAATGGATTAGGATCTCCTAGAATTGTTATCTCAGTTCCATTGTAGGGATATTTTAAACATTGATGATAGGTGGATGGAACTGCTTTCATTGCATGGATCCATGGACAACCAAGAATCATATTGTAAGGGAGATCAAGGTCTAAGACTTGCAAGAAAGTGTTTTCGGTCACTGGACCGACTCTGATAGGCAATGTAATTATCCCTTTAAATGGATGCTCAACATCATCATATGCCTTGATGGTTATTCTTTTGGAAGCATCAATGTCATTTTCTGTATAACCAAGACCAATGACAACTCTCAAGGTACAAATATTAAGACCCACTCCACCATCTATCAAGACTCGTCGGATTTTGCAGTTATGGACAAAGACTTCAAGGTGTAAAGGATCATTATGAGGAAACTTATCGGGTGAGATATCATTATCAGAAAATGCAACATGTTGGGAAACAACTAAATGTCCAATTCGGGCTTGAAACTGGTCAACATCAATGTCTGTCGGGATAGTGGACTCAATCAAAGCTTTATCTAGGACTGCACGATGCATGGGAGACATTTTCAACAACTCAAGGATGGATATTTGTGTAGGTGTCTTTCCTAGATGATCCAAGAGATTATACTAACTTGCATGAGTTGGCTTGGAAGGAGCTGTGGGAGCTCCTTTCAGGACTATTTTGGATCGACGAGTGGTGACCGTGCAAGAAGAATCTTGTTCCTTTATTCGTATGGTGGCAACATACTCATTTGACGCTCAAAAACAATTAATGACATTGTTATAACCAGTGTTTGCATAATTTGCTATTTGGGTAGAGTTTGACGAAGATGCTTTACCTTTGTCATGATCAAGCAAAGGAGTTTTGAAAATTGTATGATCAATGTTAGAGGTCATATTGGGTGGATCTATCTCAATCACTCCTTGTTCTAACAAGTCTTGAATCATATGTTTCAATTGAAAACATGACGTAGTTTTATGTCCTTTTGATCGATGGTACTCACAATATGCTGGTTCTACCTTGTTATCTGGTAGCTTGATAAATTTTGCTTGAATTAATTATTTCATTACTGATTCAATAGGCTCTCCCAATGGCATAAACTATCAAGGAGGTCCATCTCTTGATCGAAAAGGTTTGCGTTGCTGGCTTTGTTGCTGACCTTGTTGTTGATTATATTGTTGAGCATGTTGTTGGTATTGCGGCTGTTGAGTAACATTGCTCATTGGTGTTTGATTTTGTTCCATCATTGACATATTAGAAACACTCAATTTCTTGATTGTGAATGGGGGTTGATTCACATTCACCGCTCTTGCATCAACAACACCATCATTAGTGACATTCTTGTTTTTATACCAAAATCTATTTCGGTACCCTGAATTATTTGTGCTGTCACTATCTTTATTGAGCTTAATAATTCCCTTAGCTACAAGAGCAGTTTCAATGTTCATCCCTTTCTTAATGAGCTTCTCAATAGTACTAGGACTTTTCAATTTGAGCTCATACATCATTTCTAGGACCAAATTCTGGATAAACAGGTTCACTTGTTGTTCTTCGGGTATATCTAGGGAAGAACGACTATACAAGCTTCGCCATCGTTGCAAGAAAGTCACTAATGGTTCACCTTGCTTTTGCTTGGTGTTACATAGATCTGACATAGTCATGTCACTATCGATATTGAACGCAAAATGAGATATAAACTTTTGAGCTAGTTCTGACCAAGTCTTTATATTTCCTGGCAGATGTGAATACCAATCCATGGCTTGTCCCATGAGACTTCATGCAAATAAGTGCATTAAATATGTTTCTTCATAACTCACTTCAGTACATGCCATGAAAAATGCTCGAATGTGATCTTTTGGATTGCCATTCCCTTTATATTTCTCAAAATTTGGAGCTTCAAAATGCTTAGGGAATGGAGGCATGTATAAACTCTTATCAAATGGATTAGGACATAAATCTTGATCGGTATACAGCTTCTTTGTTCCTTTGGTTTCTAATGCATCAACTTGTCATTGCAATTTCTCAAGTTGTGCAATTGTATCAGATTTTGGAAGTTCCTCATTAATAATCCTGGTGGAAACTCTTTGTCGATACATCATGTTTCCGATCGGTTGTTGATACTCTGAAATTGTTGTCTTTGGTGTCTTTGGCATATAATTCTCTTGGTTCATCTCTTGTTGTTGTGGTTGTGCCATGCTTTGATATTGACCTTGTCGATGTGCTTCTTGTAGCCTTGGTTGATATTGCAATTGAGGGTGTTGTTGATATTGCACAGGCGGTTGTGAAGTATGATAACTTGTTTGTCTTGGCATATATTGAGGCACATGTTGTTGTTGATGCTGGCGAATTGGAATTTGCTGACTTTGTGCCAATTGTTGTCATCACATTGTAAATCCCATCATTTGCAAAAAACTTTGTTTAGGTGGTTTTTGTTGTTTCTCCTTAAGATGGGGTATGACACTTGCATTAACTTGCTATTTTGTTTGTCCAACCCATTGTGATGGTTGCAAGTTTGCATTAACTTGTAATGAAGTAGAAGGCACTGCAATTTGTTGTCGACTGTGATATTGTTGTTGTTGTGCATTGTTTGTTTGCACATTCAATTGCACCATTTGTGTATTACTCAATTGTTGCAACATTTGTTGTTGGTGCAAACCATTATCCATAGCTCTTTGTGTCACCATTATCGAAGGATCTGTCACAATAGTGTTTGGAAAATATATTGAGCTTAATGGGACATAAGAACTTTGTTGGATTGTGGAATTATTTTGAACATTGGTGATATCAGGCATTCCAGTCGTGAAGCTTTCTTGCATCTTGGATTTTGATCCAACTTTATGCATGTGAGGAACCACTTCTTGTTGAGGAACCATTGTCAATACTTGCATGGTCTTCATTTGATCTTGTATTATAGGCATTGTGTTGAATAATGGATTATTTATTGTCTCAAATGGTGACTTTTGAGGAATAGCCATTGTCAATGCCTTTGAAGTATGTTTACTCATCAAGGTAGGTTGAAGCTCCTGTTGCACATTTTCTTCATTTGGATGCAAAGAGAAACTTAACAGCTCACTACCTTGTTGCATTTGCACATTAATTTTCTCATTTGAGGAAGCCACATTACTCATCATGTTAATATATTTTTGTGGGAACATCTTAAAGACCTTGTTCAAGAATTTATCCATCTTTTTTGTTAACTTTGGATCTTGAAGGAACATATCAACATCATCAGAAGCATCAGAATCTGATGAAGAATCTGGTTGGACATTTGGATTTGTTTCTTGTTGAATGCCTTGGTCTGAACCAAATCCTTGTGAAAGAGTTTGTTCCTCATATAATGTTTGAGTTTGAATGTCATGTTGCATGTTTGGTTGATTCCAAATGAAAGGTGCATTTCCTTTTGGTGTTGGTCGAACACTCCCATGTCCTGGTTTCATGGGTACAAACACTGGTTCATATAATGGAGGTGGTCCAAGTTTAACCATTCCATATGGTGGTAATGATGTGTTTGATGAACCTTCAACTTGCACTGTTTGACTAGTTTGAAACCTTGAATTTGCTATGTTGTCCATGGGTTGATAGATTGGTTCACCCATCTTCTTAGATTTTGACCTTGTCTCAATAGGCATGTCACTTATGCAATATTTTTGGAATTTTTCAAGGATAATATATGATATGCCACTAAATGCAAACTAAATAGATGAAAATGCAATCTATGTTTTTGGTTGTTTTTCAAGATTTTGACAAAATTTTGAATGCAAATCTAAAAGAGACCTTTTAGGAAATTGAAATGATGTCTAGACCTCAAAGGACAAAAGGACCAAGTGACAAAAGGACAAGATGACAATGTCTCCCCTATATGCTTGGATACTAAGCTAGGTTTGATGAAATGATATTGATGACAAAAGGACAAAAGGTTTGATAAGGTCTAGACTTCCTAACAATGATTTAGGGTTTATCAAGGATTTGGATTACTCAAGTATGACAAAACCTAGCTTTGACACTATATGCAAAGGGACAATTGCTATGCAAGTGATCCTAATATGATATGATAATGACTTAAGCTTAATGATGGGACCTAGGGTATTGCAAATATGAATGTATGACAATGATATTATTCTAATGCAAGAGAACATATGCAAATGGATGACCCTTATTGATATGCAAAGGAGTATGACTTAGATGAAACTTAACCTTGACAATGATCTTACAAAATGCAAAGCTAGGATGAACCTAAATCTATGTGACATGAAGGTTGAGACAAGATTTTGAACAATATTTGACAACCATGTTTGAAGATGTGTTTTTGAACTTTGTTGGATGAAATGTTCTTGTGTTTAACCTTGTTTTTAATCAATTTGTCTTGTTTTTGAAATGAGACAGAATTCAACTTTTGACAAGCAAAGAAGACAAGATACTTTAACTTAGACTCAAGACAATCATGCTCATTCACACATTTCTTATGGTAGGAAAGGACATTAGGTACTTGAGAGGTAGACTCATTATGGGATTCAAGGAGAATACATAGATGCTTGACCCCACGGGCTCCCCTCCATGGCACTCACTTCTCAGGGCAGCCAAGTATCAGTCTCCATGGAAATCTCCCCATGGTGAACTTAGTATCTCTTCCAAGTATCTGAACTTGTCCTTCTCAAGCAACTAGAAGGGTTTTTGGCCTCTAAAAACAAGGTGTTTAGTAAGGATTTCTGTTAAGTGTTACTCCTTGGTGTCATGCAAGCGTGATTGAGACATTAAGCCCATCAAGATACCAAACAAATGTAGTCAAGCAAGAATGATTTAGACCATGAGGCCCTACTTAGATGTTGATATGAGAAAGAGTTCAAGGGTCATCACTTCCCAAGTAACTACAATTCCTACGTAATGCTTCCTTCAAAGCTTTCGCTCATCAGGTATTTGTTTATAGTGAGTTAGAATGCCAAGGTATTCTAGCCCTACTCACTTTGGGTCATTCCCTTCTCACGATTATCACTTGCTTGCAAAAGCAAATGGTCGGGAAGGTAGGCCCTCTAAAGGTGACACACAATCACAAACATGAGCATGGTATCAAAGATCTGGATTTCTGATCACCCTAAGAAGGATGAGAGCATACTCTCCTACTCCAATGTCACACTCAACAATCAAAGAAAAATCATGTTCATTCCAACCTATTTAGAAATCATACTAGGTGCCTATAACATTAATGGCAAACACAAAGTTTAGTTGTTTCTCCAAGGCAACCTGCAAAACCCAAGTTAGAAGTTTGAGGTGTTTATTCTTTGACTATCGATCCTACATAAAACATGTTAGGAGTTTCATTTGTTGTCTTTTCCATGCATATGCCAAGATGCTGCATAGACAATTAGTACCAAAAACCAAAAAAATAGAAAGCAGAATGCAAAAACAAAACAAATTTCTAAGCAAAACACTACATTTTTACCTCTGTTCTGGACTTTACACAGGTGCAGAACTCATGACACAGGCACAGAAGTCATGAAACAGGTGCAAGTTGTCCTTAACTCAAGCGCAGAATGCCTAACACGGGCGCATAATGTCTGACACAAGCGTAGAAGTCCCCAGAATGCCCTGGATTACCTTGTTTCTTGGGTTTTTGACCTACAAAACATCTCAAAAGCATAATTAGGGGGTTAGTTCACATCGGTTTCACCAATTAATGTATGTTAGGAAATCGGAAATCATCAAAGCATATATAAACACTAATCTAGCTCAATCACGAAAACTAAAATGCAATGATCTATCCTAAAACACACTCAATAGAGACATGAAATAAAAACATTCAACACAAGATTATGCAAACCAAAATGTGGATTTGAATGCTCCTTCATGCGGCTCCATTGTCCTTCTTTCTTCTCCAAATAGCCTTTGATTGTGGATCTCACCTTCAAGTACATACACCTAATTGTGAAAGCAAGATTGACATTGGCACAAGAGTACTCAAAGCGTGATTGTTTAGAAATTTGATGATTTGATTATTCTCATTAGTTGGGATTGAAGAAATTCATCCAATTTATAGAGAAATTGGAGAAAAAGACCAAATTAGCATGATTCAATTCGAATGGAAATTGCAAATCAAACATGTCAATTATGACAAATTATGACAAATTATGCACTTTCTATGCAAAATTTGATTGATTGATAATTCATGACAATTTATGACAAATTTCTATGTCAAGAATTGATTGATTGTCAATTATGACAAACTATGACAAATTTCTATGTCATTCCAATGAAATTAGGAGGAAAATAGGAGAGAATTCAAAATTGGATAAATTAGAAATAAGAAAAATGAAAAAGAGGAAAAATAGAAATTAAGAATTAGGTAAATTAATTAATAATTTGTCATTTATTAATTAATTCACAAAAAGAGGAATAATTAGCCAATTAAATGAACATTTAATTGTGATGAGAAGACTTAGGATAAATAAATAATTTATTAATCCTAGAGGGAGAAACGACACACAAGGTTAAATGATTAAATCATGAAACCCTAGAAAATGAATTAGCAATGTGAGAATGACAATTAGGTCTTGACAAGAGATAAATAATGTCGATTTGATTTGATCATGATTTTGAATTGATAAATGATTTGATTGACAAAATGTGCCAATTGACGAGGAACAATGACTAATTGATCCAAATTGACATGATTAAGATGTCGACGACGATTGATGATAAATTGATTGCAAGATGACAAAATTGACAATAGGATAAGGATCGATGACAAAATTAATTGCAAAATGACAAGATTGCAAAATGACAAGATCGAACAATGACCACGATCGATGACAAAATCGATCGCCAGATGACCAAAATTGATAAGAGGACAACGATCGATGACAAATCGATCGTATGATGATAAGATTGAAAAGAGGACAAAACCCTAATTAGGATTGACGATGTCCAAAATGATGACAAATAAGCACGCACATTGATGCGATAGGATAAGATTGACCAAAATCATGACTGAAGGTTATTGTCGACAAGACCAAATTTGAGAACTAAATGATTGAAGAATGTGGAAGAATGACTCGATGCTCACAAATGATAAAGACCAAGTATGAATCATAGGAGAAATGTTAATGCGACGCACAAACCTAAAATGAGGCAATGCGCAAATTTTAAAGTATGACTCCACAAGCGTTGACCATTTTTAGGTGTCTACAATTTCCAGCAAACTTATGGAGTTTGTCCCTTAACTCAGTAGGAACATGGTTGGGATATCTTGGGATCCCATCAAAAAACAATTGTCTATACTGCTCGAAATTGATAGGTCTCCTTTGAAAAGGGTTAGCAACATTATTGTTTCCCATGTTCATTCTGACTTTTGGAATTGGGGTCTGAGATATTTGGTTATGCTAATTGTTCACAGGGATTTGAATAATTGTTGCTGTATTAGTAGGCACAGTAGGCTAAATTTTAACCGGGGGGAGGCAAATTTGCTGAGGATCAAGCTTACTAAGATCTTCTGATGGAAAAGTGATAGGGGGAGCTTTTACGTAACTTTTTTTTTTTAAACTTCCTGATTAGCTACTTCCAACTTTGCTTTCTCTTGCTCCATTTGTAGATCCTCCTTTTCCTTCCTCATTCTTTCCATTTCTCTCTCATGTGCTGATAGCCTATGAGAAATTTCCTTTGTATTTCCAGATCCAGTTCCATCATCCACCCATTTCTACTTCCCTTTATCAACATTATTCCTAGGAGGCTATGGATCACTAAGCACCTCCCTGTTTGGTTGGACTATTAACCTATATGCTAGCTTGGCCTTAGGGATTAGAATTTCTCTGATCATAGGGCCTTCCTCATCACTCTTTTCCTTTTCCTTAGCCAACACTTCAAGATCAGTTATCTGTCTAAGAAGACTATCTCTCTCCATTAGTTTTTCTTTGACTTCCTTTTCCTTATTTGCTTCCTTTTGGGCTCTTAAGGAGATTAAGTGGTGAACCCTTGTATTTAAATCTTCTATTTCTTGTGACACTTTGTCTTCATCAAGGAAATTCTCCTTAGAGTCAGATATATTAACTTGATCTATATCAATCAAGCTGATATTTCCATCAATTGTTCTAGGAACAGAATGTCTGATTGCATTTGAACTAGTCCTATCTCTCGCAGACACACTAACATGAGATATATCTTGATTTAAAGCATGAGCATTATCTATATTTCCAAACAATCTAGAATGGAAGCCTAATATATCATGTTCAGATTCTCTGGAAGAAGAATTAGACTTTGCATAAATAGGTCGATCAGGTATATTACCGATATTGTTATTTTTTTGCACCCAAGCAACATTTGATGGTTCATGGAGCACTGATCTCTTCTGACCTCTTCGTGACTGTTCAGGCAAACCTTCTTGCAAAGTTTCACGAGGATGCTTCTTCATGAATGATCTGGTGTTTTTTCCTCCTTGCATTATGCTTGTCTTCCTTTTAAAATTTTATGTGTTTCACAAGGATTGGTTCTAAGATAATAGAGTCGCCACCCACAAGACTATGGGAATAATGAAAACAAGCTTTGAATAAAAATTTGCAAAACTTCAGACCAAATCATATATCAAAAGAAAATAGAGGGAACTTCCAAGATAATAGAGTCGCCACCCACAAGACTATGGGAACAATGAAAACTAGCTGTGAATAAAAATTTGCAAAACTTCAGACCAAATCATATATCAAAAGAAAACAAAGGGAACTTCCAAATAGAGACTTCCAGACACCACTGCTATATTCACTGAAGCACAAATCTATTCCACAAACACACAATGATTTTTCCTTATAAATCTAAGCACAAATCTGCGTCTCGATCCTTATTGTGACTCTCTCCAGTAGAGTCACCACTTTTGCTGTTCTCAAAATCTGATTCACTTTAACATCCTTATAGTGATATGATAACTCTATAATCAGAAGAGAGATTAAAGAGAAGGAAACTTTTAGGACAACATATAGAAAAAGGTTTGATTAACCTTCTACACTTCAAACTTATCCAAAGTTCAAGTGGGTATACCTTTGTGAACTAAATTCACACTTTTAAAAGATAAATCCATAGTAAACCAGTCCGAAAACCAGTGGATCTTATCACCTTAAAACTAACTGAAACAAAGGAATGAAACTTGTACTCATTTTCAGTATTGACCTACAAGACATGTAATAGACAACCTTGATCTACACCAGTGCCTTATCCAAGGTCACAGAGTCATCTAAGTTCAAAAAATACTTCCACAATCAAATATCTCTACATATTCCATCAGTTTGGTTTCTACAAATCTTTATACATGCCTGACACACATAAGAATTTATTCATACCAAACTAAACTGTGTCCATCAAAATTCAAAGTATCCCATAACGAAATTACTAGTAGAAATGATTCCTACGTATTTAATTCCCCTCCTAAAGAGAAAAACTAAGAAGCATATCTACTGAAAGTTGACTTACAACCCATATTCAAAAAGAAATAACCCTAGATTACTCAGAATGAAATAGTAAACATTTGCAAACAATACTTGAAGACAACACAAAGTTTAAACTCATAACCAATGGTCTGTGTATTGATATTTCTTCTCAAAGTATTACAAAAACATTTGAATATTCTCCATTAAAACTTGAAAAAGGCTCAGATAAATTTCTACAACGCTTTCTTACGATTCCTTGCGATCCTTTTTTACTAGTCCTGGTATCCATTTATAACAATATGGATGCATACATAGCTTCAGACTTTCCTAAGAGAGTTTGTTAGAATCATTACTTCTTAAGAAGAAGTTACAAAACCTTTTCCAAATGTGGTTAAAGTCTCTCTCAACATTCGTGGCTTCTTCCACTTGTTGTTCTATTGAAACATCTTCTAACTGCTCCATATCAAGCACTGCATATTTTCTTGTCCAGTCCTGATACACCTCATCAGCAGGCCATGAGAAGTTAATAACTTTTGCTTTTGTCTTGGCCAAAATTTTCCAAGAATTCCTCATTTTATTGACCTCTGAATTTAGAAAACCATAATGAGATTTGATTTTCTCAATCTCCTCAATTGTTTTGACAAATATGGAGGCATCCTCTGATTTAACAATTCCTTTTATTCTTAGTGACAATTTGGCTTCTAATTCCTTAAGCCATATTTGTTTGTCTTTTAATTATATTGGGCTAACAAAACCTCCTTGGAGTAATTCAAAAACTTGATTAGTGTACTCTTTCTTGTACAAGTTGATCTTTCTATCTGCATTATCCACTCCTTTTGCCAACTTTACTAAATCCTTTGTAATATCACTAGTAGATTTAATAATGGGGTCAGGCCCTGCCTCATCATAGGATACACAAATAAGTTCTATATCTTGCTCTCTAGGTTTCCATTTATCAAAAATAGGCATTAAAATAGCCTTGTCCCCATTTAACTCATTCCACATTTCCAAAATCTTACTCATGTTGTTATACATTAGTCAAGACCCTATAGTGTTAGCAAAACTTAAAATTGTAGCCCTTACTCTCTCTTCATATTTCTTTGCATATAGGGCCTGGGCCCATTTTAAATTCTCCAACTCATGGGGAGTGATCTCAATCAACTGAGAACTAGAAGGTGTTGGAGATGGTGGGAATTCAATAATGGGGCTGGTAGGTGGAGGTCTTACAGGAGAAGAGGAGATCATCAATGTTGAGGACTCACCTTGATGGTATTGTCCTGTCAACTGGCTTTGTAGCTTGGTGATGATGGTATGTTTACCCCTTACCTCTTCCTTGGCACTATTGTAAGCTTTTAAAATTGTCTCCAACTTAACTTGGAGATCTGCCTTTTCCTTAGCCTCTCTTTCTGCTACTACAACACTAAACTTTGCAAACTCTAGCACAGTGCTAGTAGCTTCCACTACCTCGGTGCTCTGCACTCTTTTCACTATCAGTCCTCCAAGGTAACTTGACCCTGGGGTGTCCCTATTCCCTTTATTTTCATCTCTTTTAAGAGACCACATGAGCAGTGCAACATTATCCTTGCTGAAAGTGACTCCCTCCATAGGTTTGGTCTCCTTTCTTACTACCTCTAAAACCAAGGCATCTGCTATATCCCATTCAGGGAGAATGAGTACCCCACCCTGTGCTACCATGTATCTTCCCTACTTCGGAGTGATGGTTTTAAACTCATCAAATATTTCTTTCTTTATCTCTTCCTCCACCACAACTGGATCCTTGTGGGGCTGCTCACCTTTCCTCTTTTCACACCTAGCATTAAATTTATCAATATTCTGCTTCCACAGAAATTGCATGAAAGCTCCTGATGTGAGAAAGTTATTATCAGCCAAGAAATCCTCACTGGCTTGCTTGATCTCAAGATCCCACTCCTAGCCTTTGAACTCATTAGTAGTAATGTTCATCTCAGCAGTAAGGGGCTCTTCTCGCATTCCCTCTTCCACTTCATCATATGTGTATGCTATCTCTGCAAGACTGCCTAACTATAACAGCTTCTCAGCTGCTACTTGTTTATCTCCTATATGAATAGGGGATTGAGATGGGGAATACAAGGGTTCATCAGATTGTACTTCCTTTCCCACTCTTTGTTTCTTTGGGCTATCTTGAAAGATAATGACATCATGTATCTTCCTCTTCCCTTTTGGGGTAGAAGGCTCCCCTATTGTTGGCATCAACACACTGTAGTTGGACTTCTTATGTAACATGTAATCCCCAGGAGGGATTGCTCTAGCAGATGCAGACCTATTTAGAACTAGTCTTGCATTCTTAGGGTAGTTCTTAATTATAACCTCCCTCTTTTCTTTCAATGTCTACATCACATCCTCAAAACAAAGAATTTAGAATTTTATCTTCTCTTCAAAGGGGTGAAAGCTAGACAAAGGATCATAGCTAGTGTCAAATTGGTGCACAAAGTCTAAATCCTTCTTGTAGGCCACCCACTTTTCCTTCCTCAGCTCTTTCTCATCTAAATCAAACTCATTCCTAATGAGGTCTTTAGGAAACTGGAATTGGTGGGGTCTACCTCTGCATATTGCCCTCTTTCTGAACATGTCGTTGAAGAAATCTTTAGGGTCAACACACCGGGATACTGTAGTTGACAAATGGTATGGTTGAAGGAAATCTTCAAAATACCTCCAACCTCCTTTAATTATTACAAATTGATGTGCTATGGTAACTGTAGGGAAAATTGTCCCTTTGCCTTTGCCTGTTAGCTCTGCCTCTTGCACACTACCAATCTGCTTGAGGATTTCTGCAATTCCCACTTTAAGAGGGACCTGATACGGCAACAAAAATGGAGTGCCTTTGAAACCATATACTCTGAAAACTATGGAGACAGGGTATAAGTAGATATCACCCCAATTGTGCATAATTTTAATATTCTCAGCAAACTCTTTTGGTATAATGAATTCCAAAAGAACCTTAGGGACTCTTGGATTCTCTGAATAGATAAGAGTCCTAATCTTAGATGCAAAACACTTATCAAACTTTAAGAAGCTAGCATCTTCTCTATCCCATGATAGCACTGTACTCCATAACTGCACTAGCATCTTCTCTCCATCTTTCTCTTTCACAATATCCATTCCACTTGCAAAATAGTCACCGCCCTTGAATAAAAATAAATGCATGAGGAGGGAGTACCATCCAAAAGGCCTATCCACTTTCCCATTCTTTATTCCTATCAAGCCTTCATGGATGGCATCAGTGATATAGAAAGCATAATCAAAGGTTATTGCCAAAGAAGGATTCAAAATTTGAGCAATCATTAACATGTAATGAGTTGGCATATTTGCCTCAGCATATTCTCGTAAATTTGGCAGAGTGACCAGTATAATCCTTTGGCCCTAAGGGTGAATAGATTTAAAGAGAAAGGCTCCTCAGTGTTGGGTCCTACAACACTTAATCTGCCTATCTTTACAAAGAATTCTTTAAGAGGCCCATTTCTAAGGTGGTTCCTCTGCACACTGTAAACTTGAGCTAGTGATTTAAAATTAATAGGCTCTAAAAAATTAGTAAATTCACTAAGCCAAAAAACATTTTTGAACTCCTCATTATTTATTTCAATGATGGTTTTCCCACTTATATCCTTAACACACCTTGTGATTGGGTCATAGTTGTGTGCAATTTGAGTTAGGAGATCCACATCCATGAATACTCCAGGGACAAGCAATTTGCCTACGTCCAACTCCCGGATACTATTCATTGGGGCTGGAGAGTTTCTCATACCAAATCCAACCTTGAATAATCCCAACCTAGACAACTCAACTTGAGGGTCTCTTAGCTAGTTGCCCTTGTCATACAATCCTTCTCCTATTTTTAGGCGAGGAGCTCTTGGCACTAATTCCTTTACCTTTGCTACCACATTAGTTGACATTGTCAACTATTCTAGGAAATCATCACAGATAGCCCTCTCTTGGTAATTAACCTTTCTTTAGAATTCTGTTTTAGGTGCCATCTTAAAAAAAACTATGCAAGCAATTTAATTACTAGCCTCAATTGTTCTGTTATAAATCAAAACCCCAATTAAAACACACTGTCAAGTAACTGCCAAGCAAGAGTACAAGAGAACCTAGTTTTGGCTTGAATAAATCCACTCTGCAACTGAAGAAATTTTCTCTGCAACTGCTTCTCTATAACAATTTTTTAAAATGATACCTTCATTCAATTGATGCGAGATCATATATGGTAGTCGGGCTCTTAACTGCGACATTGATACTGTATTCTTCGGTCATCCTTTTAGAATTGAATTCATAGAAGAATTCAAAAATTTTGCTCCAATGAGTCATAACATACCTGTATATTTTCTTTTCGCTCTGTTGCCATTTCGCAGAGCATAACATCCCAAAAATTTTGAATAATGAAATCGCGTCAACCATCCGATCAAATGAGACTTGATTGATCTTTACACTATTTTAACCTCTTCGCCTTCGCATCTGGGTCCTACCTCCTTTTTGCCATTTCACAAGCTTTATCCCCTGAGCATTTTCCTTTCGCAAAGCTATGCCAAGCATTAGATGGAACTCTAACCGCTCGACCCTTAACTCCTACCAAGATTGTCAACTTTTTCATTAACCGCGCCTCATCTTGACAGCTAACAATTTTTCACTATTTTGCAGGGGTTAATCTGCATCCATCTTTGGGCTACGAAACAACGAGAAGAATTGGATCAATCTTGAGATGACCATCTTTTAAGTGAGACCTTTATCCAGACATTGCTTACCGCGATTATTCACTGGTTAACAAATGCCATGTGGCACTCAACCATTAGCCTTGGAAAACTCTTCGGGTTTAGTTTAGAGTCAACCACATGTCTTACTTCCTGCATAATCACCAGTTACACCTTGGCGGGCCCTTAATCACCTTTTGAAACTATGTGTCAATCGACACATCACCATCAAGCTTTACAAGAAGTAACAGCTGTCATTCCACTTCATGCTAGGAAGAACCTCTCTTTCTCTTTTGCCATTTCACAGGACTTAATCCTCAGTTGATTTGCAACCATGAAACAATGAGAACCCTTGGACCAAAATAGAGTTGATCATCTTTAAACTTTATACCTTGTCTGTTCCTTGTGCCCACTAGCTGTTTCGCCATTTTGCAGACCTTAAAACACTAGCATCTTACCTTCACGATCTCACGTGAACCGTTAGATTATATCAAACTTTCTTGATGCTTAACAACCTACTTGAATCCAGCAGATGTGGGTCTTTTGACTCAGCTTTATCCACCTGGTACCTAGTCATTCCTGAATTGACATGTCAACTTTTTATTCACTGAAAGAAAACATCGGGATCCACTTTATCCTTGCCACCTATATCTACCAGGTCACTTCTTATCCTGCAAGATGACTCATCTTCTTGGACCCACCCATTAGTCCTTAAATCCAATTTGCTGACCACTTTAATTTTTGGCCACATGTCATTGTCTTACTTGCCATCTTAAACAGCTGGACCACTTACTCAGAATGCCATGTGATTTCGTTGTTTCGCGAAAGCTATCTTTCAAGCATCTTTCTCCTACGAAACTGCGCTAGCCATTAGATATTGAGGACCTGCACATCCATTATGTTTCTTATGAACCTCTTTTTCCCAAGCCAAAAAACCTTTCACTATTTCACAAAGCATAACATGTGAGCATCTATTAGTGGTGAAACAATGCGAGCTGTTGATTTCTTTTAAACTTGATCACCTTTTAGCTATGGAAAAGTCTTCACCGCCGAGTCTCGCCAAACCTTTTCACCTCTTCGTGAAAGGTAATTTACTCGCTCATTTCGGCTACAAATCAATGCCAACCATTAGATTCAAAGCGAGATGGAGTCTCGTTAAGCTAGATCCAATGCACACAGTCGAACATGCTTTTTCCTTTCTCTATTTTGCATAGCTTAACACACCCGCAACTTTGCCTAATGAAATAGTGAAAGTCATAGATTCATCTGAAAGTTGTACAACACTTACTGGACCTAACAACATTGGAAGGACAAAGGCATAAGGTGTAAATTTTTACAATTATTTAACGACTGCCTAGGCAAATAACAAGGGGGGACACTTCACATGACCCCAAGACCCATTACTTTAAGTGAATAAAGTAACGAAGGAATAGAAACCAGAGGGTTTTGATCAGACATTTGAGTGATTAAAACTAAAAATCCTTAACCCTTAAAGACCTAACATAGATTTGCAGCAATTAATAGCATACCTGACTCAAAATTTCAAAAACTTAGCCAATCCTAGGAAAAGAAAAACCCATTTCTTAAACAGTGATAACACAACAATCTCCCAAAGAGATCATCAAAATATAGATACATAGAGTAACAATCTCTCCCCAGAAGATTGTATTTCTCCATATCTCTCCCCCTTTGACATCAAATGCCAAAGCAATACAAAACCAAATACAATTAGTTCAAAGAACTTGTCACAAAATACCAACTTATCAATTTATCCAACTACTCCCCCTCAGAAGTAGCTCTCCTCATCAAAGCCGGAAAAATATTTCTCTGTTAATTCTGCCGATTGATGACAATCATCAACTGTCTAAGTATCTATCGTTGGGGGTATAACACCAAGCTTCTCTCTGAGATACTCAAAATATTCTTTAGGCAAAGGCTTAGTAAAGATATCTACAATCTGCTCTTTAGTATTCACATAAACCAATTTCACTTCTTTTACTTCAACATTCTCTTTTAGAAAATTGAATTTGATAGAAACATGTTTAGTTTTTGAGTGAA
The DNA here is from genome assembly GCF_030272615.1 of Cryptomeria japonica. NCBI lineage: Eukaryota > Viridiplantae > Streptophyta > Pinopsida > Cupressales > Cupressaceae > Cryptomeria > Cryptomeria japonica. The sequence goes on from NC_081410.1 coordinate 532,386,093, forward strand.
ATACCAAATTCTTAGATATATAAATTGCTACCATATTATCATAGTAAATTGTTATAGGTTCCTTGCATTTTACCTTTATGTCCTTCAACATTTGCTTGATCCATAATACGTATGTACAGTTAGTTGCTGCTGCAACATATTCTGATTCTGCTGTTGATAAAGATGTACAACTTTGTTTCTTGCTCAACCATGAAATTAGTCTACTACCAAGAATTAATGCTCCACCAGTGGTTCTTTTTCTGTCATCTACATCATTTGCATCGATGTATGCACATAAGCCAAATTTTTCATCTCTAGGATACCATAAACCAAGATTTGTAGTTCCTTGTAGATACCGGAAAATCCTTTTCACTGCTGATTCATGATTTTCTTTAGGATTACTATGAAATCTTGAAACAATACATACTACATTCATAATATTAGGTCTTGTTTGTGTCAAATGCAATAAACCTCCTATCATAGACTTTTATAGACTTTTACCTATTCATATTAATAGATGTTGATTCATCCTTCAATGATAGTTTATCAGTTGTAGTCATAGGTGTGCTTATCAGTTTAGAGTTTTCCATTCAAAATTTCTTTAGTAATTCCTTCAAGTACTTTGATTGATTTGTGAATATGCCTTTATTAGTCTGTGAAATCTGCAATCCTAAGAAGAATTTTATCTCTCCAATCATAGACATTTCAAATTCTTCCTACATCTTATTAGAAAAGTCTTTACATAATCCATCTTCTCCTCCAAATATTATCATCAACAAGAACTTCTATAACCAAGATGTCATCATTAGTTACTTTGTAATATAGATTGTTGTTAGCATTACCTTTAGTGAAACCAATATTCAAAAGATATTTGTCCAATCTATCATACCAAGCTCTAGGAGCTTGCTTCAATCCATATAAAGCTTTCCTTAACTTGCAAACCTTATCTTTGTCTTTTGTCGAAGAAAATCCATCAGGTTGTTCAATGTAAACATCCTCTTCAAGATCTCCATTTAGAAATGCACATTTAACATCCATTTGATATACTTTGTAGTTCTTGTATGCTACAATAGCTAAGAATAATCTGACTGCCTCAATTCTAGCTACTAGTGTAAAGGTTTCATTATAATCAATTCCTTATTTCTATGAATATCCCTTACACACTAATCTTTCTTTATTTCTGATTACCTTACCATCTTCATTAAGTTTATTTTTGAATACCATTTAGTTCCAATTACATTTTTGTCTTTAGACTGGGGAACTAATGTCCATGTGTTATTCTTTTCAATTTGTTCCAATTCATCTTCCATAGTTTTAATCAAGTTTTTATCTTCACATGCCTCATTAATTGATGCTGGTTAAATTTCAGAAATAAGACATACCTCTTCATTTGCCAGTCTTCCTCTAGTCATAACTCCTTGATACTTGTTCGCAATTATCTGATTTTCAGAGTGATTCAATCTTACATACCGATGTGTTTTTACTTTCTGTTGTTCTTCAGTCACAATGGAATTCTTAGATGATGTCGTTATGACTGGATCAACATTCTATACCGGTGTGCTCATAGTAGGTTCATTTGTGATTATTTCAACTACTGGTTTAGAGTCTAGAGACCTTCTAAACTATTCATCAATCTTCACATTTGCACTCTCAAGGATTTTCTGCAATCTCTTATTAATACATCTATATGCCTTGCTCATAGATGAATAACCAAGAAATATTCCTTCATCACTTCTAGGATAAAATTTTCCAATATACTCATCTCTTCTAATATAGCATTTGCTTCCAAATATTCTAAAATATTTAAGAGTAGGAGTATTACCAAACCATAGTTCATGAGAGGTCTTACCGGTTTCATCTTTGATGTGAACTCTATTGAATGTATAAACAACTATATTGACTACTTCACTCCAATACACATGTGGTAGATTTGCTTCTGATATCATGCTTCTAGCTACATCTAAAATAGTTAGTCTTTCTTTCCACAGCTCCATTTTGCTGGGGTGTCTGAGGTGCTAATAACTATCTTTTGATTCCATTCACTTCACAAATGTATTAAATTCCTTAAATGTGAGTTCACCTCCTTTATCTAATCTCAAACATTTGATTTTCTTACCAGTTTCATTCTCTACCATGACCTTGACTAGTTTGAATTTCCCAAAAGCTTCTGATTTCTCACTAAGAAAAGTAACCCAACACATTCTAGAATAATCATCAATGATTAGCATAAAATATCTATCTCCTTGTAAACTTCTAGTTCTTGCTGGACCACATAAATCAGTATGAATTAAGTCAAGAACATTATTGTATTTTCCTAGCATACTCTTAAAAGATGTTCTAACATGCTTTCCAAATTGACATTCCTCACATATCGGATTGTGAAGCTTAACAATCTTAGGTAAATCTCTTACTACCTTAATTGTACTGATCTTCACAATGTAATCAAAATTTACATGACACAGTCTCTTATGCCATAGCCAACTTTCATCAATATGTGCAATCAAGCATGTCTTCTCATTTTTATTCAAATGAAAGATATTACCTCTAGTCTAATTACCGATTGCAATTTCCAAGCTAGTTCTATTCATGATTTTGCATTTACCATTTTTGAATTGTAATTGAAATCCCTTTTCAACTAATTGACCAACACTCAAAAGATTACGCTTCAAACCTTCAACATAGTAAACATTATCAGTATTGTGCTTACCATCAAAAGATATAGTGCCTTTTCCTTTGATCAAACAAGCTTTGTCATCTCCAAATCTTACTAGACCTCCATTGTATTCCTGAAAGGTTAAGAATTTACTATTATCACTAGTCATATGATGTGAACATCTAGAATCAATAATCCATTCATCTTTATCTTCAATTTTAGCTACCAGGGCCTTCTCTACCGGTTGAATAGTAGGTGTTGGTTGATCTTCTATTATAGGAAAAAAATCCCATTCATTGTCTGCAGGTTCCTCATCAGAATCATCAGTAACTCCTTCATTAGCATAGTAACATGATTCGTCTCTATTCTTCTTAAATCTGTATCTCTGATATTTAGGGTTAGGCTTATATGTTCTTTCAGCTTCTTCTTTCAATCTTGAATGTCTATCAAGACACTTAGAAGCCATATGACCAATCTTATTATAGTTAAAACATTTAAATGGTGCTTTACCTTCATACTTACTTCCAACTGGACCTTTAGGCATTTTCCTTGCAAATAGTGCTTCAAGTTCTTCCAGTTCTTCATTCTCCTTTCTAATTTCTTCAAGCTCTCTTGCATAAAAGGCTTTCCAATCAGATTTCTCAGATGATGATGATTCTTTGAAAGCTAAATCTATCTTAATAGTAGCAAAAGGACCAAATTCCTCAAGCTCAAAAGCTAAATGTTTTCCAACCAAAGTGTTTCTAGATATTGGTGCATTAGGGATTGTTCTCAATTCATTTATAGTAGTAACTTTCATTTTATATGCCAGTGGAAAAAATCTTAAAACTTTAGAAACAATTTCATCTTCACTTAAGGTTCCTCCACAACATTGTATACCCAAAACAATTTCATTTACTCTTTCCATTAAAGCAAAAATCCTTTGATCTTCTTCCATTTTCAGATTTTCATACTTGACCCGAAAGCATTCCAGTTTTGCAATTTTGACTATGGTATCACCTTCATTCAATGTTTCCAACTTGTCCCAAATATATTTAGTAGTAGATATATCTGATAATCCCATGATTTGTTGATTTGACAATATGCTCAAAAGTGCTTCTTTTGCTTTGCAATCACTTTCATCATCTTTAGCCAAGGTTGGTGGAATAGGTTGACCTTGAGTAGGATCAACATAGCCATTCTTTGTAACATCCCATATGTCCTTTCCAATGCAATTCAAATGTGTTTCCTTTCTAATCTTCCATATGCCATAGTTAGCTCTATCAAGCTTCGGGTTGTCCTTCCTGAAATAGTTAGTAGACATTGGATCTCCTCAAGTTGTTTAAACTTCTGCAAAAAGAGGACTAGGCTCTGATACCAATTGTTAGGTCCTAGAGGAAACTGAGAGGGAGGGGGGGGGGTGAATCAGTTTTCCAATAAATACAAACTAGAACTAACTTAACCAAACTTAATGCTTAATACCAGTAAACCAAACTTTAATGTCGATAGACAGTTTAACAGTTAATTGCAGTACCAGTGAAGTTTGCATGAACGAGAAAGACAATAACATCCACAACACATAACATAGTTGTTTGTATGTGGAAACCCTGTAAGGGAAAAAACCACAGTGGGAAACTTTACCCACAATCAAATGATACTATTGTAGATAGTATGTGTGTACAATATGGAGTCTGCACATGTAGAAAAGCCAACGGCCTAGAGCTCATTGCTCAATCACAAAATGGGAGTCACATTGACTAGAATTGGATGGTTAAATTCAATGATAATTTACTACTCAAAATAGCATCTTCATATGCTAGATTTAGTATCAGTTAAGCTCTTATTTGCCTTCTTGAAACCTTCCTTCAATCTTGAATGATGTTTGCATGTATAGCTTTTCTTATATTCGCATATACCTTATTATATTCCTTTTTCAAATCCTATATTAATCTCATAAATGAGATCTTACATTTATACCATAACCTAAGACCAAATGAGTAGGTCGGCTCACTAAAAGATATTACAATAAAATCAATTACAAATGAATTAATATGCGATGCATGATGTTGGATCAATGCATTTACAATAATAATAAATGACCTTCATGATGTGTCGTACTCATCAGGAATAGATATGCTTGCTGGTCCATAACCTAGACCTATTTTCCAGTAATAACAAATATGCAAACCTAATTACACCAATGAATAAAATCACCAAAAATTAAAGTCCAAACAATGTCTTTGACATAACCAAGTAATCTCCAGATGATAACAAATCATCCTCAGTGTCGGTGAACAATATAATCCTGTCGGTTAACCAGATACTAGTGACTGTGCATAAGTCACTAAACATGCCAAAGATCTCCAAGTGTTTCTCAAGTGCTGACAAGTGTTGACATCAATGAAACAACTATATCAACATATCCAAAATACCAACATTATCTATAGATTGTATTCTTATTGAGACATTGGAATTAATGAATGAATATATGATTCAAACTCATTTCTCTCCAATGTATTGTTCTATCATATTTTGAATGCGTATTATCAAGGATTTTATCATTCATTGCACTGTTGTGGTGTATGTAAATTTTGGCTCATGCTTTGGTCTTATAGGTCAATTAACTACTTGAATTAGCTTGCAGAGTGATAGAGGTCTTTACAAGGATTTTGATAAGTAGTTTTGGGTGGGAATTACAAATACTATATATTGTAAGGCAATATTATCTTTGGTTAAAGGTTGTTAGATAAATTCTGTCAGGAGTACAATCTAATGTAGTATGAATTCATGTACCCAATGGATAAGGCATTGATCGTCATAAATTAAATTCATGTGTCTTTGTTTACTATTTGAAGTCATCACTGGTTTGCTATAATTTGTTGAATATATGAATACTTTCATTTTATATGAATGTGATCATGTGTGTTAGCCATCTCATGCTCCAAACGAGTTGAGGATCACTGAGGAACTTGCCATTCCTGAGTATTCTCCATTATTGTTGAGCCTTTATATGAGATTATTTGCATTGTTTTATGAACGATTTGTGATTGTGGTGTAAAATCACAAATAAGCATAGGGATTACCCTCCTTGGTTTTGGAGATCCTACAACATAGAAGGATCTAGCATCCTTGTCATTGTTGGTCCAAGTCTGAGGAAATTTAAGTAGTTGGAAAACAACTTGGTCTCTTCCTTTGAGTCAGTGTAAACCCATCTTTGGGCACCAACAAAAAATTGAGACTCTAATGGGGACTAGATGATGAAGAGACTTTTGTTGAAGAATCTTTGTATAGAATAAAGTAGAAGTTTTCATAGTATTTCTATGGTTGGATGGTTAAGTTTGTGGTTCTATATTTCGGTTCATGTTTTCCTATGAAAAGGGTATTCTACATTTTTCTAAAAAATATATTCTAGATTATGAACAATGGTCACAGATTCTTTTAAAAAGTATTAAGCAGTATATTATTTGAAATCCCAAAGTAATTTGGGTGATGACTCTAAGGTTTTTATGCCAGTGTGTATATCTTTGAATAATTCTAACAAATTTTTGGAGGACTCTGTTACTAAGAGTAGAGAAAAGAACACCAGAGGATACATGAAGTTGCACCCTAAAGAAAAATTGGAAGAGCTTCAAAGATCTCCGCAGAGACAAGGAATGAGAAGAAATTAAGACACAAACGCCACTCCTTCATGGAAGCCCAAGCACAAAAATGCAAGTAAGTCACAGCTAAACTCAGTTCCTATGGTTCATGCAACATCTTCCAAAAGTTCTAAATCAGATAGTTTAGGATTTTTAAATTCTTTATTTGATACACCTATACAACAAGAAATGAAACTGCAAAGGAAAGAATGTATTCAATTCCAATATCCAGAAAAGGCAAGGGGTCAGAGTAGAAGTAGAAGGCATCAAAACAAAAATTTCATTTTTGTACTTCCTCCTCTAGATCTCATGACAAATTTTCATTGTAGTTATGAATCAGTACAAGAATAGAATGATGTGAACTTGATTGACTTAGATGATACTTCTAGATCTAAAATAACATTACCAGATCTAAAAGAATTTTTTGGAGATATAGAAATATTGAAAAGAGAGCTCCAGGAATAGATAGATCTCAGAAGTAAGAGACAAAATGAAAAGGAATCTGAGATTATTAGAGTTGTGATAGAAAGAGATAGTCTGATAAGAGAGATAGCATCACTCAAAGCCTTAGCACAAGAAAATGATAAGCCTAGTGTTGAGGGCCCTGTTGTGAACGAAATTATAGATAAGAGATCTGAAAATGTCATGAGGGAAAAGGTAAAGAATAATAAGGATAACCAGAAGTCGACTAACCTTAACCAACCCAATATTTAGGTTCCCAGATTGGACTTGGATAAGGGAAAATAGAAAGTGTCTTCCATTAAGAGAGATGATAAGAAGACTTTGAATATCCTAGAATTAGGCCTAAAGTCATCCCAAATTGATAATGAGTTGGAAACAACCAGGATAGAAAATGAAACTCTTGCAAAAGAGTTAAAGAGAGTTGAGATGGAAGCCTCAAATGAAGAAATGAAAAGCAAAATTGACTTCCTTAAGTTGTCGATTTTGAATAGTGCTTCATTTGTTGTTGGTCCATCCAAAACCTAGGCTGCTCCTAGTGCAGTGCCAAATGTCAATATGAGTTTTCCATCTCAGCATGACAAAAATGCTCAAAACCCTAGGATTCCATTTATTGGATAGAAAAGTCAGGGAATTAATCAGAATAGTAGTCATCCCCAAGTTGCTAAAGATCTTAACACAACTATAGGGATAAATGTTAAAATAGATTCTACCCCAACTCATACAACAACAAGTGCTATAGGACGAGTTGCAATAGGGCAGTTTTAAAGAAGACCTATTAATCTAGAGAGGTATAGGTAATTACATTTTGATGGGACCCTAGGATATCCCAACATTATCCCAAATGATTAAAGGGATAAATTTAGTAAATTCATAGGAAATAATGTTATAACTAGCAAAGAACACCTAAGAGAATTCACTGATAAGTTGAATGATTGTGAGGTGGAGCATGAAGATGTGGTCATGAAATTATTTGTACAATCTCTGACAGAGGATGCTAGGGATTGGTATAGGGGATTACCAACTACAAGTATTAGTTCCTGGGAGGAATTTGAGAGATTTTTTAAAGAATAGTATGGTGACAAAACAAATGCCAGTTTCATGTTAAACAAGTTCAGTAATATCAAGAAGTTATTGAACGAGGATGTGTCTGATTTCAATATCAGATTTTAGAAGGCTATGCATAAGTTGTTTCAAGTGTTAAGGTTGGATGACAATATTTGTCTGACTACATATATGAATGCATTTGATGCAAAAATGGCATATATACTTAGAGACAAGGATCCTCAGACATTAAGATATGCATTTAGAATAGCTATAAATGTGGAAGGAAACAAAAGGGCTCCAAGTAAGCTCGAAAGAAGAGAGGATCCTAGATTTTCTAGGAATGCCAAAGACAAAATTGAGAAGTCTTTAGGTACAATGCCTAAATAAGAAGAGAGATGGGACAAAATACTTAATAACTTGAAGGATTTGAAATTGATTGTGGCAAAAAATGACAAGAGTCCTTTACCAGACAAGCCACCATTCAATAAGTTCAATAAACCACTAAGATTGCAAGATTACCCTTACAATACAAACTGGAAAGATGGAAAGCCTTTCTAACAACAAAAGGGTAAACAAGAACAACAAACCCATGATCCATTATAGAAACATACAATGAATATGGTGGATGATTTTCCTTTGTGTGTTGCTTATCAGTCACCTCATTCACCTAAATATTGTGGTGTAGCACAATTTATTTCTGCTAAAATTGAGGCACATAAAGAAGAAGATGAAACCTTTGAAGGTGATAATGTTGACTGTCTTATGATTTCTTCTTGTCTTGGAGAAGTATAATATTCTTCTGATATTGAGACTAAAGACTTTGATATAATCAAAGGCAAATAATTGAAACGTATCATCAACAAGTTTTCTCTGATGAGGAATTATCTATTGATGACTGAATGTGTAATGTTGAACAAGGTGAATGTTCTGTGTCATTAAGAAGACCCTCAAATGAAGAGATTGCTAAAATAACAACTGCTATGGTGGCTCAGGTGAAAAATAATTATCAGTTGAGAAATAGGGTTGTAGGTGAAGACCAGGGCAAACCTTCAGGTTTATTTATCAAATAATTAAAAAACAAAGGAAAAGAGGTTAAGGAGGTCAAGAAGAGAGAGTGGGCCAAAAAAGAAGAGGGTGTAAAACCTATTGAAAATGTATCTCCAAATAAAATGAAAACAAAGATAGTTGAAGAATCTTCTTCGCCTGTTAGAGGAGATTCACAGAAGACACCGAATAATGAATGCAACATATCCAAGAAATGTGAAGAACAACTAGGCATGTCATTGGAATTACAAAATTATACTCCCGCGGATATGCTTCAATTGCTTTCTCAGATTACAGTTAAGGTTCCTTTGCAAGAAATGTTAAGAATTGAAGAACATGGGGAGAAAGCCATGGTTTGGGTCAAGGGTGTTTCTTGTCTTGGTGAAATTGAGAATGAAAATATATCTCATAATATGACGAAACATGTAATGTGAAATGAAACAAAGGATAAAGAGTTAGAATGAATGGTTTCCCAGATTACCCAAATTTACCTTTAAGATACAGTAGGGGAGAGCCCTGACAACGTAGATCCTTTCTTTCTAAGTTTTATTATCAATGGGGGAATTTTAAAAAATTGTATGATTGATTCTGGCGCCTCAAATAATGTCATGCTAATAAGTCTAATGCAATCCATGGATTTGAAGGTGGATACTCCTCATGGAGGATGTTGTGCTATGGATTCAAGAGAAGTGCCTATGATAGGAACTATAAAGGCACTTCCTTATAAACTTGATGCTTTCCCTGAGAAAGAATTAATTATGAGTGTCTTAATTGTCGATATGCCACCCATTATGGGATGCTATTATCAAAAATGTGGAGTACCTCTATGGGTGGAAGTTTGCAATGTGACCTATCCTACACTACTTTTTGCATTGATGGTAAAAATGTAAAGATTAAAAGAGAGTCCAGAGTACCATATATGATGGTACATACAGTACAATATGATGAGAATACAACTTGTTTTGTGGATATAGAAATAAATGCATTCAGGATTGAGGATTCTCCGTTGAAGAAAAATGAACAACATACATTATTGGATGAAGAAGTAGAAAAGTCATAAGGACATGACAATTTATGGACCATGTATTTTGATGGAGCCAGCTCCAAGGAGGGGTCAGGAGCAGGTGTGTTGTTTCTTGATTTGAAATTATCTGAAAAACATGGGATAAAAAATCTTAAGGTAGTTGGAGGCACTGAATTACTCATATCCCAAAATAGATAAAAATATGCGCTAAATAAAAAAGGTTGGAACTGTATAGGAATGTTGTATGGGACCAAATTGAGAACATTGATGCATTTGGTATTGAATGGAAGAAGAGAGGTCATAACAAAATGGTTAATCTCCTGGCAAATATAGCTTTGAGGCTAGAGGACATCACCTTTGTAGGAATTTCAAGGATTGAGATTCATACAAGGCCGTCAATCCCTGATAATATTTAAATTTGGTTGGTTTTTAATGATGATAAGGATATTTTAAGATTCCTACATTGTGTAGATGAATATGAAAATTGGGAGATTGATTTCAGTGCTTTCATGCAAATAGAGGAGATAAAGAAAAAATATTTGGGAAGGAAGTGATTCAATTAAAGACAAATAAAATTCCCAGAGGTTTGGTTGTTTTAGAAAGGATGTTTGATAGTCAAGGTAAAGCTAGGATTGTTACTACTACCCCACATCTTGAAGATTTGCAAGAAATTAACCTTGGTACAAAAGAAGCCCCAAGGAAGGTATATATTGGAAAGGAAATGTCACCCAGGGTCAGAAAAATGTTAATTGATTTATTGAGAAAATACAAGAACATTTTTGATTGCTTGTATGATAATTTGAAGGCTTATAGGGAAGATCTATTCTAGCATGAGATTCCTTTGAAAGAAAATGCCAAGCCTTTTAGGCAAAAACAGAGGTCTATTAATCCAACATTAGCCCCTAAAATGCAAGAGGAGTTAGTCAAGTTAAGAGATGCTTGGATTATAAGACCTATCAGACATTCATCATGGGTGTCTAACTTGGTGCCTATCAAAAAAAAGAATGTGGATATCAGATTGTGTGTTGACTTTAGAAATCTGAATATATCTTCACTAAAAGATAATTATCCATTGCCAAATATGGAAGTGATGTTACAAAGGGTAACAAGTTGTGAGCTGTTATCTATGATGGATGGATTTTTCAGGATACAACAAGGTAATGGTTAGAGAGTTAGAACAATACAAAATGGTATTTCCTCTGCCTTTTGGTTTAACAAATGTAGGAGCAACATTTTAGAGAGCTATGGATGTTGCATTTTCTGATATCATAAATGTGTTTTTAGTAGTATATCGGGATGATTTAACAACTTATTCAAAAAAGGAAAATGATTATTGTGGTCACCTTGGAAAGATATTTAACATAGCTATTAAAAATGGGATATCCATAAACCCAAAAAAGTGTGTTTTTGTGGTAACTAAAGGTATGTTGTTGGGTCACATTGTTTCAAAAGATGGTGTGAGAATTGATCTAGAGAGGGTAATAGCGATAGATAAAGTCCCTTAGCCCATAAGAGTAAAAGGTATTCAATCTTTCTTTGGGAAGATAATTTTTTTAAGAAGGTTTGTCACTAACTTTGCTGAAATTAGTAGACCTCTATCCAAAATGTTGAAGAAGGGTGCAAAAATAAATTGGAATGAGGAGCCAATCAAGGTATTCCAAGAGATTAAACAGGCTATTAAAAATTCACTTGTTCTTAAAACACCCGATTATGGAAAACCTATGCAGATATTTTCATTTTCATCTTTTCATACTATTGCTGTTGTATTGTTGCAAAAGAATTCTGAGGGTTTTGAACATCCTATAGCATTTTTTAGTAAATCTTTGCAAGCCGCAGAATTAAAGTATGATCTAAATGAAAATAAAGCTTATGCACTAGTGAAAGCTGTAAAAGACTATAGGAGTTATCTGATGGGAGAAACAATAGTTGCATATGTGGCTAGTGCTGGAATTAAAAACATTTTTACACAATAGGAAGTATCTACAAGAAGATGTCGATGGATAGACAGGATTCAGGAATTCAATATTGATATCCAAATAACTAAATTAGTGAGAGGATTGGGCTTGGCAAAGTTAATGACCCAAAGTAACTTGGATGCAAATCAGATAAATATTATAGAAGAAGAGAACAGGTCTGGTAATTGTAATACAAATGTTTCATAATGGTATAATGATATCATATATTATTTGCGGAGGATGAAATGTCCCGAAGTTATGATTGATAACAAAAAAAAGAACATTAAAATTACATGCTATTAAATATTCCATTGTAAATGGGAAACTCTGGTGGAGGAATAGTGATGGTGTCATGTTGAAATGCATGGACCAAGAGCAGGTTCAGAAGTTGTTGTCTGAATTACATAGTGGATTTTGTGGAGGGCATTATATGGCTAAAACAACTGCACACAAAGTATTGAGAGTTGGTTTTTAGTGGCCGACAATTTTCAAAGATGCACATCAACTCGTCAAGAAATGTGACCCATGCCAAAGATTTTCAGAAAAATTAAAATTCTTAGGAAATTTGTCATTAAGGCCTGTAAATGTGTAAGTTCCATTTTAGCAGTGTGGTATAAATTTCATTGGAGAAATAGCATGCAAATCGAGTAGTGGTCATTCATGGATTTTGGTAGCCACTGATTATTTCACTTAGTGGGTTAAAGCTATACCCACTAAAAAGGAAATGGGCAAGCTAAATCTAGTAACAAAAGTTTGATGAAGATTATTAAACAAACCCTAGAAAAAAATAAAAAGGCTTGGGCTTTAAAGATGAGATTAGTTGTTTGGGCATATAGGGTAACAATCAAGAAAGCAATTGGATGTGCACCTTTTGATTTGGTGTATGGTATACAAGAAAGGTTACCCAAAAGTATTTTGATGGAGATGTCTAAATTTGTCCAAACCTATAACAATGATATAGATGATGATATACAGTTGGGAATGGAGGCTGTAATGGAATTAGATGAAGCTAGAAGAGAACCCAGTGCAAGAAATAAAAAGTTACAGATGCAAGTTAAAAACTTGTATGATAAAAGAACAACGGCAAGGACTTTTCAGGCTAATAATTTGGTTCTGATGTAGAATGCCAAAATTGAAGATAAAGGGAAATATGGAAAGTTTGATGCCATTTGGTTGGGCCCATATCTAATTCAAAGTAAATGGGGAGAATATTCTTATATTCTCTAGGATATACATGGTGATACTCTTGAATTGCATGTTCATGGACAATTCCTGAAGCTCTACTTTTCTTGAAAGTAGTTCTTTTTGTTAGGAAACTCACAGATACTGAGAGGGGGGGTGAATCAGTATCTAACCGGTAATTAGAATTTCTCAACTTAAAACATGCAAAACATATTGTAACAGTGTACCAGTATGCAAGAAATAATGCAATAAATAGAAATGAAAGAAACCACATGAAAATCACACCATAACACAATGATTTAATGAGGAAACCCAGTGTGGGAAAAACCTCGGTGGGATTTGTGACCCACAATATTCACTTACTGGCCAATAAGAGAATATTACTTACAATAGGGGCTTGCACATGCAGGAAGCCCAACTGCCTAGAGCTCACTGCTCAAAATGGGAAGTCTCACTGACTTACAATATGGATTATACAAATACAATAACTTGTACTACTTTACAATAGCATCTTCAAAGCCAGATTCAGTACCGGTTCCTGCTCTGTTCTTTACATATACCCCTTAACCTATATTTTGCATAATAGGTCTGCTTAATCTTTTCTCCTTACCTTTTTGCTTACCTCACTTACTTACCAAATGTCTACAATGATCTCTTTTATATATAAGAGTCATTTTACAATGATATCAAGTTGGCTTACACATTTTTTCAAATAATAAACAAAATTTGATATATCAAAAATCATGTCAGCCTCTGTGCTAGTATGCTTCCTTTCTTTGTGCCAGTGTAGAGTGTGTTCTGCTAATGCCAGTGCAATGCCTTGCCAGTGTCATAGGATTGTAAGGTTGCCATCAATGACAAAACCTTCAATCACATACAATGTCTCATTAGAGTGTGCATATGCCAACAATCTCCCCCTTTGGCATTGATGGCAACACTCATGAGAAATTGCAAAAGTGTATCCAAAAATGTGAAGTCCAAAAATGTTACCAAAAATGTGTGCTCCCCCTGAGCATATGATTCCTGTGATATTTGAATTTTCTCATACCAGTACTCCCCCTTTGGCATCAATGACAAAGGTTGTTAAGATGTCAGTAGAGTTTGTAGTTTCAACCTTGTAACTGGTTAGTTACAATTTGAAATAGATCCGCCAAAATCAAGCTTAAACTCTCCATAAACTTTTTACTATCTCTTATTGTTGTCTCTGTCCTTTTAGCTGTACTGGTGAGATGCTACAAATGCTCTATTAGTGTTTTCTATCCTTGTATTAGTGCCTCAGATATTTCCTTCCACAATGATGCTAGATAGTCCAATCTTGGACTCAGTTTTAATCTCAGATGCTTTACCTTATTCACTATTCTCTCCTTTTGTCTTTCTAATTTAAGTAATTCTTCCTCAAAATTTGTTATCTTTTGCTCAAAAATTGATAATGTATTAGGTGAGTTAACAAAATTATCAGCAAGTTTATTGATTTCATCCTGTACCTTTCTTATTTTCTTATCTATGTCTACAGTCAAAAAGTTTGTCTTACAGGTGTCTTGTTGGCATTTTTGATGTTTATGTTGTGATTGTCATTGATGGACACACACTTGCATTGAGATCCTCTTTATATGTATAGGTTAGAGCACATCCAGTATTTGTTCCAACTAGTATGTTGAATTATAGTCTTTAGACTATTGATGTTTTGCAGAATGTGTTTCTTGGTCTAAAGCGACATGTTGACTTCAAGCGGTTCGTGGATCCCAAGCGGTATGAAGGACCAAAGCAGCATAACACATTTTTACCAGTCTTCATTTTTGTCAAACCGGCAACCAACATTTTGTATGAACCAGTAATACTCTGTGATGAGTTACCAACCAACATTTTGTGATGAGTTACCATCCACTGATTGTTTGACGGTGCCGACACATTAACGGTGATTTTTGTGTCATTGTACCAAGTATGTCCAGGTTCATTGAACCTAGGAAATTGTAATGTAATCCTATTGGACTAACATGAAATCAAATTCCTTTATAAGGACATCATGTCTAGGGTTTTAGGTTGTTGATGAGGTCGCAAAAAAATTCTATATTGTTGCTAGGGTTTAAGGTGGTTGTGGAGTTGGAAAGAATATGAATGTGTAGAAGACTGAAGTAATGTAGGAGTGCATTAAGAATGAGCTATCAAGGATCTAACTGAGCAGTCTATGTTATTAGATAGATCAAACACTTATTGATTACTCACATCTTTGACAAGTTTGAAAGAGATATAGGGGAATACACTTTGAGGGAACCTATCCACCGACTCACTCAGTTTGAGAAAGCCTATGATGATCTTATGGTCAAATATAAGGCATCTCAAGCAAAAAGGAGAGAACATGCAGAAAAATTGGTGGAGCTATCTAAAAATAGTTCTTCAGATGAAGCAGACATGGAAGCCCTAATTGCTAAAGTAAATAAGTTGAATGAATCAAACTCCAACCTGAGAAAGGAGTTGGAAGGACTGACTATTTGGATGTGACAAGAGCTTGAGAACCAGAGGAAAGCTAAAGATCTGGTGAAAGAAAGAGATCATTAGATCTCCAAGCTGAAACAAGAAATGAGTGCCCTAAATGCTCAACTCCATGCAAGCAAAGTGGAAAAGGAAGATATGCAAGGAGAACTGAACACTGCCATCTTTGAGAATGAAAACCTATTGGAAACAAATGCTGCTATTTTCAAAGAACTCTCTGAGTCAAAGGAAATACTTGCTAAGTTCAACAAGAGCACTATCAAGCTAGAGAAAAAGCTTGAATCTGCCAAACCGGTCAAGAATACCAATGGACTTGGTTATTTTGGTCATGAGGAAGGTGAGACCTCTGGTACAAATGGTGGAACATCAAATAAATAACTGACATCAAAGGATAAAGGTAAGCAAAAGTTTAAACCTATTTTCTTTAACTATCTTAAAGAAGGACATACTGCAAATGTGTGTAAGAGTAAGGCTTACAACAATTTTCCTTATTTCCTAAATGATAAGCCTAGATCCTATAGATTTGATGGTAACTATTATGCATGCAACAAGTATGGGCATAGAGCATCTGAATGTAGGTCTATTATGAATAACACTAGAAGATATCCTCAGAGGACCCAAGGAGCTGGTCCTGAACCTTTTGTGAACCAGAATCACAACCAATTTAATACCTTCAATCATCAGCCAAGAAGTGGTGGTTATCAAGCGACAACTGGATGGAGAGAAAATTGTATAATCTATCATGGTCATGGTCATGGTCACACTACTGCAACATGCAGAAAGAAGAATGGAAACATGAACAATGGACCTTGGAGAGCACCTAGATTGTTCTGCTATCACTGCAACAAACTGGGTCACATTACCAGATTCTGTAGATCAAGAAGGAACATATCTGATGATATACTGGTCACTTCAGAAGGAAACATTGATGTTGATACTATTCAAGAAGACATGAACAAAATCTGGAAGGAGAAACCAGTGGTGTTACAAGAGGAACTGATCTCTGCACCTAGTGTGGAAATCACGGAACCGACAAACTAAGCTTTAGAAAAGCTTAGGGGGAGAAAATGATGAAATGTTTCAAACCCCCAGTTTACGCTGGTAAAAGTCCTTAATTGGTATGTGATACCTGTTATTTGGTAGAAGACCAAAAATGGTAAAAAGGCAAACTAAGGTTTACGCCCTAATGGAGGAGCATTAATGACGGTAGTTGAGGAATATGTTTAAAACCATTTTTCAAATCATTTCTCACTATCATTTTTTGAGCAAAGAAAAGTTTTTCAAAGAGAAGAGCGACGAAAAGGCAATTTGAGCAGAGATTTTGAGAAATTGAGAAACCACGAAGGAGATTCAAATTCAAACTAGAAACGGTCAAGTGGAGAACACAAAGTAGTGATTCAGCAACCGACGCAATGTGAAGTGAAGGAGAATTGGAAAGCCCTAATTTCACATGTTTCAAAAGGTATTTCTCGAGTTCTTAAGATTTCTATCATGGCTTCCACATCTCATACCAATTCTAGTGCATCTATCGAGATTGCAAGTTTTATTCAACAGAAGTCCAAGTATAATGCCCTATCACAAGTTCCGGCTGGTGTGATAGTAGAAGAGGGAATTTATGACTACATAGATTGCAAGATAGAAGACCTAGGGTCTCTAGCTATCCACACCCTGTTAGGTTTATTTTGTGGAAAAGACAAGGAGATCAAACCGGAGTTTAATATTTTGGAGAAGACAAATCTTGACAATGTTGTTTACTTCCTAGAAGATTTCACAAATGATCATATAAGGATCATACCAAGTAGAGTCCATGGTGATAAGATGTACCTAGAGAGAACACATGACATCATGATGCAAGCAATTCATGCAGTCACCAGATTCTACAACATAGGGGAAGTGCCAGCCCTGAGGACGGTAAGCAAAATTGAAATGTCCAAGCTCATCAGTTCAGTGAGCGACTCACAAGGTGTGACAATAAATTCTATCAAGGATGATCTAGTTAAGTATGCATGTATGGTGATTGGATACCAGATATTCTCAGCCAGTAGAATTAACTCTGTATCTGCTGCAGTGGTAAATGCTTCTTACCAAATGATAAAGGAGGTCCATCATTTGATCTGTGCACCAGTATACAGAGACAACTCCTGTTGAATCTAAAGTCGATCAAACAGGATAATGCACTTAGGTTCAAGTTTGGACAACTACTGGTTGGGTTGTTCTTCTATTTCCAAGGCTACTTTCCAAGAGTAGGAGATGCTCAATGGTCTGGTGACCAAGCAAATCAAGGAAAGCATTGAAGCAATTGGAACTGGCTACCTTGATGTTCTGAACAAGTATTTTGATGAGTTCAGAAGGAAAATGAGCCAAAGAGTGAGGATATCAGGTGACATCATCAAGAAATATGAGGATGATATTTGTTTCACCATCAAGGTGGATCAATGCTAATATAGGCTATTGAGCCCAGACAGGAAGAAGTGGAGCCAATGGGCTATGAGGTGATGTACGATATGCTGGAAGGGTATGCCTCTACCCTTATTGCCTCACTGCTTGATCCTAAGGCGAAGAGAATCGACACTTGCCCAGAGAGGATAGCACCAGTTGAGGAACCACCAGCAATGAAAGAAAAAGAATTGATAGTAAAGAAGGCAAAGGCAGTGCATGCAGCATCAGCACCGGTTACTACCTCAACTCCAAAAGTGACCAAGAGGTCACCAACCAAGAAGAAACTGGAAGCAGCACCAGCTAAAGTGTTCGAGAGAAAGAGGAAGACAAGAAATACCTCTCCAGACTCAGAAGAAACTGTGTCTGAGGAAAAGCCAAAGAAAACACGTCAAGCAAAGAGGAAGACAAAGAATGAACCAACATCTTCTGCATTGGTAAATATAGATATCTCTTCCTACAAACCTTTGACACATTGTCAAAGAACAATAAATAATATTAGGAGGAAAGTGCTAAATGACTTAATTGATTATTTTAACAACTTTAATGATGATGAAAAGGAAGCAGTTGAAAAGGAAATAATTCAGTATTTGTGTGCTAATGACTGGTCACCCTTAGAGATTAAGTCTTAGACACCAGATTCTTTATCTATGTCATTAGATAATATATGACGCATTGCCATAGAAAAGGAATAGGAAATTAGGGAGAAATTTTTTGCACAGTACTTTCCTGACCTGTCAAATTCTGAATTGCTTGATGTTATTGACCAAAATAAAGGACTCTTCTTCACTAGAAGAAGAAGACTCTGGCTGTTAGAAGGTAGAGTTGATAATGTTGAAAAAGACACTCATCTATATATGAGAATTGTTGTCCAGTCTCACAAAGCACGTCTAGCCAACTAGCAAGCTAAAGAAGAACTGGTTATATCTAAACCGGATGAAGTATTTGATGATGAAGGAAATCTAGTTCTTGAACCGATCGACACCATTGATGTCGATGCTTTGGATGTTGAGGATGTTACTCAGGAAACACCATCTGAGGCAATAGGGCAGGAGCAACAGGATAAACAAGTTGATAAGCAAGCCAAGGACAGACAAGAAGTGGCAAAGGAAGAGGCAGAGCAGAGAAAAAAGGATGAAGAAGAGAAGTGAAAAAGGGATGAAGAAGAGAAGAAGAAGAAAGATGAAGAGGAGAAGAAGAAAAAGGATGAAAAAGAGAAGTGGAAAAGAGATGAAGAAGAGAAGAAGAAGAAAGATGAAGAGGAGAAGAAGAAGAAGGATGAAGAAGAGAAAAAGAAGCGAGAAGATGAAAAGAAAAAGAAGGAAGAGGAAGATAAGGAACAGGAGAAGAAGAAGGAAGCAGAGAAGAGGAAGAAGGAAGAGGAAGAAAAAGAAGAGGAAAAGAGAAGAGAAGAAGAAAAAAGGAAGAAGGAAGAGGAGGATAAGGAATCGGAGAAGAGGAGAGAAGTGGAGAAGAAGAAAGCGGAAGAGGACAAGGCAGGAGAAGTGGAGAAGACCACCCAGATGGAGACTCTGAAGGAAACCGAGAGTCAATCCAAACCAACTGATCTCTCTAGTCGTATCGATCTCTAGTTTGCAAGTGAAACAGAGCTAATGCAGAGCATCAAGGTATCTCAAGAGTGCCTTGAAATCATTCGATGGAAGAAGGAGCAGGATATAATTCAAGCGGCTGTGGATATGCTTACGGTTTGATACCTAGTATAAATCTTCCCAACACTGATTCATCACTAGCTAAACTCAAGCTCCTATGCATAGTAGTGGATGATCAGGTGTAGAGCCTTGAAGAGGTAGCAAAGGCTAATGTCAAGAAGGAGCATCAAAAAGCTCTTAATATAGCTCTGGTGAAGAAGTTGAATGAGCCGCAAACTAAATTGATGAAAGAAAAAAAAATATAAGGGATGCTCTAGATGAGGGGAATCTGCTACTCAGCAAGATCTGCCAACCCCATCTATTCTATGATGATGTGCTAGCTTAAAAGCAAAAACTTGAAACAGACTTGCAGTCCTACTTGAGCACATTCAAGCCACCTTATGATTCCTTTACAACTTATGGGTAAACCATTCACCGATTTCACATCCAGTCAAGAAAAATGGAGCAAGAGATCAACACTCGATCTAGAGATTTGTAGGAGCTACAACTGGTTCTACTCCCACGATTGTAAATTCTTCAGAATTGTTATCTGAACCTAGATGCCTTAACAGTTACACAGGAGATGAGCAAAATTGATGCCATGGAGGAACAAGTCTCCCAGATGCAGACAAAGCAAGAAGTAGACATCTCCCTACATGAGTCCTGGTCTTTGTCAATGAAACAATTCTTACAGGACTTTAAATCTGTTTTTGATAAGTATCATTCCTTGTTGTCATAAACTTTTATTATTTTTAATATGAAATGAAAATAGGGTTGTTTTGCTGTACTTTGTCATTGTTGGAAAAGGGGGAGAAGAATTATATTTGGAGAAGTATCTGGTAATCAAAATTTTGATTATATGCTCTATATGCAAAAATTCTATACATTGTATTATTAAAGGGATAGTGTATATGCTTAGGGGGAGCAATTTTGCTAATGGCATGATTTTGTTTAAAACACTTAGATGTCAAAATTTTATTTTCCTAAGTGTTGCCATCAATGCCAAAGGGGGAGATTGTTGGCGTTTTTTATTTTTATGTTGTGATTGTCATTGATGGACACACACTTGCATTGAGATCCTCTTTATATGTATAAGTTAGAGCACAACTGGTATTTGTTCCAGCCGGTATGTTGAATTATAGTCTTTAGACTATTGATGTTTTGCATAATGTGTTTCTCGATCTAAAGCGACATGTTGACCCCAAGCAGTTTGTGGATCCCAAGTGGTACAAAGGACCAAAGCAGCATAACACATTTTTACCAG
The DNA here is from genome assembly GCF_030272615.1 of Cryptomeria japonica. Classification (NCBI taxonomy): domain Eukaryota; kingdom Viridiplantae; phylum Streptophyta; class Pinopsida; order Cupressales; family Cupressaceae; genus Cryptomeria; species Cryptomeria japonica. Next base: position 532,406,892 of record NC_081410.1, read on the forward strand.
TCTTCATTTTTGTGAAATAGGCAACCGGCATTTTGTATGAACCGGTAATACTCTGTGATGAGTTACCATCCATCGATTGTTTGATGGTGCTGACACATTAACGGTGCTTTTTGTGTCATGGTACCAAGTATGTCTAGGTTCATTGAACCTAGGAAATTGTAATGTAATCCTATTGGATCGACATGAAATCAGATTCCTTTATAAGGACATCATGTCTAGGGTTTTAGGTTGTTGATGAGGTCACAACAAAAGTTTATATTGTTGCTAGGGTTTAAGGTGGTTGTGGAGTTGGAAAGAATATGAATGTGTAGAAGACTGAAGTAATCAGGAGTGCATTAAGAATGAGCTATCAAGGATCTAACCGAGCAATCCGTGCTATTAGATAGATCAAACACTTGTTGATTACTCACATTTTTGACAAGTCTGTAGCCCTTAATCAGGTAGGCCCAAAAGCCTTTTTGTAAATCCTCTAACAAAGTGGTTCACATCTATGGATCTAAAATCCTCTAGCAAGGTAGTCTTTAATCAAACTTATCTCCTAACAGAGATTGAGATTCCTAACAGGATTTGTTCTAGTAAAGAACATTGTAAGACCTTAACTGGTCTGGTTCCTATTCTGCAAATAGTGACTTGTGAGTTCCATCTAACCATGGTTTTTCCCATTTGGGTTTCCATGTCAAAATCTCTTGTGTTATGGTGTTTGTGCTTCTGTGGGTGAATGCATTATTAGCTATTTGGTTTGCATGTTTGTTAACTGGTTTGTCTACTAAATTTTTTTACTGGTTTATTGTCAGTCTTGCAAAGTGTTTAAGTGCAAAGATTTTTTGCATACTAATTCACCCCCCCCCTCTTAGTATTCATCATGTCTTTGTACAGAGTTTTGTACTCTTTCAATAAGTTACACAGTTTCGGTAGAAGTGTGTCAAAATCTTTGGTACACTTCTTTATCTACTCATCAAAGAATCTTTTTTTTTTAATTTCCAATTTATCCTTCAATGCCTCTTCCTTTATTTTCTCAATGTTTTCTATGATATATTTACACAAGGTATCAAGTTGTCCTAAAGAATCTTTATTGTCAATATTACAGTTAGGAGCAATTACCTTTAAAATTGGTATGGTGTCATCTATTGCCTTATAAGTTTGTGAGCTGCAATCTATTATCTTTTTAATTGAATCTAAGAGTACTTCAGTCACATTAGTTGATTTGTAGCTTGATGATGAGGAACCTACATTTAGAGTACCGCTGGTGGAATTAACCAAGCTTGTATTCACCTCTAGTAGGTTTGTTTGTGTTTACATTTCCTTAAACAATGGTTTGTGTGCTTCTCTAGTTGTTGGTTGCACTATTTCCTCATGAACCTATTCCTATTGCTATTCTTGTTCCAGAGCCTTTTTCTTTGTTTGTTTCTCTGATTGTTGCATTGACTCAGTCTAAGTCTGAGTTTCTACCTATTGCTCTTTGTCATCTACCAGTTTCTCCTATGTGTTTTCAGTTTGCTCATCTATCAGAGGCTCACTAGCCATGTCAGTCTTATCAGTTGTATCTTTGTCTACCACAATGTTGATTTTTTGAGTATCAACATCCACTGTATATAAGACTTCGGGATTAGGATTAACATCCTCTACATCCATACTTTCAACTGTCAGTTGATCTTTTGTAGATGTTGTTGTTACAAGTGGAGTAATCAAAGGAGGTGTGGGTAGGTTGTCTTTAACCTTGATACTAGGTGGTCCACCAACTTTACCTTTACCCTTGTCTCTTTCCTTCTGATAAACCTTTATAGGTTTGTGGCTCATGTATTCTTCTTGTTTTTCTTTTTCCACTAGGAAAATCTCCCATGCATTTTTTGTCTCCTCAGTCACCTCATTAACTCTTCCAACCATTAAAGCAAAGTGCTAGTGTGCAGTAGAGAATACTAACCGGTTGGCTTCAACAATTAAGTCATCAATTTCTTTGCGTGAATTCATTGGGTATACAACAAGTAGCTTTTCTATCTTTATTTTCTTGTCAAGTTCTATTACTGCTTGTCTCCTTGCTTCCAGTCTCTTAAATAGTTCATCTGGTACTTCATCTACTACTTCCATAAAAAATTTCTTATGCATATCCATATGTAATATAACACTATTTTCTACTTATTCTTTTTCATCAGCTGTCAGAGTGTCATACAGTTTCTCTATATTCTTCAATTTCCCTTCCCCAGTAATTTCATTCAACAGTATGTCAAGAGGAGCTAAGTCCTTATTTGTCCTCTTCTTCTTCTTGGGAGTCAGTTTCTTCTTCTTTGGTGTAGCCTTTCTTACCAGAGATCTCACCGCTTGTTGTTTTTGTCTTGTCCTCCTAGGTGAGGGTGTGGTTGCCGGTGAGGGATCTCTTTTCCTTACAACTCTGTTGAAAGTTACAAGCATGTCATTCTCTGAAGATGTTCCTACTGGTAATAGGTGAGTTTCGAGTTGTGGAGTTGCTAACTCATCCTTTGTTATACCAGTTTGTTTCACTACTTTTTCCTTGATTTCCTTTGCTTGTCTAGAACCTCTTCTCACAACTGCCTCAACCTTTTTCACTCTTTTATGGGATTGTATTTGGCTTTCAATAGTTTCTACACTACCAAATACTTCTTCCTTAGGTTCTTTAGGGGCTTCCAGAAGTGCTTTAGCATATGTTTCAATTATATGATCATCTATTTCGTAGCCCATCTCTATTACCTAGATTGTCTTAGGGATGACTGCTTCCATCCAGATCTCATCCTTTTTTATTACAAAACATTTCATCCTTATATTTGTCAACAATCTTTTGTGATAATCTGATTCTTTTCTTCATTTTTTCTTTAAGTGCTTGAAAAAAATCATGGATATTTTTTTCCTTATCTTCTCCCATATTATTGAATAGTTTAGTTAGCTATTTACCTACCGGTATATCATATCCAAGTTCTTTGTAGCCTATACCAAGAACCTATTTGGTTATATGCAGCATTAGACATACTAGCAGATTTCCAAACCTAAAAGTTCCTTTCTTGTCCTTCTTAATCTTGCCTAAGTTGTCAATTAATTCGTCCTTCAACCACTCACATACATCAATATTTGCATTATCTGTGACCATGTCATAAGCACTCTTAATGCACAAACTTGACACTAAATTGAGTCTATTTGCATGAGTTGCCTTATATCCTAATATCATGCTGATAAATCTTACATTAGTATCTTTTACATCATCTACTCTTAAGGACCTTTTATCAGATGTGGCACTAATTAGGTTCATAACTAGGTCAATGGAAACCTTCTTGGTTTTGTCTGGCCTTTTACCGATGGTCAGTAACCCTATGATAGCTTTCACGGCTTCCTTGGTGATTTTGTGAATTGCAACTAACCAGAAAAATTCACCATGTACCCTACTTAGGACTATCCTGATCACATCCTTGGGGAATTCAAGAATGCTAAGGATCTCTGTAAATCCTAGGGTTTCAATGATCTTATGTTTATCTTTTATATTACCGGATTCATCACATATGACAAATTTAAACATGGTTTTAATCTCTCCATCTCCTAGTTCCTCAATGTTGCAGTGAATGTAAATTCTGGGGTCTTTAGCATAAACAACTCCTTTAAGAATTTGAGAAAAAGAACCTAAAGTATCATCTTTCTTTGCTACCTCAGGAACTAATTGAAATACGGGCCTAGGTCTTATTACAACTTCGACAACAGTAGGGTTTGCTATATATTCAAGTGCAAAGGTGGATGCCATGATAAAATACCTTTTACTACCTTTAGGATGGATGATTGCTCGAAGTGTTCTTTCCTCTTGCTCAAAATGCCTTAGCTTGGAAACTTCACACTCTTCGTAGGTTTGAAATCTCAGTGAAATGAAATGGAGCTAAAACCTCAAATTTATAGTGTTAATTTGCCATCTACCACATTAAATTCATGCCAATTAAGGATTCACTTAACATTGTCTGTCGGTAATAAAGTAATTTCAAACTTCTCATCTCTAACCGAGGGAATAATAGCACATGTGTCATTAGTGTTAGGTCCCAGAGACAACTAAGAGGGGGGGGGGGGGGGGGTGAATCAGTTGTCTAATAAATTCGAACCAAAAACCAATTAGCCAACATGTTAATAGTAAATTTCTATACCGGTAAAGATTAATGCATGAAACATAAACATAAAGTCATCTACAACACATAACACCAATATTTGTACGTGGAAACCCTATAAGGGGAAAAACCACAGTGGGAAACCTTACCCACAATCAGATGATACTACTGTAGATAGTAAGTGTACATATATGGGGTCTGCACATGCAAAAAGGCCAATAGCCTAGAGCTCACTACTCAATCACAAAATGGGCGTCACACTGACTACAGTTGGATGGTTAAATCCAATAAGAATGTACTGCACAAAATAGCATCTTCATATGCTGGATTCAGTACTGGTGTAATGTTGATATGCTTATACAAAAACCTAGCTTCACATTCAAATGATATCTTCATGTATACCTCTACTTAATCTCGCATATACCTTTACTCAATTCTTTTCCGCATTCCACACTTGATCTTATAAATAAGATCTTATATTTATACCATAACCTAAGACCAATTTTAGTAGGTCAGCTCTACAGATATTACAATAAACATTTTACATATAATATAATATCTGATGCAATAACCTTTTAAACATGTTGTCTTAATGCATTTACATCAATAATAAATCATCTCCATAGCGTACCATGCTGATCTCGAAAAGATAAACCTGCCGATGTAACCCTAGATAACCCTGGACCTATTTGCCGGTAAAAGCAAATATGCAAATATGAATATACCAATGATCAATTCTTCAAATCAAAGTGTCCACACAATTTACTCAACATTACTAAGTGTCTTCCATATCATTCCAGGTACTGGTGAACATTATATCCTGTCGGTGAACCATATACCAGTAACTATGCAACAGTTACTTGCTTGCCGGTGAATGTTGCTGGATCTCCAAAGTGCTTGTTTTTAGTAGGTGTTGACATCAATGACAAAACCATACCAAAATACCAACAATCTCCCCCTTTGGCATTGATGGCAACACAAGATGGAAAAACCATCAAAGTGCCAAAACCGAAATGCCAAATACCAAAAACCAACAATCTCCTTCTGGGAGCAACATGTGTTTATCCAAAGATTTATTTTCAATACCAATTTCTCCTCAAAAGATAATGTTTTTTTCCATACTCAATTTCTCCCCGTTTGACATCAAATGCCAAAGTGAAAAAAATCAAGCTCATACAAAATACCAACTACTCCCCCTGAGAAGTAGTTTCCTCATTAAAGACCGGAATAAAAGATTTGTCTTTTAATTCTACTGGTTGATGACAATCATCAACTATCTATGTCTCTACCGGTGGTGGTATGACTCCAAGCTGATCTCTGAGATATTCAAAAGTCTCCTTAGGCAAAGGTTTTGTGAAAATATCTGCAAGTTGTTCTTTAGTATTCACATAAACCAGTTTTATCTCTTTTTCTTCAACTTTTTCCCTTAGAAAATTTAATTTGATAGAAACATGTTTTGTTTTAGAATGTAATACCGAATTCTTAGATATATAAATTGCTGCAGTGTTATCACAATATATAGTAATGGGTTCCTTGCATTTTACCTTTATGTCTTTCAACATTTGTTTAAGCCATAGTACCTGTGTACAGTTAGTTGCTGCTGCAACATATTTTGATTCTGCTGTTGATAAAGATGTACAACTCTATTTCTTACTCAACCAAGAAACTAATCTCTTTCCAAGAAAGAATGCTCCTCCAGTGATGCTTTTTCTATCATCCACATCTCCTACACAATTTGCATCTGTGTATGCACATAGGTCAAAATTTTCATCTCTAGGATACCATAATCCAAGATTTGTTGTGCCTTGTAAGTACCAAAAAATCCTTTTTACTGTCAATTCATGATTTTCCCTAGGATTACTTTGAAATCTAGAAACAATACATACTGCATTCATAATATCAGGTCTGGTTTGTTTCAAATACAATAAACCTCCTATCATAGATCTGTATCTAGTTGGATTAACAGGTGTAGATTCATCCCTTTGAGATGATTTGTCATTTGTAATCATAGGTGTGCTTACCGGTTTAGAGTTCTCCATCCCAAATTTCTTTAGTAATTCTTTCAAGTACTTGGATTGATTCAAAAATATACCTTTATCAGTCTGTGAAATCTGCAATCCTAAAAAGAATTTTATTTCTCCAATCATAGACATTTCAAATTCTTGCTGCATTTTAATAGAAAATTCCTTACATAATCCATCTTCTCCTCCAAAGATTATATCATCGACAAATACTTCAATAATCAAGATGTCATCATTAGTTATTTTGTAATATAAATTGCTATCTTCATTTCCTTTAGTAAAACCAATCCTTAAAAGATACTTATCCAATCTTGCATACCAAGCTCTTGGGGCTTGTTTTAATCCATACAGAGCTTTTCTTAACCTGCAAACCATATCATTATCTTTTGTAAGGGAAAATCCATCAGGTTGTTCAATATATACTTCCTCTTCAAGATATCCATTAAAAAATGCACATTTAATATCCATTTGATAAATGTTGTAGTCCTTGTGAGCTGCAAAAGCCAAGAATAATCTGACTGCCTCAATTTTGGCAACCGGTGCAATGGTTTCATTGTAATCAACTCCTTCTTTCCAAGAATATCCCTTACACACTAGTCTTGCTTTATTTCTGACAACTTTACCATCTTCATTAAGTTTGTTTCTAAATACCCATTTGGTTCTAATTACATTTTTATCTTTAGGCCGGGGAACTAATGTCCAAGTACTATTTCTCTCAATTTGTCCTAATTCTTCTTCCATAGCTTTAATCCAAAATTTATCTTCACATGCCTCATTGATAGATGATGGTTCAATTTGAGAAATAAGACATACCTCTTCATTTTCCAATCTTCCTCTTGTCATAACTCCTTTAAATTTGTTTCCAATTATCTGATCTTCAGAATGATTCAATCTTACGTACCGAGGTGTCTAAGTTTGTCGTTGTTCTTCAATTACTATGGAATCCTCTGATGATACCGGGGTAACTGGATCTTCATTCTATACTAGTGGATTCAGTGTAGATTCATTTGTCATAATTTCTATTGCCAGTTCAGAGTCTATATACCTTGAAGTTCCTCTGAATTGTTCATCAATCTTTACATTTGTACTCTCAAAAATTTTCTGCAATCTCTTATTAAAACATCTATATGCCTTGCTCTTAGATGAATAACCAAGAAATATTCCTTCATCACTTCTAGGATTAAATTTTCCAATATACTCGTCTCTTCTAATATAACATTTACTTCCAAAAATTCTGAAATACTTAAGAGTAGGAGTATTACCAAACCATAGTTCATGAGGGGTCTTACCGGTTTCACCTTTGATGTGAACTTTGTTGAATGTTTAGACAGTAGTGCTAACTACCTCTCTCCAATACACATGTGGTAGATTTGCTTCTGATAACATACTTCTTGCTGCATCCAAGATAGTTCTATTTTTCCTTTCAACAACTCCATTCTACTGTGGTTTCCGAGGTGTTGATAACTGTCTTCTGATTCCATTCACTTCACAGAATGTATTAAAGTCCTTAGATGTGAATTATCCTCCTTGATCTAATCTTAAACATTTGATTTTCTTACTGGTTTCATTTTCAACCATTGCTTTGAACAGTTTGAACTTCCCAAGTGGTTCTGATTTTTCTTTCAGAAAAGTAACCCAACACATTCTAGAAAAATCATCAATAATTAGCATGAAATATCTATCACCTTGTAAGCTTTTAGTTCTAGCTGGACCACATAAATTAGTGTGAATTAAATCAAGAGCATTATTGAATTTTTCTGGAATACTTTTGAAACTAGCTCTAGCTTGTTTTCCAAATTGACATTCCTTACAAATTGTATTCTGAGGTTTCACAATTTTAGGTAGATCTCTAACTGCCTTAGAATTACTGGTTTTTACAATCCAATCAAAGTTTACATGACATAGTCTCTTATGCCATAACTAACTTTCATCTATATGTGCAATTAAGCATGCCTTTTCACGGTTATTCAAATGAAAGATATTACCTCTAGTCTGATTACCAGTTGCAATTTCCAAACCAGTTCTATTCATGATTTTGCATTTTCCATTTTCAAATTGTAATTGAAATCCTTTCTCAACTAATTGACCAACACTTAAAAGATTATGCTTTAATCCTTCAACATAGTAGACATTGTCAGTGCTATGCTTACCATCAAGAGATATTGAACCCTTACCTTTGATTGAACAGGCTTTGTCATCTCCAAATCTTACTAAACCTCCATTGTATTCTTGAAAATTCAAAAATTTACCTTTGTCTCTAGTCATGTGATGTGAGCATCCTGAGTCAATGATCCATTCATCCTTTGCTTCAACTTTAGCTGCTAGGGCTTGTTCTACTGGTTGAGCAGTAGGTGTCGGTTGATCCTCTGTTATAGCAACAAAAACCCATCCATTGTCTACTGGATCCTCATCAGAATCATCAGTCACAACTTCATCAACAATTTTACAGGATTTGTCTTTGTTCTTCTTAAATCTATATCTCTAATATTCAGGATTAGGCTTGTATTTTCTTCTAGCTTATTCTCTTAGTCTAGCATGTCTATCAAGGTATCTTGAAGCCATATGACCAATATTATTGCAGTTAAAACATTTAAAGAGTTCTTTACCTTCATACTTACTTCCAATTGGACCTTTTGGCATTTTACTTGCAAATAGTGCTTCAAGTTCTTCAAGCTCTTCATTCTCCTTCCTAGTTTCTTCAAGTTCTCTTGCATAAAAGGCTCTCCAGTCTGATTTGTCAAATGATGGAGCAGATGATGTTGATGCTTTAAAGGCCAAATCAGTTTTTATAGTAGCAACAAGATCAAATTCCTCAATTTCAAAGGCTGAAAGTTTTCCAATCAATGTATCCCTAGTTACTGATGTATTAGGCATTGTTCTTAACTCATTTATAGTAGTAACCTTCATTTTATATGCCAGTGGCAATCCTCTTAAGATTTTTGAAACAATTTCATCCTCACTGAAAATTCCTCCACAACATTTAATACCCAAAACAATTTCATTTACTCTTTCCATAAAAGCAGAAATCCTTTCATCTTCTTCCATTTTCAGATGTTCATACCTGACTCGGAAGCTTTCAATTTTTGCAATCTTGACTATGGAATCTCCTTTATTTAGTGTTGCCAAATGATCCCAAATAGCTTTAGCAGTAGACCTATCTGATAATCCCATAATTTTTTGATCTGATAATGCGCTCAGAAGTGCTTCTCTTGCTTTGCAATCATTTTCTTCATCTTTAGCTAAGGTAGTTGGAGCAGTCTGACTAGCTACAACAGTAGTATAACCATTCTTTGTAACTTCCCAGATGTCTTTACCAATGCAATTTAGATGTGTCTCCATCCTGATCTTCCATATCCCATAGTTGGTTCCATCAAATTTAGGATTGTCCTTCCTGAAATAATTAGTAGACATTGGATCTCCTCAAGTTGTTAAACTTCTGCAAAAGAGGACTAGGCTTTAATACCAATTGTTAGGTCTCAGAGACAACTGAGAGGGGGGGGGTGAATCAGTTTTCTAATAAATTAGAACCAAAAACTAATTAACCAACTTGATGCTTAATACTGGTAAACTAGTTAAGTATGTCGATAGACAGTGTTAATAGTAAATTTCTATATCGGTAAAGATTAATGCATGAAACATAAACATAAAGTCATCCACAACACATAACACCAATATTTGTACATGGAAACCCTGTAAGGGGAAAAACCATGGTGGGAAACCTTACCCACAATCAGATGATACTACTGCAGATAGTAAGTGTACATAAATGGGGTCTGCACATGCACAAAGGCCAATAGCCTAGAGCTCACTACTCAATCACAAAATGGGATTCACATTGACTATAGTTGGATGGTTAAATCCAATAAGAATGTACTGCACAAAATAGCATCTTCATATGCTGGATTCAGTACCGGTGTAATGCTGATATGCTTATACAAAAACCTAGCTTCACCTTCAAATGATGTCTTTGTGTATACCTCTACTTAATCTCACATATACCTTTACTCAATTCTTTTCTACATTCCACACTTGATTTTATAAATAAGATCTTATATTTATACCATAACCTAAGACCAATTTTAGTAGGTCGGCTCTACAAGATATTACAATAAATATTTTACATATAATATAATATCTGATGCAATAACCTTTTAAACATGTTGGCTTAATGTATTTACATCAATAATAAATCATCTCCATAGCATGCCATGCTGATCTGGAAAAGATAAACTTGTTGGTGTAACCCTAGATAACCCTGGACCTATTTGTCGATAAAAGAAAATATGCAAATACAAATATACCAATGATCAATTCTTCAAATCAAAGTGTCCACACAATGTCTTCGACATTACCAAGTGTCTTCCATATCATTCCAGGTACTGGTGAACCATATACCAGTAACTGTGCAATAGTTACTTGCTTGTCGGTGAATGTTGCTAGATCTCCAAAGTGCTTGTTTTCAGTTGGTGTTAACATCAATGACAAAACCATAACAAAATACCAACAATTAGATCACCAAACCCTCAAGGAAACTTTCTTCAATTCGATGAAGAACTCCCTGCCGGTGGAGCACCACTTTGTCCTACTGGTGAAGCATCACTCTATCCTACTAGTGAAGTATTGACTGGTTCTACCGGTGGAGGAGTATTCCCAATATTTAGATCAGCTTTTCTAATCCATTATTATAAGAATTCTTGCTTAACCTCTTCAACTTTTTCTTTACCTTTCAAGCTATAACTTTTGTTGTCTACCGGTGATCCTTTACTTCTACAGAATTTTGTAATATGCCCAATCTTGTTACATGCATAACAAGTTACATTATTCTTTTGAATAGCTTTCCCATAACCTATGCCGGTTTGTGTTCTGCATTGATTAGATAAATGTCCAAATCTTCCACAAACATAACATCTCACATTCATTTTGCAATTCTTAGAGTTGTGACCAACTTTGTTGCATTTAGAACATTGACCGGTGGGTCTATTGATATTTTGATAATTTGTAGATCTACATTCATTTGATCTATGACCATACTTATTATAGTTAAATCATTTTCCATTGAATTTATAAGCATTAGGTTGCCTTACCAATTTGTTGTGATCCTATGTGTTTGCAGTACTGGAGCTTTCACCAACTTCAAAGCCAATTCCAGAAGTGTCACCTTTAGGTTTTTGATTCTTTAGCAAGGTGCCAAGTTCCTCTAAGATTTTATTGAATTTCTCTTTATGTTGATTTGCACTTTCCAGTTCTCTTTCTAAGACTTCTTTTTGTTTCATCAGTTCATTGGAGTCATTCTGAGTGTGCATCAAATCTGTCTTTAATAGATCATTTTCATAGCTAAGTCTTGTATTCTCATTTGATGCATAGCTTAGTCTTCTGGTCAATTCTTCTTCATTCTTCTTCCTATCTTCAATCTCTTTACAAAATCTCATAGTCATATCTTGCATCTCATTCTTTGTAGTTACGTTCTCCAGTTTTAGCTTACTAAACATATCATTAAGTGATTCCTTCTCATCATTCTCATTTTGCATCTTTTCACAAAGTTCTCTTCTCTTCTTTCTTGCAATAGTAAGATTCTCTTGAAGTGCCTGAATGATATTGTAGCGTCGTAAATTGTATGCACTTGCTAGGGTGGTACAATTTCACACCTAGTTTAGCACCCGCCTTGGTGCATTTTACATTTTGCATTGCATTTCTCCTTTAGCACTTAATTAATCAAATTAATTAGGTCTAAGGTCCCATTTCATCGTCCTCTACATCATAAAGTTGGGCCCTTTCGTTAAAGTGTGCCCTTTTCATTTTATTCCTCCAATACATCACTCAATCAGAAAACCCTAATTAAGTCCTATTTTAAGCTTGGGGGCTTGGTTTCGGGGGTCAAAACATCTTGAAATCACCTGTAACTTTGGGATTCTCTCTAAAATCATCATATCCAATAGCCCTGAAAATTTGGTGAAAAGTTGTCAGGACCGTGGTGCTCGGAGTGCACATGGTCCCGGACATTTTTCCCAAAATTTTAGGAGCACAATCCAATCACAAAATAAATCTTAATCGCAAGAAATTGGTGGGAAATTCAATCTCTAGGTCGGCCAAAAGATGAAATTATGATCTAGGGTTTCCTACATAAGAGCTCTCTTTCTTCATTTGAAGGGATCTGGATTTTTGTTTTCAGGAACCTCATATGCAGTGAAAGAGTAGATCTTTCAAGACTTCAACAACATTCAACATCCTTCTATCAAGCATTTATCAATTTCATTCATCCATTTAGGCTTGGAAGACATTACAGAACAATAGGAGATTACCGACTAAAGATTGGCTTGTACTTCTCCCTTGGGGGTTGGGTATGATTTCATGTTGTTTTCATGTCTTTGCATAAGCTTCAATATATCCTTTATTCATGCTTTAGATCACTTTGTATCTTGATTTAGAGCATTTACATTATCATTTACAAGCAATTAGGGTTTACTTTCTAGGTTGCTCTAGTTTTCTTTCTTGCATTTTAGGACCTTGCACACACACTAGGTCTGCACACACAATACATTTTACAATACAACTTGGCTATTCGTGGAGGTGGAAATCACCAAAGTGGGGGTTTGACTAAGGCAAAACCCTATATAGCCGCCCATACCATTTTCAGATATAAGTGCAGGTTTCGGGACTCGGACGATGCCGCAGGTGACAGATCCGGGAAGAGCAGGTCGAGACAGCACTCCACATCAAATTGCAGAGCAAAAGACTTGGACAGGGGCATTGGGCACCCTGGTCCTACCAGGACAGGGGCGTTGGGCGCCTTGGTCCCTGGGATAGAGGTGCTGGGCGCCCTGGTCCTCCGGACAGACAACATTTTTTGACATCTTCGACAGTTTTCCAGAGTGCAAAACAGTAGTTTCAGGTGCAGTTTTCGGGACAGAATCAGGACAGTGGTGCCCGTGCCCCCATCCTGAACATTTTCAATCAGATTTTGACTCTGGGTACGCATTTGCATTCTTATTTCATCCTTGTATTTACAGCTGTTCATTGTTTAATCTCAATTTTGCAATCTTGTTATTCGTTTGTACATGCATTTTTGGGATTAGGGCTTGAACTTGCATCATTTGATCTTCCAATTTCAACAAAGGAATAGAAATCCTAATAGGTAGCCCATGGCTCTCTCTTTCACAAGAAGAAGTAGCCAATTGTGTGATACCTCTAGGCTCTTTCGTATTCCATAATGTGTGTCAAAAGGTAGGATTAGGGCATGTTAACCTAGTCTCTCTTTTTCCCCTACACATTTTGGTGAACCCGACGTGAAAATATCATTGGTTCCTCTTGCATTGCATTTGTTAGATCTAGATCTTAATTTAGTGTGTTTTCATTTCATTTTCATTAAAAAGAAAAAAAAAAAAAGGGTGTGTTTCTTTGCATTGTGTGTTTAAATTTTATGCAACCTTTATTTCAAAATGTCAGATTTTTATTTGCAAAATTTTCATGCTTTTGATGATTATTATGAGTATAGCCAAGATGAATTAGATGAAGCTTTAGATGAGTTTTTGAACCCTAAAGATTCCAAACCTTCATTTTACCAAAAACTCATAAACCTTGTTACTATGCCATTTAGATGTGATGAGAAAGATAAGTCGAATGGTTCCTCTCAAGGGTACATTCCTATCAACTCTTCCACTGAATCTAGTAACATGGTTGTTTTCAATAATCCCCTCTATGAGGAGATGTCTCCTTTTGAATCAAAAGATAAACCTTTTAATTGATATGATCATGCTTTGTTGGATGATGCTCTTGATGACTTTGTGGCTTTATCGAAATCTTTAAACAAGAACAAGACTTCTAAATTGGTTAACATGATAAACTTGAATGAGCATAATAAGCCTCTCTTTGAAGTCCAAGGTGCTTATCCTTCTCCCACCTTTCAAGTTCCTAAATCACCTCTCCTTACTGTCCAAGGAGGGTATGATCATGATTCCTTTCGTACCCCGAATAAACCAATCATCACCATGCAAGGAAGAAAACCTATAAGTCCTTATAGTTATGCCAAGCAAATAACTAGAGAGAGTTATCATGCGGTTGCCCATACTTATCACACCAAAAATAATAGGCAGCCTAATCCTCCTCCTGTTATTCCAGTTTCTCTTCCTAATCCTCAACCAATTCTTCCACAAGCTCCCCGTATTTCACAAGTTATGGGTAAGGAATATGATCTCATAGAACAACTTAAAGCTACCCCTGCTAAGATATCCCTTTGGGATTTGATTCAAACTTCTTCCGCTCATCATGAAATGTTACAACATGCCTTGAAAGATTTGAATGTTCCTCCACCGAATACATCTAGTAATATAGCATCTTTAGTTAACTTTGTGATGAATCCTAAAGCTCAAATTGTGCTTACCCAAGATGAGTTACCTACTAGTGAAATTCAACAACAATATGATCCCTTGATGATTGTGGTTATCATGAAAGACACTGCTATAACACGAACACTAGTAGATAATGGCTCTAGCCTTAATGTGTGTAGCATCAATCTATTGCATAAAATGAATGTGGATACATCTCTCATTGAGCCTGACTCTCGTCCCATTCAAGGCTTTGACAATGTGGCTAAGACTTCATTAGGTATTATCACCTTACCTCTCACAGTAGGACCTGTTACTTTGCCTACTCCTATCCATGTTATGTTGAGAAATTTAACATACAACTTGTTATTAGGGAGGCCTTGGATTCACAGTATGCAAGCTGTCCCCTCTACATTGCATAGACAAGTTAAATTTATATATAACAATAAGACATATACCTTGATAGGTGATACTAATTTCCAAGCTTGTCTACAAACATCTACTTCCAAAGGGAGTTCTTCTAAGCCATCCTCGTCTAGTGATGACTCTTTAAATAAGATACCTATCGATGAGTCCTCGCTCTCTGATGATCAAAATTCTTTGGATGAGTCTGGAGCTCCTGAAGAAGATTCTTCTCAACTTGAATCTACACATACGAAGGATTTTGATCCTGAGAAGGTTCTCGAAGAAGATGATTGGGGATCTCTTGATTTCAATCCCACCTTTGTAGGTGAATATAAAGTTCCTTCTAGAGATCTTAAAGTTGAGAAGAAGGAAGAAGCTAAAAATCAATCAATCTTACCTGAACCTATGAGTAATAATTTTGTGGCCGCTTCTCAAACTTCTTCTCCTCACACGTCAAATTATGAAGAGTTTGATTCTTTGTCTTATGAAAAACCACCTTCTCTTCCTGAAATGGCTGATCGTTATGGTCGTGGTTTTCGCATTTTTCCTAAGCATGGGTATCATGGAAATGGATGTGGTGCTCATGAACAAGGGATAAAAGTTCCTCTAGAGACTAATTTTCACAATTATGCCTTTGGACTTGGCTATAATCCCTACAAACGCACTAAAGCTTCTAAAAGACCATGCATTAGTGTTAATGCTATTTCTACATCTCTATCAATGCAACACCCTGAGTATATTGATGGAGATCCTTCGTGTGCCTATGCTTTGGATGTCTTCCCTACCGATGATGCTTTAGCTGAATTTTTGGGAGCCTATGACACTCTTCCTCGTTATCATCACAATAGGGGACTCCCTTATTGTTTGAACACTGAAGCCTATTTTGGAAAAGAGATTGATAATGACGAGATTGTGAAAGAATTCCCTCAGTTAAAGGATACTCCTCAACAAAGTAATCTTCTCATAAGTGACACCACTGATGTTAAGATGGATCCTTGCAATAAAGAAAAAGTTATTAAAATTGGAAAATGTTTGGATGAAGAGGAACAAAAACAATATGAAGATTTATTGCACGAATTCCCTGAGATCTTTGCTTGGACATACTCTAACATGCTTGGTATAGATCCTAAGATTGTCACTCATAATATTGTCTTAGTTCCTGATGCTAAGCCCGTGAAACAAAAGATTCGAAAAATGAATCCTAAGGTGGCTCTGCTTGTTAAGGTTGAGATTGAAAAGTTATTGGAGGCTGGATTTATCCGCCCTATTGACTATTTTCCATGGATTTCAAATATTGTCGCTGTGGCTAAACCGGATAATAAAATAAGAATGTGTACCGATTTTCAAGATTTAAATAAGGCTTCCTTGAAAGATGATTTCCCTCTTCCAAACATTGACATGATAGTTGATTCTACGACAGGACATGCCTTGGTATCCTTCATGGATGGTTTTTTAGGATACAATCAAATTTTCATTAACCCTCAAGATCAATTTAAAACTGCTTTCACCACCCCTTGGGGTACGCTTTGTTGGATAATGATGCCTTTTGGACTTAAAAATGCCGGTGCAACTTATCAATGAGCGATGACCCTTATCTTTCATGATTATATGCATAAGATTTTAGAGGATTATGTTGATGATATTTTAGCCAAATCCATTCTTCGCATAGATCATATTAAAATCCTTCGTTAAATCTTTGAAAGAATTCATAAATATCACATGTGCTTGAATCCCCGAAAATGTGTTTTCAGTGTGGATAGTGGAAAACTATTAGGATTCATAGTTTCGCATCGTGGGATTGAGGTGGACACTAAGAAAATAGATGCTATTGTCAACATGCCACCTCCTAGAAATGTGTCTCAACTTAAAAGCTTACAAGGAAAGATTCAAGCTATTCGTAGGTTTGTATCTCAACTTGTGGATCATACCTTTCCTTTTACTCAACTTCTTAAAAAGGATATCACTTTTCAATGGAACGAAGATTGTCAGCAAGTATTTGAAGATTTAAAAGTGTATTTGGCCAGTCCTCGTGTTCTTCAACCTGCTAAACCTTCTAAACCTTTCCTTCTGTATACAGCTGCTTCCTCTCATGCTCTCACAGCATTGTTGGCACAACATGATAAAGATGGTAAGGAATGTCCATTTTATTACATAAGTCATACCTTACTCGATTATGAGACCCGATATTCTATGATAGAAAGACAATGCTTGGCTTTGGTGTTTGCGACTCAGAAATTGAGACATTATCTTTTAAATTCAGAAGTCCACGTCATGGTAAAATTTGATCCTTTGAAGCATCTTTTCTCTAAAACTGATTTATCAGGACGCCTAGCTAAGTGGGTTATGATGTTAACTGAATTTGACCTTAAATTTGTTTCACAAAGAGCAATTAAAGGGCAAGCATTGACCGACCACTTAGTTGAGGCCCCTTCACCTTTCTCCTTCCCTAATTCTGAGTCTTTCCCCGATGACTTCATTCTTTCTATAGAGAAAGATGAAACTTGGGAATTATACTTTGATGGTTCTAAGTGTCGTACGGGATCAGGGGCAGGTGTTGTTCTGATTTCTCCTACAAGGAAATCTATTCCCTTATCCTATCGTCTAAATTTCCTGTGTACTAATAACATTGCTGAGTATGAGGCTCTTATAGCGGGAATAAAAGCAGCCTTAGCTCTGAACATAAAACACATACATATTTATGGAGATTCGCAATTGATTATAAGACAAGTAACAGGATTGTATCAAGAAAAACAAGACAAATTATCACAATATAAAGATCTTGCCATCTCTTTATTACAAAAATTCGATTCTTATACCATGGAACCTGTTCCTCGAAAAGATAATTGACATGCGGATGCAATGGCATGTGTGGCTTCTCTTGTATCTTTAGAGGACCCTGTGGTTGATCTTAAATTTGTTATTCACAACCTTATTTCTCCAGCTATTGTAGACAATTCTAGCTTGGTAACATGTTGTGACTTTGTAGATTCAGATGAATGGAATTTGCATATCGTAAGATATTTGACCGATGGTACTTTTCCTGATTCCGCCAATAGGAACACTAGGGCTAGAATCCACAAGCTGTCTGCTAGGTATATCATTCTTTCTAATGTCCTTTACCGAAGGGGTTATGATGGTATTCTCCTTCACTGTCTTAACAAATTAGAAATCCCCGTTGCTCTTGAAGAGGCACATTCAGGTGCCTGTGGGGGGCATTTTGGAGGGAAATCCTTGGTTCAAAGATTGCTTTGTATGGGATACTATTGGCAAACTATGCAAAAGGATTCTTTTTCATTTGTTAAGAAATGTCATCAATGTCAACAACACAATAATTTGATTCATGCTCTTGCCCAAGAACTTCGTTCTCAAGTAGCTTCTTGGCCCTTCTCCGCATGGGGTTTGGATCTCATTGGTAAAATCTCTCCTCCTTCATCTCAAGGACACACCTTCATTATAACCGCAATAGATTACTTTATGAAGTGGGTAGAAGCTATTCCCCTTCGCTCTACTACTGTTGAAGTGATTTGTCAATTTCTTCTAGAAAACATCATTTCTCGATTCGGGATACCTTCCACTATAATCTCAGTTAATGGGACATCATTTAAGAACAAGGACGTGAAGAAATTCCTCGAGAATCATCATATCAAACATCAATTTTCTACACCATACTATCCTCAGTCAAATGGTCAAGCCGAATCATCCAATAAGATAATTGAACAAATTCTTCGCAAAACCGTGAATAAGCATGGTAAGGATTGGAGTAACCAGCTAATCTATGCTCTTTGGGCCTACCGAATGAGTGTACGAATTGCTACAAGAACTACTCCTTATAATCTTGTTTATGGTGCTGATGCTATTATGCCTTTAGAGTTAGAGATTCCATCACTTAGGGTTTCTCTCAAAGGTATAGTAGATGATGACTCTTATAGAGAACAATGACTTCAACAGCTTGAGATGCTTGATGAACAGCGTATAAACGCTCTTGAGCATATTCAAGCGTATCATAAAACTCTACAACGAAGCTATAATGATAAGGTTATTCAATGTTCCTTCTCAGTAGGTGACTTAGTCCTCTATGAGAATTAACACAATGTGAATGCCTTACCTGCAGAAAAGGGAAAATTTAGTCCTAATTGGCTTGGACCATATATCGTTATTGAAGATTATGGATCAGGTGCTTACAAAATAGCGGATGTAGATGGTACGCCTCTTAAAGAACCTATAAATGCTATGCACTTGTGTAGATATTATGCTTAATTATTCATTCCTTATCTTTCATTTCATCTATCTTCTTTTCAGTTCTTCAACATTGGGTAATATGTTAGTATCTCCTTATTAGAGCAAAATAGAATTAAATGTTATGGTGTTTAATCTATATTGCTTCGTTCTTGACAAGCGTGTTTCTTTACTTTATAGTTTGTCTTGAATTCATTTATGTAAATTGTAAAAGATTTACATTTCCATTATGCTAGCATATTATACAATGTCCTATGCATTAAGTAGAATCGTATCATGTTGTATTTAATTAAATCACACTAGTTATATGATTCTTAGATTTAATGCATATTTCTTCCCTATCATCAATGTAGTATTTGATTAAATATTTTAATTAAGTCACACATGTATCAATTTAATCATGGAGCATTGAGAAATCAATCACATGGAAATTAAATCCTGAACATACGTGTACATCTACCAAATGTATTAGATTTAATCAAAGCAGAATATACGTTGTTTTAAGCATTAAAGATAACACATTTGAGACAAAAAAGAAGCATGTATATATATATATATATATGTGGATCGTATACAAATATAGGTCACTGTACATCCAAAATGTGACCTATCTGACATCATAAAATCATCTCCTATCCCTAGGGCTGGTGGCTGGAGAGTGTCGACTGGATGCTCCCTCCTGATCCGGCCGTGCAGGTGGACCCATAGGTGTGTAGCATGATATAGACCGCGAGTGACTCTGAGAGGAACTCCTACGATCCCTATCCATAAGGATCACGTGATAGGAGGAAGCCTCGGCCTGAGCAGCTGCTAGATCTCACCGTGCCCATTGAAGGTCCTCTGATAGGACTCTCTCTCTCTCTCCATATGTCTACCTGTACTCAGAATGGGGAAAACAAGTCCTCATGCCGACCCACGTTCCCCTGAGGCCTATAAGCAATCTGTAAGGAACTCGAGGTCTATGCCATCATGGAAATGTCTGTCACTACTTGCTGAATCAGGGAACGCCACTCCTGCGTGTTAGCTATAGCAGTAGAATAGATTTTTGTATTAGTACCATTCTATATCATCAAAACATTAATCAATCAATATAAACCTACTATACCTAGATCTCCCTCACGCCAGTAGGGATCATGGTATGGTAGCATCTATGACTGGAATCTACTAGGCTCCCCTCGCTCAAATAATCTGTGCACAATGGGTGTAGGCTAGACAGTACTAGGAACAGGTCTCCGTATCACCTCGTGTTCCCCCTTTTGGGGAATAAGAGGAGGATCCAGAGCTATGGTATCATCTCCTTAATGGTGGGGAGCTGCATTTGACCCCTCCTCATCATCTCTATCCTCCTCCTCCTCCTCATCTCTATCCATGTCCTCCTCCTCCTCCTCCTCGGCACTAGGATGATCTCCTATGGGTGGATCAGGATCTTCTACCTCCTCATGACCCTCTCCCTCCTCTGGCTCCTCTGACCTAGATCCCTGGTCCTCATCTCAATCTCCATGTCTCCATGGGCCGAGATGGCCTATCGGGTGATCTGGTGGAAAGATAGGCCCAAGGTATGATCTCATAAACCATGAGACATACCTGCGCTGTGCTCTAGGCTCTGCAGAGTAATCGGTAACCACGTCCTGATCAGATCCCTCTATATCTATAGTCTCGATGTCATCTATCATCGGTCTCACTAATGCTCTAGGTCTGGGAAGGACTTGTGAGTGTTGAGTATAGATGGGCACATCGGCTGGAACACACTGCTCTAGCCCAAACTGCCTCCGTACTCGGTCGAAGTAGAATGGGACTATGATATGTGGATATCGTCCCCGCAAAAGGCGGTTCCTCTATAAGAATGCTAACTGTCTCTCCATCCCATCCCATCTATGCATCCACAGATAGGGTCTCCACACGGTCACCTCGGCTGTCAGTCTATCAAAAATCACTCTCCAATATAACAGATCTCCAAATCTCCACTCACTGGTAAGTGGATAAGCAAACACCCTAGGTCGCTCGCTTGCCGTACTCATCGGAAAGCCGATAGGCCTGGTGCATGTGAAGTGCTCAAATACCCACACCTGTAGAATTGTGCATGTCATCAAGCTGCAACCCTGTCCAAACACATACTCCTCAAGGTCATGATAGAGATGTGCAAGCATACTCCGACCCCAAGCATACACTCTCTTGTGTCTCTCCATAGCTCTGATGCACCATGTGAGACCCCCATGCATATGCGTACCTCACCCATTAGGGCAGACGGCTAGTGCTATGATGGTGATCATAAGGCGTCTCACAAGGGGAACCTCTCCTGTAGGATGTAAGAGCCACCTGACCATGATGCGACCTCTTGTCTCACTCGGCATGACTCTCCCTATGCAATATACCTGCTCTCTCTGATGGTCCTCCGCTGACCGATCGGTCACGTATGTAATAGTAGCCCCTCTGATAGGAAGATGAAGTATGCGGTACACATCCTCAAGTGTAACCATCAGCTCCCCTACTAGAAGATGAAATGTGCATGTGTCAGGATCCCATTGCTCCATCAATGCCATCAGCATCACAGGATGGAACCGAATGGCTGGCATGAGGATCGTATACCATAATCCCACGATCGACAATGTGTCTCTCTCTGCCTGAGTCAGCCGTGGAATCTGATCTCACAAACTGGAAAGAATCTGTCCCGCCATATGCTCTCTCATGTATGGGAGACCCTGCAACACAAAAACATAACTGTAATTAGTACTCAATCATCAAAATCACTCATGCAAACTATCGAACATCGTAGGCTAACCCTGAAATCCCTCGCCAAGCCCTGATTGGGACCATGGTGCCCTGTCAGGGACCATGGCGCCCTGTCAGGGACCAGGGCACCCCACAGGGACCATGGCACCTTGGGTGGGCCTCGGGTCAGACTTCAGGGCCCACAAACGATCACAAAAAGTCAAAATGCAAAAAATCAAAAGTCAACATTCAGTCAACTCACCTCGTCTAGTGGCTCATCGTCGATCACGGCCTGGCACAGGATCTCAATCCTCATGGGATGCTCCGGTCATCGTGAAGGCATGATGATGGCTATGTGGGCTCTGCTGCATTGAACAGTATTCTGAAATCAACAAAGTGACAAATGCAAATGTCACTTTCAAAGTATATACTTTCATTTCTTTATCTTTAATTTTGAAACCCTAATTTTCCTCTATCATTCATTTCATCATAACTTGAGTTTGGGAGATGCAATTTTTGAGCCGTTTGTTGCATAGGAATCATATTTTCATTCCCCTACTCTCGGGATGTTCCAAAAAGTTCTCTGATGAAGCCTATTCAGTGAACATCCCTCATCAATAATCTCTTACACAATTTGTCATAAGTAAACATGCTACCCTGTTTCACCTCCCTAATAAGAAAGTTGAAATAGGGGGGGGCATATAGCTACTCACAAATTTCATCACTTTCCTTAGTAAGCATTAGGTGATTTTGTGATCTAATGTGTGTTTTGTAGGGTGCGGTTCCTAACTATGTACTGCAGATACCGCTGGGGGCTTCGTCCGACAACTTATGGATATATCTTTTTTCAAATGATGTTTACTTTTCTATACTTTAGCTTGCATATGTAGGTAGTACTCATATGACCGCTAAAGTGGGGGCTAAATGTAGCATTGTAAATTGTATGCACTTGCTAGGGTGGTACAATTTCACACCTAGTTTAGCACCCGCCTTGGTGCATTTTACATTTTGCATTGCATTTCTCCTTTAGCACTTAATTGATCAAATTAATTAGGTCTAAGGTCCTATTCCATCATCCTCTACAACATAAAGTTGGGCCCTTTCGTTAAAGTGTGCCTTTTTCATTTTATTCCTCCAATACATCACTCAATCAAAAAACCCTAATTAAGTCCTATTTTGAGCTTGGGGGCTTGGTTTCAGGGGTCAAAACATCTCGAAATCACCTGTAACTTCGGGATTCTCTCTAAAATCATCATATCCGATGGCCCTGAAAATTTGGTGAAAAGTTGTCGGGACCGTGGTGCCCAGAGTGCACATGGTCCTGGACATTTTTCTCAAAATTTTAGGAGAACAATCCAATCACAAAATAAAGCTTAACCCCAAGAAATTGGCGGGAAATTCAATCTCTAGGTCGGCCAAAAGATGAAATTACGATCTAGGGTTTCCTACATAAGAGCTCTCTTTCTTCATTTGAAGGGATCTGGATTTTTGTTTTTAGGAACCTCATATGTAGCGAAAGAGCAGATCTTTGAAGACTTCAACAACATTAAACATCCTTCTATCAAGCATTTATCAATTTCATTCATCCATTTAGGGCTTGGAAGACATTGAAGAACAATAGGAGATTACTGACTGAAGATTGGCTTGTACTTCTCCCTTGGGGGTTGGGTATGATTTCATGTTGTTTTCATGTCTTTGCATAAGCTTCAGTATATCCTTTATTCATGCTTTAGATCACTTTGCATCTTGATTTAGAGCATTTACCTTATCATTTACAAGCAATTAGGGTTTACTTTCTAGGTTGCTCTAGTTTGCTTTCTTACATTTTAGGACCTTGCACACACACTAGGTTTGCACACACAATACATTTTATAATACAACTTGGCTATTCGTGGAGGTGGAAATCACCGAAGCAGGGGTTTGACTAAGGCAAAACCCTATATAGCCGCCCATACCATTTTCAAATATAAGTGTAGGTTTCGGGACTCAGACGATGCCGCAGGTGACAGATCCGGGAAGAGCGGGTCGAGACAACACTCCACATCAAATTGTAGAGCAAAAGACCTAGACAGGGGCGTTGGGTGCTCTGGTCCTGCCAGGACAGGGGCACTAGGTGCCCTGGTCCTCCAGACAGATAGCATTTTTTGACATCTTCGATAGTTTTCCAGAGTGCAAAATAGCAGTTTGAGGTGCAGTTTTCTGGACAGAATCAGGACAGTGGCACTTGCGCCCCCGTCCCGAACATTTTCAATCAGATTTTGACTCCGGGTATGCATCTGCATTCTTATTTCATCCTTGTATTTATAGCTGTTCATTGTTTAATCTCAATTCTACAATCTTGTTATTCATTTGTACATGCATTTTTGGGATTAGGGCTTGAACTTGCATCATTTGATCTTCCAATTTCAATAAAGGAATAGAAATCCTAATAGGTAGCCCGTGGCTCTCTCTTTCATAAGAAGAAGTTGCCAATTATGTGATACCTCTAGGCTCTTTTGTATTCTGTAATGTGTGTCAAAAGGTAGGATTAGGGCATGTTAACCTAGTCTCGCTTTTTCCCCTACATAGATATCTTGAGCTACTTTTAGATCATCTTCTAGTTTGATATTTTTCAATTTTTCTGCATCATAGTCTGAGAGAGTTGCTTCAAGTTGCTTCATCAGATTTTCCATCTTTACTAGTGTCAAGATCTTCCTCAAGCTATTAGGCTTCTGAAAATAGAGGACCAGGCTCTGATACCAATTGTTAGGAAACTCACAGATACTGAGAGAGGCGGGTGAATCAATATCTAACTGGTAATTAGAATTTCTCAACTTAAAACATGCAAAACATATTGTAATAGTGTACCAGTATGCAAGAAATAATGCAATAAACAGAAATGAAAGAAACCACGTGAAAATCACACCATAACATAATGATTTAACAAGGAAACCCGGTGTAGGAAAAATCTCAGTGGGATTTGTGACCCACAATATTCACTTACTGGCCAATAAGAGAATATTACTTACAATAGGGGCCTGCACAAGCAGGAAGGCCAACTGCCTAGAGCTCACTGCTCAAAATGGGAAGTCTCACTAACTTACAATGTGGATTATATAAATCCAATAACTTATATTGCTTTACAATAACATCTTCAATGCCAAATTCAGTACCGGTTCCTACTCTGTTATTTACATATACCCCTTAACCTATATTTTGCATAATAGGTTTGCTTAATCTTTTCTCCTTACTTTTTCGCTTACCTCACTTACTTACCAAATGTCTACAATGATCTCTTTTATATATAAGATTCATTTTACAATGATATCAAGTTGGCTTACAAAGTTTTTCAAATAATAAACAAAATATGATATATCAAAAATCCTGTCGGCCTCTATGCCAGTATGCTTCCTTTCTCTATGCTGGTGCCAATGTTCTGAGTGTTGGTGTAGAGTGTGTTCTGGTGATGCCAATGCAATGCTTTGCCAGTGCCATAGGATTGTAAGATTTCCATCAATGACAAAACCTTCAATCACATACAATGTCTCATTAGAGTGTGCATATGCCAACACTTTTCCATGAGCATTAGTTAGTTTCTGTATATATTTTAGTTTAGTTTTCTTTCAGTTGAAGTTACCCTATCCAGGTAATTTCTTTCTTTTTGGTCTTCTTTAACTAGATATTTTGGTTTCTTTCTTCATTCCTATGAAATGAGCATCCCCAACTAGAGCCACTGATAGCCCTAAAAATTGATTGCATGAAATTTTCAAATTTTAGGCCTAAAGCCTTTTATTTTTAGGTTTTTACTTGCATCCTCTATAAACAATCCAAGGTCTAGGGTTTAGGGTTTATCAACACTTTTTTCAATTCTCTGAAGAAAGCTTTATAAGTGATATTTTGCACTGTTACCTTTTCTCACTTAAAAGAAACCAAGGGAACCCTTCCCATAAGCGGACCTATATTTTCCCCTAGGCAAAATGTTAGTCAAACGGTATGAAAAATTGAAGTTTCCTAAGTCAAGCGCATGTCTTCCTACTTACCGATTCCCTTTTATATATTTGTACCAATGCTTATTATTTTCCTAAGTCCAGAAAAAGACTAAGTACCCCGAATGACTATTAAAGAAAGGATAGTTCCAATGGCTGGCGCTTCTTCACAATCAAAAATGAAAGGATTTTAATGATAGCAGTATCACAAGATTGTGACGTATGTTATCTGTGGGAATCGTCAGAGTTAGCAGCACAACCGGTTGAAATTTTTGTAGTACTGGTTTGATGGTGGTAAAGGTCAGTCTACTAACACTCCCATCAATTTGCTCATGCTCAAAATGAATGGGGATGTTTTATCCTTAAGAAAAAAGGTTCCCAAGTTTTAAGTCTAAGAGGATTCGATGGGAAATATGCAAGACAGTAAAACCAAAATGGATCAGACGACCCTCGTGTTCCCATGATGAAAGTTACAGGATGGTTACAGATCATGATATTCTGGGATGATGCCACATGTTTCAAATGAGCCAGGAAGACATACTGGGGGGCTGCTGACAGAGTTCGATGGGTAGATGAGGTGTTGCTGATGTGTCACGATCTTGTGGGGCCATTGGTATAGATAAAAGAACAAGTAATTTGACAAAAAGGAAGTGATCATTGGATTGGCTAGATAGAAACCATTGTCTTGCTCACACAAACATTAATGGTAGATGAGACATTAGTGTCCTATCTCAGATGATAATTAAAAAAGTTCTTAAAGGTTTTTCATTTGCAAGATATGTTTCAACAATTCAAAAGAACTTCTTGTTGTTGAAGGAGATTGAAGCGACCCTCTGCGACACAAAATTGTCATATTCCAACGAAAATCAAAAGTAGTAAGTTTATCTGAGCTCTTCGTGTGTTCTTCAAATAGATTGATATTACAAATTGTGAAAGATTGCAAAAAGAATTATAAATTTTCTCTAGGGCTAAGAGATTAAACAGAAAATAGTGAAATCTTGTGATAATCCCTAGTTCTTTTTCCCACACTTATAGATTATTAGAAATCCCTAGTTGTAAGAAATGGCTCCCTTGTAGAAACATACAGGGGAGGAGGATTATATGAAGAGAAACCTTTATGATGATTTATTGGACCAATTGAAGTTGTCTACTAATGACAAGCAATAGGGACAAAGGTTTGTAGATGGAAAAACCCTAGGGGAAGAGTTAACTGACAAAGTGTTTCGCTTAGCGGATGCTAATATACCGGTAACCAGGTTAGAGATTTTCAACTTGTGGTGTGGGAAAAGGAAATTAAATTCCCCATTGTCCATTCCTTGGCAGTATGACTTGAGAAAGTAGGTGGTACCAAGTGTTTTTATTGATGTTGATTTACTTAAATTTGTTGCAGACAGATATGATCCAGTTTCAAGGATTATCAGGGGAAATGATAGGGAGATTTTGTTAACCATTAGAAGGGAAGAGTTTCAAGATATTTTTGACTTATACAAACCATCCCCTAGCTTGGTACCAATAGTTTTAAATGAATAGAGGCAAGAATATTACAGAATGAAGGAATTCATTAGAAAGAGTTTCCTTCCAATGCACTTGGCTAGAGCAGGTAGTACAACATATCATATCGGCCCTAGTTCAGAAGAATTCCCAATTGGTGCTTTCGCTCCTTACTTCCAGGCTACCTTTTTCTCTTTATGCCAAGTATTGGGTTTTAGTCCCATTATAGTGATGCCACTTGATTTCATGTACATGGCAATGCAGATACAACATCTAAATTTTATAGTAGTTTTGGACTTTGCCCCTTATCTAGAGGAAAAGATCCATGAGGCATTATTAGACATTAAGAAGCAAGTTGTTGGTGTTAAATTTTCCTAGTATTCTTTACTCATGCATATGTTCCTTTCAAGGAATGCATATTATGTGAGGATACCATGAACCTTAGAAGGACAATAGACAATCAGGAAACTCGAATACAGCTTTGGAGCATAGATATGTCATTGGATAAACAAGAAGCCAACTATATAAGATTTGATAAAAACTTTGCATCTAGGTTAAGAAAAAGGTTGATAGTGAATCCACCAAGGATTCCTAAAGAATCGTATGACTTTGTGAGACCCAAGGAAAGGGTGCCTCTTCCTAGAATTGAACATAATTGGGGAGACTTTATCCCATACTCTGTGAGTACTATGATCAGAATTTATGGTTTTTTCTAGACAACCTCATGTGCTCCCTTTCAATATTCCTCTGAGAATGGGTTTTGCTGAGGTAATGTGGAAAATTGGGTGTATCCAAGATAAAGAATTGAAAAATAAAGGAAACGGGTCAATTTTCCCAGATTACACCACTATCCCCTACTTTGTAATTATAAAGGGAGGGTATGAGCATTTTGACAAATTCTTTGCACCATACCATTTGGGGGTAAGTATAGCTAGAAACAATGATCCTAGAGGTTTTTTCAGCATTTTAAGAAAGAGAATAAGAGGATCTTTGTTGCCCCATGTGCATAACTTTCCTGAGGATATAATCAGGAATGAATTTGGCCACACAATGTAGGAATGGAGAAAAGAGAAGTAGATAATTTTCAGAAAATTGTGGGCTACTATTCAAAAGATGGATCTAAACTATGATCCATTAAAGGAGTTTTCTCCATTCTATACCAAGATTGAATTTGTTATAAATTTTTTTGAGGAATTGACTAAAGTTTTAAGGGAAAAGCTAGCTAGACTTCAAGAAGTTCATGGCCAACAACTATTAAGCTCACAACATTCTATATCCCAGGGAGCAAGTGGTGTGGTAGCAGAGAAGCCTATTCAAGAATCTCCTCACAAAAGAGTTAGAGAAGAAACAAGTGAGGAGGAGGATAGTAGCAGTGATAGTGGGAGACTGATAAGGAGAAAGGTTAAGAAAATAATGAGTTCAAATCATTTCCCCAAGATACCAACTAAGCCTCTTCAAGGAGTCAGAATCATTGATCTTGAAGATTCTTATAAAATCCCCTTGTCATCGGATCTATCTCTTTCACCAATTAGGCAAGATTAAGCTTAGGTGGAGGGAGACAGGTTTGTTGCAACAAGTGGAGAATTGAAATTTAGTATTCCTATATTGCCTCCTAATTTGGAGTTGGATCTTACTCCCTTGGATATTTAGGGAAAAGCCTGTTGGCAAATGCACACTCCAATGAGATATTGTAGGTGATTGAAGGTTTTGTCATTGATGGCAACCTTGCAATCCTATGACACTAGCAAGACAATTTACCGGCACCAGCAACAATAGACTCTACACTAGCACATAGAACATCAGCAATAAAAGGAAGTATACCGGCACCTAGGCCGACAGGAATTTTATTTATTATATATTTTGTAAATTATTGTAAAATCATTATATGTTGACTTGGCAAGTTGTAAAATGACTCATATATGTATGAGATCATTATAGAACAATTTTGTAAGGAAGTAGAAAAGCAAAATAAGGCAGACCTATTATGTGAATTATAGGTTAAGGGTTTATGTATGAAGCAGAGCTAAAACTGGTACTGGATCTAGCATAGTAGATGCTATTTTAAAGTAGTACAAGACATTGGATCTACATAATCCATTTTGTAAGTCAGTGAGACTTCCCATTTTGTAATTGAGTGGTGAGCTCTACGCACTTGGCCTTCCTGCATGTGCAGGCCTCTATTGTAGCAGTAATATTCTCTTATTGGCTAGTAAGTGAATATTGTGGGTCACAAATCCCACTGAGGTTTTTCCCATACCGGGTTTCCTTGTTAAACTACTGTGTTATGGTGTGTGTTTCATGTGGTTGATGTTATCTTTGTTTACTGCATTACTTTTTGTTTACTGGTATATAGTATTGATATGTTGTACATGTTTTAAGTAAAGGAAATTATCAAACTGGTTAGATACTGATTCACCCCCCCCCCCCCCCCTCAGTATCTTTGGGAATCCTAACAAAGCCTTCAAAGATGCAAGAAAGGAGGCATGTGATAGTTTCCTTATGTATGATGCATTTGTAAAAAGCCTAGCCTTTTTGCAGTTAGTATGGAAGACAAAGGTAAGAGAATACAAAGGAAGGATAGCTGAGAGGAAGGCCCAAAGCCCACATAAAGTGGACCAAGAAATCCAAGAGGAAGTAAAAAATGAAATGAAGGAAGAATTCAAGGAAATCACTACTAATGAAGGCAAAAAAATTGTTAGTTAGGCTGTAGTCTTGATATTACCAAAATGGCATATAGAAGATGCAGTGACATGCACTTAAATAATGAATAGAAAATTATGAACTATTCGCATAACTATTTTTGTTTTCTAGTGACAAATATTTTGTAACCCATGAAATAGGATGTGTGTAATTTTCATCATGAGTTTCAAAGAAGGCGTTCACAAATTTTGATCCAGTATGAGCAAAGTTTAAGGATGATTGTTTTAACAGAATGCAGTTATGCATAGTCATTCTTAAATGACAAGTGTCTCCTCTATCTTGGAGCTTGTTTTGCTCCCTTATTTTTCTAGAAAAGGGAATTCAGGGCTATGAGACAAGGTTCAAAAATTTGGTCCCTTATGTGTTCTAACTTTTTGTTTCCAAATAGCAAAAGTCTAGGTGAAAAAAAAAAGAATTGTAAAAGGTCATTTTATAGAGCAAAATAGAAAAGAATCTTGGGTCTATGTTTTTTGTAGGTTCTTGAAGGAGTTATGTATAGATTGTATTCTTATAGAGACAATGGAATTAATGAATGAATATATAATTCAAACTCATTTCTCTCCAATGCATTGTTCTATCATGTTTTGAATGCATATTATCAAAGATTTTATGATTCATTGCACTGTTGTGGTGTATGTAACTTTTGGTTCATGCTTTGGTCTGATAGGTCAATTAAATACTTGAATTAGGTTGCAGAGTGATAGAGGTGTTTATAGGGATTTTGATAAGTAGTTTTGTGTGGGAATTACAAATACGGTATATTGTAAGGCAATATTATCTTTGGTTAAATGTTGTTAGACAAATTCTATCAGGAGTACAATCTAATGCAATATGAATTCATGTACCCAATAGATAAGACACTGATCATAGTAAAGTAAATTCATGTGTATTTGTTTACTATTTGAAGTCATCACTGGTTTTCTATAATTTGTTGAATATCAAAATTCTTTCATTTTGTATGAATGTCATCATGTGTGTTAGCCATCTCATCCTCCAAATGGGTTGAGGATCACTAAGTAACTTGCCATTCCTAACCATTCTCCCTTATTGTTGAGCCTTTATATGAGATTATCTATGTTGTTTTATGAATGATTTGTGATTGTGGCATAAAATCACAAATAAGCATAGGGATCACCCTCCTTGGTTTTGCAGAGCCTAAAGCATAGAAGGATCTAGCATCCTTGTCATTGTTGGTCCAAGTCTAAGTAATACTAAGCAATTGGAAGTGGGTTTCCATAAATATTTTTAGGAGGAAAACAACTTGGTCTCTGCCTTTGACTCAGTGTAAACCCATTTTTGGGCACCAACAAAAAATGGTGACTTTGCTGGAGACTAAATGATAAAGAGTCTTTTGTTGAAGAATATTGTATAGAATACAATAGAAGTTTTCGTAGTATTTCTTTGGTTGGATGGTTGAGTTTGTGGTTCTGTATTTCGGTTCATGTTTTGCCGTGAAAAGGGTGTTCTACATTTTCATGAAAAATATATTCTAGTTTATGAACAATGTTCATAGAATTCTTCCATAAAGTATTAACTCGTATATTATTTGATATCCCAAAGTAATTTAGGTGGTGACTCTGAGCTTTTTATGCTAGTGTGTATATCTTTGAATAATTCTAACAAATTTTTGGAGGACTTTGTTACTATGAGTAGAGCAAAGAAAACTAGAGGATACATGAAGTTTCACCCTGAAGAAAAATTGGAAGAGCTTCAGAGACCTCCGCAGAGACAAGGAATGAGAAGAAATTCAAACACAAATGTCACTCCTTCATGGAAGCCCAAGCACAAAAATGCAAGTAAGTCACAGCTAAAATTGGTTCCTATGGTTTATGCAACATCTTCCAAAAGTTCTAAATCAGGTAGTTTAGGATTAAATTAACTTCTTTATTTGATACACCTATACAAGAATAAATGCAACCGCAAAGGAAAGAATGTATTCAA
The DNA here is from genome assembly GCF_030272615.1 of Cryptomeria japonica. Lineage (NCBI taxonomy): Eukaryota > Viridiplantae > Streptophyta > Pinopsida > Cupressales > Cupressaceae > Cryptomeria > Cryptomeria japonica. The sequence continues at coordinate 532,438,769 of NC_081410.1, forward strand.
GTCTAATATTGAGAAAAGGCAAGGGGTCGAAGTAGAAGTCGAAGTCATTGAAATGAGAATGTCATTGGTGTACTTCCTCCTCTAAATCTTATGATATTTTTTCTCGTAGTTATGAATCAGTACGAGAACAAAATGATGTGAACTTGAGTGACTTAGATGATACTTCTGGATCTAAAATAACATTACCAAATCCAAAAGAAGTTTTTGGAGATATAGATATATTGAAAAGAGAGCTCCAAGAATAGATAGATCTTAGAAGTAAGAGAGAAAAGGAAAAGGAATCTGAGGTTATTAGAGTTGTGATAGAAAGTGATGGTTTGATAAGACATATAGCAACACTCAAAGCCTATGCACAAGAAAATGATAAGCCTAGTGTTGAGGGCCTTGTTCTGAAGTAAATTATAGATAAGAGATATGAAAATGTCATGAGGAAAAAGGTTAAGAATAATATAGATATCCAGAAGTCAGCTAATCTTAACCAGCCCAATATTCAGGTTCCTAGATTGGACTTGGATAAGGGAAAACAAAAAGTGTCTACCATTAAGATAGATGATTAAAAGACTTTGACTATCCCAGAATTAGGCCTAAAGTCATCCCAAATTGATAGTGAGTTGGAAACAACCAGGATAGAAAATGAAACTCTTGCAAAAGAGTTAAAGAGAGTTGAGATGGAAGCCTCAAATGCAAAAATGAAAAGGAAAATTGACTTCCATATGTTGTCGGTTTTAAATAATGCTTCATTTGTTGCTGGTCCATCCAAAACCTAGGCTTCTTCTAGTGCAGTGCCAAATGTCACTATGACCAAAATTCTCAAAACACTGGGATTTCATTTATTAGACAGAAAAGTTAGGGAATTACTCAAAATAGTAGTCATCCCCAAGGTGCTAAAGATCTTAACACAACTATAGGGATAAATATTAAAATAGATGCTACCCCAGCTAATACTACAACAATTGCTACAGGATGAGTTGCAGTAGGGTAGTTTTAAAGAAGACCTATCCATCTAGAGAGGTATAGGAAATTACATTTTGATGGGATCCTAGGATATCCCAATGTTAAAGGGATAAATTTATTAAATTCACAAGAAATAATGTTATAACTAGAAAAGAACACCTAAGAGAATTCACTAATAAGTTGAATGATTGCAAGGTGGAGCATGAAGATGTGGTTATGAAATTATTTGTACAATCTTTGACAGAGGATGCCAGGGATTGGTATAGGGGATTACCAACTGCAAGTATTAGTTCCTGGGAGGAATTTGAGAGATTTTTTAAAGAGCAGTATGGTGACAAAACAAACCCCAGTTTCATGTTAAACGAGTTCAATAATATCAAGAAGTTATTGAACAAGGATGTGTCTGATTTCAATATCAGATTTTCAGAAGGCTATTCATAAGTTGTTTCAAGTGTTAAGGTTGGATGATAATGTTTGTCTGACTACATATATGAATGAATTTGATGCAAAAATGACATATATACTTAGAGACAAGGATCCTCAAACATTAAGATATGCATTTAGAATAGCTATAAATGTGTAAGGAAATAGAAGGGCTTCAGGTAAGCTTGAAAGAAGAGAGGATCCTAGATTTTATAGGAATGCCAAAGTCAAAATTGAGAAGTCTTTAGGTACAAAGCCTAAAGAAGAAGAGAGATAGGAAAAGGTACTTAATACCTTGAAGGATTTTAAATTGACTATGGAAAAAAATGACAAGAGTCCTTTACCAGACAAGCCACCGTTCAATAAGTTCCATAAACCACTAAGATTGCAAGATTACCCTTACAATACAAACTTGAAAGATGGAAAGGCTTTCTGATGTATAGCCCTACTCACACCTAAGGAAAAATCCAATAGTTTCATTTATTGACCCTTCAAATGGCCACAAAGATCCTACAAGGAAGGACTCCACACCTAAGGGTAGAACTAATCACAAATCCACTAGGCTAGTACTTACTCAAGATGAGTAAAAGGTCTCAATGCCTTCAATACACCATTCCATGAATCCTGGTCTTAGGGGATTTAGAATTGGTCTATTCATGACTACTAAGGACTATTCCAAGCATTAGTTTTAGGTTTTGTCTTCAATACCTTATGCCTCATTAGGAAACCTACCCCCTAGGTTGGTAGCCCTATTTAGCGAGAGAATTGACCTTAGCTCCAAAATATTCCACAAACTTTGAAAAAATACTTACCATTCTAGATACCCTTTTTGGATTTACACTCATTCCCAAAATGGTTTGGCAATATTTGCACTTTTAGGGTTTGAACCCCTTAGAGGCCTAGAGACCTAATTAGGGCGACTGGGCCTATTTTACAAAGCAACTATCATTTCAAGATTCTCAATTGCACACTAAACTTTAGGATCATGTGGGGGGTTTTAAATAGTCTCCAATTCCAAGGTTGCACTCCTAGAATCCACCGCTATAAGGTTTTAGGGTGACTGTTCTAATTTTGCTTGAGGTAGTCACATGGGGATGCCTACCTAGATTTATCTCTTTCTCCTCATAACCAAGCCTTCCCAAAAAAAACCCATTAAATTCCTAGAATAAATAGGCCAACCCTGAACTCCACCAAAGTAAAAATATCCTAGATGAAAAGAATGCAAGATATGGCCATTTTTTGCTAAAACCCTAGCCAAACCCTAATTTTTTGGGTGATAGTTAGAAAATTGAAGGGTTCTCCCTAATCACAAATGATCAAGACCTAAAACAAACACAAAAAAAAATCTTATTAAACCCTCCAAATACTCCATGAATGGTTTTGTCTAATTCAATCCATACAAGGACGTACAATCTTTGCAAACTTCAGAATTTCTGGGGAAAACTCAAATTTTTAGTGTTTTATTGCTTCCAAACTTCAAAACCACAATAACTCTAACCCTGGGAATCATGTCCATGAGATTTATAGCCCTCTCCAATGGTTTCCAACTAAATTTTTTAGAGGTCGGAGCCATTGAGAGGCTTACATCAACCAAACTTTAAAAAGTTTCACTTTTGCTCTCAAAAGTTGCATTTTTTCACAAAAGTTGCCAAACACTACAAGTTTGGGATCCACACAACTTGGATCAACCAATGACCACTAAGACACCCTAAAATCCTATCAAACACAAAAACAAACATCCTACTACCCCTATTGACCAAATTGTCCAAATTGGCTTATCAAGTTGCCTAATTTGTGACATTGGTTTACATGGTGGTGTATTTATTGAATACACGAAACTTACATAAACACAAGACATTCACAATGACCCTAAATATCTAATATCCTAGTCTTCATCATTAGATCCAAGGTTGGTTTGTTGAAGAGGTTCCCCTGCACCACTTTCCAACAACAAAAGGGTAAATAAGAACAACAAACCCCTGATCCATTACAGAAACACACAGTGAATATGGTGGATGATACACCTTCATGTGTTGCTTGTCAGTCACCTCATTCACCTGAATATTGTGTCCTAGCACAATTTATTTCTACTAAAGATGAGGCACATGAAGAAGAAGAAGAAACCTTTGAATGTGATAATTTTGACTATCTTATGATTTCTTCTTGTCTTGGAGAAGTAGAATATTCTTCTCATATTGAGACTCAAGAATTTGATATAGATGATCAAAGGCAAATAATTGAAACGTATCATCAACAGGTTTTCTCTGATGAGGAATTATCTATTGATGACTGAATGTGCAATACTAAACAAGGTGAATGTTCTGTGTCATTAAGAAGACCCTCAAATGAAGAGATTGCTAAAATAGCAACTATTATGGTGGATGAGGTGAAAAGAAATTATCAATTGAGAAACAGGGTTGTAGGTGAAGACCAGGGAAAGCCTTCAGGTTCATTCATCAAAGAATTAAAAAACAAAGGAAAAGAGATTAAGGAGGTAAAGAAGAGAGAGTGGACCAAAAAAGGAGAGGGCATAAAACCTATTTAAAAGGTTTCTCTAGTTAAAATGAAAACAAAAGATAGTTGAAGAGTCTTCTTCACCTGTTGGAGAAGATTCATAGAAGACACTGAATAATGAACACAACATATCCAAGAAATATGTAGAACAACCAGGTATATCACTGGAATTACCAAATTATACTCCTATGGATATGCTTTAGTTGCTTTCTCAGATTATAGTTAAGGTTCCTTTGCAAGAAATGTTAAGAATTGAAGAACATAAGGAGAAAGCCATGGTTTGGGTCAAGTGTGTTTCCTGTCCTGGTGAAATTGAGAATGAAAATATATCTCATAATATGAAGGAACATGTAATTAGAAATGAAGAAAAAAAGGATGAAGAGTTAGAGGGAATGGTTTCCCAGATTCCACAGATTTACCTTGAAGATACAGTAGGGTAGAGCCTTAACAATGTAGATCCTTGTTTTCTAAGTGTTATTATCAATGGAGGAATTTTAAAAAACTGTATGATCGATTCTGGGGCCTCAACTAATGTCATGCCAGTAACGATAATGCAATCCATGGGTTTCGAGGTAGATACTCCTCATGGAAGATTTTGTGCTATGGATTCAAGATAGGTGTTGTGATATGAACTATAAAGGAACTTCCTTATAAACTTGATAAGTTCCTTGAGAAAGAATTAATTATGAGTGTCTTAGTTGTGGATATCTTTCCCCATTATGGGATGCTATTATCAAGAGTGTGGACTGCCTCTATGGGTTGAAGTTTGCAATGTGACCTATCCAACGCTACTTTTTGCATTGATGGTAAAAATGTAAAGGTTAAAAGAGAGTCCAAATTACCATATATGATGGTACATACAAGACAATTTGATGAGAATACAACTTGTTTTGTGGATACATAAATAAATGCATTCAGGATTGAGGATTCTCCATTGAAGAAAAAGGAACAACCTACATTATTGGATGAAGAAGTAGAGAAGTCATCAGGACATGACAATTTATGGACCATGTATTTTGATAGAGCTAGTTCCAAGGAGGGCTCAGGAGCAGGTGTATTATTCATATCTCCCAGAGGAGAAACTTTTAAGTTTTCTCTTACCTTGTCCTTTGCATGTACAAATAATGTGGCAGAATATGAAGTGTTGTTGCCTGGTTTGAAATTATCTTAAAAACATGGGATAAAAAATCTAAGGTAGTTGGAGACTCTAAATTAGTCATATCCCAAATTAGATCAAAATATGCATCAAAAAACAAAAGGTTGAAACATTAGGAATGTTGTATGGGACCAAATTGACAACCTTGATGCATTTGGTATTGAATGGAAGGAGAGGGGTCATAATAGAATGGTTGATCTCCTAGAAACAATAGCTTCTAAGCTAGAGAAAATCACCTTTGCAAGAATTTCAAGGATTGAGATTCAGACAAGGCTTTCATTCCTTGATAATTTTGAAAATTGGCTGGTTTTTAATGATGATGAGGATATTTTAAGATTCCTATATTGTGTAGATGAATATAAAAAATAGGAGATTGATTTTAGTGCTTTCATGCAAACAAAGGAGATAAAGAAATAGTTTTTAGGAAGGAAGTGATTCAATTAAAGCCAAATAAAATTCCCAGAGGTTTGGTTCTTTTAGAGAGGGTGTTTGATAGTCAAGGTAAACCTAGGGTTGTTACTACCTCCCCACATCCTGAAGATTTGCAAGAAATTAACCTTGGTATTGAACAAGCCCCAAGGAAGGTATATATTGGAAAGAAAATGTCACCCAGGGTTAGAAAAATGTTAATTGATTTATTGAGAAAATACAAGCACAGTTTTACTTGGTTTTATGATGATTTGAAGGCTTATAGGGAAGGTCTATTCCAGCATGAGATTCCTTTGAAATAAAATGCCAAGCCTTTTAGGCAAAAACAAAGGTCTATTAATCCAATATTAGCCCCTAACATGCAAGAGGAGTTAGTCAATTTAAGAGATGCTAGGATTATAAGACCTATCAGACATTCGTCATGGGTGTCTAACTTGGTGCCTGTCAGAAAAAGAATGGGGATAATAGATTGTTTGTTGACTTTAAATCTGAATATATCTTCACTAAAAGACAATTATCCATTACCAAATATGGAAGTGATGTTACAAAGGATAACAAGTTGTGAGATTTTATCTATGATGGATGGATTTTTCAGGATACAACAAGGTAATGGTTAGAGAGTTAGAACAATACAAAATGGCATTTACTACTCCTTGGGGAACGTATGTTTATATAAAAATGCCTTTTAGTTTAACAAATGCAGGAGCAACATTTCAGAGAGCTATGGATGTTGCATTTTCTAATATTATAAATGTATTTTTAGTAGTATATCGGGATGATTTAATATCTTATTCAAAAAAGGAAAATGATCATTGTGGTCACCTTGAAAAGATATTTAATAGAGCTCTTGAATATGGGATATCCTTAAACACAAAAGGTGTGTTTTTGGGGTAATTGAAGGTAAGTTGCTGCATCACATTGTTTCAAAAGATGGTGTGAGAATTTATCTAGAGAGGGTAATAGTGATAGATAAAGTCCCTCAACCTAGAACAGTAAAAGGTATTCAATCTTTCTTTGGGCAGATAATTATTTTAAGAAGGTTTGTCACTAACTTTGCTGAAATTAGTAGATCTCTATCCAAAATGTTGAAGAAGGGTACAAAAATAAAATGGATTGAGGAGCCAGTAAAGGTATTCCAAGAGATTAAACAGGCTATTAAAAATGCACTTGTTCTTAAAACACTTGATTATGGAAAACCTATGCAAATATTTTCATTTTTCATCTTTTCATATTGTTGCTACTGTATTTCTGAGGCATTTGAACAGCCTATAGCATTTTTTAGTGAATCTTTACAAGCCATAGAATTAAATTATGATCTAAACAAAAAGCATGCTTATGCACTAGTGAAATCTATAAAAGTCTATAGGAGTTACCTAATGGGAGAAACGGTAGTTGCATATGTGCCTAGTGCTGGAATTAAAGACCTTTTTACATAGCAAGAAGTATCTGGAAGAAGATGCCGATGGATAAGCAGGATCCAGGAATTCAATATTGATATCCAAATCACTAAATTAGAGAGAGGAATGAGATTGGCATAGTTAATGACCCAAAGTAATTTGGATGCAAATCAGATGAATATTATAGAAGAAGAGCACACGTCTAGTAATTATGATATGGATGGTTGCAAATGGTATGATGATATCATATATTATTTGCAGAGGATAAAATGTCTCAAAGATATGATTGATAACAAAAAAAAGAACATTAAAATTACATGCCATTGTAAATGGGAAGCTCTAGTGGAGGAATACTGATGGTGTCATGTTGAAATGCAGTATATGACTTAGAAGTTATTTTCTGAATTACATAGTGGAGTTTGTGAAGGGCATTATATGACTAAAACAATTGTACACAAAGTATTGAGAGCTGGTTTTTTGTGGCTGACAAATTTCAAAGATGCACATCAACTCGTCAAGAAAGGTGACCCATACCAATATTTTTAGGAAAATTAAAAAAATCAAGAAATTTGTCATTAAGGCCTGTAAATGTGCAAGTTCTATTTCAGTAGTGTGGTATAGATTTCATTGGAGAAATAGCATGCAAATAGAGTAGTGGTCATTCATGGATTTTGGTAGCCACTAATTATTTCCCTAAGTGGGTTGAAGCTATATCCACTAAAAAGTTAACAGGTAAGGTGGTAATTGATTTCCTTATAGATAATATATTAACTAGATTTGGATGTCAAGAGTGAATAATCTTTGACAATGCAATGAGTTTCAAGTCAGAGGAATATGAAAACTTCTGCAATAAATATGGTATCCAAATTTCTTATTCAACACCTTACCACCCATAAGGAAATGGGCAAGCTAAATCCAATAACAAAAGTTTGATGAATATTATTAAACAAACCCTAGAAAAAAATAAAAAAGGCTTGGGCTTCAAAGATGAGATTATTTGTTTGGGTAGACAGGGTAAAAATCAAGAAAGCAATTGGATGTGCACCTTTTAATTTGGTGTATGTATACGAGAAAGGTTACCCAAAAATAATTTGATGGAGATGTATAAATTTATCCCAACCTATAACAATGATATAGATGATGATATGCAGTTGGGAATTGAGGCTCTAATGGAATTAGATGAAGCTAGAAGAGAAGCAAGTGCAAGAAATACAAAGTTACAGATGCAAGTTAAAAACTTGTATGATAAAAGAACAACTGCAAGGACTTTTTAGGCTAATAATTTGGTTATGATGTGGAATGCCAAAATTGAAGATAAAGGGAAACATGGAAAGTTTGATGCCATTTGGTTGGGCCCATAACTGATTCAAAGTAAATGGGGAGAATAGTCTTATATTCTTCAGGATATACATGGTGATACTCTTGAATTGTCTATTCATGGACAATTCCTGAAGCTCTACTTTTCTTGAAAGTAGTTCTTTTCCATGAGCATTAGTTAGTTTCTATATATATTTTAGTTTAGTTTCCTTTTGGTTGAAGTTACCCTATCCAGGTAATTTCTTTCTTTTTGGTCTGCTTTAACTAGAGATTTTGGTTTCTCGCTTCATTCCTGTGAAATGAGCATCCCCAAATAGAGCCACTGATGGCCCTGAAAATTGATTGCATGAAATTTTCAAATTTTAGGCCTAAAGCCTTTTATTTTTAGGTTCTTACTTGCATTCTCTATAAACAATCCAAGGTCTAGGGTTTAGGGTTTATAAAAAAAAATTCAATTCTATGAAGAAAGCCTTATAAGTGATATTTTCCGTTGTTACCTTTTCCCACTTAAGAGAAACCAAGGGAACTCTTCCCATAAGCGGGGCTATATTTTCCCCTAGGAAAAATGTTAGTCAACTGGTATGAAAAATTGAAGTTTCCTAAGTCAAGTGCATGTCTTCCTCATTATCGATTCCCTTTTAAATATTTGTGCCTATGCTTATTATTTTCCTAAGTCTGGTAAAAGACTAAGTACCCCGACCGACTATTAAAGAAAGGATAGATCCAATGGTTAGCACTTCCTCACAGTAAAAAATAACAAGATTTTAATTACAGTGGTATCATTAGATTGTGTTGCGTGTTATTAGCGCGAACCGACAGAGTTAGCAGCACAACCGATTGAAAGTTTTGTAGTACTAGTTTGAAGGCGGTAAAGGTCGGTCTACTAACACTCCCATCAATTTCCACATGATAAGAATGAATGAGGATGTTTTATCATGAAGAAAAAGGTACCCAAGTTTTAAGTCTAAGAGGAGTCGATAGGAATATGCAAGATAGTAAAGATAGAATGGATCAGATGACCCTCGTGTTCCCGTGATGAAAGTTACAAGATGGTTACAGATCACGACATTGCAGGATGATGCCACATGTTTCAATTGAGCCAGGAAGAAATACAGTGGGGCCGCTAATAGAGTTTGATGAGAAGATGAGGTGTTGCTAATGTGTCACGATCTTGTGGGGCCATTTCTATAGATAAAAGAATAAGTAATGTGAAAACAAGGAAGTGATTGTTGGCTAGGCTAGCTAGGAGGACGATTGATGGCTAGTTTTCAAATTCTTTAATTACAAAGCTAGGAGCCGTTGTCTCCCTCACGCAAACATTAATGGTAGACAAGACATTAGTGTCTTGTGTTAGATGATAATTAAAAAAGATCTTAAAGGTTTTTCATTTGCAAGATATGTTACATCAATTCAGAAGAACTTCTTGCTACTGAAGGAGATTGAAGCGACCCTCTGTGACATAGAATTGTCATATTCCAGAGAAAATCAAAAGTAGTAAGTTTATCTGAGCTCTCTATGTGCTCTTGAAATAGATTGGTATTACAAATTGTGAAAGATTGCAAAAGGAATATATGCTCTAGGACTAAGAGATTAAACAAAAAATAGTTAAATTTGTTTGAATTTACTTTGAAAATTTAAAATCTAGTGATTATCCCTAGTTCTTTTTCCCACGCTTGGAGATTATTAGAAATCCCTAGTTGTAAGAAATGGCTCCCTCATAGAAACATTCAGGGGAGGTGGATTATATGAAGATAAACCTTTATGATGATTTCTAATAGTTCTGATACTTAATGTTAAGTACAGATGCCAAGCTAATAAGATGAGAGGGGGGTGTGAATCATACAAACTTAATCTTCCATAAAAACAACAGATTCAACTTCGGTAACATATACTTCAATAATATAACCAAAACTACTAAACATGCAAACTCATAAGCATATAAACATCATAACACTCATAACACCAGATTTAATGTGGAAACCCAAATAGGGAAAAACCACTGTGGGATTTCAGACCCACTAAGAAATATACTCTTCTAGAGTATGCTCGGTTAAAACCAAATCCTATTAAAGATTACAAACACATTGCTAGATGTGACCCGGTTAAGGGATTTCCCTCAGATCTGCTAGGATCTTCACCTTGTTAGAAGTGACCTTGTTAAAGGATTTCAAACACTCAATCAGAATGTCACCTTGCTAGAGGGTTTTACAAATAAGATTGTTAAGTCCACTCGGTTAAGAGATTTTCTATTACTTTACATAAATAACAGTAATAAAAATCTATCTCCAACTTCACATCTAAAATGCTAAAGCAGATTCTTATTTGCTCAATACAATCTAGTCATAGGACTTATCTTGTCCATCTGCTGGGCTCTATACTCTGTTATTCAAATAGGTCTTCAAACTTTAGTGCTCGGTAATCACCATGTAGCATCCCTATGCTTACACTTGCCCGCATGCATTATTTATCAACAGTTCCTTATTTATAAATAATTTGCCAACCGCTTAATCTCCTTGATCACATTTCCCATGATTAATCATAGCCATCAGATCTTCAAACTTTGACCAAGTTCAATGTATCCTTCGATCTAAAAACATTTTACCCCGCCTTGGAACTTGTATACATTTCTTGGAACTTGTGCTAGGGTATTACGATTTAATCTGAGCTATAGATCTTCCTGCTGATTTTCCTTTGCCATAGATTCTTTAACAAACTTAATGCACGACATACCAATCATTTAATCATAACCAGCTCATCAGCTTCCTTCATTAAATAATGATTTTATTCATTCAATGCATTCTGTTATTACTCAGTTGCAACTTGGTAAATACTAAACTTCACTCGGTAGACATTCCGCCTTCATTAACCGATAGCGATAACCTTAGAGTTTACCGACTAGGTTCTTTGCTCGGTAACATAGTATAGTATTAACCTTACAATCAACAACATATGTAGGATATCAAAACAATCTAAACATCATGATCTCATCATTGTCTAACTCAATAATAGTTGCCCATTGAATAACTTATTTCTCCCCTTATTCATCACATTCTTTCTATGTCTTTTACCAACATCTTTATACTCACCAAATCATACTTCTTAAGATATGGCAACATCACACTGAATTAAAAAATCAATTTCTTGACATCAATGACAAAATAATAATATTAAGAAGGTAAACATCCTTAATCAGTTATATCCATAATCATCAACAACCTTCTCGATATCCTTATTGAAATGCTAACAATCTCTTATTGTAATTGGAATGCCAACAATCTCGCTTTGTCTATTATAATGCCAATAGATTTCTTGGACCAATTGAAGCCTTCTACTAATGACAAGTAATAGGGGCAAAGATTTGTGGATGAAAAAACCCTAGGGGAAGAGTTAACTGACAAAACGTTTTATTTAGCAGATGCTAATGTAGCAGTAACTAGGTTAGATATTTTCAAATTGTGGTATGGGAAAAGGAAATTAAATTCCCCATTGTCTAGTCCTTGGCAATATGACTTACGAAAGTTGGTGGTACCAAGTGTTTTTTTGGATGTCGAATTACTTAAACCTGTTGCAAACAAATATGACCTAGTTTCAAGGGTTATCAGGGGAAATGATGGGGAGATTTTGTTAACCATTAGAAGGGAAGAGTTTCAAGACATTTATGAGTTATACTGTCCATCCCCTAGCCTAGTACCAATAGTTTTAAATGAACAGAGGCAAGAATATTACAGAATCAAGGAATTCATTATAAAGAGTTTCCTTCCAATGCACTTGGCCAGAGTAGGAAGTACAACTTATAATATGAGCCCTAGTTCAAAAGAACCATTCCCAATTGGTGATTTCGCTCCTTACTTCAAAGCTACCTTTTCTCTTTATGCCAAGTATTGGGGTTTAGTCCCATTATAGTGATTCCACCTGATTTCATGTACATGGCTATATAGATACAACATCTGAATTATATAGTAGTTGTTGGTGTTAAATTTTCTTGGTATTCTTTACCCATGCATATAGTCCTTTCAAGGAATGCAGATTATTTTGAGGGTACCATGAACCTTACAAGGACAAAAGACAATCAGGAAATTCCAATACAGCTCTGGAGCATAGATATGTCATGTTATAAACAAGAAGCCAACTATATAGGATGTGATAACAACTTTGCTTCTAGGTTAAGACAAAGGTTGATAGTGAATCCACCAAGGATTCCTAAAGAATCACATGACTTTGTGAGACCCAAGGAAAGGGTTCCTCTTCCTAGAATTGAACATAATTAGGGAGACTTTATCCTGTATTATGTGAGTACTGTGATCAGAATTATTGTTTTTCTGGATAACCTCATGTGCTCTCTTTCAATATTCCTCTAAGAATGGGTTTTGCTAGGGTAATGTGGCAAATTAGGTGTATCCAAGATAAATAATTAAAAAATAAAGGAAAGGGGTCAATTTTCCCAAATTACACCATTATCTCGTACATTGTAATTATAAAGGGAGGGCTTGAGCATTTTGACAAATTCTTTGCACCATACCATTTGGGGGTAAGTATAGCTAGAAATAGTGATCCTGAAGTTTTTTTCAACATTTTTAGAAAGTGAATAAGAGGATCTCTATTGCCCCATGTCCATAACTTTCTTGAGGATTTAGTCATGAATGAATTTGACCGCACAATGCAGGAATTGAGAAAAGAGAACTAGATAATTTTCAGAAAATTGTGGGCTACTATTCAAAAGATGGATCTAAACTATGATTCATTAAAGGAGTTTTCTCCATTCTATACCAAGACTGAATTAGTTATGAAAAGTTTTGATGAATTGACAAAATTTTTAAGGGAAAAGCTAGATAGACTTGAAGAAGTTCATGGTCGACAATTATTAAGCTCACAACCTTCTGTATCCTAGGGAGCAAGTGGTGTGGTAGTAGAGAGGCCTCCTCAAGAATCTCCTCACAAAAGAGTTAGAGAAGAAACAAGTGAGGAGGAGGATAGTAGCAGTGATAGTGGGAGACTGATAGGGAGAAAGGGTAAGAAAATAATGAGTTCAAATCCTTTCCCCAAGATACCAACTAAGCCTCTTCAAGGAGTCAGGATCATTGATATTGAAGAATTTGATAAAATCCCCTCACCATCAGATGTATCTCTTTCACAAATTAGGCAAGATTAATCTTAGGTGGAGGGAGACAGGTTTCTTGCAACAAGTGTAGAAATGCAAATTGGTATTCCTATATTGCCTCCAAATTTAGAGTTGGATCTTAATGTTGGAATTTTTTATGTTTATGTTGTGATTGTCATTGATGGACACACACTTGTATTGAGATCCCCTTTATATGTATGAGTTCATGCTCAACCGATATTTGTTCCAACCGGTATGTTGTATTCTAGTCTTTAGACTAGTAGTGAAATTGCAAAATGTGTTTCCTGGTTTGAAGCGGCATGTCAACCCCAAGCGGTTCGCAGATCACAAGCGATACGAGGAAGCAAAGCGGCACAACACATTCTTACCAGTCTTGATTTTTGTCAAACTAGCAACTGGCATTTTGTATAAACTGGTAATACTCTATGATGAGTCACCAATTGGCATTTTGTGATGAGTTACCAACCAGCATTTTGTGATGAGTTACCAATCCACTAATTGTTTGACGGTGCTGACACATTGACGGTGATTCTTGTGTCATGTTATTGAGAATGTCTAGATTCACTAAACCTACCAAAATTGTAATGTAATCCTATTGGACCGACATGAAATTAGATTCCTTTAAAAGGACATCATGTCTAGGGTTTTTGAGTTATTGAAAAAGTTGTGAAAAGGGTTAATGTTGAGCTAGGGTTTAAGGTGGAAGTTGAGTTGTTGGAAGAGTGATCTTATCTGAGAAGATCGAGTTGTAACTAAGAGAGATATAGAAGACTAAAGTAATGCTGGAATGCATTAGCTATGAGCAATAGTGGATCTAACCAAGCAGTTTGTGCTATTAGATAGATCAAACACTTGTTGATTACTCACATCTTTGACAAGTCTATAGCCCTTAACCGGGTAGGCCTCAAAGCCTTTGTAAAATCCTCTAACAAGGTGGTTCACACATGAATCTAAAATCCTCTAACAAGGTAATCTTTAATCGAACTTATCTCCTAACAGAGATTGAGATTCCTAATAGGATCTATTCTGGTGAAGAACATTGTAAGACCTTAACCGGTCTGGTTTCTATTCTACAGATAGTGACTTGTGAGTTCCATCTCACCGTGGTTTTTCCCAGTTGGGTTTCCATGTCAAATATCTTGTGTTATGGTTGTATTGTTTTTTTGGGTGAATGTTTTATTCGCATTTTGGTTTGTATGTGTGGTAACTGGTTTGATTGTTAGACTGCTTTACTGGTTTATCTTTAGACTATGTAAGTGTTTTAGTGCAAAGATTTTTGGCATACTAAATCACCCCCCCTCTTAGTATTCATCAATTGGTATCAGAGCCAACCTTTCTATAAGTTTAACCACTTGGAAAGAGATATGGGGGAATACACCTTGAGCAAACTTACTCAATGGCTCACTAAGTCTGAGCAAGCCTATGATGATCTTATGGTCAAATACAAGGCATCTCAAGTAAAAAGAAGAGAACATGCAGAGAGGCTGATGGAACTATCTGAAAGTAGTTCTGAAGATGAAGCTAACATGGAAGCTATGATTTCTGAAGTGAATAAGCTGAATGATTCAAACTCCAATTTGAGAAAGGAGTTGGAAGGACTGACTATTTGGTTTAGCCAAGAGCTTGAGAACCGGAGAAAAGATAAAGATCTGGTAAAAGACAGAGATCATGAGATCTCCAAGTTGAAACATGAGATTAGTGCACTAACTACTCGCCTTCATGAGAGTAGAATGGAAAAAGAAGACATGCAAGGAGAACTGAACATTGCCATATCTGAAAATGCAAGTCTTATGGAGACAAACACTGCTATCTCCAAAGAACTCTTTGAGTCAAAGGAAATACTTGCTAAGTTTGGCAAAAGTATAGTCAGGCTAGAGAAAAAGCTTGAGTCATCTAGACTGGCAAAGAATACCAATGGTCTTGGTTTTTCTAGACATGAGGAAGGAGAATCCTTAGGAACAAATGCTGAAGCATCAAAGAAGAAATCGACACTCAAAGGAAAAGGTAAGCAAAAATTCAAACCTGTTTGCTTTAACTGTCTTAAAGAAGGACACACTGCCAATGTATGTAGGAGCCAAGCCTACAACAATTTTCCTTATTTTATCAACAATGTACCTAGATCCAATAAGTTCAATGGTCATTGTTATGCATGCAACAAGTTTGGGCATAGAGAATTTGAATGTAGGTCTATAATGGATAACACTGGAAGATATCCTCAGAGGACCCAAGGAACTAGTCCTGAATCTTTTATGAACCGAAACCACAACTGGTTTAATGTCTTCAATCATCAGTCAAGAAGCAGTTGTCATCAAGTGGCAAATAGATGGAGAGAAAGTTGTATGATCTGTCATGGTCATGGTCACACTGCTGCAACATGCAGAAGGAAGAATGGAAACATGTACAATGGACCTTGGAGAGCACCTGGACTTGTTTGCTATCACTGCAACAAACCGGGTCACATTGCAAGATTCTGCAGAAGCAGAAAAAGTATATCTGATGATATACTGGTCACTCAGGAAGGAGAAATAGATGTTGAAAAAGTTCAAGGAGACACGAAGAAAACATGGAAGAAGAAACCAATATTATTGGAGGAGGAACTGGTTTCTGCACCTAGTGTGGAAATATCGGAACCGACAAACTAAGCCGCAAAGGCTTAGGGGGAGAAAATGGAAAAATGCTTTCGAACCCCTAGTTAACACTGGTAAAAGACCTTAATGGGTATGCTACACCTGTCGCTTGGTAGAAGATTGGAAATGGTAAAAAGGTAAATTAGGGTTTACGCCCTAATATAGGAGCATTAATGATGGTAGGTGAGAGCCATGTATAAATGCATTTTTCAAATCATTTCTCACTATCTGCTTTTGAGTGAAGAAAAGTTTTCAAGTGCAGAGCGAAGAAAAGGAGATTTGAGCTTAGATTTTGAGAAATTGGAGAGCTTTGAAAGAGATTCAAATATAGTTTGCAAGTGGTAGTGGAGAACTCAAAGTGGTGATTTGGCATCCAACAGAGAGTGAAGTAAAGTAGAATTAGGAAGCCCTAATTTCGCGTTAGAAAGGTATTTTTCATGTTCTTGAAATACTCTTCAATGGCTTTTGCATCTCATACCAGTTCAAGCACATCTATTGAGTCATAAAGTTTTATTCAAAGGAAGGGAAAATATAATGCTTTGTCACAAGTTCTAGCTAGAGTCATAGTTGAAGAAGGAATTTTAGACTATATTGATTGCAAGATAGAAGACCTAGGGTCCTTAACCATTCATACTCAATTAGGTCTATTTTGCGAAAAGGACAAAAGGATCAAACCGGAGTTCAGTATCTTAGAGAAGAAGAAACTCCATAATGCGGTGTATTTTCTGGAAGACTTCACAGAGGATCACATCAGGATCATCTTGAGCAGAGTCCATCGTGAGAAGATGTACCTAGAGAGAACGCATGATATAATGCCTGAGGCAATTCATGCAGTCATGGGTTTCTGCAACACAGGGGAAGTGCTAGCCCTAAGAATGATAAGCAAAATGGAAATGACCAAGCTCACCAGTTCGACAAGTGATTCACAAGGTATGACAATTAATCCTATCAAGGATGAATTGGTAAAATATGTCTGCATGGTGATAGGCTACAGAACATTCTCAACCAACAGGATTAATTCTATATCTGCTACAGCGGTAAATGCCGCTTACCGGATGATTATAGAGGATAAATCATTTGACTTATGCAATGACATGCAGAGGCAACTCCTGTCAAACCTTAAGGCAATCAAAAAGGACAATTAACTAAAATTTAAGTTTGGACAACTATTGGTAGGGTTTTTTTTCTATTTCCAAGGCTACTTTCCGGGTGTAGGAGATGTCCAGTGGTCCCCTTACCAACCGATAACTGAGCGAATAAAGGAAAGTGTGCAAGCCATTGGAACCGGCTACCCTAAGGTACTGAACAAATACTTTGATGAGTTCAAAAGAAAGATGAGTCAGAGGGTACGAATCTCAGTTGACATAGTGAAGAAGTATGAAGATGACATCTGTTTCACTATTCAGGTGGACAAATGTCTAATGGAGGCTATTGAGCCTAGAATGGAGGAAGTGGAGCCTATGGGCTATGAGGTCATGTTTGACATGCTGGAAGGGTATGCTTCAACCCTTATTGCCTCACCTCTTGATCCAAAGGCTAAGTGAACCAGAACCTACTTGGAGAGGATCGCACCAGTTGAAGAACCATTAGTGAAGAAGGGAAAAGAACCGACAGCTAAGAAAGCTTAGGCAGTGCCTGCAGCTTCGGCACCGGCTACCATTGCGACTCCAAGAGTGACCAAGCAATCACCGGCAAAGAAGAAACCAGAGGTAACACCAACAAAATTCTTCAAAAGAAAGAGGAAGACTAAGGCAAATGAACCAGACTCTGAAGAAACTGAGTCTGATGAATAGCCAAAGAAGGCTAGACACACCAAGAAGGTGAAGAAGAATGAACCAACAACATCCACACCAGTAAATATAGATATCTCCTCTTACAAACCTCTGACACATTGTCAAAGAACAGTAAATAATATTAGGAGAAAGTTACTTCATGATTTAATTGAATTTTATGATGAATTCAATAGTGAAGAAAAAGATGAAGTACTGCAGGAAATCATTCTTTATTTATGTAAAAATGACTGGTCACCATCAGAGATTAAATCTCAGACACTGGATTCATTATTTAAAGCATTGGATAACAAATGGCACATTGCCATTGAAAAGGAACAAGAGATTAGGGAGAAAGTTTTTGCACAGTACTTCCTCGAACTCTCAAATTCAGAATTATTTGATGTATTGGATCAAAATAAAGGTCTCTTCTTCACAAGGAGAAGAAGACTCTGGTTGTTGGAAGGGAGAGTTGATGATGTAGAAAAGGATACACATCGACACATGGCCCATGCTATCAGCTCTCACAAATCTTGAATGGCCAACCTCCAAGCAGAAAAGGAACCGATTATTTCCAAACCGGATGAGGTTTTTGATGAGGAAGGAAACCTGGTGGAGGAACCAATCAACACCATAGATGTCGATGCCCTAGATATAGAAGATGTCACCTAGGACATGCCTTCTGAGGGAACTGAATAGGGGAAATAGGCCGATCAGGGTGGTGAACAAGTTGTGGACACACAGCAAGCAACAAAAGAACAGGAAGAGAAAAAAAAGAAGGATGAAGATGAGAAATAGGAAAAAGAGGAAGAGGAGAAAAGAAAAGATGAAGAGAAGAAGAAGCAAGAAGAAGAAAGGAAGAAGAAAGAAGAAGAGGACAAGGAAGAAAAGAAGAAGAAGGAAGAAGAAGAAAAGAGAAAGAAGGAAGAGGAAGAAAAGAAGAAGAAAGAAGAGGAAAAGAAGAAGAAGGAAGAGGACAAGAAGAAGAAAAAGGAAGAGGCAGAGAAGAAGAAGAGGGAAGAAGAAGAAAAGGAAGAGTAGAAGAGGAGAGCAGAGGAGAAGAAAAAGGCCAAGGAAGATAATGAAGAAGAGAAGAGAAGAGAAGCAGAAAAGAAGAAAGCTAAAGAAGCCAAGGAACAAGAAGTGGCCAAAAGCTCTCAGGTGGAGACTCTGAAGGCAACTAGAAGTCAACCCTTACTGGTTGATCTTTCTAGTCCTATTGATCTCCAATCTACAAGTGAGTCAGAACTTATGCAGAGCATCAAGGTTTCTCAAGAGTGCCTTGAGATCATTCATAGGAAAAAGGAATAGGACATCATTCAAGTAGCTGTAGACACACTTACCGATTTAATCCCCAGTACTAATCTTCCTGACACTGATTCATCACTAGCACAACTCAAACTTTTGTGTACTTTAGTGGATGATCAGGTGCAGGGTCTAGAAGAAGTAGCAGAGGCCAATGTAAAGAAAGAGCACCAAAAGGCTCTTAATGTTGCTCTCGTGAAGAAATTAAATGAGCTTAGGACTGAACTATTAAAGGATCAAAAGGACATAAGGAGTGCTTTGGATGAGGGAAACTTGCTACTCAACAAAATCTATCAACCTCATCTATTCTGTGATGATGTGCTAGCCAAGAAGCAATAGCTTCAAATGGACCTACAGTCCTACTTAAGCACATTCAAGACTCCTTACGACTCCTTTGCAGCATATGGGCAAACCATTCACTGGTTCCAGATCTAGTCAGCCAAGATAGAGCAAAAGATCAACACAAGATCTAGGGATTTGCAGGAGCTTCAACTAGTATTACTTCCACGACTACAAATTCTCCAGAAATGCTATTTGAACCTGGATGCCCTGAAAGTCACCCAAGAACTAAGCACAATAGATGCCATGGAGGAACATGTATTACAAATGCAGACAGAGAAGGAAGTGGCAACCTCCCTACTTGAGTCCTAGTCTCTTTCCATGAAACAATTTTTGCAGGACTATAAAGCGGTTTTTGACAAGTATTATTCATTATTGTCATAAAAAAATTTACATATACATGGAAACAGTTTTTTTTTCAGTGGTACTTTGTCATTGTTGGCAAAGGGGGAGAAGTATACGTTTTTAAAATTTTGATGGTTTTAAAATTTTGAAATTTTGATATATCAGGGGGAGAATTATATCAGAGGGAGAAGTATTTGTTTTCAAATTTTGATATATGCTGTGATATATGCTATATGCTCTGAATCCAAAATTGCTATACACTCTGTTGATTAAGGGATAGTATATATGCTTAGGGGGAGCAATTTTGTCAATGGCAAGTTCTTGTTGTAAAACACTTAGATGTCAAAATTTTATTTTCCTAAGTGTTGCCATCAATGCCAAAGGGGGAGATTGTTGGCATTTTTGATGTTTATGTTGTGATTGTCATTGATGGACACACACTTGTATTGAGATCCCCTTTATATGTATGAGCTCATGCTCAACCGGTATTTGTTCCAATCGGTATGTTGTATTCTAGTCTTTAGACTAGTAGTGATTTTGCAGAATGTGTTTCCCGGTTTGAAGCGACATGTCGACCCCAAGTGGTTCGCAGATCACAAGCGGTACGAGGAAGCAAAGTGGCACAACACATTCTTACCAGTCTTCATTTTTGTCAAACTGGCAACCAACATTTTATATAAACTGGTAATACTCTATGATGAGTTACTAACCAACATTTTGTGATGAGTTACCAACCGGCATTTTGTGATGAGTTACCAACCGGCATTTTGTGACGAGTTACCAATCCACTGATTGTTTGACGGTGCCAACACATTCATGGTGATTCTTGTGTTATGTTACTGAGTATGTCTAGATTCACTGAACCTAGGAAATTGTAATGTAATCCTATTGGACCGACATGAAATCAGATTCCTTTAAAAGGACATCATGTCTAGGGTTTTTGAGTTGTTGAAGAAGTTGCGAAAAGGGTTAATGTTCAGCTAGGGTTTAAGGTCGATGTTGAGTTGTTGGAAGAGCGATCTTATCTAAGAAGATCAAGTTGTAACTAAGAGAGATAGAGAAGACTAAAGTAATGCTAGAATGCATTAGCTGTGAGCAATACTAGATATAACCAAGTAGTTTGTGCTATTAGATAGATCAAACACTTGTTGATTACTCACATCTTTGACAAGTCTGTAGCCCTTAACCCGGTAGGCCTCAAAGCCTTTGTAAAATCCTCTAACAAGGTGGTTCACACATGTGAATCTAAAATCCTCTAACAAGGTAGTCTTTAACTGGACTTATCTCCTAACAGAGATTGAGATTCCTAATAGGATCTATTCTGGTGAAGAACATTGTAAGACCTTAACCGGTCTGGTTTCTATTCTGCAGATAGTGACTTGTGAGTTCCATCTCACCGTGGTTTTTCCCAGTTGAGTTTCTATGTCAAATATCTTGTGTTATGGTTGTATTTCTCTTTTGGGTGAATGTTTTATTCGCATTTTGGTTTGTATGTGTGGTAGCCAGTTTGATTGTCAGACTGCTTTACTAGTTTATCTTTAGACTATGTAAGTGTTTTAGTGCAAATATTTTTGGCATACTAATTCATCCCCCCCTCTTAGTATTCATCACTTAATCCATTAGATATTCAGGGTAAAGCCTTCAAAGATGCAAGAAAGGAGGCATGTGATAGTTTCCTTAAGGATGATGCATTAGTAAAAAGCCTAGCCTTTTTGTAGTTAGTATGGAAGACAAAGGTTGGAGAATACAAAGGAAGAATAGCTAAGAGGAAAGCCCAAAGGCCAGATAAATTGGACCAAGAAATCCAAGAGGAAGTAAAAAATGAAATGAAGGAAGAATTCAAGGAAATCACTGCTGATGAAGACAATAAAATTGTCGATCAGGCTAGAGTCTTGATATTACCAGAATGGGATATAGAAAATGTGGTGGCATTTGACACTATCAGGAAATCAAAGGAAGAAGAAGAAAGGTTAGCATTAAGGTGATCATACTTTGTAGATGATTATGCAACCTTGGCTATATGGACATTGGAGGAAGGATGTAGGAAGCCTGACATCAGTGATTTAAACCCTAATTTGAGGGGAAGTTTGTTTATAAAGAGAGCAGTTGATACATCAAATGTACATGATACAAAATTGAATGTTGATGTTGCTAAGATGGCACATGAGAGTGCAAAAAAGGAAGCTTTAGAGAGGACTAAGCTGATGAAAAAATTTGATAAACTTTTCAATGATTATAGTGCATCTCAATAAAGATGTGTGGATTTGCAAATGAGAGTGCAAATCCTAGAGGAAGGACAAATAAAGGTTTCATATCCTGCACTTATAGGACCATTTGAGCCATCCACATCTAGGTCTCAACCTATGATCTAGAAATAAGAAGCAGTTCAATTAAATATAAGTACTAATATCCTTGGCATGGTATTAGTCCCATATGATGATGCTGATGATGAGCCTCATACTACAAGATCGACTGAAGCAAATGAGTCTAAGTTTTCAAAGAAGATTTTTGAATTAGAAAATAAATTAAAGGAATTAGAAAAAAGATCAGTTGAGAGGCAGAGGAATATAGTTAGCTCTGTGCTAATCCATTTAAATGAGAAAATTGAAAATAGGTTAAATAACATTCATGCCTTATATTCTTTACTTTTTGATGCTATTCAAAATTTTAATGATGATAAAGAGGTGGCAATTCCCTTATTTACAAATTGGTTACAAAGAGGAAATAAGGTCAGAATGATGTCCATGGCTTCTAAATTTCATATTGAGAGTCTAGATGAACTTTAACCAACATATTTGTTGGTAAATTCAATGCAAGAATCCCAAATTTTGCCCGAAAGTATAGAGAGAAAGATAAGGGAGCTGATGAAGAATTTTAGTGAATTAGAATAAACTCTTCTACCAGATATTGAAGATAGAGAGGGGGCAATTAAGCCTTTGCAGTTTTGGAAAGAAGAGGTAGAGAGGGTCATCAACACCCAAGTACAAATGATTTGCGATGGGCTAAATATGGATATGTTGGAAGATAGTATGGATAGGATAATTGCTATAGGGCTATTTTTTGAAACTTTTGAAAGAGAGGCAAACCAAGTAGCCATTATGTATATTCTATATAGGGAAAAATAAGATGAAGTAATGAATTTCAATTGGCCATCCGACAAATATTATAGCAGATGGAGTGGCATGTACTTAAATGATGAATAAAAAATCATGAACTATTTGCATAATTGATTTTGTTTTCTAGTGACAGATATTTTGTAACCCATGTAACAAGATGTGTGTAATTTTCATCATGAGTTTCAAAGAAGGTGTTTGCAAATTTTGATCTAGTATAAGAAAAGTTAGAGAATGATTGTTTTAACAGAATGCAATTATGCATAGTCATTCTTAAATGACAGGTGTCTCCTATGGCCTGAAGCTTGTTTCACTCCCTTGTTTTTCTATAAAAGGGAATTCAAGGCTTTGAGACAAGGTTTAGAAATTTGGTCCCTTATGTGGTCCGAATTTTTGTTTCCAAATAGCAAAAGTCTAGGTGAGACAAAAAGAATTATAAAAGGTCATTTTACAGAGCAAAATAAAAAAGAATCTCGGGTCTATGTTTTTTGCAAGTTCTTGGAGTTATGTATAGATTGTATTCTTACAGAGACAGCAAAATTAATGAATGAATATATGATTCAAACTCATTTCTCTCCAATGTATTGTTCTATCATGTTTTGAATGTGTATTATCAAGTATTTTATCATTCATTGCACTGTTGTGGTGTATGCAACTTTTGGTTCATGCTTTGGTGTGATAGGTCAATTAAATACTTAAATTAGGTCGCAGAGTGATAGAGTTCTTTACAGAGATTTTGGTAAGTAGTTTTGGCTAGGAATTAAAAATACGGTATATTGTGAGGCAATGTTATTTTTGGTTAAATGTTGTTACATAAATTTTGTCAAGAGTACAATCTAATGCAATATGAATTCACGTACCCAATGGATAAGGCACTGATCATAGTAACATAAATTCATGTGTATTTGTTTACTATTAGAAGTCATCACTGGTTTGCTATAATTTGTTGAATATCAAAATACTTTCATTTTATATGAATGCCATCATGTGTGTTAGCCATCTCATGCTCCAAACACGTTGAGAATCAATGAGGAACTTGCCATTAGTGAGCATTCTCCCTTATTGGTGAGCCTTTATATGAGATTATCTGCATTGTTTTATGAATGATTTATGATTGTGGTGTAAAATCACAAATAAGCATAGGGATCACCCTCCTTGGTATTGTAGAGCCTGAAGCGTAGAAGGATCTAGCATCCTTTTCATTGTTGGTCCAAGTTTGAGGAATATTAAGTAGTTGGAAGTGGCTTTCCATAAATATTTTCAGAAGGAGAACAACTTGGTCTCTATCTTTGAGTCAATGTAAACCCATTTTTGGGCACCAACAAAAAATGGCGACTCTGCTGAGGACTGAATGATGAAGATTATTTTGTTGAAGAATCTTTGTATAGAATATAGTAGAAGTTTTCATAGTATTTCTGTGGTTTGAAGGTTGAGTTTGTGGTTCTGTATTTTGGTTCATGTTTTCTTGTAAAAAGGGTGTTCTACATTTTTGTGAAAAGGATATTCTAGTTTATGAACAAGGGTTCATAGATTTCTTTCAAAAAGTATTAAGCAATATATTATTTGATATTTCAAAGTAATTTGGGTGGCAATTTTGAGGTTTTTACATGAGTACGTATGTCTTTGAATAATTCTAACAATTTTTTGGAGGAATATGTTACTATGAGTAGAGAAAAGAACACTAGAGGTTACATGAAGTTGCACCCTAAAGAAAAATTGGAAGAGCTTCAAAGACCTCTGCAGAGACAAGGAATGAGAAGAAATTCAGACACAAACACTGCTCCTTCTTCATCGAAGCCGAAGCACAAAAATGGAAGTAAGCCATAGCTAAACTTGGTTCCTATGGTTCATGCAGCATCTTCCAAAAGTTTTGAATTACATAGTTTAGGATTTTTTAATTCTTTCTTTGATACACCTATACAAGAAGAAATGCAACCACAAAGGAAAGAATGTATTCAAGTCCAATATTCAGAAAAGGTAAGGGGTCGGAGTAGAAGTATAAGTCATCAAAATGAGAATTTCATTTGTGTACTTCCTTCTCTAGATCTCATGACAATTGTTTCTCGTAGTTATGAATCAGTATGAGAACAAAATGATGTGAACTTGATTGACTTAGATGATACTTCTGGATCTAAAATAACATTACCAGATTCAGAAGAATCTTTTGGAGATATAGATATATTGAAAAGAGAGCTCCAAGAATAGATATATCTCAGAAGTAAGAGAGAAAAGGAAAAGGAAAAGGAATCTGAGGTTATTAGAGTCGTGATAGAAAGATGTGGTCTGATAAGACAGATAGCAACACTCAAAGCCTTAGCACAAGAAAATGATAAGCCTATTGTTGAGGGCCATTTTCTAATGGACATTATAGATAAGAGATCTGAAAAATGTCACGAGGGGCAAGGTTAAGATTAATACGGATAACAAGAAGTCAATTGATCCTAATCAGCCCAATATTCAGGTTCCTAGATTGGACTTGGATAAGAGAAAACAAAAAGTGTCTACCATTAATATAGATGATAAGAAGACTTTGACTATCCCATAATTAGGCCTAAAGTCATCCCAAATTGATAATGAGTTGGAAACAACCAAGACAAAAAATGAAACTCTTGCAAAAGAGTTAAAGAGAGTTGAGATGGAAGCCTCAAATGCATAAATGAAAAGGAAAATTGACTTTGTTAAGTTGTCAGTTTTGAATAACGCTTCATTTGTTGCTGGTCCATCCAAAACCCAGGCTGCTTCTAGTGTAGTGTCAAATGTCACTATGAGTTTTCCATCTCAGCATGACCAAAATGCTCAAAACACTAGGATTCCATTTATTGGACAGAAAAGTTAGGGATTTACACAAAATAGTAGTCATCCCCAAGGTGCTAAAGATCTTAACACAACTATAGGGATAAATGTTAAAACAGACTCTACCCCAGCTAATCCTACAACAAGTGCTACATGATGAGTTGCAGCAGGGCAGTTTCAAAGAAGACCTATCCATCTAGAGAGGTATAGGAAATTGCATTTTGACGGGATCCCAGGATATCCCAATGTTATCCCAAATTATTTAAGGGATAAATTTAGTAAATTCATAGGAAATAATGTTATAACTGGCAAAGAACACCTAAGAGCATTCACTGATAAGTTGAATGATTAGGAGGTGGAGCATGAAGACGCGGTTATGAAATTATTTGTACAATCTCTAACAGAGGATGCCAAGGATTGGTATAAGGGATTACCAACTGCAAGCATTAGTTCCTGGGAGGAATTTGAGAGATTTTTAAAGAGAAGTATGGTGACATAAAAACCCCAAATTCATGTTAAACAAGTTCAATAATATCAAGAAGTTATTGAACAAGGATGTGCCTAATTTCAATATCAGATTTCAGAAGGCTATTGTCAGGCCCCACCTTGACTCAGTCTGACATTTCAGTGGTTTTTATATTGAGACTATTATGGATACTTATTTTTAGGCATTTTGGATTTATAACTTATATGATTTCATGATTTGGATAACATTGCTATATATGGATGATTTATGTATATGCTTTATGAGATAGAACACTACATGGTTTTTGAATAAGATGAATTTGCGGTGATAAATGTCATTATTAAATTTGTAGGACTTTACTATGATAATAGAATTATGATGTATGTTTAAGTGTGGATCAACATTATGAGAACTAGGATGAATTGCCTATGTGAAATTGCTTGGATAAAAGATGTATTTAAATTGTTCAAATGTAAATTGTATGCAAGTGATGATGTGTATCATTTTTCCTGTAATTTATATTATTTGTGGATATTTGAAAGTTACTAATGTGTAAATTGAGATGCGCAGGAAGTTATCCATGTGACCATGGAAATATTATGGAGAACCAAACCTAGACCTATGTATGTTCGTAAGCCAGGGTTTGTCTATTTGGAGAGACAACACCCCATTTGTGTTGTATTTTATTTATAACAGTATATGATGCATGTGTGTTAAGTGTTATTTAATTGATTTGTGTAAAATCCAAAAGAGACGAATTCATGTATTAAATTGTAAAAGTGTTTTCTTGTGTCACTTGCCACATGTGTGGATTTAAGTTTGAATTTTTATTTTTGTCTCTTGGTGGGAAAGTGTATAACTATAGTCTTTTCAATTAATGTATGTCATAAATGCCTTGGGTAAAGAATCTTTGGGATGGTCAACATAGGTTTGACCCGAAAATAAACTTCAGAGGGGTTTAAAAAGGGTTAAATGGACACCTAGGGGTAGTTTAATAGGGTTTCCTAAACCCCATAAGGTATACCTAAGGGTTAGGGGTAATTGAAGGCAAGTTTCTACTCCCATGTGACCTTTTGGACACCCTAAAAATTGACTTTTCTAAGTTGTACGAAAATTGAAATTAGAAGATTTCAATCTAGTTGTAAACTTTCCTTTTTCAAATGAGACTTCCTTTTCACATTCTATCTTACCTTCCTCTTTAGTTTTTAGAAACTTGTGAGAACTCTCACAATGGGCTTCTTAAGCAAGAATTAGAAAATTTGTGGGTAATCACCCACTCTCCATTTTTGGAGACAAGAGAAATTTTGAAAAGAATAGGCTAGATTTTGAATAGAGAATTTTGGCTAAGGGTAGAAGGAGAAGAACCATGGAATTGGGCTGCTCATCTTGAACAAAACTAACCTACCTTTAGGCAGATTAAGGTTGGTTACATTCTTCTTAAAATGGCTTTCTGTTTGCATGTGTTTGAAAGTAATGTTGGTGTAAAAGATTTGCTTCTTTGCATGTTCTTTTGGGAATTTCTTTTGGTATTTTGTGTTATGTATTATATGTGTTTTTGGGAGTCATCAAGACCTCTTACTCTTGGGAGAGAGGAGGATCTTGTGGGTGGTAACAGTGATAGCCCTCGAGTGAGAGACTCTCATTATGAGAGTGATCACAAGGGATTTTGTGTGACCCTTACTGCATGGCTTGTTTATGCAATGGGGGTCATAAGGAGGGAAATAAGGCATGAATGCCTTGGGGGACATAACGATTTAAGGGGTTGCTATACTTTATGTATTTGGTTTGCCATGAGGTGGCTACATGTTCTTTTTCATACTTGTAGTTCTCCTCAGGGAAATTGGTCCACTACCACCCTTAAAAAGGTCATCACCAAGGTGTGGTGCAGTGTAGCCGGGATGGGAGTGTGTTTGAATTTGTGTGCATTCTGTCCTTTTTGTTTGCATGTTTATTTTCCCATCTAGGGCTTGGTTCTTCGAGCTTGGGGGTGGCTACCAGTTAGCCTAGGCTGGGAGGTGAGCACTCCATGGTCATAGCTTGTTTTAAAATGTAGGTTGTCGGAAGAAAATAATAGGACAAGTGGAAAGTTGCAGGAGATATTTGTTGCAGGAAATTACTATAAATGTAATTATCATTTGAGAACATCCTCATTTATTAGAAATGAGAGACCCAATGTAAATTGACAACAGTTTCTTTGAAATACTTTAAAAAAAAAAAAAGTTGTAATATTTTAGTATGCCATTTATTGCAGAAAAGAAATGAGTATTCTTAAAATTGTTTTTTTCAAAGCTCAAAAGAAAATTTTATACCTGATGTGTTTATGTTAAATTGAATAGCTAGAAAGTTATTTATTTCTTATGCGTTCAAAAAAAAATAAAAAAAATAAAAATAAAAAGAAACAAATAGATTTGAGTTGCATGCATATTATAGGCTACATATAAACCATTTAAATTATGTTTTCTGTAAATGCATTTTAGTACATTATAGTTTCTGGAAATAATATATTTTAGATCTATACATGGAAATGCTAAACTTAGTATTTAAATCTGTTATTTAAAGTATTTGCAGAAAATGAAACCAAAGATTTTATAGCCATCTCTAAGGTTTTGATTAATAAATTCTAGGTTAAAATAGTTGCCGTTAATTTTATTAAATTTGGTCATTTGAATAGTTGCCGAAGAAATATCAAACTCTGTCATTTGTCTAAGAATATTTAGCACTATTAATTTCATTATTATTTTTTTTACAGAAAGAAAAGCCATATTTAGTTAGCCTAACTAAGTCTATTTGGCAACAAGGATATTAAATAAAAAAAAAGAAATAACTAAAAATGATTAAACTTGCAAAAAATATCTAATCTGTTTTATTTGTTCAGAATAGAAAAAAAAAAAAATTATGAAAAGAAATTGCCCTAGATTCAATACTATTATATATATATATATATACAT
Source organism: Cryptomeria japonica (assembly GCF_030272615.1). Taxonomy (NCBI): domain Eukaryota; kingdom Viridiplantae; phylum Streptophyta; class Pinopsida; order Cupressales; family Cupressaceae; genus Cryptomeria; species Cryptomeria japonica. Next base: position 532,467,783 of record NC_081410.1, read on the forward strand.
ACATATATATATATATATATATATATATACATATATATATATATATACATATATATATATATATATATATATATATATATATATATATATATATATATATATATAATAACCCATTTATGTGCATGCGTAAAAGAAAATAAAAATAAAAATAAACTTGCTGGTTTAAATAAAAATATACATACAAATTCTTATATATGAAAATTTGTTTCGTTTAAATAAATCGAAAAAAAAAAAAAACATATTTAAAAAAAAAAAACTATATGAAAAAAAGGGGGGTTTTTTTAATATGGGGAAAAGGGCTGAAGGGCCGGGCCGAAGCCACTATGTCAACACACAGTGGTTGGCCACGGACTCCACTGTGTGTACACACAGTGGTCAGCCCCGCGGCTTCCACTGTGTGGACACACAGTGTCGGCCCGTGGCTTCCACTGTGTGGACACACAGTTTTGCCGCACCCACCACTGTGTGGATGCACAATGGTTGGGCGAGTTCCACTGTGTGGACACATAGTGGTGCCACCGCCTCTCTTCCCCTTGCTGTGAGATCCCATGGCCACTGCCATCCCTACCAAGATTCGCCCCCTGCACAAAAATAATAGGGATGCAAGAAAATAAAAACCCTAGTCAGGTAGGGCTAGGTTAGAGAGAGGAATAAGACGTTGTCAAAAAAATAAAAGATAGAGCATTTTTATAATAATAAAAGAATGTTAGGGTTTGCATGGTGGTTAAGTTTAATGTTAAAAAAAATATATATTTAGGAATTATATATATATATATATATATATATAAAAGTTAGATATACTTTTACACATAGAGTCCCAATGTAAGAGAATAAGACAAATTTTAGATTGTATAATTTATTAAGTTTTATAAACTATAGTTGTCTTAATAAATATATGGGTTAGTAATGTTTTTTGATAGCCATAAGGATATTTTAAAGATGTTTTAAATATATATATATATATATATTTTCGAGGTCTAAATAATTAGAACTTTTATAATGAATGGGGTAAAATTAATTTTGCTTATGGGGGCTATTTAATTTATAGGTAAGTATTCATTATAAAAATTTATTGGCCTTCTTGTCAAATTTAACTTAAAGCATATTTTGATTATTGATTAAGATAAACTTTTAGACATTTTAAACAAAGTACTAGGACTAATTTAATTAGTTCTTTTAAACAGTAAACGACTTTGGAGACTAATTATATCTTCGTCAATTATATTTTAGGGAGATGATTTAAAATAAGTTATGGATTAAAATTGAGAAAATGATACAACATTTCTTTTAGTATTCGGCCTATGACTTAAATTATTTTTGATTACTTGAGTTAGTGGTTTAAGTTAACCCAACATAGTTAAGACAAAATATGTTTGAATTTTTCTTCACATTCATAAATTTAATGTTTAAGATATGATTTTAAAAAAAAATTATCCTGTTCTTGCCGTAAATTTTGGGCATGACATTTTGGTATCAGAGCAAGGTTTCCACACTAGGAACCTTACTCCACTTATATTTCGCCTTAGATTATTTAAATTATTTAGGTTAAATTGATTTTATAAGACATGTAAATTTAATTGAATTAATATTATTCTAAAAGAAAGTAGTTATTTATTTTACTTTATTTTCCTCTTAGGATGCCTCCGACAACATGACAAGCTCGCAAGCGCGGAAGGGGTCCTAGGCATGTGCGCATAGCACGCGAAGAGGTAGTGAGGGAGGAATTGGTTCCAGAAGAGAACCCAGGAGCACCTCCTAAACAGCCAAATGAGCCTAACCAAAATCTCTTAGAAGCAATACAAAATCTTATTGGCATAGTTCAGGAAAGGATTCCAACAGAGAACCCTCAGGTTAGAAATTAGGACTCTAGGAGTCATAGATCAGTTGATAGAGAATGAAGAAGGAGCCCAACTCCTATTCCTATAGAGAGTCAGGGTGGAAATGAGCCAAAGTCGATGCACATACCAAGACCACCTCCAGTGGTGGAACCAGTTTATTTTGAGAGAGCTCGTTGGGATCCAGAGGATCTTATCAGGGAGGTCATGCGCCTCCAGCCACCATCTTTTGGAGGTTCTACCAATGGGGTAGAGGCTAAGGCATGGCTTTTGAGTCTTGAGAGGTTCTTTGCATTTCATTCTTATGAGAGCAACCTAAAAGCACGTGTCATAGTCCATCTATTGAGAGGGTCAGCCTCCACTTGGTGGAGACAAGAAGAGTACAAATGCGGATTAGTTCCTGATACTCTCACTGAGGAGATTTTCATTGAAAGGTTCCAGGAGAGGTACCTATCAGAACATTTTAGACAGCGTCATATAGACAAATTTCATGACCTCCAACAAAAAGGCTTATTAGTAACCTAATATGAGAGCAAATTCTTTAAGCTGTTGCCTTATGTAGATTATCTAAAGGATGAGAAACTTCTTGTAAACCACTTCATTAGAGGGTTAAATGTCAATATAGCCAGGCTAGTTAGGATGTCCACTCCAGAGAGCGTTTGGGTTGCCGTGGGTTGCCATGGAGAAGGCACTGATAGCTAAGGAAATTCAGGTCAGACCACAGGACAATAGGGATCAGTTTCAGAACCAAAATCCCACACCTCAGACTTATGGATTCTAGAAACCACATTGGAAGGGAAACAACTGAAACTCATAGGGGTTCTCCAAACCCCCTCCTCTGCAACAGACACCATAGAACTAGAGGCAGAAGCCTCCATAGTATCAGCAGGGCACCAAGCCTAAGTAGTGGTAGACTCAGGGATAGAGACGTGATCAGAGAGCGCAGGTGTCATACACACCTCCGGTGAGGACTCAATAGTCCTTTAGGGGTGGGTATAGTGGATCCAGTAGGACAGGAGGTCAGGCTTTCTCTAGGCCTCAGGGTGCCCAGTTTCAAGCACGGGGTGCTTGCTTTACATGTGGAGCCATGAGGCATATGGTGAGGGATTGCCCTCAGGGTCAGATGGCAGGGAATCAGTGGATGGCCGCTTTAGAGCCAACAGTTGGTGATATGGGCAGTTCCCATAGAGTATTCATAGTGGTTGACAACTGTCAGGCTGAGCATCAAGCCATGGTCATTGAGACTGTAGGTATGATCAAAGGTAACAATGTATCTATTTTGTTTGATTTAGGAGCTACTAACTCCTTTATATCTCCATTGGTTGTGGAGCATTGCGGGCTAGTGGCAACTAGATAGGGTGTCAGTTGGGAAGTGGAATTAGTTTTAGGGGCTAGAGTGTCAGTGGAATCAAAGGTTAGGGCATGTCAGTTGCAGATTGGCAAGACCACCACTTTAGTAGACCTTAGAGTGACACCACTTGGATCTTATGGTATCGTACTTGGCATGGATTGGCTTTATGCCCACAAAGCCAAGATGGATTGCCGCCTAAAAAAGATCAAGTGTGAGGATGATCATGGTTCTCCCATAGTCATCATCGAATTTAGAGACTTGTGTCTCTTCGTATGATCTCTGCCATGTAGCTTAAGAAGAGCATGCGAAAGGGATGTTAGCTTTTTGCTATCACTATCAGTGACAAAGGAGAAGAGGAAGAAAAGGAAACATTTCTTGATGACCATCCTATCCTTAAGGGATATTCAGATGTGTTTCCTTCAGAGTTACCTAGAATGCCGCCCAGTAGAGAGATTGACTTTCATATAGACCTCGTACTAGGAGCTGAGCTAGTTTCTAGAGAACCTTATAGGATGACCACAAACGAGCTTAATGAACTCAAAATATAGCTTGAGGAACTCCTTGAGAAGGGTCATATTCATCCTAGCATATCCCCTTGGGGTGCACCAGTCATCTTCATTAAGAAGAAGGATGGATCTCTCCGATTATGTATGGATTATCGGCAGCTAAATAAAGTAACCATCAAGAACCGCTATCCTTTGCTCAGAATTGATGATTTATTCAACCAGCTTTAGGGTGCCAAAGTCTTTTCCAAAATAGATCTAAAGTCAAGATACCATTAGCTAAGAATAGTGGAGAGTGATATCCACAAGACCACATTTCGCACTAGATATGGTCACTATGAGTTCACCGTAGTTCCATTCGGTCTTATGAATGCCCCAGCTATTTTTATGAGCCTCATGAATGGGGTATTCTATACATTTCTGGACCATTTTGTAATTGTGTTCCTCAATGATATACTGATATATTCTCAGAATGAGAAGGAGCATGAGGAGCACCTGAAATAGGTATTGCAATGTTTGCGAGATAACCAGTTGTTTGGCAGTTTGTCAAAGTGTGCTTTCTTTCGATCAGAGGTCAAGTACCTTGGGCACGTTATTTTCGGTGATGGGATCTCAGTTGACCCATCAAAGATTAGGGCTATTATAGATTGGCCAGTGCCAACCAGTGTGATAGAGGTCAGGAGTTTCATGGGCTTAGCAGGATATTACCGACATTTTGTCGAGGGATTCTCCAGAGTCGCACATCTTATTACTTCTCTTCACCATAAAGGAAAGAAATTTGAGTGAACAGAGAAGTGCGAGAAGGCCTTTCAGGAACTCAAGAAGGCACTTACTAGCGCTCCTATCCTTGTTGTACCAGATCCCACAGCTGACTTCATGGTTTGTACAGATGCTTCACTAGAGGGTTTAGGAGCAGTTCTTATGTAGGATGGTAGGGCTATATCTTTCGAGTCTAGGAAACTTAAGACTCGTGAACTTAATTATCTTACTCATGACCTTGAGCTTGTAGCAATAGTGCATGCACTTGTGAGGTGGAGACACTTCCTTTTAGGTTCTCACTTCAAGTTGCATTCAGATCATCAGAGTCTTTAGTACATTTTCACTCAGTCGAACCTTAATGCACGTTAGAGGAGATGGATGGAGTTCTTGTGCGAATATGATTTTGACATTCACTACATCAAAGGAAAGGAAAATGTAGTTGCAGATGCTTTGAGTAGGAGACGTCACGAGGTTTACACCATATCTATGGGCACGGATTTGAGAGACCGTATACTACATCACTTGCTAGAGGATGGATAGTATGCAGAGGTTGGTCAGGTAATACGATCTCAGGTTAATCTAGAAGGGAAATATGCAGATTATTCTTTGGAGTCCGATGGACTATTACGCCATAGAGGGTGCATTTATGTACCTTCCTCCAGGGGATTATGAGAGTTCATTGTCACGAAGGCTCATAGAGCTCCTTATGCAGCACATCCTATAGTTAAAAAGTTGCATGCTGACTTGAGGCAGTTATATCATTGGCCAGGAATGCGGTAGCTCATTGCTGAGATTGTAGCTCGATGCCTCGAGTGTCAGAGAGTAAAGGCGGAGCACCGCCATCCAAGTGGGTTGCTCCAGTCTCATGCTATACTAGAGTGGAAGTGGGATACTATATGCATGGATTTCATCATTGTTCTTCCTATGTCTTCTCATTGCCATGATGCTATCTTGGTGACAATTGACAAGTTGACCAAAGTGGCCCACTTTTCACCAGTTCGAACTACATTCATAGCACCAGCAGTAGCACAAGTGTTCTTGCAAGACATTGTTAGACTTCATGGCATGCCCCGCAAGATTATTTCTGATAGAGATTCCCTCTTCACTTCTTCCTTTTGGAAGGCATTATAGGTAGCTATGGGCACTAAGCTCAATTTCAGTACAGCTTATCACCCAAAAATAGAGGGTTAGATAGAGAGGGTTAATCAGGTGTTAGAGGATATGCTTCACATGTACATCATGGATCATCAGACCAGGTGGGAAGAGTACCTTCCCTTAGTGGAGTTTGCCTATAACAATGGGCATCAAACTTCTTTGGGGATGCCACCCTATTAGGCATTATATGATAGGGCTTGCAGGACACCTTTGAGTTGGGATCGCATAGAGGATAGAGTTGCTATTGGTCTTGAGATAGTTTGAGACATGGAACAGTAGGTGGATTTGATTAGGCAGCATCTTAGAGAGGCTCGGGATAGACAAAAGAAATATGTTGATGCAAAGAGGATAGATCGTAGCTACTTGGTTGGAGATAGAGTCTTCTTGAGAGTGCGACTGCATAAGAGTCCAATTCATTACGGAAAGGGTTCTAAGCTCGCACCTCGCTTTGTAGGACCTTTTGAAATTCTTGAGAAGATAGGCCCAGTTGCCTACCATTTAGCATTGCCACCTAGCCTCTCACGCATCCACGATGTGTTTCATGTATCAGTTTTGAGGAAATATATCTATGATGAGTCTCATATTTTAGATTGGGATGCCTTGCAGGTGGAGTTGGATGGGTAGCTAGCTTTGGAGCCCATTTGCATTTTGGCACGCCGGGTGCTAGCCCTTCGAGGTTGAGAGCTGGACCAGGTTAGGGTCCAGTGGAATTGTTCTGATGAGGTTATGACTTCATGGGAGGACGCAACACGTATGAGATTAGAGTACCCCCACCTCTTTGATGAACTCCAGGAGGAAGTTCATGCCTAGAGGGGGAGGGTGTGAGGCCCCACCTCCACTCAGTCTGACATTTTAGTTATTTTTATATTGAGACTATTACGGATACTTATTTTTATGCATTTTGGATTTAGAACTTATATGATTTCATGATTTGGATAACATTGCTATATATGGATGATTTATTTATATGCTTTATGAGATAGAACACTACATAATTTTTCAATAAGATGAATTTGTGGTGATAAATGTCATTATTGAATTTGCAAGACTTTACTATGATAATAGAATTATGATGTATGTTTAAGTGTGGATCAACATTATGAGAACTAGGAGGAATTGCTTATGTGAAATTGCTTGGATAAAAGATGTATTTAAATTGTTCAGATGTAAATTGTATGCAAGTGATGATGTGTATTATTATTCATGCAATTTATATTATTTGTGGATATTTGAAAATTACTAATGTGTAAATTGAGATGCGCAGGAAGTTATCCATGTGACCATCGAAATATTACGGAGAACCAAACCTAGACCTATGTATGTTCATAAGCTAGGGTTTGTCTATTTGGAGAGACAACACCCCGTTTGTGTTGTATTTTATTCGTAACAGTATATGATGCATATGTGTTAAGTGTTATTTAATTTATTTGTGTAAAATCCACAAGAGATGATTTCATGTATTAAATTGTAAAAGTGTTTTCTTGTGTCACTCGACACATGTGTGGATTTAAGTTTGAATTTTTATTTTTGTCTCTTGGTGGGAAAGTGTATAACTATAGCCTTTTCAATTAATGTAATGTGATGTCATAAATGCCTTGGGTAAAGAATCTTTGGGATGGTCAACATAGGTTTGATCCGAAAATAAACTTCAGAGGGGTTTAAAAAGGGTTAAATGGACACCTAGGGGTAGTTTAATAGGGTTTCCTAAAGCCCATAAGGTATACCTAAGGGTTAGGGGTAATTTAAGGAAAGTTTCTACTCCCATGTGACCTTTTGGACACCCTAAAAATTGACTTTTCTAAATTGTGCGAAAATTGAAATTAGAAGATTTCAATCTAGTTGTAAACTTTCCTTTTCCGAATGAGAGTTCCCTTTCCCATTCTATCTTACCTTCCTCTTTAGTTTTTAGAAACTTGTGAGAACTCTCACAATGGGCTTCTTAAGAAAGAATTAGAAAATTTGTGGGTAATCACCCACTCTCCATTTTTGGAGACGAGAAATTTTGAAAAGAATAGGCTAGATTTTGAATAGAGAATGTTGGCTAAGGGTAGAAGGAGAAGAACCGTGGAATTGGGCTACTCATCCTCAAGAAAACTAACTTACCTTTGTGTAGATTAAGGTTGGTTGCATTCTTCTTAAAATGGCTTTCTGTTTGCGTGTGTTTGAAAGTAATGTTGGTGTAAAAGATTTGCCTCTTTGCATGTTTTTTTTGGGAATTTCTTTTGGTATTTTGTGTTATGTATTATATGTGTTTTTGGGAGTCATCAAGACCTCTTACTCTTGGGAGAGAGGGGGATCTTGTGGGTGGTAGCAGTGACAGCCCTCGAGTGAGAGACTCTCATTATGACAGCAATCACAAGAGATTTTGTGTGACCCTTGCTGCATGGCTTGTTTGTGCAATGGGGGTCATAAGGAGGGAAATAAGGCATGAATGCCTTGGGGGGCATAAGGATTTAAGGGGTTGCTATACTTTATGTATTTGATTTTCCATGAGGTGGCTACATGTTCTTTTTCATACTTGCAGTTCTCCTCAGGGAAATTGGTCCACTACCACCCTTAAAAAGGTCATCACCAAGGTGTGGTGCAGTGTGGCTGGGATGGGAGTGTGTTTGAATTTGTGTGCATTCTGTGCTTTGTGTTTGCATGTTTATTTTCCTATCTAGGGCTTGGTTCTCTGAGCTCAGGGGTGGCTACCAGTTAGCCTAGGCTGGGAGGTGAGCACTCCATGGTATAGCTTGTTTTAAAATACAGGTTGTCAGAAGAAAAGAATAGGACAAGTGGAATGTTGCAGGAGTTATTTGTTGCAGGAAATTACTATAAATGTAATTATCATTTGAGAATGTCCTCATTTATTAGAAATAAGAGACCCATTGTAAATTGACAACAGTGTCTTTGAAATACATTTTAAAAAAAAAAGTTGTAATATTTTAGTATGCTATTTATTGCGGAAAAGAAATGAGTATACCTAAAATTGTTTTTTTCAAAGTTCAAAAGAAATTTTTATATCTGATGTGTTTATGTTAAATTGAATAGCTAGAAAGTTATTTATTTCTTATGCGTTCAAAAAGAAATTTAAAAAATAAAATAAAAAGAAACAAATAGATTTGAGTTGCATGCATTTTATATGTTGGATTTAAACCATTTAAATTCTGTTTTCTGTAAACGCATTTTAGTACATTATAGTTTCTGGAAATAATACATTTTAGATCTATACATGGAAATGCTAAACTTAGTATTTAAATCTGTTATTTAAAGTATTTGCAGAAAATGAAATCAAAGATTTTATAGCCATCTCTAAGGTTTTGATTAATAAATTCTAGGTTAAAATAGTTGCTATTAATTTTATTAAATTTGGTCATTTGAATAGTTACCGAAGAAATATCAAACTCTATCATTTGTCTAAGAATATTTAGCACTATTAATTTCATTATTATTTTTTTTATAGAAAGAAAAGCCATATTTAGTTAGCCTAACTAATTCTATTTGGCAACAAGGATATTAAATAAAAAAAAGGAAATAACTAAAATGATTAAACTTGCAGAAAATATCTAATCTGTTTTATTTATTCAGAATAGAACAAAATAAATAAATAAATGTATGAAAAGAAATTGCCCTAGATTCAATACTATTATATATATATATATATATATATATATATATATATATATATATATATATATATATATATAATAACCTATTTATGTGCATACGTAAAAGAAAAAAAAAATATAAATAAACTTGCTGGTTTAAAAAAAAATATACATACAAATTCTTATATATGAAAATTTGTTTTGTTTAAATAAACAAGAAAAAAATTAAATTAAATTAAAAAAAAAAAACTATATAAAAAAAAGGGGGATTTTTTTAATATGGGGAAAAGGGCCGAAGGGCCGAAGCCACTGTGTGGACACACAGTGGTCGGCCGCGGACTCCACTGTGTGTACACACAGTGGTCGGCCATGGACTCCACTGTGTGTACACACAATGGTCGGCCCCATGGCTTCCACTATGTGGACACGCAGTGTCGGCCCGCTACTTCCATTGTGTGGACACATAGTGTGGGCCGTTGCTGCTTCCACTGTGTGGACACACTGTGTCGGCCATGGCTGCCATTGTGTGGACACACAGTGGCACCACCGCCTCCCTTCCCCTTGCCGTGAGATCCCATGGCTGCCGCCATCCCTACCAAGATTCGCCCCCTGCACAAAAAAAAATAGGGATGCAAGAAATAAAAACCCTAGCCGGGTAGGGCTAGGTTAGAGAGAGGAATAAGATGTTGTCAAAAAAATAAAAGATAAAGCATTTTAATAATAATAAAAGAATGTTAGGGTTTGCATGATGGTTAAGTTTAATGTTAAATATATATATCTATATATATATATATATATATATATATATATATAAGTTAGATATACTTTTACACATAGAGTCCCAATGTAAGAGAATAAGACAAATTTTAGATTGTATAATTTATTAAGTTTTATAAACTATAGTTGTCTTAATAAATATATGGGTTAGTAATGGTTTTTGATAGCCATAAGGATATTTGAAAGATGTTTTAATATATATATATATATATATTTTCGAGGTCTAAATAATTAGAACTTTATAATGAATGGGGTAAAATTAATTTTGGTTATGGGGGCTATTTAATTTATAGGTAAGTATTCATTATAAAAATTTATTGGCCTTTTTGTCAAATTTAACTTAAAGCATATTTTGATTATTGATTAAGATAAACTTTTAGACATTTTAAACAAAGTACTAGGACTAATTTAATTAGTTCCTTTAAACAGTAAACGACTTTGGAGACTAATTCTATCTTCATCAATTATATTTTAGGGAGATGATTTAAAATAAGTTATGGATTAAATTATTTTTGATTACTTGAGTTAGTGGTTTAAGTTAACCCAACATAGTTAAGACAAAACATGTTTGAGTTTTTCTTCACATTTGTAAATCTAATGTTTAAGATATGATTTAAATTTTTTTTTATCCCATTCTTGCCCTAAATTTTGGGCATGATAGCTATGCATAAGTTGTTTCAAGTGTTAAGGTTGGATGACAATGTTTGTCTAACTACATATATGAATGCATTTGATGCAAAAATGGCATATATATTTAGAGATAAGGATCCTCAGACTTTAAGAGATGCATTTATAGTAGCTATAAATATGGAAGGAAACAAAAGGGCTTCAAGTAACCTTGAAAGAAGAGAGGATCCTTGCTTTTCTAAGAATGTCAAAGACAAAATTGAGAAGTCTTTAGGTACAAAGCCTAAAGAAGAAGATAGATGGGAAAAGGCACTTAATACCTTGAAGGATTTGAAATTGATTGTGGAAAAAATCGACAAGAGTCCTTTACCAGACAAGCCACCATTCAATAAGTTCAATAAACCACTAAGATTGCAAGATCACCCTTACAATACAAACTGGAAAGATTGAAATCCTTTCCAACAACAAAAGGATAAATAAGAACAACAAACCCCTGATCCATTACAGAAACACACAGTGAATATGGTGGATGATACTCCTTTGTGTTGTGCTTGTCAGACACCTCATTCACCTGAATATTGTGTTGTAGCATAATTTATTTCTGCTAAAGATGAGGCACATGAAGAAGAAGAAGAAGAAGAAACCTTTGAAGGTGATAATGTTGACTGTCTTATGATTTCTTCTTGTCTTGGAGAAGTAGAATATTCTTCTGATATTGAGACTCAAGACTAGGATATAGATAATGAAAGGTAAAGAAGAGAGAGTGGACCAAAAAAAAAGAGGGTGTAAAACCTATTGAAAAGGTTTCTCCAATTAAAATCAAAACAAAGATAGTTGAAGAATCTTCTTCACCTATTGGAGGAGAGTCACTGAAGACACCAATTAATGAACATAACATATCCAAGAAATGTGAAGAACAACTAGGTTTGTCACTGGAATTACCAAATTATACTCCTATGGATATGCTTTAGTTTCTTTCTCAGATTATAGTTAAGGTTCCTTTGCAAGAAATATTAATAATTTAAGAACATAGGGAGAAAGCCATGGTTTGGTGTTTCTTGTCCTGGTAAAATTGAGAATGAAATTACATCTCATTATATGAACGAACATGTAATTAGAAATGAAACAAATGATAAAGAGTTAGAGGGAATGGTTTCCTAGATTCCCCAAATTTACCTTGAAGATACAGTACAGGAGAGCCCTGACAACGTAGATCCTTTCTTTCTAAGTATTATTATCAATGGAGGAATTTAAAAAAATTGTATGATCGATTCTGGAGCCTCAAATAATGTCATGCCAGTAAGGATAATGAAACCCATGGGTTTGAAGGTAGATACTCCTCATGGAAGATGTTGTGCTATGGATTCAAGAGAAGTGCCTATGATAGGAACTATAAAGGCACTTCCTTATAAACTTGATGCTTTCCCTAAGAAAGAATTAATTATGAGTGCCTTAGTTGTGGATATCCCACCCCATTATGGGATACTATTATCAACAAAGTGGAGTGCCTCTATGGGTGGAAGTTTGCAATGTGACCTATCCTATGCTACTTTTTGCATTGATGGTAAAAATGTAAAGGTTAAAAGAGAGTCCAGAGTACCATATATGATGGTACATAAAGTACAATGTGATGAGAATACAACTTGTTTTGTGGATACATAAATAAATGCATTCAGGATTAAGGATTATTTGTTGAAGAAAAAGGAACAACCTACATTATTGGATGAAGAAGTAGAGAAGTCATCAGGACATGAAAATTTATGGATGATGTATTTTGATGGAGCTAGTTCCAAGGAGGGCTCAGGAGAAGGTGTGTTTTTCATATTGCCAAGAGGAAAAACTTTTAAGTTTTCTTTTACCTTGTCCTTTGCATGTACAAATAATGTGGTAGAATATGAATCATTGTTGCTTGGTTTGAAATTATCTGAAAAACATGGGATAAAAAATCTTAAGGTAGTTGGAGACTTTGAATTACTCATATCCCAAATTAGACCAAAATATGCGTCAGAAAACAAAAGGATGAAATAGTATAGGAATGTTGTATTGGACCAAATTGAGAACTTTGATGCATTTGGAATTGAATGGAAGGAGAGAGGTCATAATAGAATGGTTGATCTCCTAGATAATATAGCTTTGAGGCCAGAGGACATCACCTTTGCAAGAATTTCAAGGATTGAGATTTAGACAAGGCCTTCAATCCCTGATAATATTGAAAATTGATAGGTTTTTAATGATGATGAGGATATTTGAGTATTCCTACATTGTGTAGACAAATATGAAAATCAGGAGATTGATTTTAGTGCTTTCATGCAAATAGAGGAGATAAAGAAATAGTCTTAGGGAAGGAAGTGATTCAATTAAAGACAAATAAAATTTCCAGAGGTTTGGTTGTTTTAGAGAGGGTGTTTGATAGTCAAGGTAAAGCTAGGGTTGTTACTATTGCCCCACATCCTGAAGATTTATAAGAAAATAACCTTGGTATAAAAGAAGCCCCAAGGAAGGTATATATTGGAAGGAAAATGTCACCCAGGGTTAGAAAAATGTTAATTGATTTTTTGAGAAAATACAAGCATGTTTTTGCTTGGTCATATGGTGATTTGAAGGCTTATAGGGAAGATCTATTCCAGCATGAGATTCCTTTGAAAGAAAATGCCAAGCCTTTTAGGCAAAAAAAAAAGGTCTATTAATCCAACATTAGCCCCTAAAATGCAAGAGGAGTTAGTCAAGTTAAGAGATGATGGGATTATAGGACCTATCAGACATTGGTCATGGCTGTCTAACTTGGTGCATGTCACAAAAAATAATGGGGATATCAGATTGTGTGTTGACTTCTAAAATATGAATATATATTCACTAAAAGACAATTATCCATTGCCAAATATGGAAGTGATGTTACAAAGGGTAACAGGTTGTGAGTTGTTATCTATGATGGATGGATTTTTCAGGATACAACCAAGTAATGGTTAGAGAGTCAGAACAATAAAAAATGGCATTTACTATGCCTTGGAGAACCTATGTTTATATAAGAATGCCTTTTGGTTTAACAAATGTAGGAGCAACATTTCAGAGAGCTATGGATGTTGCATTTTCTAATATTATAAATGCATTTTTAGTAGTATATCAGGATGATTTAATAGCTTATTCCAATAAGGAAAATGATCATTGTGGTCACCTTGAAAAGATATTTAATAGACCTGTTGAATATGGGATATCCTTAAACCCAAAAAAGTGTGTTTTTGGGGTAACTGAAGGTAAGTTGTTGGGTCACATTGTTTGAAAAGATTGTCTAAGAATTAATCCAAAGAGGGTAATAGCGATAGATAAAGTCCCTCAGCCTAGAAAAGTAAAAGGTATTCAATCTTTCTTTGGGAATATATATTTTTTAAGAAGGTTTTTCACTAACTTTGCTGAAATTAGTAGACCTCTATCCAAAATGTTGAAGAAGGGTGCAAAAATAGAATAGAATGAGGAGCCAGTCAAGGCATTCCAAGAGATTAAATAGGCTATTAAAAATGCACCTGTTATTAAAACACCTGATTATGGAAAACCTATGCAAATGTTTTCATTTTCATCTTTTCATACTGGTGATGTTGTATTCTTGCAAAAGAATTCTGAGGGTTTTGAACAGCCCATAGCATTTTTTAGTAAATCTTTGCAAGCCGCAGAATTAAAGTATGATCTAAATGAAAATCAAACTTATGCACTAGTGAAAGTTGTAAAATATTTTAGGAGTTACATGATGGTAGCAATAATAGTTGCATATGTGCCTAGTGCTGGAATTAAAGACATTTTTACACAACATGAAGTATCTGGAAGAAGACGTCGATGGATAAATAGGATCCAAGAATTTGGTATTGATATCCGTATCACTAAATTAGTGAGAGGATTGGGGTTGACAAATTTAATGACCCAAAGTAATTTGGATACAAATCAGATAAATATTATAGAAAAAGAGAACATGTCTAGGAACTGTGATATGGATGGTTGCAAATGGTATGATGATATCATATATTATTTGTAGAGGATGAAATTTCCTGAAGATTTGACTAATAACAAAAAAAAGAATATTAAAATTACATGCTATTATATATGCCATTATAAATGGGAATCTTTGGTGGAGGAATAGTGATGGTGTCAAGTTGAAATACATGGACCAAGACCAGGCTCAGAAGTTGTTGTCCGAATTACATAGTGGAGTTTGTGGAGGGAATTATATGGCTAAAACAACCGCACACAAAGTATTGAGAGTTGGTTGTTGGTGGGCGACAATTTTCAAAGATACACATCAACTCGTCAAGAAATGTGACCCATGCCAGAGATTTTCAAGAAATTTGTCGTTAAGGCCTATAAATGTTTAAGTTCCATTTTAGCAGTGGGGTATAGATTTCATTGGAGAAATAGCATGCAAATCAAGTAGTGGTCATTCATGGATTTTGGTAGCCACTGATTATTTCACTAAGTGGGTTGAAGTTATACCCACTAAAATGGAAACAAGTAAGGTGGTAATTGATTTCCTTACAGACAATATATTAACCAGATTTGGATGTCGAGAGAAAATAGTCTTTGACAATGCAATGAGTTTCAGGTCAGAGGAATATGAAAACTTCTGCAATAAATATGGTATCCAGATTTCTTATTCATCACCTTACCACCCACAAGGAAATGGGCAAGGTGAATCCAGTAAAAAAATTTGGATGAAGATTATTAAAAGAATCCTAGAAAAAATAAAAAGGCTTGGGAGTCAAAGCTGGCATTAGTTGTTTGGGCAAACAGGGTAGCAATCAAGAAAGCAATTGGATGTGCACCTTTTAATTTGGTGTATGGTATACGAGCAAGGTTACCCCAAAATAATTTGATGGAAATGTATAAGTTTGTCCAAACCTATAACAATGATATAGATGATGATATGCAGTTGATAATTGAGGCTCTAATGGAATTAGATGAAGCTAGAAGAGAAGCAAGTGCAATACATACAAAGTTACAGATGCAAGTTAAAAACTTGTATCATAAAAAAACAACTACAAGGACTTTTCAGGCTAATGATTTGGTTTTGATGTGGAATGCCAGAATAGAATATAAAGGGAAACATGGAAAGTTTGATGCCATTTGGTTTGGCCCATATTTGATTCAATGTAAATAGGGAGAAGATTCTTATATTCTCCAGGATATACATGATGATACTTTTGAATTGCCTGTTCATGGACAATTCTTGAAGCTCTATTTTTCTTGAAAGTAGTTATTTTCCATGAGCATTAGTTAGTTTCTGTATATATTTTAGTTTAGTTTCCTTTTGGTTGAAGTTACCCTGTCTAGGTAATTTCTTTCTTTTGGTCTACTTTACCTAGAGATTTTGGTTTCTCACTCCATTCCTATGAAATGAGCATTCCTAACTAAAGCCACTAATAGCCCTAAAAATTGATTGCATGAAATTTTCAAATTTTAGGCCTAAAGCCTTTTATTTTTTAGGTTTTTACTTGCATCCTCTGTAAATAATCCAAGGTCTAGGGTTTAGGGTTTATCAAATCTTTTTTCCATTCTGTGAAGAAAGCCTTATAAGTGATATTTTCTGCTGTTACCTTTTCCCACTTAAAAGAAACCAAGGGAACCCTTCCCATAAGTGGGGCTATATTTTCCCCTAGGCAAAATGATAGTCAACCGGTATGAAAAATTAAAGTTTACTAAGTCAAGTGCATGTCTTCTCATTATCAGTTCCCTTTTAAATATTTGTGCCCATGCTTATTATTTTCCTAAGTCCGGCAAAAGACTAAGTACCCTGACCAGCTATTAAAGAAAGGATATATCCAATGGTTAGTGCTTCCCCACGATTAGAAATGCGAGGATTTTAATGACAACGGTATCATGAGATTCTATTGCATGTTATTAGCAAAAAATTGACAGAGTTAGTAGCACAAATAGTTGAAATTTTTGTATGACCGATTTGAAGGTGGTAAAGGTTGGTCTACTAACACTCCCATCATTTTGTACATGCTCAAAATTAATGAGGATGTTTTATCCTAAAGAAAAAAGGTGCCCGTGTTTTAAGTCTAAGAGGAGTTGATGGGCAATATGCAAGACAGTAAAGATAGAATGGATCGAACGACCCTCATGGTTTTGTGATGAAAGTTGCAAGATGGTTATGGATCATGGCATTGTAGAATGATGCCATGTGTTTCAAATGATCCAGGAAGACATACAGTGGGGCCACTAATAGAGTTTGATAGGAAGATGAGGTGTTGCTAATGTGTCATGATATTGTGGGGCCATTGGTATAGATAAAATAACAAGTAATGTGACAACAAGGAAGTGATCATTGGATTGGCCAACTACGAGGACGAATGATGGTTAGTTTTCAAATTCTTTAATTACAAAGCTAGGAGCTGTTGTCTCGCTCGCACAAACATTAATGGCAAATGAGACATTAGTGTCTTGTCTTAGATGATAATTAAAAAAGCTCTTAAAGGTTTTTCATTTGCAAGATATGTTACAACAATTCAGAAGAAACTCTTATTGCTGAAGGAGATTGAAGCAACCCTCTATGACACGGAATTGTCATATTCCAGCGAAAATCAAAAGCAATAAGTTTATCTGAGCTCTCTGTGTGTTCTTGAAATAGATTGATATTACAAATTGTGAAAGATTGCAAAATGGATTTTAAATCTGCTCTAGGGCTAAGAGATTAAACATAAAATAGTGAAATCTATTTGAATTTACTTTGAAAATTTAAAATCTTGTGATAAGCCCTAGTTCTTTTTCCCACACTTGGAAAGTATTAGAAATACCTAGTTTTAAGAAATGTCTCCCTCATGGAAACATTCAGGGGAAGTGGACTATATGAAGAGAATCATTTATGATGATTTCCTAAACCAATTGAAGCCTTCTACCAATGACAAGCAACAGGGGCAAAGGTTTGTGGACAGAAAAACCCTATGGGAAGGGTTAACAGACAAAGCATTCTATTTAGCAGATGCTAATATACCAATAACTGGTTTAGAGATTTTCAAATTATGGTATGTGAAAAGGAAATCAAATTCCCCATTGCCTAGTCCTTGGAAATATGACTTGGGCAAGTTGGTGGTACCAAGTGTTTTTATGGATGTTGATTTACTTAAAGTTGTTGTAGACAAATATGACCCAGTTTTAAGGATTATCAGGTGAAAAAATGGGGAGATTCTGTTAACCATCAGAAGGGAATAATTTCAAGACATTTTTTACTTATACGAACCATCCCCTAGCCTGGTACCAATAGTTTTAAATGAACAGAGACAAGAATATTACAGAATGAAGGAATTCATTAGATAGAGTTTCCTTCCAATGCACTTGGCTAGAGAAGGAAGTACAAAATATCATATCAGCCCTAGTTCAGAAGAAGCATTCCCAATTGGCGCTTTCACTCCTTATTTCTAGGCTACCTTTTTCTCTTTATGCCAAGTATTGGGTTTTAGTCCCATTACAGTGATGCCACCTAATTTCATGTACATGGAGATGCAGATACGACATTCAGATTTTAGAGTAGTTTTTTACTTTGCCCCTTATCTTGAGGAAAAGATCCATGAGATGTTATTAGACATTAAGAACCAAGTTATTGGTGTTAAATTTTTCTAGTATTCTTTACTCATGCATATGTTCCTTTTGAGGAATGCAGATTATTTTGAGGGTACCATGAACCTTAGAAGGAAAATAGACAATCAGGCCAATATAGCTCTGGAGCACAGATATGTCATGGGATAGACAAGAAGCCAGCCAAATAAGATTTGATAACAAATTTGCTTCTAAGTTAAGACAAAGGTTGATAGTGAATCCACCAAGGATTCCTAAATAATCGCATGACTTTGTGAGACCCAAGGAAAGGGTGCCTCTTCCCAGAATTGAAAATAATTGGGGAGACTTTATCCTGTACTCTATGAGTACTATGATTAGAATTTATGGTTTTTTTGGACAACCTCACTTGCTCCATTTCAATATTCCTTTGAGAATGGGTTTTACTAAGGTAATGTGGAAAATTTTGTGTATCCAAGATAAAGAATTGAAAAATAAAGGAAAAGGGTCAATTTTCCTAGATTACACCATTATCCCCTACTTTGTAATTATAAAGGGAGGGTATGAGAATTTTGACAAATTCTTTGGACCATACCATTTGGGGGTAAGTATAGCTAGAAACAATGATCCTCAAGGCTTTTTCAGCATTTTTAGAAAGAGAATAAGAGGATCTTTGTTGCCCCATGTGCATAACTTTTCTGAGGATTTAATCAGGAATAAATTTGACCACACAAAGCAGGAATGGAGAAAAGAGAAGTAGATAATTTTTAGAAAATTGTGGGCTACTATTCAAAACATGGATCCAAACTATGATCCATTAAAGGAGTTTTCTCCATTCTATAACAAGAATAAATTTGTTATCAAAAGTTTGGATGAATTGACTAAAGTTTTAAGGGAAAAGCTAGCTAGACTTGAAGAAGTTCATGGCCGACAACTATTAAGCTCACAACATTCTATATCCCAGGGAGCAAGTGGTGCAGTAGCAGAGAGGTTTGTTCAAGAATCTCCTCACAAAAGAGTTAGAGAAGAAACAAGTGAGGAGGAGGATAGTAGCAGTGATAAGGAGAAAGGGTAAGAAAATAATGAGTTCAAATCCTCTCCCCAAGATACCAACTAAGCCTCTTCAAGGATTCAGGATCATTGATCTTGAAGATTCCTATAAAAACCCCTTCCCATTAAATGTATCTCTTTCACCAATTAGGAAAGATTAAGCTCAGGTGGAGGGAGATAGGTTTGTTACAACAAGTGCATAAATGCAAATTGGTATTCCTATATTGTCTCCTAATTTGGAGTTGGATCTTACTCCCTTAGATATTTAGGGTAAAGCCTTCAAAGATGCAAGAAAGGAGGCATCTGATAGTTTCCTTAAGAATGATTCATTTGTAAAAAGCCCAACCTTTTTGCAGTTAGTATGGAAGACAAAGGTTGGAGAATACAAAGGAAGGATAGCTGAGAGTAAGATCCAAAGGCCAGATAAATTGAACCAGGAAATCCAAGAGGAAAGAAAAAATTAAATGAAGGAAGAATTCAAGGAAATCACTTCTATTGAAGGGAGAAAAATTGTCATTCAGGCTGGAGTCTTTATATTACCAGAATGGGATATAGAAGATGCAGTGGTATTTGACGCTATCAAGAAATTAAAGGAAGAAGAAGGTGGGTTAGCATTAAGGGGATCAGACTTTGCAGATGATTATGCAACCCTGGCTATATGGGAATTGGAGGAAGGACCTAGGAAGCCTAACATTAGTGATTTAAACCCTAATTTGAGGGGAAGTTTAATTATAAAGAGAGAGGTCGATACATCAAGTGTATAGGCTACAAAATTGTATGTTGATGTTGCTAAGCTGGAACATGAGAGTGCAAAAAAGGAAGCTTCAGAGAGGACTGAGCTGATGAACAAATTTGATAAACTTTTCAATGATTATAATGCATCTTAGAAAATATGTGTGGAGTTTCAAACAAAAGTGCAACTTCTAAAGAAAGGACAAATAAAGGTTTCATATCCTGCACTTATAGGACCATCTGAGCCATCCACATTCAGGTCACCACCTATGATCCTGAAAGAAGAAGCAGTTCAATTAAATATAAGTACTAATATCCCTGGCACGGTATTAGTCCCATATGATGATGATGATGAGCCTAATACTACAAGATCAACTGAACCAAATGAGTCTCAGCTTTTGGAGAAGATTGTTGAATTATAAAATAAATTAAAGGAATCAGAAAAACAATCAGCTAAGGAGCAAAGGAATATAGTTAGCTCTGTGCTAATCCATTTAAATGAGAAATTTGAAAATAGGTTAAATAACATTCCTGCCTTATATTTTTTAGTTTTTGATGCTATTCAAAAGTTTAATGATGATAAAGAGGTGGCAATTCCCTTGTTTACAAAATGGTTACAAAGAGGAAATGAGCTTAGAATGATGTCCATGGCTTCTAAATTTCATACTGAGAGGCCAGATGCACTCCAACCAACATATTTATTGGTAAAATCATTGCAAGAATCCCAAATTCTGCCAGATAGTATAGAGAGAAAGATAAGGGAATTGATGAAGAATTTTAGTCAATTGGAACAAACTCTTCTACCAGATATTGAAGATAGAGAGGGGGCAATTAAGCCTTTGCAGTTATGGAAAGAAGAGGCAGAGAGGGTCATCAACACCTAGGTAGAAATGATTTGCGATGGGATAAATATGGATGCTGGAAGATAATATGGATAAGATAATTGCTAAAGGGCTATTTTTTGAAACTTATGAAAGAGAGGCAAACCAAGTAGCCATAAAGTATATTCCATATAGGGAAAAAGAAGATGAAGTAATGAATTTCTATTGGCCATCTAACAAATATTATAGCAAATGCAGTGACACATACTTAAATGATGAATAGAAAACTGTGAACTGTTTGCATAACTTTTTTTGTTGTCTAGTGACAAATATTTTGTAACCCATGAAATAGGATGTGTGCAATTTTCATCATGAGTTTCGAAGAAGGCGGTCACAAATTTTGATCCAGTATGAGAAAAGTTCAAGGATGATTGTTTTAACATGATGCAGTTATGCATAGTCATTCTTAAATGAAAGGTGCCTCCTCTGGCCTAAAGCTTTTTTTGCTCCCTTATTTTTCTATAAAAGGGAATTCAGGGCTATGAGACAGGGTTCGAAAATTTGGTCCCTTATGTGTTTCAAATTTATGTTTCCAAATTGAAAATGCATAGATGAAACAAAAAGAATTGTAAAAGGTCATTTTATAGACAAAAATAGAAAATAATCTTGTGTCTATGTTTTTTGCAGGTTCTTGAAGGAGTTATGTATAGATTGTATTCTTACAGAGAAAGCAGAATTAATGAATCAATATATGATTCAAACTCATTTCTCTCCAATGTATAGTTCTATCATTTTTTTAATGGGTATTATCAAGGATTTTATCATTCATTCTACTGTTGTGGTGTATGTAACTTTTGGTTCATGCTTTGGTCTGATAGGTCAATTAAATGCTTGAATTAGGTTGCAGAGTGATAGAGGTCTTTATAGGGATTTTGATAAGTAGTTTTGGGTGGGAATTACAAATATGGTATATTGTAAGGCAATATTATCTTTGGTTAAATGTTGTTAAATAAATTCTGTCAGGAGTACAATCTAATGTAGTATGAATTCACATACCTAATGGATAAGGCACTGATCATAGTAAAGTAAATGCCTGTGTATTTGTTTACTAATCGATGTCGTCATTGGTCTACTATAATTTGTTGAATATTAGAATACTTTCATTTTATATGAATGTCATTATGTGTGTTAGCCATCTCATCCTCCAAATGGGTTGAGGATCAGTGAGGAACTTTCCATTCCTGAGCATTTTCCCTTGTTGTTGAGCCTTTATATGAGATTATTTGCATTGTTTTATGAATGATTTGTGATTGTGGTGTAAAATCATAAATAAGCATAGGGATCACCCTCGGTTTTGCAGAGCCTAAAGCATAGAAGGATCTAGCATCCTTGTCATTATTGGTCCAAGTTTGAGGAATATTAAGCAGTTGGAAGTGGATTTCATAAATATTTTTAGGAGAAAAACAACTTGGTCTTTGCCTTTGAGTCAGTGTAAACCCATTTTTGGGCACCAACAAGTTGGTTGACTCTTTTGAGGGTTTTTTACCGGTTAGGGCTACATCATTTGGTATCAGAGTTTTTTATGGACCGACTGGTGGAAGAGTCATTTGCAAACATTGAGGTATTCCTTGAGGTGGAAATATCGTCGATTGGAGCTAGGATGTGTGTGTGTTCAATAGATAACTGATTGGAGGAAATTCAAACCGATAGTCAGATCACCAAGTTGAGGTAGTTCACTAGAGTGGAAGGAGAGATTCCACTAAGGAGAACAAACCCCCAGAGGGTAGAACAAATGATGGAAGACTTCAAGAATGAAGTGAGGAATGAAATCTGGAATGCTTTGGCTTATTTGTAAAGAAACCCTGACTCTGAGGATGAGTATGAAAAAGTCGGTGAAGAGATTAAGGAAGTCGAAGGACCGAAAGATGAGAGAGAGGAAATGTTCCTAAGAGTAGTGGCACAAGAAAGTAAAGTGCCTAAAGTTGAGGTTTCTAAATTTTTTGGAACGTTGAACCTTAAGGATTTGATTGATTGGATCAGAGAGTTGGAAGAATACTTTGAGTCTGAGGATGTCAAGGACCCATAGAGAGTCTAGTTAGCACAGACCAAGTTAAAAGGGCATGTTGCCTTGTGGTAGAAAGAATTGAAGAAAGGCAGAGTGGAGAATGGTGAATTTAAGATCAGTCGATGGAGACAGATGGTTGCAAGGTTGAAGGCCAAGTTCATACCGGGAGACTATGAACTGGAGTTGTTCAAGAAGTTGCAAAACCTAAAAAAGAGAAACATTTTTGTGAAGTAATATATTGAGGAGTTCTACAAGGTGGTAATCAGATCTAGACATAGAGAGATGGAAAGAGAAAAGGCGGCGAGGTAGATCAATGGACTTGCTTTTAACATCCAAGATGAGATGAGCATATTGAAGGTTTTAATAGCTGAAGAAGCTTACCGATATTCTTTGAAGGTTGAGGAGAAGGTGAGAACAAAATAACCAAATAAGGGAAAGGAGAAATTAAAGATGAATGATAGTGTGAAGAAACCAGTTGAAGAAAAGGAGTCAAAACCTAAGTGGAGTAAAGAACCAGAATAGAAGACACCAAGGAAGGGTAGCAACGATACCGGTAGAGGATTTCTTGGCAAATGTTTCAAGTGTGGAGAAACTAGAAATAGATCCTATGAATGTAAGCAAGGAATGTCAAGAACTTGTATGGAAAGTGAAGAACTGGATGCTACCCAATCTGACTGTGCACTAGAGCAAGGAGAATCACTTATGTTTAGAAGAAAGGATATTGGATCTACTCAGAGGAGTCTTTTCCAAATGGTATGCAAATTAGGTGGTAAGTGTTACAAGTTCATTGTAGATAGTAGAAGTACTAATAATCTAGTATCTAAGGAGATGGTTGAGAAGCTTGGATTGAGGAGGCTTGAGCATCATTTCCCTGATGAGGTACGTTGGGTACAAGATGATCAAAAGATAGAGATAAAGGAGCAGTGTTGGGTGAGTTTCAATATTGGGCCTTTCAGATATGAATTTTTATGTGATATTGTGTGTATGAATGTTTGTCATGTCTTGTTGAGAAAACCTTGGCAGTATGATAGAGGGGCTATTTATGACTATAGGAGAAAACTAGTTACTATTGAAAAGGATGGGCAAAAGTTCACATTGATTTCTTTGAAGGAGAAAAAGGTCAAGAATCTAAGTCCTGAGAGAAGTTGCAAGTGTTAGGACCCGAAGGGAATTGAGAGGGGGGGGGTGAATTAGTTGTCTATTAATTTTAACCCAAATATAACTTAATCAAACTTGATGCATAATACTGGTAAACCAAACTTAATGTCGGTTGACAATTTAACAGTTAATAACGGTACCGATAAAGTTTAATGCATGAAACAGAAAGACAAATAACTTCCACAACACATAACATAGATATTTGTACGTGGAAATCTTGTAAGGGGAAAAACCATAGTGGGAAACCTTACCCACAATCAGATGATACTACTGTAGATAGTATGTGTATACAAATGGGGTCTACACATGAAAAAAGGCCAATTGCTTAGAGCTCACTTCTAAATCACAAAATGAGAGTCACACTGACTACACTTGGATGGTTAAATCGAATGATAATGTACTGCACAAAATAGCATCTTCATATGTTGGATTCAATACCAGTTAAGCTTTGATTGCCTTCTTCAAACCTTCCTTAAATCTTCAAATGATGTTTTCATGTATAGCTCTACTTATATTCGCATATACCAAATATTAGAACCTTGTAATACCTTAATACATACCTTATATCAATCTCACAAATGAGATCTTACTTATATACTAAAACCTAAGACCAAATGTGTAGATTGTCTCACTAAGAATATTGCAATTAAATCAATTACAAATGAATCAATATGTGATGCATCATGTTGGCTAAATGAATTTACAATAATAACCAATCAATAAATCATCTCCATAATGTGTCATGCTGATCTGGAATAGATAAAGCTTGCCGATCCATAACCTAGACCAATTTGTCAGTAACAACAAATATGCAAACTCGATTAGACCAATAACCAAATAACCAAAACCAAGTGTCCAAATAATTTCTTTGACATAACCAAGTAATCTCTAGATGATAATAGATCATACTCAGTGTCAGTGAACAATATAACCTATCAGTGAACCAAATACCGGTGACTATGCATAAGTCACTGAACATGTTGATGAACATAACCAAAGATCTCCAATGCTGATAAGTGTTGACAAGTGTTGACATCAATGATAAAACCAGTGCAACACATCCATAATACCAGCAATATCCCCCTTTGGCATTGATGGCAACACAAGATGGAAAAACCATCTAAGTGCCAAGGCAAAAATGCCAAAAGCCAAAAACCAACAATCTCCCAAAGAGATCAATTACCAGAAATCAAAATACATAATTTTACTCCCCCTAGGAATAATCTCTACCAAAATATAATCTATTTTTCCATAGATATCTCTCCCCCTTTGACATCAAATGCCAAAGCAATACAAAAAATAGATACAATCAGTTCATAGAACTTATTACAAATAATAACTTATCCAATCTACTCCCCCTGAGAAGTAGCTCTCCTTCATCAAAGCCAGAAAAAGGTTTTTCTATCAATTCCTATCGATTTGATGCTAATCTCCAACTATCTAAGTCTCTACAGGTTAGGGTATTACTCCAAGTTTCTCTCTAAGATATTCAAAAGGTTCCTTAGGCAAAGGCTTAGTAAAGATATCTGCAATCTACTCTTTAGTATTTGCATAAACCATTTCACTTCTTTTGCTTCAATATTCTCTTTTAGAAAATTGAATTTGATAGAAACATGTTTAGTTTTAGAGTGAAATGCTGGATTCTTAGATATATCAGTTGCTGCCATATTATCACAGTAAATGGTTATAGGTTCTTTGCATTTTACCTTTATGTCCTTCAACATTTTCTTAATCCATAATACCTGTGTACAATTAGTTGTTGTTGCAACATATTCTGATTCTGTTGTTGATAATGATATACAACTCTATGTCTTGTTCAACCATGAAATCATTTTGCTACCAAGAAAGAATGCTCCATCGATGGTTCTCTTTCTATCATCTACATCTCCTGCCCAATTTGCATCTATGTATGCACATAAATCAAAATTTTCATCTTTAGGATACCATAAACCAAGATTTGTTGTGCCTTGTAGATACCGAAAAATCCTTTTCACTGCTGATTCATGATTGTCCTTAGGATTACTCTAAAATCTTGAAACAATACATAATGCATTCATAATATCAGGTTTTGTTTGTGTCAAATACAGTAAACCTCCAATCATAGATTTATATCTTGTTGGATTAACAGGTGTTGATTCATCCTTTAGTGATAGTTTATCAGTTGTAGTCATAGGAGTACTTACCGGTTTAGAGTTTTCCATACCAAATTTCTTTAGTAATTCTTTCAAGTACTTTGATTGACTTATAAATATACCTTTATCATTTTGTGAAATCTACAATCCTAAAAAGATTTTTATCTCCCCAATCAAAGACATTTCAAATTCTTCCTGCATCTTATTAGAAAAGTGTTTACACAGTCCTTCTTCTCCTCCAAAAATGATGTCATCAACAAAAAATTCAATAACCAAGATGTCATCATTAGTCACTTTGTCATATAAGTTGTTGTCAGCATTACCTTTATTGTAACCAAGCTTCAAAATATATTTCTCCAATCTAGCATACCAATCTCTAGGAGCTTGCTTTAATCCATATAAAGCTTTCCTTAACCTGCAAACCATATCTTTGTCATTTGTCAAATAAAATCCATCAGGTTGTTCAATGTAAAATTCCTCTTCAAGATCACCATTCAGAAATGCACATTTAACATCCATTTGATATACTTTATAGTTCTTGTGTGTTGCAAAAGCTAAGAATAGTCTGACTACCTCAATTCTAGCTACTGGTGCAAAGGTTTCATTGTAATCAATTCCCTCTTTCTATGAAAATCCCTTACACACTAATCTTTCTTTGTTTTTGATTACCTTACCATCTTCATTAATTTTATTTCTGAATACCCATTTAGTTCAAACTACATTTTTGTTTTTAGGTCGAGGAACCAATATCCACGTGTTATTCTTTTCATTTTTTTCCAATTCATCTTCCATAGCCTTAATCCAATGTTTTTCTTCACATGCCTCAAAAATAGTTGCTAGTTCAATTTGAGAAATTAAACATACCTTTCCATTTTCTAGTCTTCCTCTTGTATTCACTTGATGTTGCTCTTCAGTCACTGTGGAATTCTCAGATGATGCCAGTGTGACTAGATCTACATTCTATACTGGTATACTCAGTGTAGGTTCATTTGTTATTATCTCAATTGTCAGTTCAGAGTCCATGGACCTTGAATTACCTCTAAACTGTTCATCAATTTTCACATTTGCACTCTCAATGGTTTTCTACAATCTCTTATTAAAACATCTATATGCCTTGCTCTTAGATGAATAACCAAGAAATATTCCTTCATCACTTCTAGGATCAAATTTACCAATATAATCATCTCTCCTAATGTAACATTTGCTTCCAAATATTCTGAAATATTTAAGAGTAGGAGTACTACCAAACCATAGTTCATGAGGGGTCTTACTAGTTTCACCTTTGATGTGAACTTTGTTTAATGTGTAAACCATTGTATTGACTTCTTCTCTCCAATACACATGAGGTAGGTTTGCTTCTGATATCATGCTTTTAGCTGCATCTAGAATAATTTTGTTCTTCCTTTCCACAACTCCATTCTGTTGGGGTGTCCGAGGTTCTGATAAGTGTCTTCTGATTCCATTCACTTCACAGAATGTATTAAATTCCTTAGATGTGAATTCACCTCCTTGATCTGATCTTAAACATTTGATTTTCTTACTGGTTTCATTCTCTACCATTACCTTGAATAGTTTGAATTTCCCAAAAGCTTTTGATTTCTCCTTGAGAAAAGTAACCCAACACATTCTAGAATAATCATCAATGATTAGCATAAAATATATATCTCCTTGTAGACTTCTAGATCTTGTCGGACCACATAAATCAGTATGAATTAAATCAAGAACATTATTGGATTTTTCTGGAATACTCTTAAAAGTTGCTCTAGCTTTCTTTCCAAATTGGCATTCCTTACATACCAGATTGTGAGGTTTTACAATCTTAGGTAAATCCCTTACCACCTTAGTTGGACTAATCTTCACAATGCAATCAAAATTTACATGACAAAGTCTCTTATGCCATAACCAACTTTCATCAATACGTCCAATTAAGCATGTCTTCTCATTGTTATTCAAATGAAAGATATTACCTCTAGTCTAATTACCAGTTGCAATTTCCAAACTAGTTTTGTTCATGATTTTGCATTTACCATTCTTGAATTGTAACTAAAATCCCTTTTAAACTAATTGACCAACACTCAAAATATTATGCTTCAAACCTTCAACATAATAAACATTGTCACTATTGTGCTTACCATCAAAAGATATAGTGCATTTTCTTCTGATCAAACAAGATTTATGATCCCCAAATCTTACTAGACCTCCATTGTATTCCTAAAAAGTTGAGAATTTACTTTTATCACCAGTCATATGATGTGAACATCCAGAATAAATGATCCATTCATCCTTTTCTTCAATTTTAGCTATCAGGGTCTACTCTACCAGTTGTACAGTAGGTGTCGGTTGATCCTTTGTTATTGCAACAAAATCCCATCCATTGCCTATCGGTTCCTCATCAGAATCATCAGTAACTCCTTCATTAGCATAATAACATGATTTGTCTCTATTCTTCTTAAATTTGTATCTCTAATATTGAGGGTTAGGCTTATATGTTCTTTTAGCTTCTTCTTTCAATCTTGCATGTCTATCAGGACACCTAGATGCCATATGACCAATTTTATTGCAGTTAAAACATTTAAATGGTGCTTTACCTTCATACTTACTTCCAATTGGACCTTTGGGCATTTTTCTTGCAAATAGTGCTTCAAGCTCTTCAAGTTCTTCATTTTCCTTTCTAATGTCTTCAAGTTCTTTTGCATAAAGTGCTTTCCAATCAGATTTCTTAGATGATGATGATGATGCTTTGAAAGATAAATCTATCTTAATTGTAGCAACAAGACCAAATTCCTCAAGTTCAAAAGCTGGAAGTTTTCCAACCAAAGTATCTCTAGATACTAATGTATTAGGCATTATTTTCAATTCATTAATAGTAGTTACTTTCATTTTGTATGTCGGTAGAAATGCTCTTAAAACATTAGAAACAATTTCATCTCCACTTAAGGATCCTCCACAACATTATATACCCAAAACAATTTCATTAACTCTTTCCATAAAAGCAGTAATCCTTTCATCTTCTTCCATTTTCAGATTTTTATACCTAACCCAGAAGCATTCTAGTTTTGCAATTTTGACTGTGGTATCACCTTCATTCAATTTCTCCAATTTGTCCCAAATAGATTTAGCAGTATATCGGTTTGATAATCACATAATTTTCTGATCTGATAATGCACCTAAAAGTGCTTCTCTTTCTTTGTAATCATTCTCCTGATCTTTAGCCAAGGTTGGTGGATTAGGTTGACGCTGTGTACGACCAACATGGCCATTCTTTGTAACATCCCATATGTCTTTACCAATGCAATT
Source organism: Cryptomeria japonica (assembly GCF_030272615.1). NCBI lineage: Eukaryota > Viridiplantae > Streptophyta > Pinopsida > Cupressales > Cupressaceae > Cryptomeria > Cryptomeria japonica. The sequence continues at coordinate 532,497,171 of NC_081410.1, forward strand.
CAGATGTGTCTCCATTCTAATTTTCCATATACCATAGTTAGTCCCATCAAGCTTTGGACTGTCCTTCCTAAAATAGTTAGATGCCATATAATCTCCTCAAGTTGTTAAACTTCTACAAAAAGAGGACTAGGCTCTAATACCAATTGTTAGGACTTGGAGGCAACTGAGAGGGGGGAGGGTTGAATCAGTTGTCTATTAATTTTAACCCAAATATAACTTAATCAAACTTGATGCATAATACCGGCAAACCAAACTTAATGTTGGTTGATAGTTTAACAGTTAATAACAATATCAATAACATTTAATGCATGAAACATAAAGACAAATAACAGCCACAACACATAACACAAATATTTGTACGTAGAAACCCTGTAAGGGGAAAAACCATAATGGGAAACCTTACCCACAATCAGATGATACTACTGCAAATAGTATGTGTATACAAATGGGGTCTACACATCCAGAAAGGCCAACTGCCTAGAGCTCACTACTCAATCACAAAATGAGAGTCACACTGAATACAATTGGATTGTTAAATCCAATGATAATGTCCTGCATAAAAGAACATCTTCATATGTTGGATTCAGTACTGGTTAAGCTTTGATTGCCTTCTTCAAACCTTCCTTGAATCTTCAAATGATGTCTGCGTGTATAGGTCTTCTTATATTCACATATACCGAAAATCACAACCTTGTAATACCTTAATACATACCTTATATCAATCTCACAAATGAGATCTTACATATATACCAAAACCTAAGATCAAATTTGTAGGTAGTTTCACTAAGAATATTACAATTAAATCAATTACAAATGAATCAGTATGTGATGCATCATGTTAGCTCAATGCATTTACAATAATCAATCAATAAATCATCTCCATAATGTGTGTTGATCTGGAATAGATAACACTTGCTAGTCCATAACCTAGACCAATTTGCCAGTAATGACAAATATGCAAACTCGATTAGACCAATAACCAAACCACCAAAACCAAGTGTCCAAACAATATCTTTGACATAACCAAGTAATCTCCAGATGATAATAGATCATCCTCAGTGCTGGTGAACAATATAACCTACCAGTGAACTAGATACTGATGACTGTGCATAAGTCACTGAACATGCTGATGAACATAACCAAAGATCTCCAATGTTGACAAGTGTTGACATCAATGACAAAACCAGTTCAACACATCCATAATACCAATAGCAAGAAACTGGTGGTAGAGGTTATACTAGAAGGTTTGAAAGAACTGGTTGCAGAGGTTATACCAAAAGTTTTGTAGACAGATATGATAGAACCAGTTGCAGAGGCTATACCAGAGGGTGACATGAGTTGGCAGAAGGATCTGACAGATGAGTCTGATGGACAGATGGAACCAAATGACAAAGAGTTGATTGTAACAAATTGGATAAGGTCTTGTGGTAGAACTAAATCTGAATTTCAGAAACAAAGGCAATGTACAGATCTGAAGCAAAGAAAGATGATTTTTGGATCATAAATGAGCATCAGATCTATTAAAATAACTAGTGGACAACTAAGAGTGGGGGGGATGAATCAATTGTCAATAGATTATATCAATTAAACCACTTTATAACCTTTTACCAAAGCACATAAACATTGAACACCGGAATAGCAGAAACAAATACCGGTAAGCAATAAAACTTAAGTATGAGAAAAAGAATCAACACAATGAAACCATACCACATAACACCATTATTTGTACGTGGAAAACCTGATAAAGGGATACACCATGGTGGGAAGCCTACCCATAGTCAGATAATACTTCTACAGAAAGTATGTGATACAATGAGGGGCCTGCACATGCTGGAAGGCATACTGGCTGCAACATACTACTCATTACAAAGGAGTCTCATTGACTACAAAGAGGTTATAACCACTTCAATATAATTGTACAATAATTTGGAAGAATGAACTGCCAATGATAGCATCTACCATGCCTGATTACAGTCTCAATTAAGCTCAATACCAGAGGCTTTTGACCTCTTACATAAACCCAAACTGATCACCCATGATCAACCAAATCTCCTTCATATATGATCTTTTCATTATTCCCACTTTTCATTCCATGACCATGACCATGACCTATAATGAGATCTTACATCAATTTATACAAACCCTAAGGCCTAAACCAATTAGGTCAGCCACCTAAAATATATTACAATAAGATCATTACATACATCCACATTACAATGATATACCATGTTAGCTTTGGACCAAAAAAATATTAACCAATCCATAAATCTGTCATGCCCAAAATTTAGGGTAAAAACGGAACAATTTTTTTTTTTTAAAAAGATACTAATTTAATTAACAAGTACACTCTTGCGACAAGCATTAAAGAAAATTTCATTATTAAATTTCGGCTAATTTCGAAACGAAGTAAGCTTCGATAATTTGTTATATTTTAGTTGCAGAAAATCTACTGGTTTAAAATTCTATCTCCAAGAAATACTTGGTCAATAGTTTTATTAAATTAAACATACTAAAGGGAATAGAAGAGATATTTTAATTTATCCTCCAATATGACTATATAGTCTTTTCAATTCTTTTATATTTCTCTTTACAATTTAACCAAAATTAAAATCAGGATTAAATAAATATATACATATATACATATTTGATTATGCATATATTTATATTTATAATTTAATTACTTATACAAAATGCTCAAAATTCATATATTTATTTATATATATATATATATATAATCCCATATATATATATGGAAACATATATATATATATATATATATATATATATATATATATATATATATATATATATATATATATATATATATATATATATATATATATATATATATATATATTTTAGTTAAATGGTAAATATTTTAATTCTAAATTTGAATACCAATATAATTACCAAATTATAAAACCATGTTTTTCCCCCTACCCTAATTAGGGTTCTAATTTCTTATATAAACATTTTCTAAACCAAATAACATATTTATTTTTTTAATTTTAAAAGCTAAACTGCCCTAGCCCCTTTCGGGCTAGGGTTTTAACCAATTTTTTTTTTTAACAGTTACAGTCTCTCGCTGGGCCGAAGACCCTACGGGTGGCCACGAACACAGAGTTGCAGGTCACGGAGGTTGGGAGGCATGTTTGGCCGCGCGTGCGCCACTGTGTGAGCGCACAGTGGGCGCCGCGGCACCACTATGTGCCCACACAGTGGGCACCGCTGGCGGCACCACTGTGTGGCCACACAGTGGCGGCCGTGGCCGTCCACTGTGTGCCCACACAGTGGGAGCCGCAAGCGGCTCCACTGTGTGTGCACACAGTGGGCGCTGCGCGATCGTCCACTGTGCGTACACATAGTGGAGTCCGCGGGGACCCAAACTTTTTGTTTTTTTTAATTTTTTTTTTTAAAATATACTTTATAAAAATATATATATATATATGTATATAAATATATATATTTATATATATATATATATATATGTATATATCTATATTTGCATAACTTTTATAATCATAGTTTAAAAAGATGAAATTTAATTCAAAATAAAATTTATATATATATTTTTTTTAAAGGGGAATTTTTTATACAAAATTCTAAACTAATATAATAAAGGAAAAGATAACATTAAGTTTAATCAAAATATATATATATATTTATTTAAATTCATCTATAAAACAAGCTTTTAAATCAATGTTAACAAAAATACAATTTAAAGTATTTTACAAAGATACATTATACTTTTTCTGGAAATAAAGAAATCCATATTTTTTTTTTTTTTAATAAAATATTCACATAAAACAACTTTTTTCCATTTAAAATACTTAAAAGCTTCCAGCTTAAATAAACTTCTAATTTGTCTCAATTAAAAAATACAGGTAAAATCTAAATGAAAACAGACCTTTTATTTCTTCCATAATACAAGAAGTTTTGCATGCATCACTAATTAACTTTTCTTTTTTCAAATATACTAGAAGTAGAAATAACAAGCTTCCTTTTTTTTTAAAACATCTCAAGGATATTCTACAAATTTACAGAATGCTTTCTCTGAATAGTCACAACAATAAGACTTCAAGTCTACTTCCACAAATTACAACTTGCTTCTCTTTTCTATGATTGAGGCATATTTCTATATCAACTTTGTAAACAAACATCTGCAACTGAATTCAAGTATCTTCAAAAACAATCTTCTGTATCTCTTTCATGGTTCCTATTCTCTTTCTTCTGTATTTTCCTGCATAATGGAAACACAAATATGACCACGGAGTGCTCACCTCCCAGCCTAGGCTAACTGGTAGCCACCCCCGAGCTCGGAGAACCAATTCCTAGATGAGTAACAAACAGGCAAACACATAGAAACACAAAGCATTCAAATATTCCAGACACTTTCCCAACCTGGCTTTCACAGCACCACACTCTGGTGGTGATCATTTTCAAAGGGTGGTAGTGGACCAAATACCCTGAGGAGAATCTGCAAGTATGTAATAAACAAGAAGCCACGTCATGGCACAAATAAAGTATCAAGAATCTCAACCCCTTAATCCTTATGCCCCCCAAAGGCATTCTAGCCTTATAACCCTCCTTATGACCCCCATTGCACAAACAGGCCATGCAGCAAGGGTCACACAAAGATCCCTTGTGATCGCTCTCAAAAGAGAGTCTCTCACTCGAGGGCTGTCACTGCTACCACCCTCAAGATCCTCTTCTCTCCTAAGAGTAAGAGATCTTGAGAAAACTCCCAAAACACATTCATTCATAAAACAAAACACCAAAAGATTTTCAAACATCCATTTTCAAGAATATAGATTTCTCATTCAACAACTTTCAGAAATAAACAAGAAAAAGACATTAAAGTAAAAATTGAAACCAACCTTAATCTGCCCAAAGGTTATAATGATATCTGAAGAAGAGCTGCCCAATCCACAATTCTTTTTTTTTCCTTATTCAATTTCTCTATCCCATAACATTATTTTTCTTCCAAATTTTCTTCTGTCTCCAAAAATGGAGAGTGGGTGATTACCCAGCTATTCCCAAAAATATTCCTTAAGAAGCTCACTCTCTGAGTTCTCACAGGATTCTCAAAAAAAACCAAAAAGAAGAAAGAAAGCAAAAATGCAAAAAGACTTTCCTTCCCAAAAGGAAAATATCTTGATTTGATTTCACTTAAATTTTCAATTTTCGCTCAACTCAAAAGAGCCAATTTTTAAAGCGTTAAAAAGATCATTATAAAGTAGAAACTTGCCTAAAATTACCCCTAACCCCTAGGTATACCTTATGGGCTTCAGGAAACCCTAATAAACTACCCCTAGGTGTTCATTTAACCCATTTTAAACCCCCCTGAAGTTTATTTTCGGGTCAAACATAAGTTGACCACTCCAAATATTATATTCTCAAAATATCTTTTTGACAACACATTATTTTATTTAAAATTAATTATAATTAACACTTTCCCATCAAGAAACAAAATAAAATATTTAAATTTAAATCCACACATGTGTCAAGTGACACTAATAAAATACTTTTACAAAAATAAACATGAAATTGTCTCTTGAGGTTTTTACACAATAAATTTAAATAACACATAACACTCATGCAACATATACTGATACGAATAAAATACAACACAAACGGGGTGTTGTCTCTCCAAATAGACAAACCCTGGCTTACAAACATACATAAGTCTAGGTTTGATTCTCCGTAATTTTCCATGGTCACATGGTAAATTTCCTGCGCATCTCAATTTACACATTAGTACTTCCAAATATCCAAATATAATATAATTCAATAATATAACAATGCACATCATCACTTGCATACAATTTCCATCTGCACAGATTGAATTCATCTTTTATCAAGCAAATTCACATAAGCAATTTCATCCCAATTCACATAAACTAAACATACATCATAGTTCTATATTCAGAGTAAAGTCCTGCAAATTCAATAAGGACATCTATCATTGCAATATCATCCTATCTAATAATCATGTAGTGTTCTATCCCATAAAGCATGTAAGTAAATCATCAATTCATAGCAATGTTATCCCATATCCTAAAATCATATAAGTTCTAAGTCTCAAAATGCATCAAAATAAAGTATCCATAATAGTCTAAAATATAAAATCCACTGAATGTCAAAATGAGTCGAGGTGAGGCCTCACATCCTCCCCCTCTAGGCATGAACTTCCTCCTAGAGTTCATCAAAGAGGTGAGGGTACTCTGATCTCATACATGCTGCGTCCTCCCATGAAGTCGTAACCTTATCATAACAATCCCACTGGACCCTAACCTGGTCCAGCTCTCGACCTCGAAGGGCCAATGTCCGGCGTGCCAAAATGCAAATGGGCTGCAAAGCTAGCTGCCCGTCCGACTCCACCTGCAAGGCATCCCAATCTAAAAGGTGAGACTCATCATAGATATATTTTCTCAAAATTGAAACATGAAACACATCATGGATGCGTGACAGGCTAGGTGGCAAAGCTAAACGGTAGGCAACTGGGCCTATCCTCTCCAGAATATTAAAAGGTCCTACAAAGCAAGGTGCGAGCTTAGAACCCTTTCCGTAACGGATTGGACTCTTATGCGGTCGCACTCTCAAGAATACTCTGTCTCCAACCAAGTAACTATGATCAATACCCTTTGCATCGACATACTTCTTCTGTCTATCCTGAGCCTCTCTGAGACGCTACCTAATCAAATCCACCTGCTGTTCCATATCCCGAACTAACTCAGGACCAATAGCAACTCTATCCTCTATGTGATCCCAACTCAAGGGCGTCCTGCAAGGCCTGCCGTATAATGCCTGGTAGGGTGGCATCCCCAAAGAAGTGTGATGCCCATTGTTATAGGCAAACTCCACTAAGGGAAGATACTCTTCCCACCGGGTCTGATGATCCATGACGTACATATGAAGCATATCCTCTAACACCTGATTGACTCTCTCTATCTGACCATCTGTCTCCGGGTGATAGGCTGTACTGAAATTGAGCTTAGTGCCCATAGCTGCCTGTAATGACTTCCAAAAGGTAGAAGTGAAAAGAGAATCCCTATCAGAAATAATCTTGTGGGGTACGCCATGTAGTCTAACAATTTCTCGCAAGAACACCTGTGCTACTGCAGGAGCTATGAATGTAGTACGAACTGGTGAAAAGTGAGCTACTTTGGTCAGCTTGTCAACTGTCACCAAGATAGCATCATGGCGACGAGAAGACATAGGGAGACCAATGATGAAATCCATGGATATAGTATCCCACTTCCACTCTGGTATAGCATGAGACTGAAGCAACCCACCTGGATGGAGGTGCTCTGCCTTTACCCTCTGACACTCGAGACACCGAGCTACTATCTCAGCAATGAGCTGCCGCATTCCCGGCCAATGATACAACTACCTCAAGTCTGCATGCAACTTCTTAACCCCGGGATGCGCTGCATAAGGAGCTCTATGAGCTTTCGAGACAATGAACTCTCGCAACCCTCTGGAGGAAGGTATATAAATGCGCCCTCTGTGGCATAATAGTCCATTGGGCTCCAAAGAATAATCCACATATTTCCCTTCTAGAGTATCCTGAGAACGTAATACCTGACAAACCTCTGCATACCATCCATCCTCTGACAAGTGCCGAAGTATACGGTCCCTCAAGTCTGTGCCCATGGATATGGTGTAAACCTCATGACGTCTCCTACTCAAGGCATCTGCAACTACATTTTCCTTTCCCTTGATGTAGTGAATGTCAAAATCATATTTGCACAAAAACTCCATCCATCTCCTCTGACGTGCATTAAGGTTCGGTTGAGTGAAGATGTACTGAAGACTCTGATGATCTGAATGCAACTCGAAGTGATGACCTAAAAGGAAGTGTCTCCACCTCACAAGTGCATGCACTACTGCTGCAAGCTCAAGGTCGTGAGTGGGATAATTAAGTTCATGAGTCTTAAGTTTCCTAGACTCGAAAGCTATGGCCCTACCACCTTGCATAAGAACTGCCCCTAAACCCTCTAAGGAAGCATCTGTACAAACCATGAAATCAGCTGAAGGATCTGGTACAACAAGGATAGGAGCGCTAGTAAGTGCCTTCTTCTATTCCTGAAAGGCCTTCTCGCACTTCTCTGTCCACTCAAATTTCTTCCCTTTACGCCGAAGAGAGGTAATAGGGTGTGTGACTCTGGAGAAACCTTCGATAAAACGTCAGTAATATCCTGCTAAACCCATGAAACTCCTGACCTCTGTCACACTGGTAGGTGCTGGCCAATCCATAATAGCCCTAATCTTTGATGGGTCAACTGAGATCCCATCACCGGAAATAACGTGTCCAAGGTACTTGACCTTAGATTGAAAGAAAGCACACTTCGATAGGCTGCCAAACAACTGGTTATCCTGCAAACACTGCAATACCTATTTCAGGTGCTCCTCATGCTCCTTCTCATCCCGAGAATATATCAATATATCATCGAGGAACACAATAAAAAAATGGTCCAGAAAGGTACGGAACACCCCATTCATGAGACTCATAAAAACTGCTAGGGCATTCGTAAGTCCAAAGGGGACTACGGTAAACTCATAGTGACCATATCTAGTGCGAAATGCGGTCTTGTGGATATCACTTTCCACTATTCTCAATTGATGGTATCCTGACTTCAGATCTATTTTGGAAAAGACTTTGGCACCCTGAAGCTGGTCAAATAAATCATCAATTCTAGGCAAAGGATATCGGTTCTTGATGGTTACTTTATTTAGCTGCCGATAGTCCATACACAATCGGAGAGATCCATCCTTCTTCTTAACGAAGATAATTGGTGCACCCCACGGGGATACGCTAGGACGGATATGACCCTTCTCAAGAAGTTCCTCAAGCTGAATTTTAAGTTCATTAAGCTCATTTGTAGTCATTCTATAAGGTACTCTAGAAATTGGCTCGGCTCCTGGTACTAGGTCTATATGAAAATCAATCTCTCTGCGGGGAGGCATTCCCGATAACTCTGAAGGAAATACATCTGAATATCCCTAAAGGATAGGATGGTCATCGAGCGATGTTTCTTTTTCCTCCTCTTCTCCTCTATCACTGATAGTGATAGCAAAAAGCTGACATCCCTTCCGCATGCTCCGCTTGAGCTAAATTGCGGAGATCATACGAAGAGACACGGGCCTCTGAATCCCGGTGATAACTACGGGCGAACCATGATCATCCTCACACTCGATCTTTTTCAGGCGGCAATCCATCTTGGCTCTGTGGGCATAAAGCCAATCCATGCCAAGTACGATTCCATAAGATCCAAGTGGAGTCACTCTAAGGTCTACTACAGTGGTGGTCTTGCCAATCTGCAACTGACATGCCCTAACCTCTGATTCCACTTCCCAACTGACACCCTGCCTAGTTGCCACTAGCCCACAACGCTCCACAACCAATGAAGATATAAAGGAGTCAGTAGCTCCTGAATCAAACAAAATAGATACATTGTTACCTCTGATTATACCTGAAGATTCGATAACCGTGGCCTGATGATCGGCCTGGCGGTTGTCAACCGCTGCGAATACTCTATGGGACCTGCCCATATCACCGACTGTCGGCTCTGAAGCAACCATCCGCTGACTCCCTGCTACCTGTCCCTGAGGGCAATCCCTCGCCAAGTGCCCCATGGCTCCACAAGTAAAGCAAGCACCCCGTACCTAGAACTGGGCACCCTGAGGCCTAGAAAAACCCTAACCTCCTGTCCTACTAGATCCACTGTACCCACTCCTGGAGGACTGCTGAGTCCCTGCCGGCTGTGTGTACTGCCCCTGTGCTCTCTGATCCCGTTTCTGTCCCTGAGTCTGCCACTGCTTGGGCTTGGAGCCCTGCTGATACTGTGGAGGCTTCTGTTTCTGGTTTGGTGGTGTCTATTGTGGAGGAGGGGGTTTGGAGAACCCCTGAGAATTTCGGTTGTTCCCTTTCCAATGTGGTTTCTGGAATCCATAAGTCTGAGGTGCGGGATTTCGGTTCTGATACCGATCCCTATTGTCCTGTGGTCTAACCTAAATTTCCTCAGCAATCAGTGCCTTCTCTACAACAACCCGAAGGCTCTCTGGAGCAGACATCTTAACAGGCCCGACTATTGTGGCATTCAATCCCCTGATGAAGCGGTTTACAAGAAGTTTCTCATCCTTTAGATAATCTACATATTGCAACAACTCAAAGAATTTACTCTCATACTGGGTTACTGACAAGCCTTTTTGTTGGAGATCATGAAATTCATCTATACAACGCTGCCTGAAGTGCTCTGATAGGTACCTCTCATGGAACCTCTCGGTGAATATCTCCCAAGTGAGTGTATCAGGTACTAATCCGCATTTGTACTCTTCCTGTCTCCACCAGGTGGAGGCTGTCCCTCTCAGAAGATGAACTACAACACGTGCTTTCAAGTTGCTCTCATAAGAACGCAATGCAAAGCACCTCTCCAGACTCAGAAGCCATGCCTCGGCCTCTACTCCATCTGTAGAACCTCCGAAGGATGGTGGTTGGAGGCGCATGACCTCCCTGATGAGATCCCCTGGATCTCGACGACCTCTCTCAAAATAAACTGGTTCCACCACAGGAGGTGGTCCTGGCATATGCACTGACTCTGGCTCATTACCACCCTGGCTCTCTACAGGAATCGGAGCCGGGCTCCTGGTTCGTTCTCTATCAACAGATCTATGACTCCCAGAGTCATGACTCCTAACCGGAGGGTTCTCTGCTGGAATCCTTTCCTGAACAATGCCAATAAGATTCTGAATGGCTGCTAGAAGGTCACAGTTAGGTTCATTTGGCTGTTCGGGAGGTGCTCCTGGGTTCTCCTCTGGAACTGATGCCTCCCTCTCTTCCTCATCGCGAGCTAGGCGCTCACGTCTAGGACCCCGTCTGTGCTTGCGAGCTTGTCGCGTCAACGGAGGCATCCTAAGAGGATATAAGAAAAAACAATTAATATTTCTTTTAGAATTAAATTTATTTAAATTCAGAATTCTATTAACAAAATAATTTAAAATATTCTAAGGCGAAACGTAAGTGAGTAAGGCTCCTAGTGTGGAAACCTTGCTCTGATATCAAAATGTCATGCCCAAAATTTAGGGCAAAAACGGAACAATTTTTTTTTTTTTAAAAGATACTAATTTAATTAACAAGTACACTCTTGCGACAAGCGTTAAAGAAAATTTCATTATTAAATTTCGGCTAATTTCGAAACGAAATAAGCTTCGATAATTTGTTATATTTTAGTTGCGGAAAATCTACTGGTTTAAAATTCTATCTCCAAGAAATACTTGGACAATAGTTTTATTAAATTAAACATACTAAAGGGAATAGAAGAGATATTTTAATTTATCCTCCAATATGACTATATAGTCTTTTCAATTCTTTTATATTTCTCTTTACAATTTAACCAAAATTAAAATCAGGATTAAATAAATATATACATATATACATATTTGATTATGCATATATTTATATATTCATAATTTAATTACTTATACAAAATGCTCAAAATTCATATATTTATATATATATATATATAATCCCATATATATATATGGAAACATACATATATATATATATATATATATATATATATTACTTAAATGGTAAATATTTTAATTCTAAATTTGAATACCAATATAATTACCAAATTATAAAACCATGTTTTTCCCCCTACCCTAATTAGGGTTCTAATTTCTTATATAAACATTTTCTAAACCAAATAACATATTTATTTTTTTAATTTTAAAAGCTAAACTGCCCTAGCCCCTTTCGGGCTAGGGTTTTAACCAATTTTTTTTTTTTAACAGTTACAGTCTCTCGCTGGGCCGAAGACCCTATGGGCGGCCACGAACATAGAGTTGTAGGTCACGGAGGTTGGGAGGCATGTTTGGTCGTGCGTGCGCCACTGTGTGAGCGCACAGTGGGCGCCGCGACACCACTATGTGCCCACACAGTGGGCGCCACTGGCGGCACCACTGTGTGGCCACACAGTGGCGGCCGTGGCCGTCCACTGTGTGCCCACACAGTGGGAGCCACAAGCGGCTCCACTGTGTGTGCACATAGTGGGCGCCGCGCGGTCGTCCACTGTGCGTACACACAGTGGAGTCCGCAGGGACCCAAACTTTTTTTTTTTTTTAATTTTTTTTTTTAAAATATACTTTATAAAAATATATATATATATATATATATATATATATATGTATATAAATATATATATTTATATATATATATATGTATATATCTATATTTGCATAACTTTTATAATCATAGTTTAAAAAGATGAAATTTAATTCAAAATAAAATTTATATATATTTTTTTTTAAAGGGGAATTTTTTATACAAAATTCTAAACTAATATAATAAAGGAAAAGATAACATTAAGTTTAATCAATATATATATATATATATATATATATATATATATATATATATATATATATATATATATATATATATATATATATATATATATTTAAATTCATCTATAAAACAAGCTTTTAAATCAATGTTAACAAAAATACAATTTAAAGTATTTTACAAAGATACATTATACTTTTTCTGGAAATAAAGAAATCCATATTATTTTTTTTTTTTAATAAAATATTCACATAAAACAACTTTTTTCCATTTAAAATACTTAAAAGCTTCCAGCTTAAATAAACTTCTAATTTGTCTCAATTAAAAAATACAGGTAAAATCTAAATGAAAATAGACCTTTTATTTCTTCCATAATACAAGAAGTTTTGCATGCATCACTAATTAACTTTTCTTTTTTCAAATATACTAGAAGTAGAAATAACAAGCTTCCTTTTTTTTTAAAACATCTCAAGGATATTCTACAAATTTACAGAATGCTTTCTCTGAATAGTCACAACAATAAGACTTCAAGTCTACTTCCACAAATTACAACTTGCTTCTCTTTTCTATGATTGAGGCATATTTCTATATCAACTTTGTAAACAAACATCTGCAACTGAATTCAAGTATCTTCAAAAACAATCTTCTGTATCTCTTTCATGGTTCCTATTCTCTTTCTTCTGTATTTTCCTGCATAATGGAAACACAAATATGACCACGGAGTGCTCACCTCCCAGCCTAGGCTAACTGGTAGCCACCCCCGAGCTCAGAGAACCAATTCCTAGACGGGTAGCAAACAGGCAAACACATAGAAACACAAAGCATTCAAATATTCCAGACACTTTCCCAACCTGACTTTCACAGCACCACACTTTGGTGGTGATCATTTTCAAAGGGTGGTAGTGGACCAAATACCCTGAGGAGAATTTGCAAGTATGTAATAAACAAGAAGCCACCTCATGGCACAAATAAAGTATCAAGAATCTCAACCCCTTAATCCTTATGCCCCCTAAAGGCATTCTAGCCTTATAACCCTCCTTATGACCCCCATTGCACAAACAGGCCATGCAGCAAGGGTCACACAAAGATCCCTTGTGATCGCTCTCAAAAGAGAGTCTCTCACTTGAGGGCTGTCACTGCTACCACCCTCAAGATCCTCTTCTCTCCCAAGAGTAAGAGATCTTGAGAAAACTCCCAAAACACATTCATTCATAAAACAAAACACCAAAAGATTTTCAAACATCCATTTTCAAGAATACAGATTTCTCATTCAACAACTTTCAGAAATAAACAAGAAAAAGACATTAAAGTAAAAATTGAAACCAACCTTAATCTGCCCAAAGGTTATAATGATATCTGAAGAAGAGCTACCCAATCCACAATTCTTTTTTTTTCCTTATTCAATTTCTCTATCCCATAACATTATTTTTCTTCCAAATTTTCTTCTGTCTCCAAAAATGGAGAGTGGGTGATTACCCAGCTATTCCCAAAAATATTCCTTAAGAAGCTCACTCTCTGAGTTCTCACAGGATTCTCAAAAAAAACCAAAAAGAAGAAAAAAAGCAAAAATGCAAAAAGACTTTCCTTCCCAAAAGGAAAATATCTTGATTTGATTTCACTTAAATTTTCAATTTTCGCTCAACTCAAAAAAGCCAATTTTTAAAGCGTTAAAAAGATCATTATAAAGTAGAAACTTGCCTAAAATTACCCCTAACCCCTAGGTATACCTTATGGGCTTCAGGAAACCCTAATAAACTACCCCTAGGTGTTCATTTAACCCATTTTAAACCCCCCTGAAGTTTATTTTCGGGTCAAACATAAGTTGACCACTCCAAATATTATATTCTCAAAATATCTTTTTGACAACACATTATTTTATTTAAAATTAATTATAATTAACACTTTCCCATCAAGAGACAAAATAAAATATTTAAATTTAAATCCACACGTGTCAAGTGACACTAATAAAATACTTTTACAAAAATAAACATGAAATTGTCTCTTGAGGTTTTTACACAATAAATTTAAATAACACATAACACTCATGCAGCATATACTGATACGAATAAAATACAACACAAACGGGGTGTTGTCTCTCCAAATAGACAAACCCTGACTTACGAACATACATAAGTCTAGGTTTGATTCTCCGTAATTTTTCATGGTCACATGGTAAATTTCCTGCACATCTCAATTTACACATTAGTACTTCCAAATATCCAAATATAATATAATTCAATAATATAACAATGCACATCATCACTTGCATACAATTTCCATCTGCACAGATTGAATTCATCTTTTATCAAGCAAATTCACATAAGCAATTTCATCCCAATTCACATAAACTAAACATACATCATAGTTCTATATTCAGAGTAAAGTCCTGCAAATTCAATAACGACATCTATCATTGCAATATCATCCTATCTAATAATCATGTAGTGTTCTATCCCATAAAGCATGTAAGTAAATCATCAATTCATAGCAATGTTATCCCATATCCTAAAATCATATAAGTTCTAAGTCTCAAAATGCATCAAAATAAAGTATCCATAATAGTCTAAAATATAAAATCCACTGAATGTCAAACTGAGTCGAGGTGAGGCCTCACAAAATCATCCCAATAACGTGTAGAGAACACTTAATAGCACGTTACATGATACCAGTCCACAACCTAGATAGATACTGGACCCAAATAGATGCACCATGCCAAAGTGATGTCTTCAATTAGTCGATGCATGAACAAAGGTCAACTTCTGCATCCTAAATTCCATCTAGAAGTCGCACTAACACCACTTATGCATCCTATCAAAGATTTTCAATAAAAGCTCTATCAGTAAAATCGTAAACCCTTACTGATATAGGCTTACTAGAATGTATGATAGCATCCAATCATCAAGTGAATACAAGCTGACCAAAACATACTCCAGAAACATGGAACACATCAAAATAAACATATTCCATTGATTCAAACATGTCGGTAGTATCCAACTGATAGTCCCTTCTGCCGGTAACACTAGTTCTTCTATTGGTAATCAAAATTTGTCTACTAACAACCAATCATAATAGCTAGTGTTGACATCAATGACAAAACATCAATGCAACACATAATCAATTTTTTCATATTGCCAAAAATCTCCCCCTTTGGCATTTATGGAAACACTATATGTGAAAAAGAAAACATCTAAGTGCCAAGAAATGCCAAAAAATTCTCATAGAAGATATAACAATGAAAAACTGAAAAACCCCAACAACTTCCCATGAGGAGTGCAGTCCACTTTGAAACTAATCTGAATCTCTCCCCCATATGACATATTATGGCATTATATTTTACATATAACTCTCAGCCTTTGACATCAATGCCAAAGATATGACATAGATATCAAAATTATATGAATCTGAAAAGCTGACTACTCCCCCAGAGTAGTAGCACCACTACATCAATCTGGAGCAAACATAAAGCTGATGATGCATACCAGATTGATGCTCTGCTCCATCAATTAAGTTTCTATCGAAGGGGTAGATACCCCTAACTTGTCTCTCAAATATTCAAATGATTCCTTAGACAATGGTTTAGTGAATATATCTGTAAGTTGCTTTTTAGTGTTCACATAAAACAATTTGACTTCCTTTTCTTCCACCTTTTCCTTCAAAAAGTTATATTTTATTGATATGTGCTTAGTCTTAGAGTGAAATACTGGATTATTAGACATGTCAATAGCTACAAAGTTATCACAATAGATAACTACCGGTTCACTACAATTTACCTTTATATCCTTCAACATTTGTGTCATCCACAAGACTTGTGTGCAATTAGTTGTTGATGCCACATATTTAGCTTCTACAGTAGATAAAGAAATGCATGACTATTTTTTGCTGATCCATGAAACCAATTTCTTTCTAGGAAAGAAATGTCCACCAGAAGTGCTCTTCTAGTCATCAGTATCTCCTTCCCAATCTACATCTGTATATGCACATATAGTGAAGTTATCATCTCTAGAGTACCATAAGCCATATTATGTTGTTCCTTGCAAATACTGGAATATCCTCTTTACTGCACATTCATGATTTTCTTTTGGATTAATTTGATATCTTGAAACAATACTTACTGCATTCATAATATCCGGTCTAGTCTGAGTTAGATATAACAAGCCACCAATCATAGACTTATACCTTGTCAAATTTACCAGTGCAAATATGTCTTTGATAGATAATTTCTTACTTGTCACCATAGGAGTACTTACTGGTTTGGAATTATCCATACCAAACTTTTTGAACAATTCCCTTAGATACTTAGTTTGACAGATAAAAATAACTTTGTCAGTTTGAGTAATCTGCAAACCTAAGAAAAATTTCATCTCACCAATCATAGACATCTCAAATTCATCCTTCATATTATTAGATAATTCCATGCACAATTTATCTTCACCTCCAAAAATGATATCATCAACAAATACTTCAATAATTAGAATATCATCATCAGTGATCTTGTAATATAAATTGTTGTCAGTATTACCTTTTGTATAACCCATCTTCAAAAGATATTTATCCAACCTTGCATACCAAGCTCTAGGAGCTTGTTGCAATCCATATAATGCTTTCCTTAACCTGCAAACCATATCTTTGTCATCTATCAATGAAAATCCATCACGATGCTCAGTGTATACTTCTTCCTCAAGTTCACCATTCAAAAATTCACATTTAACATCCATTTGATAGACCTTATAGTTCTTGTATGCTGCATAGGCAAGAAATAGTCTAATAGCTTCAATTGTATCTATTGGTGCAAATGTCTCACCATAATCAATTCCTTCCATTTGAGAATATCATTTACAAACCAGTCTATCCTAGTTTCTTACAACTTGACCATCCTAATTTAGTTTCTTTCTAACAACCGATTTAGTTCCAATAACATTCTTATTTTTTAGGTCGGGGAACTAAATTCCAAGTCTCATTCTTCTCTATCTGATCTAATTTATCTTCCATAGCCTTTAACCAATATTTATCTTTACAAGATTCAATAACAAATGTCAGTTCAATTTGACAAATAAGACATACCTCTTCATTTTCCAGTCTTATTTTTGTCATAACTCCCTTGTTCCTGTCTCTAATGATTTGATCTTTAGAATGATTTAATCTTACATAACTTTGTGTCTTCTAAACTTCAGGTTCTTTGTTCTGATCATCAGTCACAAATGAATTTTTTGATTGTACCGGTGTAATTGTCTCAGTGTCTTGTGTTAGTTGAGGCATAGTTATGATCATTTACACAATCGATTCTCTGTCATATGATATATATTGATCTTTATATTGCTCATCCACTTTCATATTTGTGATCTCCACAATTTTCTGCAATCTTTTGTTATAACATCTATATGCTTTGCTCTGAATTGAATATCCAAGAAATATCCCTTCATCAAATTTAGGATCAAACTTCCCAATTGAATCAGTCCTTTTCATATAACATTTACTTCCAAAAATACAGAAATATTTAAGAGTAGGTGTATGTCCAAACCATAATTCATAAGGATTCTTACCGGTTTCACCTTTGATATGAACTATGTTGAATGTGTAGACTGTTGTACTCACTTCTTCTCTCCAGTAGATGTGAGGCAATTTATCTTCCGTCATCATGGTTCTTGCTAGATCCAAAATGGTTCTATTCTTCCTTTCCACTACTCCATTTTGCTGAGGAGTCTGGGATGCATAATATTGTCTCCTAATTCCATTTATCTCACAATAACTATTAAATTCATGAGATGTGGACTCGCCACCTTGATCTGATCTCAAACATTTGATTTCCAATCCAATTTCCATTTCTAGCATTGCTTTAAAGATCTTGAATTTCTCAAAAGCTTCAGACTTCTCCCTTAGAAAAGTTACCCACATTATTCTAGAATAATCATCAATTATTAGCATGAAGTGCCTATCACCTTGAAAGCTTCTGGTCCTTATTGGACCACATAAGTGAGTATGAATCAAATCAAGCACATCATTATATTTATCATGTATGATCTTAAAATAAGTTCTAACTTGCGTTCCCAATTGACATTCCTTACATACCAGATTATGAGGCTTTATAATCTTAGGTATATCTCTAACTACCTTTGTTGAACTGATCTTAACAATACAATCAAAATTAACATGACACAACCTCTTATGCCATAATGAAATCTCATCAATATGAGCAATCAAACATGTCTTATCACGGGTGTTCAAGTGAAAGATATTACCTCCAGTTCGAGTACTAGTTGCAATCTCCAAGCCAGTTTTGTTAATGATTTTGCATTTTCTATCTTTAAACTAAAGTTGGAATGCCTTATCCATCAGTTGACCAACACTTAAAAGATTATACTTTAAACCTTCTACATAATAAATATTATCAATATTATTCTTTCCATCCAGAGAAAGAATACCTCTACCTTTGATCATACATCCTTTGCCATCTCTAAATCTAACTTGATCGCCATTGTATTCTTGCAGGGACATAAATTTGATTTTGTCTCCAGTCTTATGATGTGAGTATCCACTATCAATTACCCATTGATCCTTGTCTTCAAAATTTTCTGCTAGGGCCTTTCTTCATTCTTAATAACCGGTTCCGGTTCATCTTCCTTTATAGTATAGAATACCCATTCCTTTCCATTGCTAGATCCACTAGCAGAGTCTTCTGTCGGTTCGTCATCTGAATCAGTAATGCCTTCCTCATCCACTATGTAGCATAGTTTTTTTTTTCTTTAATCTAAATTTGTTTTGATTAGGCTTAAATGATTTCTTAACTCTTTCTTCAAATCTTGCACCTTTCAAGACATCTAGATGCAAAATGACCAATCTTATTACATGCAAAACATTTAAAAGGTGCTTCTCCTTCATACTTACTTCTTGTCGGTCCTTTAGGTACTCTTCTAGAAAATAAGGCTTCAAGTTGCTCAAATTCTTCATCCTCTTTCCTCATATCTTCCAATTCTTTTCCATATAGGGCTTTCCAATCACTTTTGCCAACAGATTATGATGCATGAAAACCAGGTTCATACTTTGCAGCTCTAGAGGGTCCAAATTATTCAAGCTCAAAAGCAAATAATTTCCCAATCAAAATGTCTCTGTTAATTGAAGTGTTTGCCATTGTTTCAATTCATTAATTGCAGTAGCCTTCATCTTGTAAGATGGTGGTAGGGCTCTCAAAACTTAAGAAACTATTTTATCTTCACTTAGAGATCCTCCACAAAATTGAATTCACATGAAAATCTCATTTACTCTTTCCATAAATATAGCAATTCTTTCATTATCTTCCATCTTTAAGTTCTCATATCTTACCCGGTAACCATCAAGTTTAGTATTTTTGGTAGTAGGGTCACCTCCATTCAGAGTTTGAAATTTATCCCACATAAACTTTGTTGATGATTTATCAATCAATCCCGTGATTTGTTAATCAATGAGTGCACACAAGAGGGTTTCTCTAGCTCTGCAATCATTTTCAATATTTTTGTCCAAGTCTACAGGAGCAGGATTGCTAGATGATAGATCAAAAGGTGTATATCCTTTCTCACTGATCTTCCAAATATCCTTGCCAATTCATCTAAGATGAGTCTCCATTCATATTTTCCATATCCCATAGTTTGTTCCATCAAGCTTAGGGATTTCTCTTTTAAAAATAGTTGTGGGTGGATTTGAATTATTCGTTGCCATAGGATCTACCTCAAGTGATTAAGCTTCTACAAAATAGGACCAAATCTCTGATACCAACTGTAATAATAACCAGTGGACAACTAAGAGGAGGGGGTGAATCAGTTGTCAACAGATTATACCAATTAAACCACTTTATAACCTTTAATCAGAGTACATAAACATTGAATACCGAAATAACAGAAACGGATACTAGTAAGCAATAAAACTTAAGTATGAAACAAAGAATCAACACAATGCAAACATACCACATAACACCATGATTTATATGTGGACAACTTAGTAAAGAGAAAAACCATGGTGGGAAGCCTACCCACAGTCAGATAATACTTCTGTAGAAAGTATGTGATACAATAAGGGGCCTGCCCATGTAGGAAGGCACAATGCCTAGAGTGTACTTCTCATTACAAAGGAGTCTCAGTGACTATAGAGAGGTTATAACCACCTCAATATATATGTACAACAATTCAGAAGAATGAACTACCAATGATAGCATCTACCATGCCTGATTACAGTCTTGGTTAAGCTCAATACCAGAGGCCTTTGACCTCTTACATAAACCCAATCTGATCACCTATGATTTACCAAATCTCCTTTGCATATACTATTTTTATTATTCACACATTTCATTCCATGACCATGACCATGACCTACAATGAGATCTTACAGCAATTTATACAAACCCTAAGGCCTAAACAAATTACATCAGCCACCTAAAAGATATTACAATAAGATCATTACATATATCCACATTACAATGATATACCATGTCATCTTTAGAACAAAACAATATTAACCAATCCATAAATCATCCCATTAACATGTAGAGAACACTTAATATCATGTTACATGATACCAGTCCATAACCTGGATAAATACCGGACCCAAATAGATCCACCATGCTAAAGCGATGTCTCCAATTAGTTGAGGCATGAACAAAGACCACCTTCTGCATCCTAAATTCCATCTACAAGCCGCACCAACACCACTTATGCCTCTTGTCAAATATTCTCAGTAAAAGCTTTGCCGGTAAAACCCTAAATCCTTACCGGTAAAGGCTTACTAGAATGTATGATAGCATCCGATCATCAAGTCAATACCAACTGACCAAAACATACTCTATAAACATGTATCACATCAAACCAAACATATTCCATTGATCCAAAAATGTCATTAGTATCCAATTGATAGTCCCTTCTGCCTGTAATACTAGTTCTTCTACTAGTAATCAAAATTTGTCTTTCAGTAACCAATCATAACATCTTGTGTTGACATCAATGACAAAACATCAATGCAACACATAATAAATTCCTTCATATTGCCAACAAGATCTTCATTCTGAAGCCTTTTAGATGTTCATGAGTTTCCTCTCATGGAGCATCTTTTTCTACCTGGGTTGTCTAATGTAGGAGCATCCACAATAGATGAGCAATCTTGTATCAACCAAAACCATTTTCCTTTCTTGTTTAGTTCTTTGTGTAGTTTTAGTATTCTTACAAGTCTTGTTCTTCATGACAGATCTTGTTTGCAGTATCTTGGTGGTTTGATGTGGTTGATTCCATATTTCTAGTTCATTTGTGTTCTTCTTTGGTCAGTTGTCGCTTCTGATTGGCTATTTATAGGTTCCCGGGATAGTTCTTGTTCTTACCGGTTGGTTTTCCTTCATTACCGATGTGATTCTTGGCATGTTGATCCATATTGGGTCTTTTTTGATGTTCTTTGGTGTGTGGTTGACCTTCCCGTTGAACCACATCACTTAGTTGTTATTTTTTGGAAGGATTTCTTAAATCTTAGTTCCGACCTAATTACACATTTCATTTTTCCTTCATTGTTGAATGTAATATTTTGAGACCAACCCGGATATGTTCCATTGGGTATAAATATGATGTTACGTAATAATCAATAAGGACAGAGGAGTTACAGCTTAGAATAAGTTTTGAGATTTGCATGTTGTGATCTGGTTGATCTTTAGAGTCATGGTTGGGTTGTTTCTGGCTTGAAGCCTACATGTAACCAGTTAATTACCAGATATTCTTTGATGATAATTTGATGATTGTTGAATGATTATTGGAAGTTATAAGGTTGTAATCTAATATTTTAATGTGAATTTGTTATGTTTTCTTACTGCTTTCATTGTGTCTCTCTTGGTGCATAAGTTGATTGACTCTTCTTAGGATTTTTTATCGGTTATGGTTGCATCAAATTTCTTGTGTACAAGAAAAGTATGACTTAGTGGCCTATTCTTCTCCTATAAATGTATGTCTTTCTAAAGACTTTTTAACATTCATCATCTTATAAAAATGTTTTTAATATCACTTATAGTAGAGCATTTAACATGTCATATTCAAATACCTCATTCAATCTATCATGTCTTTAAATAACATTAATGGCTATTATGTTGCTCATCATTATGTGATATTGGTAGATCATTTACTGGGGGCTCATTGTCATTCATGATGGTACAATTTCATGTACAATAATACTTTTGGAAGCAACATAATAGCCCATCTTTATCTCATCTCTTCTCCCTATATATATGGGAGGCAAGAGTGGTTTCTGACATCTTTCCTTCTTAAGATTAAAATTTCCCCTTTGTGAAGTAGTGTCTTCTATAAGTATTTATTATTAATGGTAGAGGTGTATTCATATTTGAATTCCTTCTCTCATATTGAAGCACACATCCCTAATGGGGATCTTAAGTACATATCCTTAATTGGGACCTCCTCCTTGGTGTTGGAAGTCTTTGATCACTCATCAATTTCTTTTCTTCATTGAGTAGTATCTTTTATAATAAACCCTTCTATTTTGTGTACGTGCATATCCCTGATGAGGATCACTTTCCTTCTTTTAGAATAATTTTTCTATAAATAATCTCTCTTTGATGTTATTTCAATCCTCAATTCTTTTCCAATTTCCTTTATGGAGTTGCATTTTTGGATTATATCTCTTGCATTTGTTTCCATTTAAAGCTTTCATCTTGTGTTAGAGAACTCTCAAATCCTCACACTCTTTGTTGTGTTAGAATTGAGGAATAGTTCTCTTTCTTACCAAATGATTCTTCATTAGTTTTGATCTTGGACCAAACCTTGTTGTGAGCATTTGTCATCAATCTTCTTTCAAAATTTGATGTGGTAAACATGATACCCTATTTCAACTCACTAAAGTTAAAAAGCCGAAACAGGGGGTATATAGCTACCCTCAAATTTTCATCACCTTCCTTGGTAAGAATTTAGGTGATTTTGTGATTTTATCTAACCTGTGTTTTTGTAGGGTGTGGATCCTAACTGTGTACTCCAAATGTCGCTGGGGGCTTCATCCGACAACTTGTGGATATATCCTTTTTCATGAATGATTACTTTTATTTACTTTAGCTTACATATGCACATAGTTTCACATGACCTCTAAAGTGGGGGATAAATGTAGTGTCATAAATTGTACACCATTTCTAGGGTGGTACAGTTTCACACTTAGGTTAGCACCTGACTTAGTGTGCCTTACATCTTGCACTTCTAATTTCCCTTTAAGAATTTAATTAATTAATTAAATTAAATCTAAATTCTTATTTCATCACTCCCCCACATAATAAAATTGAGCCCTTTAACCTTAGTGTGCCCCTTTTTATTTTATTCCTCCGATAAATCATTAAATCATACACCCTAATTATGTCATATTTCAATGTTTAAGGCCCAATTTTGCATATCAAAACATGTCGAAATCAGTTGTAACTTTGGGACTCGATCTAATCGCCCCCCCCACCACCCCCCCCAATAATATTTGTAGATTATTGGGCGGGGGCTAGAATAAAGAAACTTGCTAGCCTTAGAAAACTATAGAAAAGGGGGGTGGGGGGGTTGGGTGGGGATTCTAGCCATAGCCCCTACTATTCGGCCACCCACCCTTTGTCAGTCGAGTCTCACCAAGAAGCGCCTTGGCAGTCGAGTGCCCTTGAGAATCACTACCTAGTGAATAGTAGGGTTGTTGATTATTGATTGGTTTGGAGCTTTCTTCATTCCACCTCGATGTGTTAATGAGGATAATTCACTAGGTTGGGGGGACAAGAAAATTCTATCTGGTTTGGCTGGATAGTCCTATACTATTACCATCGACTAGTTATAAAGGATCAAGACATCTTTCACCCCCCTGCCTCCATATCTGCGCACCCTGCTTTGGAGTTAGTAGGGGCCCTCCCTGCATAATAGGGGTCCAGCCAAATTGTAGGGGGCCCTTCAAATAGTAGGGGGCTATCCCTTTAGAATGATAGGGGACTAGCCCTACTATTCTAAAGGGGCTAGCCCTTCAAATCTTCAGTAGCTGAGTTACCTGCCTTGAAAGGATACAGAAGGTGATACGATGGAATGGCCATTCCATCATTGATCAAGTAAGAAGAGTTAGAAGGTAAGTCATTCTATCAAGCAAGGCAGAGTGGATCCCTCTTTCCTTTCCTACATCCAGAGAGGCAATTGACCATACCAGCATAGGGGGGGGGCATCTCTAAAGAGGAGAGAGATCATTATTTGAACAAATAATATGAATCTATAGAATCAAATGAAAGATTATTTCTTCGGAATAAAAAAGAAAGAGTAAACATATTAGAGATGGATAATGATAGATAAATGGTTGGGTAACAGGTTTGATTGGACAATTGATTGGTAGGGGCGAGCAATATGTTTCCACTACCTTCTAATATCATAATATCTAATGGCTTGAAAAATTTGGTGAAAATTTGGTCTGACCGTGGCGAGAGTGCACATGGTCCATGGCTTATTTCCTAAAATTTGGAGAGCATAATTCTATGATATTATAATTCTTAACCCCAAAATATTGGTGGGAAATTCAATTCCTAGGTCAGCCTACAGACGGAATCATGTCGAAATTAAGATCTAGGGTTTCATACATAAGATTTCTCTTTCTTCATTTCAAGGGATCTTTCTAAGAATCTAAGAGCGGGTTTTTGGAGCATAAGGGGCCTTGTATGTAGTGAAAGAGAAGCCTATGTGGAGTCTTCAACAACATTCAACAACATTCATCAAGCATTTGTCAAGAATTCATCATCAATTAGGAGCTTTGAAGACATTGAAGAGTAATAGGATTGTTAGACACTTGATCAGTCCCAAAGATGCTGAGAAGTGGGGGGTGAATCAATGTCTAACTGGTAAACAAAATATTTAAACTTGTTTGAAAATTTTTAACACAAATTAATATACCAGTAAGCAAATAACAATGTAGTAAAGAGGAACAAAAGTATAACCATCAATGCACACCATAACACATATATTTTTGGTGAGGAAACCAAGTAGGGGAAAGACCTTAGTGGGATTTGTGACCCACAATATTTACTCACTGGCCAATATGAATAAATATTACTTATACAATAGGGGTCTGCCCATGCAAGAAAGCCAACAACCTAGAGCTCACTGCTCAATCACAAAAAGGAGTCCCACTGACTATACAATTGGATGGTTAAATCCAATGATAATGTATTGCTCAAAATATCATCTGCAATGCCGGATTTAGTACCAGTTTAAGCTCTGTCAGATACCTCTGCCATAAACCTTGCTTCGCTCTACTCTGCTCATATTCGTTCATAAAATAATTACATCATAATGCATATATAGTTATTCGCTTTCATATACCACTTGCATTCATTACCTAATTGCATTCTTGTTACTTGCAAAATAACCTACAAGATCTTATACATATATGAGTCTTTACAATACATCATGTCAACTATATAATATAATTACAATACAAAACAATATAATTTCCATGTCGGCTAGGAGTGCCGGTAAGATCTTCTTGTTGGCTTGATGATGATTGTAATGTATTCATCATTTGTTGTCATTGATGAAACACTCTCACACACATATGATTATATTGACTACCGGTGTAACTTCAAATGTTTATACTATCAACTGGTATACTTAGTGGTTAATCTTTAACCGGTACTCTATGTTAATTGGTATGTGCATAAGAGACAACCTATGGTTATATTAAGTCGGCATCAAGATGAAGATCAAGATAGAGATCAAGCGAAGACTCAAGGACAATGGTTCATATGTTTTATTCAAACTGGTATTAATTGTTCCAACCGGTATTTGTTAATTTTTGTGATGAGTTACTAGCACCAACTGCTTGGTGGTAATTTTTGTGATGAGTTACCAACACCGACTACTTGGTGGTAATTTTTATGATGAGTTATGGTCACTTGTCCAGATACACTGCACCTAGGAAATTGTGTTATTATTTCCTTAGGCCGACATGAAATCTGAATGTCTATATATCAACATCTTAGTAAATCTTTCACAACTGATGGTATGCATGAAGAGCAAAATTTTTTGTTGAAGTGTGATAAGTGTTAAGATGAAGAGTGTGTTGAATAGAAGTGTTGAATATGCTTAGAAGGATCTGATTAAGCAAGTATTGTGCTACTCAGAACAAATCAAACCATTCTTGTTGTTTTCTAACCATTACAATAGAATCAAATCCCTTAACTGGGTAATCTCTAACAAGCTTCAATGTATAAATCCTCTAACAGGGTGATCCATTAGTTTGGATTCTTAAATCCTCTACAGAGGTTACTCCTAACAGGGTACTACTCTTAATAGGGTATAAGCTTCTAATCAATCTTTGGGATCTCTAACAAGATTCTCTCCTAGCAGAGCACTTTGTAGACCTTAACCGACCAGTTATCTATTACTATAGATAGTTAACTTGTGAGTTCCATCTCACCGTGGTTTTTACCTATTTGGGTTTTCCACGTACAAATACTTGTTTTATGGTGGATGCTTTACTTTTTGTGGATGTTGTTATATCATTTTGGATTGCATGCATTGTGTTTAAAAGATTTTTTAAGTTCATCTACTAGTTAGTGTTTGAAGTAGTTTTATTTTTGGTGTCACTGATTCACCCCCCTCTCAGTGCTTTTCAAGTCCATCAATTCTATTGGTGTAGATTGGATGCTGGTGAGAATAGACATGCAGTGTCTGGTGGTGCCGGTAGATGATGTGTGTTGCTGGTGTAACCTATGAACCATGTTACCAGTTGGTTCCATCAATGACAAAATCAACTATTCTCATCTGAGTGTATAATGCCAACAAGGATATCTAGTGGCGATATCTCTCCCTTGGGGATCGATATGATTTCATGTTATTTTCATGTCTTTGTATGAGCTTCTTTATATCAATTTGAATATTTACATTCATTATTTAGATCACTTTTCATCATTAATTTAGAGCATTTACTTTGTCAATTACAAGCATTTAGGGTTTACTCTTTATGGTTGCTCTAGATCATTTGCATTAATCCTAGGGTCTTGCACGCACACAAGATTCCTACACAAATATTTTCAATACTTTATCAGCTATTTGTGGAGGTGGAAATCACCAACACAGGAGTTTGACTGAGGCAAACCCCTATATAGCCACCCAAACCTTCCCTTTTCAGTTGCATGTGTAGGAATAGGTACTTGAAGACCGTTTTAGATCAGGAAAAGGCATAGGAACCACCCAAAAGTCTCAAATTTGCATAAAATTGTCAAGGATAGGGGCGTGGCACCCTAGTCCTTCCCAAGAAGTGGCATGGTACCATGTTTCTCCTTAGAATCAGTAATTTTTAGTAGGTTTCAAGTTCAGGACCTTCAGATTTCATCTTTCCACTTACACCTCTTTGTTAGATTCTCAGGGATAGTGGTGTGGCACCTGGCCCTAGTTAGTTTGGCTTAGTTTTTAGCATAATTTACACATCCAAAATCATCCCCCTTTCATTCTTTTATTATCTCAGTTTCAGATGTGCAAGTTTGTGTAATTTCAAGTTCATTTGTGCTTTATTTTTCATCTCATAGTCTAGTTGATCATTCAAACCCTAGTTTTTCTTATCATTTACAGCAAGAGGAATAGAAACCCTAAGAGATAGTCCTTGGATCTTTTTTTCTCACAAGAAGTAGCGAAAGTGATCTATCTCTCTAGCCTCTTTCGTATTCCCAATCTGTTGATAAAAGTGGGATTAGGTCCTAATCACCCGATCTCACTTTTCCTGCCTCGACGCAAAGTCATCTGATTGAGTGTTTTTGTTGGGATGCTTCTTATTAGATTATTTGTGTCTAATAATTCTAGTGTTTTTAGCACTATGTTTTATTTCCTTGACAAAATCATCTGATTCTATTTCTTCTTCATCATCAGGGATGAGTACTTTGGCCTCTCCTCGCTTCCTCTTACCTTCACCAAATGGTTTGACTTGAGGCTTAGGTGAACTAACAAATTTTTGACCACCAGATGAGGGTGAAAAACCCTTTGGCTACTTTAGTTTAGGAATAGGAGGTTCCATTTAATCCTTCTGTGGCTTAACCATGTCTTCTTCTTTAATAATATTCTTCTCCCTATCTCTCTAGACTACCTCTTTGGTAATTCTCATATTTTCAACAAGTTTCTCTAACTTAGAGTATAAATCCAAGATCTTCTCTTTGTAAGTCCAAAATCTTTCCTCAGATGTGTCTACCAGCTTTCTTAATAAATGTTGAGCATAAGCATCAAGAATTTATGCTTCAACCTCATATCCCATGGCATGATCCATGACATTCTAGGTTCTATAGCTTCCATAAGACATTGGTCAGTATCAACCATGAAGCATATTGAGTCTCCACATTCATCCACAATCTCCTTAGGAATTCTCTCATGGATCTGCATCATGTTTTGAAGTGTTTTGAAGTATTCCCAAAGAATACCATTCCTAACTATAGCATCTCCAAGACCATACAATGTTTCCTTGATTTGCAATTCTACAAGCCTATCATAGGCCCACTGCACCTTTCTAAGTCTTAGAATCTCATTTATGAAATAAAAGTATAGACATATAATCAAGGTTCCAAATTTGAATACATGTTTTTTATATTGCTTTATTTTATTTAAATTTCTCAATAGCTCTTCTCTAGAGCACTTCACACAAATCATACTTTTTATCTTCTTTCAATGTCTGATAAGCCGCATAGATAGTTGTACTAGATACTGAATTGTCTGAATAGACTAATATAATTTGTAACCCATCACCATAGATGAAAATAGGATGGCATATTCAACAATATCATGAATATTCATTGATATACTATCAAATTGTGAACCGGGTGCCTCAATAATCATATGATTCTTTACATTTTTAGAGTAGGCACCTCATCGACTGAGAATAAATAGGTTACTGCCTTGATTGCACTTTGAGTAATCTTGTAAGGTTTCTCAAGCCACACAAATTCATCATGTATCATGCTCAAAATGTATCAAACCCACTCTTTCTCATTGAACACTAGAAATTGAACAAACTATGCTAAACTCTTCTTCTCAATTGACTTGAATTCAGGTTTTAGGTTACTCATTCAATCAATCATGTGCTTCATGTATAAATTCAACATCTAGATACTTCCAAGATCTTCAATGTTATAGTGGGTGTAAGCCATAATATCTTCCACATGCAATACTCCATATAAAATGGATGAGAAAACACCACTTGGATCATCTCCCATAGACTTATAAGGATGGTTATTAAAAATGGATCTAGCTCTTTCAATGATATCAACTACCAATGGGGTTGAAATACCAGAGGATGCCATATCAAAATTTCAAGCTTCAAACTGAAAAAGTTTTGGCCGATAAATACCTCTCAACCGGATGCAATATCGAGCGATAAATATTCTATTTGCTCCAAATCTCTAGAAATTCTTCTCTTTTTCACTCTACTGCTCTTCCACTCCAAATGCAAATTAAGAAATGAAAGGGTCACTTTCCTTTTATTCACCACATACCTACTTTTAGGTAAAATTAAATTCTCGTAACCCTAACTCTTTCAGTTACCCTACATACCAACAATTTTTTAAGAAATCTTCTATGGACCATCAAACTGTCCTACAAAATCACTAAACAAGCATTTGCTAGATATTGTTGCTACTAGGTGTAAAGCGGAAAATCAAACCCTAGGTGTTCCCCCCACTCCAAGGAGAAAGGAGGTCACTAGGATTGACGGTTTTCACTTAGGAGAGACTTTACATTCAAAAGAGGGGTTGAAACCCACAAGATCCAATCCCACACAATGCAAGATTGAATTCTAAATGAGTTTCAAGGGTTAAGATAGCAAGGCTACCCTCTTTTGTAAAGAATGTAGATAGAAGGATTGAACTAGGAGTGCATGTAAAGTAAGATTCGCTTATAAACAGAGATAGGAATACGGGATGAAGCTGCGGACCTAGAATTAGCAGTAAAATGTCGAGACGATGCTGTCCTGCAAATTTGAGCGAAAGTTGACAGGACAATGGCGCCCGGCGTGCACACGGTCCTCCGAAAAATCTGCGAAACGAAGGGGGATCTGTTCGTCTCTACACAAGGATTCCAGATCTTCAATTACAGCCACGTACCTACAACCTACACATAGAAAAGAGAGGACGATTGGGGGGTTAGGGATTAGGGGTTTGCCTTCAGGTCAAACCCCGATTTTGGAATTAACCAAGAAATGAGAACGTTGTAAATGTAAATGTTTGTAATGTAATAAAGTACTGATACCTTATTGTAAGAATGTTTGTATTCTTACATGCGAAGATGTAATGATGTTGTATGTTGTATGTGATCTCCTCTTCAATGGTTGAATCGTTGTTTTGAATGCAACACTTAGCCTTGAATGGAGACTTAGAATTCTCAATTGCTTGAAGAAATGCTTGAATGCTTGAATGTTTGAATGTTTGAATGTCACTTCTGCCTTTTTTCCATCTACTTAACCTCTACCCTTTCTGAGAGGGGAAATGTAGTTTATATACTTGTCAATTAGGGTTAGAAGATTGACTTTTCCGACCTTAGGCCGACCTAGAAACATTGTTTTTCGAATTGCAAACTTGAAGACCCGATGCCCCATAAGAGACCGGGCCCAAAATAGGGCCAGCAACCAGGGCACTGGGCGCCATGGTTCCACCTCCCGGGATAGTAGGGTGCAAGGAAGGATCAGGCCATGGTGCAAAAATATGCAGTTTTTGATGTCGTAAACAGGTTTCAGGGTCTCCATTCAGGTTCAGTGTTGTGTTGCCATCGTGAAGACCCAAATGCAGTTGAAATTGCAAGTGTCACAATTTTAGGACACCACATTTATCCCCCACTTTAGCAGGAGTATAAGCCCATACTTCTGGTAAAGTACAAGGAAAGAACATTGAAAGACTTTCACCACCTTGAGGAGGCAAGATACACCAAGCCCCCAGTGGACTAAGGATCTTACGACTTCGATTGACAAAGTAAAAGGGAAGATCACGAGGGAGAACCATGACTATCCATAGTAAGGTTCCCTCACTATGAGTCATGCAAGAAAGATATCAAAAAATTTCAAGGCAAAGCTAAATTTGTCAAACAAAAATTCTCAAGTATCTTGAAGAGATATGAACGGGGTGTATGCCCCCTTACATTAAAGCGATCGCACATGCCTCATCGGGGGTGATTGCTTTAAGGTAGTGATACACAAAAGAAATGAGAAAGGAAAGGAGCACGTTATCACAAAGATTTAGCCCCCAAGTGTGAGATAAACCCAAGGATAATAGACACAAAACACAAATCACGAGGTGACTTCGCTTTCCTTGGGGTCAGTATGCTATATGATAATTCATGTATATCATATGTATGTATGCATAATTGTTCTTCATTCCCCAATCAAGGAAGGTCACCTAGAAGAAGGGAACACATGTGTCTTTTGAGTCAACATCAGAGAGACCAAAAGAGATATCAATGCTTTGCATCATCCTCAAGTAGACAACACTAAGGACAACAAATAGAAGAATGAGAATAACACATAGAAGAAGTAACAAAAGAGAGGAGGAGAGAGTCTGCTATGCTAATGAACTAATCTAGCACGTCATCCACCCCCCGATCTTGCTGATCAATATTTCGGGAAGGCAGGAAACATGCTAGAGGAGGAACATCCAACACAGCAGATGGAGCTATCACAAGATCCAAACAAGGGCTATGTTAATGTTCCAAGCCACATTGTTCTTGTCTAGGAGCTAGGATAAGTGCTTTAGAAAATTCATTAGGTAAATGGTTATCAATATCAACAAATTCATATTCACTATCAGAAGCAAGAGAAGTAACATTTTCATCATGAATAACATTTTCATCTATATCATCATCAAGATTTATAAAAATAGGATCTTTAACTCGCACAGGATCAAAACCATCATGCATCTTATGTTTAGGATATTTTGGCTCAATTTTTGGCTGAGGAGAAAATGGAATAATACTAGCTGAAGGTGTTTTTGGGGATTGCAAAGTTTGAGAATCAGCTGCCTGAGCTCTAAGATGACGCTTTCATCGGTGTTCACGCGCAGAACGATTTCATCTAGTCTTAGTAGGAAGTTGAGGAGATTGAGGAGGAGGAATGTTCTCATCCTTATCACTTGGGTGTTTAGGTTGTGGTCTCTTAGGTTGGATAATAGGAGAAGAGGAAGGTCTCTTCTCTCTGTAAAAGGAAGGAGGAGGAACTGATCCATATAAAGGAGGAATATTTGGTTTAGGAAGGAGACCAAGTCCATCATGACGAGGAGGTATAGGTCTACTTTTAGAAATTTTATTAGACACAGACATAGTCACATCCATAGGAATGGGTTGGGAATCTTCTTGAGGAAAGACATTAGTTTTATCTTTCAAAGGAAGAACTTCCTTCTCAAGAATGATAGGAATATCAAGTTTGGGTGTTCGAGGTTCACTTAGAGATAGGATCATATCTTTTTTCCACTTTTGATAAGATTTGAAAAGATGATCACTTCGCGGTGGAAGAGATTGGAATTGTTTAGGCCAAAAATAATCAATCAGAATGCTAGAAGTTCTTTCAGCTAGTTTAAAGAGACTATGATTGACAGTAACAACTTCACCATTATGGGGAAATTTCAAACATTTGTGAATAGGAGAAGCAATAGCTTTCATGGAAGATAGCCAAGGATAGCCTAGCTTCACACAAAATTGTTCGGATGATGGAATAATAGCAAAGCTCACATCAAGGGATTTGTTATGGACCTCAATAGGTAATGTAATAGAACCAATTGCAGGAGAAGAAAATGCATCAAATAATTTCACAACCACATTTGTTTTGTCATAGATCAATTGATTCAATCGCAAAGTAAAAAGAAATTCTTCAGTAATAACATTAACCATGCAAGAAGGATCAATAAGCACTCCACAACAAGGTGTATTCTTGACTTTTGCAACTATATATAAAGGACCATCAGGTGCCCTAATAGTTTCACTAAAATCAAATGTGATGGAAGGTTCTTTAGGGATTTTTTGCTACTCTACAAAGTTAATCACATCAGAGTCATAGACACAAGACCATTAGGTGAGAAAGAGGAATCATTAGTCTCAATCACATTAGAGGTATGAGAAGGTAATGGATCAGTAAAAATCTTAAGATTTTGGTTAGGAAGAGCTACAAATGTGTTGTCTTTATCATTCACACCTGAAACAGAGATAGTATTATTATCAATCAAATCTTGAATTTTACCCTTTAATGCAAAACATTTTTCAGTATCATGCCCAGGTTGATGATGAAATTGACAAAAAGATTTGTTATCAAAATAGGGTGAATTAATCTTTGTAGGATCGATTTGCTTTATAGGACGGAGAGTAAGCACATTTTGTTCCAATAACTTATTCATAATACTATGCAATGATTCATTCAAAGGAGTAAACTTTCTTTCTTTCTTGAAAAACTTAGAAATAGGAGGCACACCTGATGCTGCATTCACATTGTTGTTGATGATGTTTTCATTGAACTTAATGAACCCTCTATTCGGTTTAAACTTCCCAAATGGTTGTTGACTACTATCACCCTTATCACTCGGAGCCATAGGATTTGCTTGTTCCATTTGACTCACAGTCAGTCGATAATTGTGAAGAGTTGCACACAACTGTTGGAAAGAAGTAAACTTAGAAAACAAAAGTTTTTCTCTAATATCTTTTTGTAAATTAGAAATGAAGATTATTTGAATATCATTGTCAGGTACTGGAAAAGAAATTTGAGCACACAAATGCTTATATCTACCAATGAAATCAATCACTTTTTCTTTAACACCTTGTTTACAATGCATTAAATCAATCAAAGTAACTTTAGGACTTATATTGTTTTGAAATTGTTGAATAAAAGCATTTGCAAGTTGTTGGAAAGAATTAATAGAATAGGAAGGCAATGAGCAATACCATTGTAGGGCTTTATCTCTTAATGTTCTAGTAAACAGTTTTGTAAGCAACCTTTGGTCATGAGCAAAATCGGTACATACTATTTGAAAGGTCTTAACATGTGTTAGAGGATCACCTTTACCATTATAAAGTTCCAACTGCGGGATTTCAACATGCTTAGGGGGGATAGCTCAAACAATGTCAAGAGAAAGTGGGCTCGCCACATCAAATGTGGGCACACTAAACTTAGATTGATTCATAGAGGCAATTTGTTGCTATAAAGAAGAGACAGTTTGCGCAAGATTGTTAATGGTCGCTTCAGTCGAAGAGTTCATATTAGACATGTTAGATTGTGATGGAGGTATTATGTTATTGAAAGAAGGTATTGATTGAGAGTAAGGTGGCGGGACACTATGATGGTTAGTCATAGGAGATGATTGGAAACAAGGAACACTACAAGGAGGAATGGAATGGTTGAATGAATTACCCCCTTGCGTCATGTTCATTTGTGGAGATGTAATAGGGACACTCATTGAAGGAATGAATGAAGAAGTCGGATTGAATGAAGGAAGAGGGTTGATTGAAGAAGAAGGATTGCCCCCATGACTGGTGGTCATAGGTGGAATGTTTTGTATTGAAGTAGTCATTATGTTTGATGTAAAAGTAGGTATACTAGCAATAGAAGTTGTCAAAGGGATAGAATGATTGACTTGAGTAGGAGGTTGTGTATAACCTAAAGTTTTGGCACAACTCTTCATAGGCATCACATTCAAATCCATGATGTGTGCAATACCACACAAAATATCAATTCCATTCTTATCATTTTGAACCATGCATTTTAGACCTTCGATTAATGAAAGAGCTTGACTATCGGGGTATTCATGAGACATCCATTGCTGAAAATCATCAAATTGGTTATCCAATTTTGAAAGTTGTTCTACAGAAACCTCATGGAGAGCTTCTTCATCATTAAGAGGATTAGAGGAATTACCCGTGTCTTCATTAAAGAGGCCATTCAAATTAGGTTCCATTTCCTTGGTAATTAAACCTTGGAAAGACTTAATTCTAAGGCTTCGTCTAACGGGACTAGTGTAAGTAGGGCTTATTGTTGTAAAACTCATGCACTAGAGAGGGAGAGAAGATTTTGAATTTAGAGGTAGCAAATTTCAATAAAATCAGCCAATCTCCTAGATTTAGGCTGTTAAATGCAATCATGACAATCTCCTAAAATTTTGGAAAAAATGTCAAGGACCGTGGCAAACAGAGTGCACACGGTCCTCGCAACTTTTTTCAAAATTTTCAAGGATGAAGGTTATGATGATTTTAAAGCTAATTTGAAAAAATTGAGTGATTTTACGATCTGTAGATAGGCCAAATTAAAGTTGCAATCTCAAAATTGAACCCTACCAAGATTGTTGAAAAATGCAAAATTTGAATTTTGAAAAAGAGAGGGAAACTGAAATTTTGAATTTTATGATTTTAGAGGGAATACTAAAAGCAATGCAAGCTTTGAAATTTAAAAGTTGACTCAATTTCATGCAAAATTCAATTTTGAAAGCAGAAATCAAAGTTGTTGCAATTAAACATTTAATTTCAAAAGTCACAAATTGCAAAAATTTGAATAAAGCACTGAAACTTTGAATGAATGCCAACACACTTTTCAAATTTAGGACAATAAGAACACAATTTTGACACAAAATTCCAATTTCAACAATTTTTGAATGATTAGAAGCCTTAATCCAAGCAATCACTAGACCAACTTTGACTTTAATTTTGAAAGTGTTAGAATTGATGAAATCAGCCAAGATTCTGGATTTTAGCAGAAAAATACAGTAAGATCTAGCTCCTAAAATTTCGGAAAAAATGTCGGGGACGATGGCGCTCGGGATGCACACGGTCCTCGCAACTTTTTTCAAAATTTTCAGGGATGAAAGATGTTATGATTTTGTTGCGGAATCCAAAGTTACAGCCGATTTGGAGGTGTTTTGATTAGTGAAATTATCAGTCAAAGGTTGAATCAAGAGGGTTTTAAAAATGAGGGTTTTAAAAATTAGGGTTTTGACACTTAACCACTTAATTTTCAGAATTAAAGCACAAATATGAGTTGACAATTTGTAATATAAGGGTAGATCTAAACAAGCATTAACAATTAAACATTTCACAAGCTCAATTACTAAAAAGAAAATTTAGGGTTTTTATGCAATTAACCTCTAAAATTTGTAAAAGATCAAACATGAAAATGTAATTAAGGAAGCAAATTTTTCAGATCTAACCATGAATAATTAGAATTAGGATGTTCACGTCGGGTTCACCAAAATGTAAAGCGGAAAATTAAACCCTAGGTGTTCCCCCCACTCCAAGGAGAAAGGAGGTCACTAGGATTGACGGTTTTCACTTAGGAGAGACTTTACATTCAAAAGAGGGGTTGAAACCCACAAGATCCAATCCCACACAATGCAAGATTGAATTCTAAATGAGTTTCAAGGGTTAAGACAACAAGGCTACCCTCTTTTGTAAAGAATGTAGATAGAAGGATTGAACTAGGAGTGCATGTAAAGTAAGAAAGATTCGCTTATAAATAGAGATAGGAATATGGGATGAAACTGCGGACCTGGAATTAGCAGTAAAATGTCAAGACGACACTGTCCTACAAATTTGAGCGAAAGTTGATGGGACGATGGCGCCCGGTGTGCACACGGTCCTCCGAAAAATCCGCGAAACGAAGGGGGATCTGTTCGTCTCTGCACAAGGATTCCAGATCTTCAATTACAGCTGCGTACCTACAACCTACACATAGAAAAGAGAGGATGATTGGGGGGTTAGGGATTAGGGGTTTGCCTTTAGGTCAAACCCTGGTTTTGGAATTAACCAAGAAATGAGAACGTTGTAAATGTAAATGTTTGTAATGTAATAAAGTACTGATACCTTGTTGTAAGAATGTTTGTATTCTTACATGCGAAGGTGTAATGATGTTGTATGTTGTATGTGATCTCCTCTTCAATGGTTGAATCGTTGTTTTGAATGCAACACTTAGCCTTGAATGGAGACTTAGAATGCTCAATTGCTTGAAGGAATGCTTGAATGCTTGAATGTTTGAATGTCGCTTCTACCTTTTTTCCATCTACTTAACCTCTACCCTTTCTAAGAGGGGAAATGTAGTTTATATACTTCTCAATTAGGGTTAGAAGACTGATTTTTTTGACCTTAGGCCGACCTAGAAACATTGTTTTTTGAATTGAAAACTTGAAGACCCGATGCCCCATAAGAGACTGGGCCCAAAATAGGGCCAAGGACCAGGGTACTGGGTGCCATGGTCCCACCTCCCGGGACAGCAGGGTGCAAGGAAGGATCAGGCCATGGTGCAGAAATATGTAGTTTTTGATGTCGTAAACAGGTTTCGAGGTCTCCATTCAGGTTTAGTGTTGCGTCGCCATCGTGAAGACCCAAATGCAGTCGAAATTGCAAGTGTTGCAATTTTAGGACACTACACTAGGATATGTTGTTGTCATTGATGTCAACATATTCCTATGATTTAATGCAACCACCATTGCAGATTGGTTTATTAGGATCATAGTTTGGTATATGGAGTATTTCTAGTATCATTATATCTTTCTGTATCAGTTTCAATGATCCAGGAGTTTAATTGATCATATCATATGATCCGATTTGCAGTTTGGTTTTTCCGATCAGTGCTTTGCAGATTTTGGTATTTTATCTAATATATTCCAGTGTGATTCGATCTTGAATTGAGATTTTGGGAGATTGTTTTTTATGTTCATGTGTATCTTCATTTCAGATGGTTCATGATTTGGTTCTCTGCAAGCTATCTTTCTAGTCCAAGTTGTTGTTGTTTGAGTATTCTTGAGTTTTAGATGTTGATCGATGAAGATTTGATAAGTGGTGTTGGTCCAACTATTATGGATGATTCTAATGTGCTTGTTGGCATTCTTAATCATGTGGTATTTGTTTTGGTGGTCTGCATTGATTCTTGTGCATTCTCTTGGTGATTTTTCTGATCTGGTGATATTCTTCATGTTATGGGGTATTCTTGGTGGTGTAGCATGTTGTGGTTGATCTTGGCATGATTTTTGGTGTTGATGCATGTTTGGGTATTTTTTTTAGGTCCATATTATGTCATGTATATCATTATATTGGTCTAGTATTCGATCTTTGTATCATGTGATGCAATTTTGTAATTGAGAGTTAAGGGTTTAGCCAACCTTATTGCTAAGGTTGATGATCAGTATATATAGATGACTTAGTTATGTAATTTAAGTATCAATGTACTGTCTACATTATCAAAGAGTGGTATATGTGGTAATTAAGTGAATTTATCATTTGGTGTGGTGTATTCAATAGAGATTATTATAGGGTAGATAAATGAGCTTAACCAAAATTATCATCCGGCATAAGGAGATGCTATATTTGCAGTTCATGCTATCTAGATTGTAGTTCAATCATTATTATTGTTGGCCATTTTATGGAATTGATTATGTGTTGCATTGATGTTTTGTCATTGATGTCAACTCTAGTTGTTTGGATTCTCTACCGACACCCTTCTGGTCTCGGTATGTTGAGTGGTTTTAAGTTAACTTGGATCCGACATGATCCGATAGACTTTGGTATAGTCTGATGATGGAAATGGCTTGTTCATGATAATTATACTCATATTTGGTCAGTTGGTTTTGGTCTAGAGATCGAATGCTATTCTTCTTTCTTAGAAGATTGGTTTCTGGTTTCGGCGAGGGTTTCACTAGTAGAGATTTTGATGGAGATCTCTGATGAATTGCATAAGTGGTGTCAGTACAACTTCTAGTGGAGTTTCAAGATGTTGTTGGTGATCATTTTCAAGACTTGGTGGTTGGAGATCATTGTTGAAGCGTGTGGACCTATACTTGGTCCCAGTTGATCTAGGTTATGGTACACCTTTAATGTAACGTATGTATAGGACCTATTGATGTATTTCCGAGATGTGTTATGTGTCGATATTATTTTTTTGGTCTAAGGCTGATATGGTTTGTAATTATGTAATCAATTTATTTTCTTGTGACCAACCTGATTGTTTATGGTCTAGGGTTTTGTATAAATAGATGTAAGATCTCATTGTAGATCATCATGGTTAATGTAAGAGGTCATGGTCAAGAAATGTAATGTGCGAATAAATGTAATATCATTCATGCAAAGGAGTTGGTCGATCATTGGAGATTGAATTGGGTTTGTGTAAGAGGATTTAGTACTCTGGTATTGAACTTAATTGGAACTGTACTCAGGCATAGAAGATGCTATCCTTTGTAGTTCAACACTTCTTCGGATTGTTGTATGGAATTATATGTAGTTAGTGAGGCTCCTTTTGTGATGATTAGTGCACTCTAGGTTGTTGGCCTTCCTGCAAGTGCAAGCCCCTCAATTGTAATTCACATACTTACTACAGAAGTATTATCTGATTGTAGGCAGGATTCCCACCGTGGTTTTTCCCTTTACCTAGTTTTCCATGTACAAATATTGGTCTTATGTGGATGGCTTTTATTCTGTGATTACTATTTATGCTTAATTGGTTTAACTACTATTCTGGTATTAATGTTCTAGGTTCTGATATTAAAGTTTAAATTGCTAATGGTTCCTATAATCTAAGACAACTGATTCACCCCCCCTCTCATTTTTCTTCCAGTTATCTGAACTATCTAAAAATTGGTAATAGAGCTTTGGTATTCTCTACAGAAAGATTAACTACTTGAGGAAGATCCTATGGAGACTAACAGTTCAAGTTCATCCAGTTCTTCTAGAGCTATCTTTTGAAGGGATATTCTGAGGCTTGATGGAACAAATTACATAGTATGGAAGATTCAGATGGAGACTCATCTAATATGTCTTGGCAAGGAGATTTGGGAGATCACACAGAATGGTGTCACACCCTATAATCTGGGATTTGGCAATCCTTCTTCGACAAACCTAGACAAGGATCTTGAGAATAATTGTAGAGCAAGACAAGCCATTTTGTGTGCACTTTCTGATCAACAAATAATGGGATTAACAAAAAAATCATCTGGAAAGGCTATATGGGATAAGTTGGAGACTCCTAATGAAGGTGACCCTATAGTGAAGATTGCTAAACTTGATGGTTACTAGGTGAGATATGAAAACTTTAAGATGGAAGAAGATGAAAGGATTACTGCATTCATGGAAATGGTAAATGATATTGTTATGAGAATTCAACGTTGTGGTGGAACTTTGAGCGAAGATGAAATTGTTTCTAAAGTCCTGAGAGCCCTACCACCGACTTACAAAATGGAAGTTGCTACTATTAATGAGTTGAGAACAATGGATAATACATCTCTCAACCAAGATACTTTGGCTGGGAAACTATCTTCTTTTAAGCTTGAGGAATTTGGACCTTCTGGAACTATGAAGACTCAACCTGCTTTTCATGCAACTACATCTACAATTGGTAAGAAATACTGGAAAGACTTATATGCAAAATAATTGGAATATATGAAGAGAGAAGATGATGAGTTTGAGAAACTTGAAGTACTATTTGCTAGAAGAGTACCCAAAGCATCAGTAGGAAGTAAGTATGAAGGAAAAGAACCTTTTGAATATTTTGTATGTAATAAGA
Organism: Cryptomeria japonica; assembly: GCF_030272615.1. NCBI lineage: Eukaryota > Viridiplantae > Streptophyta > Pinopsida > Cupressales > Cupressaceae > Cryptomeria > Cryptomeria japonica. Next base: position 532,537,999 of record NC_081410.1, read on the forward strand.
TTGGTCATTTTGCATCTAGATGTCCTAAAAGGAATTCAAGATTTGAAGAAAGAGTTAAAAGATCATTTAAGCATAACACTGAATATAAGAACAAATATAAATACAAAAAAAATAGAGACAAATCATGCTACATAGAGGATTAGGAAGGCATTATAGATTTAGATGATGAAACAATATAAGACTCTGCTAGTGGATTTGACAATGGGAAGGAATGGGTATTCCTGGCTATCAAGGAAGATGATCCGGCAATCAAAAGGAATGGGTATTTCTGGCTATCAAGGAAGATGTTTTGGCACTGAAATAGATGTTAGGATACTCGATGAACAACTGAGAGGGGGGGATGAATTAGTTGTTAATATATTATAACTTTTAATCCATAGTACAACCTTAAACAAATCAAGTACTAGTAAAGCACATACAGATGCCGGTAGGAATAGATATGGGTAAAAAATACAACTTAACAATTAGCCAGATAATCAATGCAAAGCAACCATACCACATAACACCATGATTTGTACATGGAAAACTTGGAAAGGGAAAAACCATGGTGGGAAGCCTACCCAAAGTCAAATGATACTTCTACAGAAAGTATGTGATACAATGAGGGGTCTGCACATGTAGGAAGGTACACTGCCTAGAGCATACTGCTCATTACAAAAGAGTCTCACTGACTACAAATGTTAAAATCACTTCAAGATAAATGGACAAAAATCCAATAAAGTTAACTGCTAGAGATAGCATCTACCATGCCTAATCATAGTCCCAGTTAAGCTCAATATGGAGGACTAAATCCTCTTTGAATCCAATTCGATCACCAATGATAGACCAACTCCTCTGCCTGAATGATATTACAATATTCACACATTACATTTCTTGACCATGACCTTTCATAACCATGATACACTACAAAGAGTTTCTACCTCTTATTTATACAAACCCTAAGGCCTAAACCAAGTAGGTTGGCCACCTAAAAGATATTACAATAATATCATTACATTAATCCTTATTACAATGATATGCCATGTCAGTTCAAGATCAAAACAACAATAAAAAATCCATAAATCATCTTGAAACATCTTGGTAACCTGTAGAGTACACATTAGCATGATATCTATCCATAATGTAGATAGATAGAAGACCTATTCTGGGTACACTAGGCCAAAGCAATGTCTTCAAGCAGTTAAAGCACGATCAAAGAACATCTTGAGCATCTTGAAATCCATGAAGAAGCTACACCAACACCAATTATGCATCCTATCACGATTCCTCAATGAAAGCTTTGTCAGTAAAGCCTTAAACCAATGTGAGTAAGGGTTTACTAGAGTGCATGATAGAATCTGATTACCAAACCAATACCAACTGACCAAAACATGCTCATGGAGCATATAACACATGAAATCAATGCATTCCACTAATCCAAACATGTCGGAAGTGTTCAATAGATAGTCTCCTTTGCCAGTAACACTAGATCTTCTACCGATAACCAAAACTAGTCTGTTGGTAATCAACCATAACAACTAGTGTTGAAATTAATGATAAAACATCAATGCAACACATAATCAATTCATCCATAATGCCAACAATCTCCCTCTTTGGCATTGATGGGAACACTAGATGTGAAAAAATATCTATGTACCAAGAAGTTCCAAACAAGTATCCCCCTGTGGAAGACAACCAATAATCTCCTAAATATCACTAGCTCACCCCCTGTGAATGATATCTTTGTAAGGTTCTGAATGATTTTTCACATCACTATCACTCCCCCTTTGACATCAATGCTAGAAATCTGACAAAAATAATAAAGCAATAATGTAAACCTCTGAATCTCAAAGCTAACTACTCCCCCTCGATAGTAGCACCACTATTCAATACTGGAATGAATAATGTCTTTATAATGCATGTTGGACTGATGACAAACTTCATTAATCAGGTTTCTATTAGAGGGGTAGAAAAACCTAACCTATCTCTCAAATACTCAAATGATTCCTTCGAATAGTGGTTTAGTGAATATATCTGCAATCTATTCTTTAGTGTTCACATAAACTAATTTGAATTCCTTTTCTTCTACCTTGTCCTTTAGAAAGTTATACTTTATTGAAATATGCTTAGTCTTAGAGTGAAATACCTAATTTTTAGACATGTCAAAAGCTGAAGAGTTATCACAGTAGATAACTACCAGTTCACTATGATTTACCCTGATATCGTTCAACATTTGCTTCATCCACAAGACTTGATTGCAATTAGTTGTTGCTGCAACATACTCAACTTTTGCAGTAGATAAAGAAATGCATGACTATTTTTTGTTGAGCCATGAAACCATTTTCTTTCCAAGAAAGAAAGCTCCACCAGAAGTTCTCTTCCTATCATCAGTATCTCCTGCCCAATCTGAATCAGTATATGCACATAAAGTGAAATCATCATTTTTAGAATACCATAAACCATATTCTATTGTTCCTTGCAAATACCAGAATATTCTCTTTACTGCACATTCATGATTTTCTTTAGGATTACTTTGGTACCTTGAAAAAATACTTAATGCATTCATAATATCAAGTCTAGTCTGAGTTAGATATAACAGACCACCAATCATAGACTTATACCTTGTTGGATTTACTGGTGTAGAAGTATCCTTGATAGATAATTTCTCACTTGTCACCATAGGAGTACTTACTAGTTTGGAATTTTCCATACCAAACTTCTTCAACAATTCCCTTAGATACATAGTGTATGTAAAATTCATCTTATTCAAAAAAATCAATTAGAATCAAAGGAAATCATTAATCCCTATCTAATCAAAGAATTCTAACAAACTAACAATGAAATAACATAATCAAGCAAAATAGGAATTCAAATAATTCAAATCAAACTCCCTATTCCAAGATTGCATATGGCTTCCATTGCTCTTCTCTTCTCTATGGTATGATGGCTCTCAGATATTGCAATGGTAACCTGCAAGTGACACAAAGATTCAAAGTTCGTGATTGTTGAAAATGGAGTTTGGATGCTCAATTTATAGATTTTTGGAGAAGATTGATTGAAAAGTGGAACAGATTGATCAAGAGGTGTAACTCAGGTGAGCTCAAATGCTGATTGATAGTTGAACTGCTGACTGTAGGAGTGAAACTCAATAGATTGAATAGATTAATTGAGTCAACTGACTAAGAAAAAGTTGACTGAGGGAAGAAAAAGAATGATTGGAGGAAATAAAGAGGATGACAAAGAAAGCTTAACTTAGAAAAAGCTAACTGAAAAATGGAAATAGAGATTGGAGAGATATATGATTTAATTAATTAATTTAGCATATTCTTGCATTTAGATTTAGATTTTTAATTTAATCTTTGCATGAGATTTTAATTCAAATAATTGAATTTATTTAATTCAATTTATTAGTTGAATATATTTAGAACTTGACTTTGATTTTCAATTTGGTTTTTGAAATCATGCCCATGTAATTGAATTTGGAAGAAATTAGAAGAATATGAAATTAAATGAAATTAGAATTTGGCGATTTGGAAATGGAAGAATTAATTAGTTAATTAAATAATTTAAAGAAACTATTTAATTATTTAGAAATGGAATTTAATTAAATAATAAAGATTATTTAATTTAAAGGATTAAATCACAATTAATTAAATAATTAATATTTAATTAATATTTAGAAGAGGGTTGAATGATTAGATGATGATAGAATTGAGATAGAAATTGAGAATTAATTTATTTAAATAATGAAGATTATTTAAATTGGGGAATTAATCATAATTAAATAAATAATTAATATTTAATTAATATTTAAAAAATGGTTAAAATGATTAAATGATGATAGAATAAGAAATAGAATAATTAGTAAGATTATGAGGAAATATGAAATAGAAGAATAAGATTAATTAACTTAATTAAAGAATTATTTAATCAATTAGATGAATAATTAGTACATGATCAATGCAATATTTTTAGGTGTCTACATTTGCCCCTCTTTGAGACAATGTTGGAATGATATTGTTTCAAAGAAAATGAAAAAAATGATGCCCCAGTGATACTTAGGGTGTAATGCCCCCTCAAGAGATTGTTTGTGCATTAAAGACATGAATGATCTCTTGAAAAAAGAAGAATGTGAGATGAAAGATAGAAGAATGGTTAGTTGATTAGAGATAGAGATAGGTGATGTGAAGATGATATTGAGATAGAATATGAGAGAATAGATTGATGAAATAGAATTAGAAGCAATTGAAGATGATTGATATGATATGATGAGAGAAGAATCAACAAACTAGCAATAAGCAAATGAGATGAAATGAGAATGAAATTGAATGAATCATGAACTTGTGTCATATATTTATTTTGCACCAATATATATTCATCACTGAACCTTATTATTGAACAATGGATCTTAGCAAATCAGGGTATAAGGAACCAAGATGTAAAGATATCTCATTGAAGAAACAAACACGTAGCAGACAAGAAGCAAATAAAGAAAAAGATAATGTCCATCATGGCTCCTCTAGTCACTTGTGGACATCCCTGAGTAGCATAGGAACATAATCTATCACCAAATGATAAAAGATAAAGATTGACCTAAACAAAATTCAGCAGCTATATTGACCTTGTGCCTTCGTTCTCAGTTGCTTGATGTGATGGTTGATAATGTCTGATCTCAGAAAGTTGCGAACCCCGTTTAAGACTGACCTGTCTGATTTCGAGTGCATCCTCTTTTGCTTAAGACAAGATAATGATCACTTGATATGGATATGATATGATTGATAAGACAGTTTGATTAGTTGATTGCAGATGTTTCACTGGATAGTCGTATCCTTTGTTAACTTTGTGCGAACTGTTTGCTGGATATCTGCTAGGGTATTTGTTTCTAACAAGACATTTTATAGCAAGTTTTTCTAATTGATTGATTGTCGATTTTTAATTCTTTTCCAAGAGCTTTTTTGATGTTTTTGGATTATGTAGATCGATATTTGAATGTTTTTGGTTGATTTTTTCAGGACATTTTTCAGATGTTTTTGGTTTTTTGAAGGATTTTTTTGTAGATTTTTTTGGTATTTTATGGTTTTTAATGTTTTTGGATTTTGAGTTTTTCATTGTTTTTGAATTTTGAGTTTTTCAGTGTTTTTGAATTTTATGTTTTTTAGTGTTTTTGAATTTTTTCAAGACTTTATATGATTTTTAGGATTTTTTTAGGTCTTTATATGATTTTTAGGATTTTTTTAGTTATGCTCCCAGTGTGCAGACCTATATGACATGATCATCTGCGGAATGTATGTGGAGACAAATGAATTTTTGACATGACCTATGTGAATGCAATATGCAAGATGAAGATGCATTTCCTATTCAAGCAAGGTTGACTGTGTTTGTTTTTGCATTTGTAATACACCAATTGAAATGGAGGTGCAAAACCTTTCATAGATAAGCGGTCAATCAATCCCTAAGGCCCTTTGGAACATTCAACTCACCATACTTAGTGACTCAGATTTACAAATGGAGACGCATAAAACTTCCCCACTGGTTCTTGAAACTTAGATCTTTGTTTGCCCATGTGTGTGCAGATGGGTTAATTCCTTCTCTTGTGTTCACTAAAGATCCTTAGCATCCTATATGACTAGCTACATGGATTATCCTAACTTCAAAAGCATCCCAAATAGAGCCTCGCTTCCAGCAAGCCTTGAGAGTGTAAAGCCCCACCAGGAAACCTTGAAGGGATAAAGCTAAAACACTCAAATGGAGTGTAAATATTTTTTTTTTAAAGTTTTAATAATAATATGATGCAACATTAAGATACATTGGAGTTATTTAATGCTTAGACAACACAGCAGAAGACTCAACAATCCTAAGGAGTTTCCCAACATGATTATGTAACTTAACACCTAGCTCAACTCACAACATTAGATCCAATTAAGCTGGATGTCTTAATTACAAGTTAATACTTTAGACATGGATAAAATATGTTTGAAGAATTGACATTTTATAATTTAGGAAGTGTTTATCTATTATGATTGGAGATGAGGCTAACATGAGGATATTTACTCAATGTATTTTAAACGTAGGCAACCTATGATTTCTCCCATTAAGATTTAAATGTGGTTAACTTGATGAGTCCAACCATTTTAGATACAATGTAACAAATATATCGAGATTCATTTATTTAGGGTTAAAAGTAACCAACCAAAAGTGGTCATCCTTTATAGTTAAGATATGGCTAATAGGATGAAATTCATTCCTTAGAGATTAAGACGCAAACAACATAATGAAGTTCATTCGTTAGGGTTTAAACATAACTTACTAATAAATCGTAGTTCATTTATAGAGGATAAAATGTAAATAGTCCAATGAAGATCATCTTTTAGGGTTATGATATAGGTAACTTAATGAGTTCCCTCATTTTAGTTAAAATAAATAAAGATAATATGAAGAATTACTTTTGCTATGATTAAGATATACACAACTGCATGAGTTCTCCCATTTTAGATCAATTTTAGCTATTATGATGAAGATCATTTATTAAGGTTATAATGTGGTTTACCGATTGAGTTCATCCAATTTAGTGAAATACAGCTAATATGACGATGTTCAATTATTGTGATAAAGAGGTAAGTAGCTAAATAATGTTCAACCATTAGATTTACCATTTAGGTATTATGATAGTTAATCCAATATTTGTTATCCATTCATTTCGTTCGATTTTCAAACTTTATGACAAGTTAATCCAATAGTTGAAACCTAGTGAGATTCTTTCCATACTCACTTAATTTCATTAATATTAACAAAATACTTTTCCCTAATCATATTTACAATCTTTCATGACCCTAATTACTACATTTAACAAGATGACTATATTCATGCATTTGAGAATTAACTTCATTAAATTCCCATTATACACTTACAAAATGCAACCATACATGATAACTTAAAGTATGAAATATGAGAGACAAAAGCATCGCATAACACAGATATGATCTCGGAGTTCACCCCTAGGGGGCTACATCTCCGAGTCTGTTCAACTGCAAGACCCCTCTCGCAATTAATATAGTTAAGATTACATAAGGTTCATGTCATTTACATCTCTACCTTATAAGCGAACACAACCACTATACAACGACCACTTCAGTCAATAAATGCATAAATGATACCTTTATAGAAGTGGATCCAACTGAACACATCAAAAGCAATTACAAGGGTTTCTTATCATACGGTACTCTAACTAGGGACTTGACCAACTATGGCAATTTCCCATATGTCCTATAACATCTAAATTCAAAAATAATATGCATTGGATAATATGTAAATTTAAACATCTCTGAATAATAAATATGATTTATTTCATACATCTCCAATGAAAGAGAGTTATTCTATCTATTCCCAAAGGAGTATTTCCTCATTTTAAAAGGTTCCCAACTTCAATATTAATCATTATATAATTAGTAGCCCCTGGATAATAAAATAAAATCAATTATTAATTTAATAATACATGATTTTCACTTAATTATTATTATTAAAATATATATATTAATCTCATTTAAAATATATATATATATTAATAAACGAATTGAATAAATCATAGATTTCAAACTTAATATTAAATAGTATATGTTTATTAACCCTTCTTAATAAACTATATAATAATAATATTTAACACTAAAAATAAAATGGACTTTTTAAAACAAAAAGTACTTTATCCTTTCCCCACATAATCAAATAAATAACAAACTATATAAATGGATGTGTATATATATATAAGTTAAGGCAATTCAATATTGCCTGGTAACAACATTTTTTTTTTTTTTTTAATTTTAACAATTCATTTCAAAAGCAATGAATTCACAGAGAATTTCCTTTCTGTCAAAAATGTATTTTTTTGTTTTTAAAAAAAAATTTCAACTCTTTTAAAATGAAATTCTCAGAGATTATTTTCTCTGACTAAAATGTATATATATTTTTTTTGAAAAATTTCAATTCATTTAAAAATGAATTTCTCAGAGATGAGTCTCTATGCATAGTCATACATTTTCTTCCTATTATTTTTAAAATAAATCTGAATATAGCCCGAGATGAAAACAAAGGTAAAATTTCCCCAAATAAATTTTAGTTTTTTTGCCTGAGGTGAAAACACAGATTAAAATTTTAATTAACTTTTTTTTTCCTGAAGTGAAAACATAGATTAAAATTTTACCAGACCCTTTAATCTATAATTTTTTTTTTGAGAATACCTTCAACAGAAATGCAATATACTTAACATAGATTAAACCTTCATGCATAGAGAAGATGAATCTGGCATAATCTCTCCAGCATAACTCTCTACTATTTTCACAGAACTACAAAAAATGTAAAGGAGAGAACAACAAAAAAATAAGAGAATCCCCTCAACAGAGATAGGAGATTCAACAATAAACTAATAAGATTTAAGGAATGCGAGAAATCCAGACAAGATCCCAACCTGAGAAGCTTTCCTGGAAGATTATCTGGGATGAGCTCAATCCTGCAACCGAGTTCCAAGCTATTTGCTCCTACCAGCAATCCTTTGGTAAAATTTCTTTATCTCTAGATCTTGCCTCCAAGATAATTTTTGTCTTCCCAAAATTTTCAGCCTCTTCCTGTGAACTCCCCAAATAAAATAATTTTGAAATATATATATGTAACTTAAACTTTTTTAGGTTTTCTCCAAAAATATTTTCCAATAATTAAATATTTAATAAAAGAGCATTTTGTTTTATTTTGTTTTAACTAAATAAAAAAAAATGCTTTTCTCTACCTCATGTAATTTCTAATTTTGAATTTAAGCATTTTTTAATAAAAAGGAAATAATAATTCTTTTCAACTATTTAATTAATTTAACTTGATTTTCTAATTAAAATGCTTCTCTCTTATTAAATTTTAATTTCTCAATATTAATTAAGCCAACATTTATATTTCGAAATATTGACAAGGGTAAAATATTTAAATTAAATTAATTCCCAAAATCAATCTTTCGCATTCTATCAAATTTACTTATAAATTAAAAATGATTCTCTTCAAATAATAAAAATTACCCTTTCTTTTTCCAAAATGCAAAAGATGTTAAAATAATTATATTTCAAATAACTTTAAATTTTTTTTTTTTAAAAAACGCATAAACTAGATTAAATTCATTATTTTAAAATTAACCATTAAATGAAATTCGCTACAACATAAATAAAGCGATCTCTTAAATTAACGATTAATCATATAAAAGAACCTATCTATTTTAAATTTCTCAATTTCTAATGTGTAAATCAACACATTAAATTGAATTAAATACTTAGGATAAAATACTTCATTTACCACACGTAAGGCATGCAAACCAAAAAAGTCCACCAATCACAAGACATGCAATCCAAATGACAAAGGAATCCTACAGACCACACACGATGCTCACTCGATCATGGCTTAGGCAAGACGAGAGTTTTATGACCACCTAATCTGAATTCTAAGGATGAAGGAGGTATACTCAACCTTGCGAATCCTGGTGGAGTTGAACCTCGCCCTAGGGGATATAGTACCTGCAACCATGAGTCACGCAAGCATACATATATATACATATCCAATGAAGGCGTTAGCTCGAGATTTATAACAAGAATTAGGGAATAATTACATTTACACAAGAATCAATGCAAAAGCACAATAATAGGTATGCACAATTATTTATATTATCTAATCTACAACATTACATTGCAGTAAATCAACCATTCAAGAATGCCACATAGGAAGTCAACTAAGGTCAAATAGGTTTTACAAGGCCGACTAGGGTAGGGGCATTACAGAGAGCTTCGACGAGGTTATAAACTATAATGTCTCAAATATTGCTCCATTTCCAGTAGGCGTTCATAGCCCTGATGGAGTTACTTGCATGTTCCCATACTCAAGATTTTTGTTGCACTTGCATGTGTGATATTTAAGTTATATATCATTGCTCTTTTGCCTTGAAATGGATATTTGGCATAACTCTTTTTCTTTTTATTTTCTTGCCTTGACTTGTAAGTAATGAAACCTACTTGGGTGTGACAATTACAGCAGCACTGAAGTAGAATTTTAGATTTTTCACTAGTCATATGATCAACTAGGTGCCTAGAATGAATTAGAGATTTATTATTTTTGAGATATAGCAATTGATAGATTTTGAGTTAGCAAGCCTCAAATAGTGAAATCACTACCCAACCATAAGTAAAGCATCGTCATAGGGTAATGTTGTAAATGAATGACCTTAAGACCTCAAAGACTTCATGTCCGAATATCTAAGAAAGGAGATGACCCTTGCTTCTCTTAAATGCAAACAAATGATAAACTTGGACAATTGCATTGTTTTATTGATGCTTCTATATGAAAATGCAAAAACTTTTGAGAATGTAATGCATTAAAAAAGAAACTATATGTAATGCAGTGTTTTAAATGATATGATATGCAATGCAGAAAGTAAAAGCTAAAATACACAGCCCTTAGGTATGATATCGCTTAAGGTGCATGTTGTTCATATGGTCAAAGAGTGGATATCCCTCCATGGTAGCCAATTTATATGCTCCATTGCCTATAACCCTTGTTGTGATGAAAGGACCTAGCCAGTTAGGTTCAAATTTCCCTGGATTTTCTCATTCCTCTAGGTTCCTTTGATTCTCTTTAAGTACTAGATCTCCCACTTGAAAAGTTCATGGGCAGACTCTTTTATTATAACTTTGTCTCAGTCTGTTTTGATATCCTTGTAGATGGTTGAACATTTTTTGTCTTTTTTCATCAAGGGTTTTGAGTTCTTGTAACCTTGCTACCCTATAGTCTTCCTCTGATATGATATTCTGTAAGGAGACTCTTAGATATAGTAGGATTTAACTGGAGATGCCAGTCTCATCCTATGTTAGTGACTAATTTCTTAAGAATTTTCAATATTGTTTTATTTGTAGCCTCTGCTTGTCCATTACTTTGTGGATAACATGGCGTGGCAAATCTTTGTTGTATGTGAAATTTGTTACACAACTCTTTCACTTCTTGTTTTTTAAATGGACGTCCATTATCTGAAACAAAGCACATTGGAACTTTGTATCTACATATAATGTAGTTGATCATGAATTTTGATATCTACTTTCCAGTAGTGTATGTAAGAGGAATTGCCTCAACCCATTTGGTAAAGTACTCAGTGGCTATCAAGATGAACTTGTGCCCATTGGAAGAAGTAGGGTTGATTTTACCCACTAGATATAATCCCCATTGTGAAAATGGCCATGCTGATGTAATGGGTTGAAGGTCTTGTGCTGGTGCATGAATGAGGTCTCCATGCATTTGGAATTGTTTACACTTTTGTACATACTTGTAAGCATCCTTTTCCATAGTTGTCCAGTAATAACATGTTCTCAACAATTTCTTTGATAATGGCGGACCACTTTGGTGAGCCCCACAGATTCCATCATGGACTTCCTTTAAAGCAAGGTGTGCTTCACTCTCATCTAGACATCGACGAAGAGTTCCATCAAAACCCTTTCTATACAAAGTATCAGCTATAATGGTGTATCTAGATGCCTAACGAAGAGATCCGGTGACATGTATTGAGTATGTAAATATTTATATATTTCATTGTACCAAGTTGATTCTGGACCCACAATTGCACATACATATTCTGATAGGGCAGTCTCATATGTAGGTAGCATCAACTATTCTATGATGAACTCAAACTGAGTTTTGTTAGCAGGCATATTGAGAAGAGATCCTATGGTTGCCATTGTTGGCATTTCAATAGAAGGAGATTGTTGATATTCATTAAGGATATTGAGAAGGTTGTTGAAGATTATTGATATAAATAAAAAAAAGATGATAACTATCTTTATAACATTATTTTGTCATTGATGTCAAGAAATTGATTTTCTGCTTCAGTATGATGTTGCCATATCTTGAGAAGATTGATTTGATGAGAATTAAGATGCCGGTAAAAGACATAGAAAGAATGAGATGAATAAGGGGAGAAATAAGTTATTCAATGGGCAACTATTACCGAGTTAGACAATGATGAGATCATGATGTTTAGATTGTTTTGATATCTACATATGTTGTTGATTGTAAGGTTAATACTATACTATGTCACCGAGCAAAGAACCTAGTTGGTAAACCCTAAGGTTATCGATATCAGTTAATGAAGGCGGAATGTCTACCGGGTAAAGTTTGGTATTTACTGAGTTGCAACCGAGTTATGACAGAGCGCATTGGATGAATACAAGCATTATTTAATGAAGGACAATGATGAGCTGGAGTTGTTCAAAGGATTGGTATGTTGCGCATGAAGTTTGTTAAGGATCTATGGCAATGGAAGATTGACAGGAAGATCTACAGTGCAGATTGAACCACAATAACCTTGTGCAAGTTCCAAGAAAGGAATGCAAGTCCCTAGACAAGGTAAAATGTTTTTAGATTGAAGGATGCATTGAACCTAGTCAAGATTAAAGATCTGATGGCTAAGATTGATCATGGGAAATGTGATCAAGGAGATTCAGTGGTTATAATTATTTATAAATAAGAAATTGTTGATGAACAATGTATGCGGGCAAGTGTAAGCACATGGATGCTACGTAGTGATTAACGAGCAACAGAAGATTGAAGACCTATTTGAATAACAAAGTAGGGAGCCCAGTAGAGGGACAAGATAAGTCCTATGATAGGATTGTTTTGAGCAAATAAGAATCTGCTTTAGCATTTTAGATGTGAAGTTGCAGATATATTTTTATTACTGTTATTTTGTAAGTGACAAAAAATCTCTTAACTGAGTGGACTCAACAGTCTTATTTGTAAACCCTCTAGCAAGGTAACATTCTAAATGAGTGTTTGAAATCCTTTGACAAGGTCACTTCTAACAAAGTGAAGATCCTAATAGATCTGGGGGAAATCCCTTAACTAGGTCACATCTAGCAATGTGTTTGTAATCTTTAACAGGATTTTCTTTTAACCGAGCATACTCTAGAAGAGTATATTTCTTAGTGGGTCCAAAATCCCACAGTGGTTTTTCCCTATTTGGGTTTCCACGTTAAATCTAGTGTTATATATGTTATGATGATTATGTGTTTATGAGTTTGCATGTTTAGTAGTTTTTGGTTATATTGCTGAAGCATAGGTTACCAAGGTTGAATCTATTGATTTTATGGGAGATTAAGTTTGTATGATTCACTCCCGCCACTCTCATTTTGTTAGCTATTGGCATCTGTACTTTACATTTAGTATCAGAACTTACAATTGGTATCAGAGCTTTGGACTCCAAAAGGAAAATTTCAAAGGTACTTGAGGCAAAGATCCGAAGATGTATAAAAGGGATGCACCAAAGTTGAACAAGTCAAGTTTCTCCACATAGCAGAAAAGGATGAAGCTGCATTTATCAGGTATTGGAGAATATGCAACATATTATTTGGAGAATGATTACATACCACTGGGCACCAACCCAATGACCTTGGAAGAGATAAAGGCAAAGCAAGAACACATTCAAGCTATGATTGAAATAACATCATCATTGACCGACTAAGAGTTTAATGATCTAGAAGGCTGTAATGATGCAAAAGCAATGTGGACTAAGCTCATATCTATGTATGGTGGTAATGAACATGTTCAAAGAGAAAAAGTAGATAGTCTAAGAGGACAACTTGAATCCATGAGAATGAATGAAGGTGAGAACATAACCCAATACAGTACAAGGTTAAAGGAGATTGTCAATCAAATTAAAGGAGCAGGAGGAACTATTGAAGAAAAGGATGTGACAAGTAAGTTGTTGAGAACCCTTCTACCTGCTTATGCCATTCGAGTCTCTGCAATCAATGAATTGAGGTTTGTACCTAACATGCCAGTTTCTTTGGATGCCACTATTGGTAAGCTACATGCATTTGAGTTAAGTAATTTTGATAACAGTGGGTCTTCAGTAAATAAAGTTGAATCTGCATTCAGTTCTTTTCATATTGGTGAATCTGATGATTACAATGATAGAATGAGTAAGTACTCTGAAGGGAATCATAGTGGAGCAAGTGAAAGATTTCTCAAGAACATAGAATAAGTGCACAAACTATATGAGGAAATCAAGAAGCAAGAAGAGTTTGAAGCATTGTTAGCTAGAAGGTTACCGAGAGGAAAAGGTAAGTATAAAGGAAAGCTACCTTTAAAATGTTTCAATTGTGATAAAATAGGACATATGGCATCTAACTACCTTGACAAAAAAAATAGTGAAAAGAGAGAATATTGAGATAACAGGCAGAAAGACAACCAATATAGAGGACACCGAGACTTCAGAAGAAGAGATAGAAAGACATGCCTAATAGCTGATGAGGATTCCAACGATGATAAATCTGATGAAACTGATACTGAGGAAGTTGTGTATGTAGCTATTAAAGATGGATCAGATGAAGAAAGGTATGAAGAAAAAGCCCTAATATCTCACATAAATAATAATGATTCTTGGATCATAGACAGTGGATGCTCACATCACATGACAGGTGATAAACATAAGTTTGTTAAATTAGAAGACTATGTAAGATTTGGTAATGATGCACCATGTCTAGTGAAAGGTAAAGGATCTATAACACTTCTTGACAATACTAAATGTGATGATGTATACTAGGTTCAAGGTTTGAAATACAATTTGTTGAGTGTAGCACAACTAAACAATACAGGATACCGAATAGAATTTCAGAAAGGAATTGTCAAAGTTCATGACAAGCATGGAAAGTTAGCTGCTACTGGGACACAAACAAAAGGTAACACATTTCATCTTGACTCAACTCGGAACAAGTGTCTTTATGCTAAGATAGATGATACCTGGTTACGGTATAAAAGGTTTTGTCATGTAAATTTTGATAATCTGATCAAAATAAGCAAGAAGTACCGAGTAAGAGGTCTACCAAGTCTTGAAAAACCTAAGAATGCTATGTGTCGAGGATGCCAGATGGGTAAGATGAAAAGATCAAGCTTTACAAGTAAGTCCTACACTTCTAAAGGAATTTTAGATCTAGTACATACTGATCTTTGTGGTCCCATGAAAGTTCAAAGTTATTATGGTGATAAATATTTCATATTATTTGTGGATGATTACTCAAGGATGATGTCAGTTATGTTTTTAAAAGAAAAATCAGAAGCTTTTCAAATGTTTAAATGGTACAAGGCAAGAGTTAAAAATGAAAAAGGAAGACAATTGAAATGTCTTAGATTTGATAGAGGAGGAGAGTTCACTTCTGATGAATTTAACTTATTCTGCAATGATCATGGTATAAAAAGATAAGTATCTGGACCAAGAACGCCTCAACAAAATGGGATGGCCGAGAGAAGAAACAGATCAATTGTGGATTGTGAAAGAACCCTGATGATAGAAAAGAGGGTACCTCAAACATTTTGGAGAGAAACAATCAACACTGTAGTTTACACCCTGAACCGAGTTCAACTGAAGAAAGGAAATATGAAGACACCATATGAGATCTGGTATGACAAGAAACCTAATGTAAGTTATTTTAAAATCTTTGGAAGTAGATGCTATGTTCACAAAGTTGATAGAAATGGAAAGTTTGATCAGAAAAGTGAAGAAGGAACATTTCTTGGTTATTCTTCTAGAAGTAAAGAATTTAAATGTCTAATCAAATCATCTAACAAAATAGTAGAAAGTGCAAATGTGAAAATTGATGAATTTGCAGAAAGAAATAATGAAGGAAATTCCAAAAAACCAGAAGATTATGAAGAATTTGTTTATGTTCAACTAAGAAGTCCTACCGAGAAAGATGCTAAAGAAATTGAAGATAATGTCCAGTTACCAAGTGATGGAGAAGATCATACAGAACCTACCGAGCCTATACTAGCCAAATATATCAGAAGACATCATGCATCAAGTGAGCTTATATGAGATAAGGATGATCCAGTAATGACAAGGAACAAACTGAGATAGAACACATGTCTAATATTTGAATTTGAACTGAGAATAGTAAAAGAAGCATTTAACAGTGAAGATTGGGTAAATTCTATGACAGAAGAGATTGATCAAATCAAGAAGAATGACACATGGACACTGATCCCAAGATCGAAGGACAAAAATGTAATCGATACAAAGTGGATTTTTAGAAACAAGCTAAATGAAAAAGGTGAGGTCATTCAGAACAAAACAAGACTAGTTTGCAAAGGTTATGCTCAAGAAGAAGGAATAGATTATGGTGATACTTTTGCACCTGTGGCTAGACTTGAGGGAGTAAGAACATTGTTGGCATATGCTGCTTTCAAAAATTTTGAGGTATATCAAATGGATGTTAAATCTGCATTTTTGAATGGTATACTAGAAGAAGAAGTTTATATTGAACAACCTGAAGGATTTGTTGAAGACAAAAGTAAAGATCAGGTATGCAAATTGAACAAAGCTTTATATGGTCTGAAACAAGCACGTAGAGCATGGTATGAGAGACTGCACTCTTACTTAATCAAGATTGGTTTTATAAGGACAAGTGAAAACAAAAATATGTACATGAAGAATGATGAGAACAATGGAATACTGATCTCAACCATATTTGTTGATGATATTATATTTTGTGGGAATGACTCTCTATGCAAGAATTTTGGAAGTGAAATGAGCAAAGAATTTGAGATGCCATTAATCGGTGAGATAAAATATTTTATAGGTCTACATATACTACAAATGAAAGATGTGATTTTCATTACTCAATCCAAGTACATAAAGGAAATCTTGAAGAAATTTGGAATGGGGGATTCTAAACCAGTAAGTACTCCTATGACTACTAACTGTAAACTATCAAAGAATGATGAATTTGCATCTCTTGATGAGACACTTTACCGATCTATGATTGTGAAGTTGCAATATGTTGTGCATAGTAGACCGGATATAGCACATGCAGTAGGTATTGTTGCAAGATTCTCTGTAGATCCCAAGGAAACCCATATGACAACAATCAAGAGAATTTTTTAGATACCTGAGAGGCACTAAAGATTATGGCTTAGTATATGAAAAGAGAAATGATTTTGATTTAAAAGTTTATATTGATGCTGATTGGGCAAGCAACATAAATGATAGGAAAAGCACAAGTGGTGGAGCTTTCTTTTTGGGAGCAAGACTAGTAAGTTGGCTTAGTAAGCAACATGGATGTATTTCATAGTCAACAACAGAAGCTGAATATGTTGCTGCAACATTGAATTGTACCAATATAGCATGGATCAAACAACTGTTGGAAGGTATAAATGAGAAAGTTACCGAGCTAGTAACTATATTCTGTGATAATACGAGTGCCATTAACATTTCAAAGAATCTGGTAATGCACTCTAAGACAAAGCATATCTCTATAAAGTATCATTATCTCAGAGAAGAAGTTCAAGAGAAGAAAGTTGTGCTAGAATATATCAGTTCAAAGGAGCAATTAGTAGACATCTTCACAAAGCCACTGCCAAGGGACACTTTTGAGTATCTCATAAGCAAGTTAGGGGTCCTACCACTATCTTCTACTCACTAACAGAGTTTGGTGAAAGAATCAATTCGATGAATCTATTGAATATTATGTGTGGATTGATGTTGATTTACACACTTTAGAAGGTTTTCTAAAGGTGTGTAGGAAATAGTGAATAGAGACAAGTTGCTCTAACCAAGACTGAGATGATACACAGCAAGGCAAATCAATTCACTAGGAAGAAATCATGATTTAGTTCTTTTACTTTTTTCATTGTTGTCAAAGGGGGAGAAGACTAAATGGTAAAATCCTAAATGAAGAAGATAACTGAAGACTAATGACACGGGGAGAAGTATACAAAAGAGAGAAGACTTCAGAAAATTTTAATAGCTCAAAGATAATAGGAGAAGTCTAACAACAATCTAAATCCAAATCAATTTGAATATCTTGTTGGTATTACCATTTAAAAGTTGGTTTTGCCATCAATTCCAAAGGCGGAGATTGTTGGCATTTCAAAAGAAGGAGATTGTTGATATTCATTAAGGCTATTGAGAAGGTTGTTGAAGATTATTGATATAACTGAAAAAAGGATGATAACTATCTTTATAACATTATTTTGTCATTGATGTCAAGAAATTGATTTTCTAATTCAGTATGATGTTGCCATATCTTGAGAAGATTGATTTGATGAGAATTAAGATGTCGGTAAAAGACACAGAAAGAATGTGATGAATAAGGGGAGAAATAAGTTATTCAATGGGCAACTATTATCGAGTTAGACAATGATGAGATCATGATGTTTAGATTGTTTTGTCACCGAGCAAAGAACCTAGTCGGTAAACCCTAAGGTTATCGATATCGGTTAATGAAGGTGGAATGTCTACTGAGTAACGTGTAGTATTTACTGAGTTGCAACCGACTTATGACAGAGCACATTGGATGAATACAAGCATTATTTAATGAAGGACAATGATGAGCTAGAGTTGTTTAAATGATTGGTATGTCACGCATGAAGTTTGTTAAGGATCTATGGCAATGGAAGATCGGCAGGAAGATCTATAGCACAGATTGAACTGCAATAACATTGTGCAAGTTCCAAGAAAGGAATGCAAGTCCCTAGGAAAGGTAAAACATTGTCAGATAAAAGGATGCATTGAACCTAGTCAAGATTGAAGATCTGATGGCTAAGATTGATCATGGGAAATGTGATCAAGGAGATTTAGCAGTTAGAATTGTTTATAAATAAGAAATTGTTGATGAACAATGTATGTGGGAAAGTGTAAGCACAGGGATGCTACATAGTGATTACCGAGCAACAAAAGCTTGAAGACCTATTTGAATAACAGAGTAGGGATCCCAATAGAGGGACAAGATAAGTCCTATGATAGGATTGTTTTGAGCAAATAAGAATCTGCTTTAGCATTTTAGATGTGAAGTTGCAGATATATTTTTATTACTGTTATTTTGTAAGTGACAAAAAATCTCTTAATCAACTGGACTTAACAATCTTATTTGTAAACCCTCTAGCAAGGTGACATTGTAAATGAGTGTTTGAAATCCTTTGACAAGGTCACTTCTAACAAAGTGAAGATCCTAACAGATCTGAGGGAAATCCCTTAACCGAGTCACATCTAGCAATGTGTTTGTAATCTTTAACAGGATTTGCTTTTAACCGAGCATACTCTAGAAGAGTATATTTCTTAGTGGGTCCAAAATCCCATAGTGGTTTTTCCCTATTTGGGTTTCCACGTTAAATCTAGTGTTATATGTGTTATGATGATTATGTGTTTATGAGTTTGCATGTTTAGCAATTTTTGGTTATATTGTTGAAGCATAGGTTACCGAGGTTGAATCTATTGATTTTATGGGAGATTAAGTTTGTATGATTCACCCCCCCTTCTCATCTTGTTAGCTATTGGCATCTATACTTTATATTTAGTATCAGAACTTACAGCCATTGCATCTGCTACCTTGTTTTGTATCCTTGGGATCTATTCGAAGGCAATTTTTCTAAAGTGCTCCTTGTAATCTTCGACCAACTTCTTATAAGGCATGAGTTTTTCATCCTTCATGTTGTAATCATCATTGACCTGGTTTATAATCAATTGCAAATCACCATAGACCTATAACTCTTGTATTCTCCATTGTACAATTGTACAAAGTCCTATGAGGAGAGCTTCATATTCATCTATATTGTTTGTGCATTGGAAATTGATCTTAAATGATTTAGGTATAACATCCCCTTGAGGGGTCACAAAAAGAATCCATGCTCTAGATCCATGACTTGTATATGACTCATCAAAATATAATTTCCACATTACAGAGGTAGTTAACATAAATACGGATTCATCTGGAAAGTCAATCAGCAACGGGTGACTGTCCTTTAAAGGAGCCTCTACTAATTGATCTGCTATAATTTTTCCTTTGATGGCTTTTCTGTCTATGTATTCTATATCAAACTCGCTTAGGATCATAACCCACTTAGCCAATCACTCGGTCAATATTGCTCTGCTCAATAGGTACTTGAGTGGGTCAAAGCGTGCAATGACTTGTACCTTATGACTCAGCATGTAATGTCTGAGCTCTTGGGGTGCAAAGATTACTACTAAGCATGCTCACTCTATAGGGGTATAATTAAGCTCATAGCCGATCATAGGCCTACTTATATAATAAATGGCTCTTTCTTTTCCATTTTTATCATGTTGTGCCAATAGAGCTCCTAGAGCTGAGTTTGTTGTTGATATTTATAATAATAGAGGTTTTCTTGGAGTAGGAGACATTAACACTAGTGTGTTCAAAAGATAATCTTTCAAAGCTTGGAAAGCTTCCTAGCATTGTTCTATCCATTTAAAAGTAACTCCTTTCCTGAGTAAATGCTGGAATGGGTTGTGAGGCCTCACCTCGACTCAGTCTAACATTCAGTGGATTTTATATTTTAGACTATTATGGATACTTTATTTTGATGCATTTTGAGACTTAGAACTTATATGATTTCAGGATTTGGATAACATTGCTATGATTTGATGATTTACTTACATGCTTTATGAGATAGAACACTACATGATTGTTAGATAGGAAGATATTGCAATGATAGATGTCGTTATTGAATTTGCAGGACTTTACTCTGAATATAGAACTATGGTGTATGTTTAGTTTATGTGAATTGGGATAAAATTGCTTATGTGAAATTGCTTGATAAAAGATGTATTCAATCTGTGCAGATGAAAATTGTATGCAAGTTATGATGTGCATTGTTATATTATTGAATTATATTATATATGGATATTTGGAAGTATTGATGTGTAAATTGAGATGCGCAGGAAATTTACCATGTGACCATGGAAAATTACGGAGAATCAAACCTAGACTTATGTATGTTCGTAAGCCAGGGTTTGTCTATTTGGAGAGACAACACCCCGTTTGTGTTGTATTTTATTCGTAACAGTATATGCTGCATGAGTGTTAAGTGTTATTTAAATTTATTGTGTCAAAACCACAAGAGACAACTTCATGTTTTATTTTTGTAAAAATGTTTTAGTTGTGTCACTTGACACATGTGTGGATTTAAATTTAAATTTTGTCTCTTGGTGGGAAAGTGTTTAATTATAGTTTTCTTAAATAAAATAATGTGTTGTCATACATACTTTGGGAATATAATATTTGGGGTGGTCAACTTATGTTTGACCCGAAAATAAACTTCAGAGGGGTTTAAAATGGGTTAAATGAACACCTAGGGGTAGTTTAATAGGGTTTCCTAATGCCCATAAGGTATACCTAGGGGTTAGGGGTAATTTTAGGCAAGTTTCTACTTTATAATGATCTTTTTAACGCTTTAAAAATTGGCTTTTTTGAGTTGAGCGAAAATTGAAAATTAGAAGTTAAATCTAATCAAGATTTTTCCTTTTGGAATGAGTCTTTTTGCATTTTTGCTTTCTTTCTTCTTTTTGGTTTTTTTTCTAGAATCCTATGAGAACTCAGAAAGTAAGCTTCTTAAGCAAGATTTTTGAGAATTGGAGGGTAATCACCCACTCTCCATTTTTGGAGACAGAAGAAAATTTGAAAAGAAAATAATGTTATGGAATAAGAAAGATTGATTAAGGTAGAAGGATAGAGATTCGTGGATTGGGCAGCTCTTCATCAAATATCATAGTAACCTTTGGGCAGATTAAGGTTGGTTTTTAGTTATTATTTTAATGTCTTCTTCTTGTTTATGTTTGGAAGTTTGTTGGTGTAAGAAATCTGTATTCTTGAAAGTTTATGTTTGAAAATCTCTTGGTATTTTTGTTTTATGAATTATTTTGTTTTGGGAGTTTTCTCAAGATCTCTTACTCTTGGGAGAGAAGAGGATCTTGAGGGTGGTAGCAGTGACAACCCTCGAGTGAGAGACTCTCTTTGAGAGTGATCACAAGGGATCTTTGTGTGACCCTTGCTGCATGGCCTGCTTGTGCAATGGGGGTCATAAGAAGGGATATAAGGCTAGAATGCCTTTGGGGGGCATAAGGAATAAGGGGTTGAGATTCTTGATATTATTATTGTGCCATGAGGTGGCTTCTTGTTTATTTCATACTTATAGTTCTCCTCAGGGTATTGGTCCACTACCACCCTTTGAAAATGTTCATCACCAAAGTGTGGTGCTGTGAAAGCCAGGTTGGGAATGTGTCTGAAAAAAAAAAAATCTGTATGCATTATTTTCTATGTGTTTGCCTGTTGGTTACCCGTCTAGGATTTGGTTCTCTGAGCTCGGGGGTGGCTACCAGTTAGCCTAGGCTGGGAGGTGAGCACTCCATGGTCATATTTGTGTTTATCTATTATGCAGGAAAGTTAGGAGAAAGAGAATAGGAACCATGAAAGAGACACAGAAGATTATTATTGAAGATTCTTAAATTCAGTTGCAGATATTTGTTTAAATTTGTTATAGAAGTAGGCCTTATTCATAGAAAAGAGAAGCAAGATGTAATTTTTTGAAAATAGTTTTGAAGCTTTATTGTTGTGGCTATTCAAAGAAACATCCTGAACAATTTTGCAGAATATCCTAGAGTTGTAAAAAGAAAAGCTTGTTTTATTTCTACTTCTGGTTTTTAGTAAAAGAAGAGTTATTTTGTGTTGCATGCAAAAGTTTCTTGTATTATGGAAAGAAAAAAAAAAGAATAGAATTTATTTAAATTTCATCTATATTTTACTTGTGGCAAAATAGAAGTTTATTGATGCTGAAAGATTTTAAGTATTTTAATGAAAAAAGATGTTTTATGTAAATATTTTATTAGAGGAAAAAAAAAATCAATGAAATTCTTTTATTTCCAGAAAAGTATATTGTATTCTTTAAAAAAGTATTCTAAATTGTATTTTAGTTAGCATTGATTTAAAAGCTTATTTATATATGTATATAAATATATATATATATATATATATATATAAATATATATATATATATATATATATATATATATATATATATTTCTGAATAAACTTAATGCTTTTCCCTTTATTATATTAGTTTAAAAATTTTGCATGTAAATCTCTTTTAAAAAATATATATATATATTTATATTGAAATAATTTTCACCCTTTTTAACTATGATTATAAATTTATATAAATATAAATATATATAAATATATATATAAATATATATATAAATATATATATATATTTATATATATATATATTTATATATAATATATTTAAAAAAAAAAAAATTAAAAAAAAAAAGGAATGTTTTTGGGTCCACGCAGACCCCATTGTGTGTACGCACAGTGGAGGGCCGCGCGGCGCCCACTGTGTGCACACACAGTGGAGCCGTTTCGGCTCCCACTGTGTGGACACACAGTGGATGGCCGCGGCCGCCACTGTGTGGCCACACAGTGGGGAGCCGCTAGTGACGCCCACTGTGTGGACACACAGTGGTGCTGCGACACCCACTATGCGCCCACACAGTGGCGCCACGGCCATACCCGCCTTCAAACTCCTGTAACCTGCAACAAAAAAAAAGAGAATTCATGGCCGCCAAGGGTTTCGGCCCAGCAAAATAATTCCCTGTTAAAAAAATATGGGTTAAACCCTAGCCCGGGTAGGGCTAGGGCAAAGAAATTTAGGAGTAATATGATAAATTAGATTTGAAAATATTTATATAAGAAAATGGAACCCTAAATAGGGTTGGGGAAAATATGGATTAATATATAGAAAGTTAATGTGCTTTTGAAATTAGAATTAAAATATTTAACATATATGTAATATATATATATATATATATATATGGGTATATATATATATATATATGTATATATATAAATTTTGATCATAATTTGGATTAAGTATCTAATTATAAATATATATATATATATATATATATATATATATGTATATATAAATATACATATATATATATATATTTATATAATTCTGGTTATAATTTGGAGCAAGTAATAAAGAGAAAAAAATAAAATTAAAAGGTTGATTAGACTATATAGTCATATTGGAGATTGAATTAATTTTCCTCTCCTATTTCCTTTAGCTTGATTAATTTAATAAACCTAATAACTAGGTATCTCTTGGAGATAAAATTAAACCAGTTAGTTTTCCGCAATTATAATTAAACAATTTATCGATGCTTAGTTCATTTCAGAATTAGCTCGAATTTAATAATGGAAATTTCATTAACGCTTGTCGTGAGAGTGAACTTGTTAATTAATTTAGCATGTTTTAAAAAAAAATTTGTTCCGTTTTTGCCCTAAATTTTGGGCATGACATGGGTGACACTTATCTACCAACTGTGTTATGAATCTCCTTATGGATTGTAGTCTTCCTTGTAATCCTCTAAGTTGTTTAAGTATTGACGAAGGTTGCATATCAATGATTGCCTTGACCTTGGCAGGGTCTAATTCAATTCCTCTATTTGACATTGTAAACCCTAACAGTTTACATGTTGTTACACCAAACACACAATTCTTCGGGTTTAATCTGACATTATACTATTCCAACCGATCAAATATCTATCTAAGAACTACAAGGTGACTTTCTCTTGTTTTTGATTTAGCCAATATGTCATCAACATAATCTTCCATTATGTTGTGGATCATGTCATGAAACAATGTTGTCATGGCTCTTTGGTATGTTGCTCCAACATTTTTGAGACCAAATGGCATCACATTCCAGCAGTATATTCCCCATGGGCATGTAAAGGTCATTTTATGATGATCTTCTGGTGCAATTTTAATCTGGTTGTATCCTGAAAAACCATCCATTAAGGATAGCATCTCATTTCCAGCTGTTAGGTCAACTATCATATCGATATTTGGTAGTGGGAAGTCATCCTTAGGACAAGATTTATTTAGATCCCAGAAATCCATGCAAATTCTTATGCCTCCTGTGGGCTTAGTCATAGGTACCAGGTTGAATATCCATTTTGCATAGTCATTAGGTCTAATAAAACCTACATCTAGCAACTTTTGTAGTTCTATTTTAACCAGTAATGCGATACTTAGATGCATTTTTCTTAATTTTTGCTTGTAAGGTTTAACTCCCGGTATCAAAGGTAAGTGATGCAACACTAATTTAGAGTCTAAACCTGTCATGTCTGAATAGGACCAAGCAAATTTGATAGGTCATTGCTTGAAAAAATGAATGAATCTATCTTTTTCTTCTTTGCTTAGTGATTTTGCCAGATGGATGCTATGTACAACCTCCCCTTCTGCTATGTTTACTTCTTCTGTTTCCTCTGTAAGTAATGTTGAACTTTCTCTTTCCCTAGGAAGATTACCCAAGTCACTCTTGCCATTATAGGTAGTTTTATCCTTATCTTCTTTTGCAGAAGAACTCTCTTCTCTAGAGTATGTTGTTCTATTTAGGTCTACAACAAACCCTACTTTGTGATCACCTTGTGGAAATCCCTCCCCGACTCCTAGAAATTTTGAAATTGCTTCATCATTTTAAAACTAATCCAGTGTTGGTTTTCCTTCTTGCCCCTAATCAGTCAAGTGTGAATACAATAGGGGTAAATCCTTACTCCCTTCTTTAGTAGACTCCAATAACATGAAGACTTGATTGTTTGAATGACTTTGTTTATTTTCATCCTCAATCAGCTTTATTTGATACCTTGATATTGCACTTTCTGGTGGGCTATAATCATGGAGTGATAATAATTCATAGTCATGAGAGTCTCTCACTTTCAATATATGTTTCATCATATGAGCTATCATCACTTATTTCTTCTTGTTCCTACCTCTGATTCTGTTGTAGATTGACTATTCTTCTTTGGACATTAGTTACCCTTCTTAAGCCTGGTATAAGCCTTTGCAATCTTTCTTCATCTGTTTCATTAGGTTGAGCCTGAGTTATTTCTCATGGTAGAAGTAGTGACAATAATCATGCATGGTATTCAGGTGGTGGTGATAAACCTACATCTGTTGCCATATTATCCTATACTATTTGTGTAGGGGAAAAAGCGAGACTAGGTTAACATGCCCTAATCCTACCTTTTGACACACATTACGGAATACGAAAGAGCCTAGAGATATTGCACAATTGGCTACTTCTTTTTGTGAAAGAGAGAGCCACGGGATATCTATTAGGATTTCTATTCCCTTGTTGAAATTGAAAGCTAAAATGATAAAAGTTCAAACCCTAATCCCAAAATGCAAGTATGAACTAATAACATGATTGCAGAATTGAGATTAAACAATGAACAACTGTAAATACAAGGATGAAATAAGAATGCAAATGTGTACCCGGAGTCAAAATCGAACTGAAAATGTTTGGGATGGGGGCGTGGGCGCCACTATCCTGAAAACTGCACCGGAAACCGCTGTTCTGCACTCTGAAACACTGTCGGGAAGCTGTCTGAAAGCTGTCTGTCCGGAGGACCAGGGCGCCCAGCGCCTCTATCCCAGGGACCAGGGTGCCCAGCACCCCTGTCCTGGCAGGACCAGGGTGCCCAGCACCCCTGTCCTAGTCTTCTGCTCTGCAATTTGATATAGAGTGCTGTCTCGACCTTCTCTCTCCGGATCTGTATCCCGTGGTGTCGTCCGAATCCCGAAACCTGCAATGATATCTGAAAAAGGGTGTATGGGTGGCTATATAGGGTTTTGCCTTAGTCAAACCCCCGCTTCAATGATTCCCACCTCCATAAATAGCCAAGTTGTTTTGTAAAATGTATTGTGTGTGCAGACCTAGTGTGTGTGCAAGGTCCTAAAATGCAAGAAAGCAAACTAGAGCAACCTAGAAAGTAAACCCTAATTGCTTGTAAATGATAATGTAAATGCTCTAAATCAAGATGAAAAGTGATCTAAAGCATGAATAAGTGATATATTGAAGCCTATGTAAAGACATGAAAACAACATGAAATCATACCCAACCCTCAAGGGAGGAGTACAAGCCAATCTTCAGTCGGTAATCTCCTATTGTTCTTCAATGTCTTCCAAGCCCTAAGTGGATGAATGAATTTGATAGATGCTTGATAGAAGGATGTTGAATGTTGTTGAAGTCTTCCAAGATCTACTCTTTCGCTGCATATGAAGTTCCTGAAAACAAAAATCGGATCCCTTCAAATGAAGAAAGAGAAACCTTATGTAGGAAACCCTAGATCGTAAATTCGTCTTTTGGCCGACCTAGAGATTGAATATCCTGCCAATTTCTTGGGGTTAAGCTTTATTTTATGATTGGATCGTGCTCCCAAAATTTCAGGAAAAATGTCTGGGACCATGTGCACTCTGGGCGCCACGGTCCTGACAACTTTTCACCAAATTTTCAAGGCCGTCGGATATGATGATTTTAGAGAGAATCCTAAAGTTATAGGTGATTTCGAGATGTTTTGACCCCGAAACAAAGCCCCCAAGTTCGAAATAGGACTTAATTAGGGTTTTTGATTAAGTGATGTATTGGAGGAATAAAATGCAAAGGGCATGCTTTAGCAAAAGGGCCCAACTTTATGATGCAAAGGATGATGAAATAGGACCTTAGACCTAATTAATTTGATTAATTAAGTGCTTAAGGAGAAATGCAATGCAGAATGTAAAATGCACTAAGGTGGGTGCTAAACTAGGTGTGAAATTGTACCACCCTAGTGAGTGCGTATAATTTACGACGCTACATTTAGCCCCCACTTTAGCAGTCATATGAGTACTACGTGCATATGCAAGCTAAAGTACAGAAAAGTAAACATTATTTGAAAAAGGATATATCCATAAGTTGTCGGGCGAAGCCCCCAGCGGTATCTGCAGTACACAGTTAGGAACCGCACCCTACAAAAAACACGTTAGATCACAAAATCACCTAATGCTTACTAGGGAAAGTGATGAAATCTATGAGTAGCTATATGCCCCCCCCTATTTTGACTTGCTTATTAGGGAGGTGAAACAAGGTAGCATGTTTACTTGCGACAAATTGTGTAAGAGAGTATTGATGAGGGGTGTTCACTAAATAGGCTTCATCAGAGCATTTTTTGGAACATCCTGAGAGTAAGAGAAGGAAAATATGATTCCAACACAACAAATGGCTTGAAAATCACATCTCTCAAACCCAAGTTATGATAAAATGAATGATAGAGGAAAATTAGGGTTTCAAAAGTGAAGATAAACAAATGAGAGTATATACTTTGAAAGTGACACTTACATTTGTCACTTTGTTGATTTCAGAATACTATTCAGTGCAGCGGAGCCCACATAGCCATCATCATGCCTTCACGACGACCGGAGCGTCCCACGAGGATCGAGATCCTGCGCCAAGCCATGATTGACGACGAGCCACTGGACGAGGTGAGTTGACTGAATGTTTGACTTTTGATTTTTTTGCATTTTGACTTTTTGTGATCGTATGCGGGCCTTGAAGGCTGACCGGGGCCCACCCAGGGCGCCATGGTCCCTGTGGGGTGCCCTGGTCCCCCCAGGGCGCTATGGTCCCTGACAGGGGCACCATGGTCCCTGACAGGGCGCCATGGTCCCCTCAAGGTGCTATGGTCCCTGACAGGGCGCCATGGTCCCTGATAGAGCGCCATGGTCCCCAATCAGGGCTTGGCGAGGGGTTTCAAGACTAGCACATGATGTTCGATAGTTTGCATTAGCGATTTTGATGATCGAGTACTGATTACGGTTATGTTTTTGTGTTGCAGGGTCTCCCGTTCATGAGAGAGCATACAGCGGGACATATTCTTCGCAGTTTGCGAGATCAGATTCCCTGGCTGACCCAGGCAGAGAGAGACACACTATCGATTGTGGGACTGTGGTATGTGATCCTCATGCCAGCCATTCGGTTCCATCCTGCGATGCTGATGGCATTGATGGAGCGATGGGATCCTGACACATGCACTTTTCACCTTCCAGTAGGAGAGCTGATGGTTACACTCGAGGATGTGTACCGTATACTTCACCTTCCTATCAGAGGAGCGACTGTTACATACGCGACCGATCGGTCCATGGAGGATCATTAGAGACAGTAGGTGTATTACATAGGGAGAGTCATGCCGAGCAAGATGAGAGGTCGCATCATGGTCAGCTGGCTTTTACATCCTATAGGGGAGGTACCCCTTCTAAGATGCCTCATGATAGCCATCATAGCACTAGCTATCTGCCCTAATGGGTGAGGGACGCACATGCATGGGGGTCTCACATGGTGTATCAGAGCGATGGAGAGACACAGGAGAGTGTATGCTTGGGGTCAAAGTATGCTTGCACATCTCTATCACGACCTTGAGGAGTACGTATTCGGACAGGGTTTCAGTTTGATGACATGCACACTTCTGCAGGTGTGGATTTTAGAGCACTTCACATGCACCCGGCCCGTCAGCTTTCCACTAAGTACAACAAGCGAGCGACCTAGGGTGTTCGCTTATCCACTTACCAGCAAGTGGAGATTTGGAGATTTGTTATATTGGAGAGTGATTTTTGACAGACTGACAGCTGAGGTGATAGTGTGGAGACCCTACCTGTGGATGCACAGATGGGATGTGATGGAGAGACAGTTAGCATGCCTACAGAGGAACCGCCTACTGCAGGGACGATATTCACACATCATAGTCCCATTCTACTTTGACCGAGTACGGAGGCAGTTTGGGCTAGAGCAGTGTGTTCCAGCCGATGTGCCCATCTATACTCGACACTCATGGGTCCTTCCCAGACCTAGAGCAGTAGCGAGACCGATGATAGATGACATCGAGACTACAGACTTAGAGGGATCTGATCAGGATGTAGTCACTGATTATTCTGCAGAGCCTAGAGCGTAGCGGAGGTACATCTCATGGTTTATGAGATCATACCCAGGTCCTATCTTTCCACCAGATCATCCGACAGGCTATCCAGGCCCATGGAGACATGGAGACCGAGACGAGGACCAGGGATCCAGGTCAGAGGAGCCAGAGGAGGGAGAGGGTCATGAGGAGGTGGGAGATCCTGATCCACCTACAGGCGATCAACCCAGTGCCGAGGAGGAGGAGGAGGAGGATACAGATAGAGAGGAGGATGAGGAGGATGCAGGTGATGATGCGGATGAGGACGAGGATGAGGATGATGAGGAGGACGATGAGGAGGAAGATAGAGATGATGAGGAGGAGTCGGATGCAGCTCCCCACCATTCAGGAGACAATACCATAGCTCTGGATCCACCTCTTATTCCCCAACAGGGGGAACACAAGGCGATACGGAGACCTGTTCCTAGTACCATCCAGCCTACACCCATCATGCACAGATTATTTGAGCGAGGGGAGCCTAGCGGTGCCTAGGCACAGATGCTACCATATCATGATCCCTACTGGCATGAGGCAGATCCAGGTATAGTAGTTTTATATTGATTGATTAATGTTTTGGTGATATAGAATGGTACTAACAAAAATCTGTTCAGCTGCCACAGCTAATGTGCAGGAATGGCGTTCCCTGATTCAGTAGGCAATGACAGACATTTCCATTATAGCACAGATCCCCAGTTCCTCACAGATTGCCTATAGGCCTCAGGGGAACGCGGGTCGACATGAGGACTTGTTTTCCCCATTCCAAGTACAAGTAGACATATGGAGGGAGAGAGAGAGAGAATCCTATCAGAGGACCTCCAGCAGGCGCGACAGAGAGAGAGAGTCCTATCAGAGGACCTCCAGCAGGCGTGGTGAGATCTAGCAGCGGCTCAGGCTAAGGCTACCACCTATCGTGTGATCCTTATGGATAGGGATCGTAGGAGTTCCTCTCGGAGTCACTCACGATCTGTATCGCGCTACACACCCATGGGTCCACCTTCACGGCCAGATCAGGAGGGAGCCTCCAGTCGACACTCTCCAGCCACTAGCCCTAGGGATAGGAGATGATTTTATGATGTAAAAGAGAGGTCACATTTTGGATATACAGTGACCTATATTTGTATACGATCCACACATATATATATGTATATATACATGCTTCTCTTTTGTCTCAAATGTGTTATCTTTAATGCTTAAAACAATGTATATTTTGTTTTGATTAAATCTAATACATTTGGTAAATGTACATGTATGTTCAGAATTTAATTTCCATGTGATTTATTTCTCAATGCTCCATGATTAAATTGATAGATGTGTGACTTAATTAAAATAATTAATCAAGTACTACATTGATGATAAAGAAGAAATATGCATTAAGTCTAAGAATCATATAACTAATGTGATTTAATTTTGAACTTAAACACAACATGATACGATTCTACTTAACACATCGACATTGTATAATATGCTAGCATAATGAAAATGTAAATCTTTTACAATTTACATAAATGAATTCAAGACAAACTATAAAGTAAGAAGATACGCTTGTCAGGAATGAAGCAATATAGATTAAACACCATAACATTTAATTCTATTTTGCTCTAATTAGGAGATACTAACATATTATCCAATGTTGAAGAACTGCAAAGAAGAGAAGGAATGAAGAATTAAGCATAATATCTACGCAAGTGCATAGCATTGATAGGTTCTTTAAGAGGCATACCATCTACATCCGCTATTTTGTAAGCACCTGATCCATAATCCTCAATAACGATATATGGTCCAAGCCAATTAGGACTAAATTTTCCCTTTTCTGCAGTAAGGCATTCACATTGCGCTGATTCTCATAAAGGACTAAGTCACCTACTGAGAAGGAACGTTGAATGACCTTATCATTATAGCTTTGTTGTAGAGTTTTGTGATACGCTTGAATATGCTCAAGAGCGTTTATACGCTGTTCATCAAGCATCTCAAGCTGTTGAAGTCGTTGTTCTCTATAAGAGTCATCATCTATTATACCTTTGAGGGAAACCCTAACTGATGGAATTTCTAACTCTAAGGGCATAATAGCGTCAGCACCATAAACAAGATTATAAGGAGTAGTTCCTGTAGCAATTCGTACACTCGTTCAGTAGGCCCAAAGAGCATAGATTAGCTGGTTACTCCAATCCTTACCATGCTTATTCACGGTTTTGCAAAGAATTTGTTCAATTATCTTATTGGATGATTTGGCTTGACCATTTGACTGAGGATAGTATGCTGTAGAAAATTGATGTTTGATATGATACTTCTCGAGGAATTTCTTCACGTCCTTATTCTTAAACAATGTCCCATTATCTGAGATAATAGTGGAAGGTATCTCGAATCGAGAAATAATGTTTTCTAGAAGAAATTGACAAATCACTTCAGCAATAGTAGAGCGAAGGGGAATAGCTTCTACCCACTTCGTAAAGTAATCTGTTGCGGTTATAATGAAGGTGTGTCCTTGAGATGAAGGAGGAGAGATTTTTCCAATAAGATCCAAACCCCATGCAAAGAAAGGCCAAGAAGCTACTTGAGAACGAAGTTCTTGAGCAGGAGCATGAATCAGATTATTGTGTTGTTGACATTGATGACATTTCTTGACAAATGAAAAGGAATCCTTCTACATAGTTTGCCAATAGTATCCCATATGAAGCAATCTATGAACCAAGGATTTGCCCCCAAAATGCCCCCCACAGGCACTTGAATGTGCCTCTTCAAGAGCAACGGGGATTTCCAATTTGTTAAGACAATGAAGGAGAAGACCATTATAACCCCTTCGGTAAAGGACATTAGAAAGAATGATATACCTAGCAGACAGCTTGAGGATTCTAGCCCTAGTGTTCCTATTAGCGGAATCAGGAAAGGTACCATCAGTCAAATATCTTACGATATGCGAGTGCCATTCATCTGAGTCTATAAAATCACAACATGTTACCAAGCTAGAATCGTCTACAATAGCTGGAGAAATAAGGTTGTGAATAACGAATTTAAGATCGACTACAGGGTCCTCTAAAGATACAAGAGAAGCCACACATGCCATTGCATCTGCATGTCGATTATCTTTTTGAGGAACGGGTTCCATGGTATAAGAATCAAATTTTTGTAATAAAGAGATAGCAAGGTCTTTATATTGTGATAGTTTGTCTTGTTTTGCTTGATACATTCCTGTTACTTGTCTTATAATCAATTGCGAATCTCCATAGATATGTATGTGTTTTATATTTAGAGCTAAGGCTGCTTTTATTCCCACTATAAGAGCCTCATACTCAGCAATGTTATTGGTACACAGGAAATTTAGACGATATGATAAGGGAATAGGTTTCTTTGTAGGAGAAATCAGAACAACTCCTGCCCCCGATCCCGTACAACACTTAGAGCCATCAAAGTATAACTCCCAAGTTTCATCTTTCTCTATAGAAAGAATGAAGTCATTGGGAAAAGACTCAGGGTTAGGGAAGGAGAAAGGTGAAGGGGCCTCAACTAAGTGATCGGTCAACGCTTGTCCTTTAATTGCTCTTTGTGAAACAAATTTAAGGTCAAATTCAGTTAACATCATAACCCACTTAGCTAGACATCCTAATAAATCAGTTTTAGAGAAAAGATGCTTCAAAGGATCAAACTTTACCATGACGCGGACTTCTGAATTTAAAAGATAATGTCTCAATTTCTGAGTCGCAAACACCAAGGCCAAGCATTGTCTTTCTATCGTAGAATATCGGGTCTCATAATCAAGTAAGGTATGACTTATGTAATAAACTGGACATTCCTTACCATCTTTATCATGTTGGGCTAACAATGCTGCGAGAGCATGAGAAGAAGCAGCTGTATACAGAAGGAAGGGTTTAGAAGGTTCGGCAGGTTGAAGAATAGGAGGACTAGCCAAATACACTTTTAAATCTTCAAATGCTTGCTAACAATCTTCGTTCCATTGAAAAGTGATATCCTTTTTAAGGAGTTGAGTAAAAGGAAAGGTACGATCTGTGAGTTGAGACACAAACCTACGAATGGCTTGAATCTTTCCTTGTAAGCTTTTAAGTTGAGACACATTTCTAGGAGGTGGCATGTTAACAATAGCATCTATTTTCTTAGTGTCCACCTCAATCCCACGATGCGAAACTATGAATCCTAATAGTTTACCACTATCCACACCAAAAACACATTTTCGGGGATTCAAGCGCATGTGATATTTACGAATTCTTTCAAAGATTTGACGAAGGATTTTAACATGATCCATGCGAAGAAAGGATTTGGCTAAAATATCATCAACATAATCCTCTAAAATCTTATGCATATAATCATGAAAGATAAGGGTCATCGCTCGTTGATAAGTTGCACCGGCATTTTTAAGTCCAAAAGGCATCATTATCCAACAAAATGTACCCCAAGGAGTGGTGAAAGTGGTTTTGAATTGATCCTGAGGGTTTATGAAAATTTGATTGTATCCTGGAAAACCATCCATGAAGGATAACAAGGCATGTCCTGCCGTAGAATCAACTATCATGTCAATGTTTGGAAGAGGGAAATCATCTTTTAGAGAAGCCTTATTTAGATCCCAAAAGTCGGTACACATTCTTATTTTGTTGTCTGGTTTAGCCACAGCAACAATATTTGAAATCCATGGGGAATAGTCAATAGGGCGGATAAATCCAGCCTCCAATAATTTTTCAATCTCAGCCTTAACAAGCAGAGCCACCTTAGGATTCATTTTTCGAATCTTTTGTTTCACGGGCTTAGCATCAGGAACTAAGACAATATTATGAGTAACGATCTTAAGATCTATACCAGGCATGTCAGAATATGTCCAAGCAAAGATCTCAGGGAATTCCTGCAATAAATCTTCATATTGTTTCTGTTCCTCTTCATCCAAACATTTCCCAATTTTAATAACTTTCTCTTTGTTGCAAGGATCCATCTTAACATCAGTGGTGTCACTTATGAGAAGATTACTTTGTTGAGGAGTATCCTTTAACTGAGGGAATTCTTTCACAATCTCATCGTTATCAATCTCTTTTCCAAAATAGGCTTCAGTGTTCAAACAATAAGGGAGTCCCCTATTATGATGATAACAAGGAAGAGTGTCATAGGCTCCCAAGAACTCAGCTAAAGCATCGTCGGTAGGGAAGATATCCAAAGCACAATCACCCGAAGGATCCCCATCAATATACTCAGGGTGTTGTATTGATAAAGAAGTAGAGATAGCATTAACACTAATGCATGGTCTTTTAGAAGCTTTAGTACGTCTGCAGGGATTATAGCCAAGTCCAAAGGCATAATTGTGAAAATTAGTTTCTAGAGGAACTCTTATCCCTTGTTCATGAGCACCACAACCTTTTCCATGATACCCATGCTTAGCAAAAATGTGAAAACCACGACCATAACGATCAGCCATTTCAGGAAGAGAAGGTGGTTTTTCATAAGACAAAGAATCAAACTCTTCATAATTAGAGGTGTGAGGAGAAGAAGTTTGAGAAGCGGCCACAAAATTATTACTCATAGATTCAAGTAAGGTTGATTGATTTTTAGTTTCTTCTTTCTTTTCAACTTTATGATTTTCAGCTTCTTCCTTCTTTTCAACTTTAAGATTTTTAGCTTCTTCCTTCTTTTCAACTTTAAGTTCTCTAGAAGGAACCTTATATTCACCTACAAAGGTAGGGTTAAAATCAAGAGATCCCCAATCATCCTCTGCAAGAACCTTCTCAGGATCAAAATCCTTTTTATGTGTAATTTCAAGTTGAGAAGGATCTTCTTCAGGAGCTCCAGACTCATCCCAAGAATTTTGATCATCAGAGAGCGAAGACTTATCGATAGGTTTCTTGTTTAAAGAGTCATCACTAGACGAGGATGGCTTAGAAGAATCTCCTTTAGAATTAGATGTTTGTAGACAAGCTTGAAAATTAGTATCACCTATCAAAGTATATGTCTTATTGTTATAAACGAATTTAACCTGTCTATGCAATGTAGAGGGGACAGCTTGCATGCTGTGAATCCAAGGCCTCCCGAATAACAAGTTATATGTTAAATTTCCTGACATAACATGGATAGGAGTAGGCAAAGTAACAGGTCCTACTGTGAGAGGTAAGGTGATGATACCTAATGAAGTCTTAGCCACATTGTCAAAGCCACGAATGGGACGAGAGTCAGGCTCAATAAGAGACGTATCCACATTCATCTTATGCAATAGATTAATGCTACACACATTAAGGCCAGAGCCATTATCTACTAGTGTTCGTCTTATAGCAGTGTCTTTCATGATAACCACAATCATCAAGGGATCATATTGTTGTTGAATTTCACTAGTAGGCAACTCATCTTGGGTAAACACAATTTGAGCTTTAGGATTCATCATAGAGTTAACCAAAGATGCTATATTACTAGATGTATTTGGTGGAGGAACATTTAAATCTTTCAAGGCATCTTGTAACATTCCATGATGAGCGGAAGAAGTTTGAATCAAATCCCAAAGGGATATCTTAGCAGGGGTAGCTTTAAGTTGTTCTATGAGATCATATTCCTTACCCATAACTTGCGAAATATGGGGAGCTTGAGGAAGAATTGGTTGAGGATTAGGAAGAGAAAATGGAATAACAGGAGGAGGATTAGGTTGCCTATTATTTCTGGTGTGATAAGTATGGGCAACCGCATGATAACTCTCTCTAGTTATTTGCTTAGCATAACTGTAAGGACTTATAGGTTTTCTTCCTTGCACGGTGATGATTGGTTTATTCGGCGTACGAAAGGAATCATGATCATACCTTCCTTGGACAGTAAGGAGAGGTGATTTAGGAACTTGAAAGGTGGGAGAAGGATAAGCACCTTGGACTTCAAAGAGAGGCTTATTATGTTCATTCAAGTTTATCATGTTAACCAATTTAGAGGTCTTGTTCTTGTTTAAAGATTTTGACAAAGCCACAAAGTCATCAAGAGCATCATCCAACAAAGCATGGTCATATCGGTTAAAAGGTTTGTCTTTTGATTAAAAAGGAGACATCTCCTCATAGAGGGGATTATTGAAAACAACCATGTTACTAGTTTTAGGGGAAGAGTGGATAGGAATGTATCCTTGAGAGGAATCATTCGACTTATCTTTCTCATCGCACCTAAATGGCATAGTAACAAGGTTTATGAGTTTTTGGTAAAATGAAGGTTTGGCATCTTTAGGGTTTAAAAACTCATCTAAAGCTTCATCTAATTCATCTTGGCTATACTCATAATAATCATCAAAAGCATGAACATTTTGCAAATAAAAATCTGACATTTTGAAAAGATTGCATAAAATTTAAACACACAATGCAAAGAAACACAATCTCCCCCTTTTTTTTTTTCTCTCTTTTTAATGAAAATAAAATGAAAACACACTAAATCTAGATCTAGATCTAACAAATGCAATGCAAGAGGAAGCAATGATAGATTCACGTCGGGTTCACCAAAATGTGTAGGGGAAAAAGTGAGACTAGGTTAACATGCCCTAATCCTACCTTTTGACACACATTACAGAATACGAAAGAGCCTAGAGATATCGCACAATTGGCTACTTATTTTTGTGAAAGAGAGAGCCATGGGATATCTATTAGGATTTCTATTCCCTTGTTGAAATTGAAAGCTAAAATGATACAAGTTCAAACCCTAATCCCAAAATGCAAGTATGAACTAATAACAAGATTGCAGAATTGAGATTAAACAATGAACGACTGTAAATACAAGGATGAAATAAGAATGCAGATGTGTACTCGGAGTCAAAATCAGACTAAAAATGTTCGGGATGGGGGCACGGGCGCCACTGTCCTAAAAACTGCACCGGAAACCGCTATTCTGCACTCTGGAACACTGTCGGGAAGCTGTCTGAAAGCTGTCTGTCCGGAGGACCAGGGTGCCCAGCACCTCTGTCCCAGGGACCAGGGTGCCCAGCGCCCCTGTCCTGGCAGGACTAGGGCACCCAGCACCCCTATCCCAGTCTTCTGCTCTACAATTTGATACAGAGTGTTGTCTCGACCTTCTCTCTCCGGATCTGTATCCCGCGGCGTCGTCTGAATCCTGAAACCTGCAATGATATCTGAAAAAGGGTGTATGGGCGGCTATATAGGGTTTTGCCTTAGTCAAACCCCCACTTCAGTGATTCCCACCTCCACGAATAGCCAAGTTGTTTTGTAAAATGTATTGTGTGTGCAGACCTAGTGTGTGTGCAAGGTCCTAAAATGCAAGAAAGCAAACTAGAGCAACCTAGAAAGTAAACCCTAATTGCTTGTAAATGATAATGTAAATGCTCTAAATCAAGATGCAAATTGATCTAAAGCATGAATAAGTGATATATTGAAGCTTATGTAAAGACATGAAAACAACATGAAATCATACCCAACCCTCAAGGGAGGAGTACAAGGCAATATTCAGTCGGTAATCTCCTATTGTTCTTCAATGTCTTCCAAGCCCTAAGTGGATGAATGAATTTGATAGATGCTTGATAGAAGGATGTTGAATTTTGTTGAAGTCTTCCAAGATCTGCTCTTTTGCTGCATATGAAGTTCCTGAAAACAAAAATCGAATGCCTTCAAATGAAGAAAGAGAATCCTTATGTAGGAAACCCTAGATTGTAAATTCGTCTTTTGGCCGACCTAGAGATTGAATATCCCACCAATTTCTTGGGGTTAAGCTTTATTTTATGATTGGATCGTGCTCCCAAAATTTTGGGAAAAATGTTCGGGACCATGTGCACTCCGGGCGCCATGGTCCCGACAACTTTTCACCAAATTTTCAGGGCCGTCGGATATGATGATTTTATAGAGAATCCCAAAGTTACAGGTGATTTCGAGATGTTTTGACCTCGAAACCAAGCCCCCAAGTTCGAAATAGGACTTAATTAGGGTTTTTGATTAAGTGATGTATTGGAGGAATAAAATGCAAAGGGCACGCTTTAGCGAAAGGGCCCAACTTTATGATGCAAAAGATGATGAAATAGGACCTTAGACCTAATTAATTTGATTAATTAAGTGCTTAAGGAGAAATGCAATGCAGAATGTAAAATGCACTAAGGCAGGTACTAAACTAGGTGTGAAATTGTACCACCCTAGCGAGTGCGTACAATTTATGACTCTACACTATTGTGTCAACAACTGCATCATTTTGTAACTCAATGGTAGGATCTTGCAGGATTTGTCTCATGTCTTCTCCATCTAATTCTGCACTAGGTGATGTGGGTACCTGATTACTTATTTGAGATGAAGATGGAAGTGCTTGTGTGGACAAATCCCTTTGTGGTATGCAGTCTGACGGTTTCCTTGGTCGATTTAATATATCAAGGGTACGATGTCTTGCTTTGGTGATATGTTGTACATGCTTATATCCCAATCCTTGATTCCCTAGATTATCATTAGGAACAATAGGTTCTAGCCTTCCTTGTTTTTGTAACCCTAGGCCTATGGTACCATCATATCCATGTCTTTGGAGTATTTTGAATCCATTTCCATATTGATCTGTGTGTATTTTGGGTATTTTCATGTGAGCTTCTTCTCTATATATCCAATGGTTAACATCTTCATTCAAGGATTCTTCTTGTAAGTCACCCCATCTAATGAAAGAGCATGAGTCTGTATATCTAACAATTTATTTTCCTTTGCATTGCTTTTGTACTATATTGTGAGGTTTCCCAAAGGACCTAGGAGAAAGAGACAATTGTTTCCCACTTAAAGTATTCGCAATAGAATACTCTCCACAACCCATATCTTTTATCTGTAAGGAGGATGTTGTAGGCATATCCTTTTTTGTTTCTGTGATTTTTAATGCCTCCAGTTGTGTAGTGAGAGGTGCAGCTTGATTGATAGGTACCTGATTATCCACACTATCTTTCAGGTAATTGCAATGTTGGAATGGATTTGGATCACCCTTTATGGTGATTTCAATACCATTGTATGGGAATTTGACACATTGATGAAATGTGGATGGTACTGCTTGCATGGTGTGGATCCATGGGTGGCCCAATAACATGTTATATCCTAGTTCTTTGTCCAAGACTTGAAAAGTGACCTCTGTCATTATAGGTCCTACTTGTACAGGTAATGTTACAATGCCTTTTGATGGACGTTCTTCATCATCATAAGCCTTGATATTTATCCTCTTGGAAGAATCAATGTGAAGTTCAGAATATCCTAGTGCTTTGACCAGCTTTAAAGTACAAATGTTGAGACCGACTCCCCCATCTATGAGTACTCTTCTGATTCTTCTCTTATGAATGTAAGCTTCCAAATGTAGTGGGTCATTATGAAGTAGTCTATCACTAGGAATATCTTGTTCTGTGAATGCAATACATGTGCCTTGTGTCAGATTTCCCACTATAGAGTGGAAGGCATTTTCATCTATAT
This sequence comes from Cryptomeria japonica, assembly GCF_030272615.1. Classification (NCBI taxonomy): domain Eukaryota; kingdom Viridiplantae; phylum Streptophyta; class Pinopsida; order Cupressales; family Cupressaceae; genus Cryptomeria; species Cryptomeria japonica. Next base: position 532,577,974 of record NC_081410.1, read on the forward strand.
TTCTGTCCACTACCGAATCTTGAAGTGCTTTGTCTAGTATAGCTCTATGAGTGGGCGAAATACATAATAGTTTGAATAATGATATCTGTATCAAATTTTTCTTAAGTTTCTCAACAACATTGTAAGTCCCTACTATTGGTGGTTGATTTTGTGGTATTCCTTGTAAAGTTACCTTTGATCTGTGATTAACTACTACATAGTCTCTATCTTTGGGAGTTATGGTGATTGTAGTGACTGTATCATTTGACTTACAAGATTTGTCTATATCATAGGTTGTTTTATTGATATTTATGTTAAATCCCTCTTCATAGTCTTTATGTCTATGTTTGACATCCATGATATGTTCTATGAGTTCATCTTCAAACCAACCTGAGTGAGATGGTTGTTCATGCCCCCAGTCTCTGAGACAAAGATTTCTATCATCATCGTACTTCGGTGCCTCTGATATCATAAAAATTTGGTTATCATCTCTATGAGTGTCTTGATATTGGTCATCTTGATCAAGTGTTTCTTGTGAATCATTGTTTGCTATATCTCCTGAGCTAATGACATGAATAGTGTAGTCATATGAGACCTTTGTGTAGTTAGTTGTATTGTCTTGGGTACCTGATGTGGTAGCTTTCCCTTTGTCATGCTTAACAAAAGGATCCTTAAAAAATGTATGATTTGTATTTGCTAAGGTTTTGTCAATGTCAATTATGATGTCCCCTTGGTCTATCATATCTTGGACCAAGTTTTTTAATTTGTAGCAACTTGTTGTTTTGTGACCTTTAGTCCGATGATAATCACAGTAATCATTATCATTCCACCATGTGGGTTTGAAAGGACCTGGTTCATACACTCTTACTTTAGGTAAAGTGATCATGTTTGTCTTTATTAACTTTTTGAGCGCTAACTCAATAGGTTCTCCTAGAGGTGTGTGATTTATTTTTGGAGCATTTACCCTGGGGTATCTTGTGTTCATGTTTTGTGTAGCATTTACATTTGTAGAGGTTGTGTTATTCCCTATACTTGTTCCCAAAGATAAAACGGGTTGAGTTTTGTTTATCATTTTGGCATCTACAATACCATCATTGGTCAAATTTTTTTTTTTTGACCAAAACTTAGATTTGTCATTGTTGTTGATGTTGCCATACTTAATAAGACCTTGTTCTACTAGTCCCTTCTCATATTTGAGAGCCTTTTCCATGATTTTTTTGAATGTGGTTAAACATTGCACTTGTATCAGATATTTAATCTTAGGAATCAAATTTTTTGTGAACATTTCCACTTGCTCTGTTTCTAGGATAACTGTCTTGTACCTCCTATAGAGAGCCCTACATTGTTGTATGAAGGATGAAAATGTTTCATTCTCATATTGTTTAGTGGCACATAAGTCCATCAAAGTAACTGGGGTGTCAATGTAATGTGAGAAGTTTGCAATAAATTGTTCAGCTAATTCTCCCCATGATGTGATGGTTGGTGGTAAATTTGAAAACCATTCTAAAGCCGAACCTCCCAGACTTTTAGGAAATAGTCTCATTAAATAAGTATCTTCTGAGGAAACTTATATACATGTCATAACAAATTCCCTGATATGATCTCTAGGATCACCCTTCCCTTGATATCTATCAAATTTGGGCATTTCAAAATGTTGTGGGAAAGACGGCATGTATAATGTGTGATGAAATGGATAAGGACGTAGATCCTGCATTGTGTAGCTTTTCTTGTCGTTATCGGCTTGCATGGTTGTCATTTGTTGTTGCAAATTCTGTATTTGTTGTGTCAGAATATCTGTTTGTGTCAAAGGTATACCTTGTGTTTGTGTATGTCCCACAAAAGGATTTGTGGTTGCATAACTAGGAGGTTGTTGGAAGGTACCAAGATGATAACTTTGTGTGTTGTGCGCTCCACTAGGTACTGTGAAATAGGTGATATGTGAACCCATGTTTGGTTGACTTGTACTTATGGTATTGGCAAGACCTAGATTTGCAATTTGATGACTATATGTGGATCCTATAGAATAGGAAACTAGAGGTTGGGTTGCACTTGATGTTTGTGTTTAAATAGGTGCTGAGACACTTGATATTATCAGTATACTTTGTGATGGTATACTAGCATTGATTGCCGAGGATGACACACTTGTTCAAAAATTTGCATTTGTGTTGACATTTGTTTGGATAGGTACTGTATATGGTGAAAATGGAAACAACAATATTGAAAGACTAAATGAATTCAACCACAAAACCCTAGCCTAACAACAACAAAGATCCACCATAACATATGAAGATTACCTAAGACAATGCAAATCAAATGAAATCACAAAGATTATACCATCACATGTCCAATAGGGTTTTGGATCTCCATTCTTCCTATCTTCATTGATCTTGCTTGCTATATTTGCTCTCATATTTTATGTGCACAAGAGCTCAACAAAGAATAGAATGTGGTTGCAAGTAGGCTTGATTGCATATTCAAGTTCGAAAGCATAGTTGAGGTTGAATGCATAGTGAGTTAGGATGCATAGATTGATTAGGGTTGATAATGAAGGAATCATCTCCTTATATAGAAGACATAATAAGAAATGGAGGGATAAGATTAAGAGGTGTAAGAGATAAATGGTTGGCTATGATTAGAGGGTAGGTAAAGAAAATAAGAAAATAATAAGAGGGTAGGTAGTGTAGGAATTAAGAGATGAATGACATGTGTCATAGGTAGAAAAGGATAATGAATTAATTAAATAAATAAAGATTTATTTAATTAACAGAAGAAGTGGGATCAATTAAATAAATAAGATATTCATTTAATTTAGGAAAAGGACAATTTAAATAAATAAATGTATTTATTTAAATGAGAAATAAGGCTAGAAGAGGATAAATGAATTAATTAAATAAATAAAGATTTATTTAATTAATAGATGAATTAGGCTAAAATAATTAAATAAATAAAAATATTTATTTAATTAGACTGGACAATTTTAGGTGTCTACATTTTGCCCCTCTTTGAGACAATGCAGCTTGTGTTATTTCAAAGAAGATAATATGAACTGATACAAAGTTGCCCCAAGATGGAAATGATATGCCCCTTCGAGAGATTGGATGAAAATGTCTGAAAAGATCATAGACAATTTCTCAATAAGAAAGAAAGGCTAGAACGGACTAGCTAGATAGAGTGATAGAGTCATGGGATAATGAAGACTAACTCGGGAAATGAGGGCTAGGGCTAGGGTAGTCTATAAGATAGACCACGAGGGGAAAACATCCTCATTGTCATCCACACATCCAAGAGATTAGAGTGCAGAGAGAGAATAGAGCAGCAACAATTAGCAGTGATGGCATTGGTGCATAGATTCGATTGCATTCACCAATATCAGAGGCCAACAGATACAAGAGAGTTGGTGAGTACCGCAAAACCTCCTTGTACTTTGTTGCAATAAATGTTGTCATAAATGCATGTTAGGTAGTGCAATAAATGCACTTTTGGTATGTTGCAAAAAATGTCAAAAAAATGCCGAGGTCCGTCTGCATCTTCTAGGCCAAATCGACAGTTCTGTTATGAACATATGCTGTCGATTGGATAAGCTGCTAAGAGGATACACTCAAGCAAGTCCTCTAGGGAAGACTAGGATAGACCAAGGCACTTTGTGATGAACAGGGAGTACCAAGACATAGTACTTTGTGATGAACAGGGAGTACTAATATGAGCAGAACTTTGTGATGAACAGGGAGTACAAAATATGAGCAGCACTTTATGATGAACAGGGAGTGCAAAATATGAGCAGCACTTTGTGATGAACAGGGAGTGCAAAGACACGTAGTACTTTGTGATGAACAGGGAGTACCACTAGGATAGAAGCAACACTTTGTGAAGAACAATGAGTGCAAATGTAAGTAGCACTTTGTGATAAATAGGGAGTGCAAAAACATGTAGTACTTTGTGATGAACAGGGAGTACCACTAGGATAAATAGCGCCATATGATAAATATAAGCACTAGGATAAAGAGCAGCATTTTGTGATGAACAGGGAATGCCACTATGGCTGACATGATTGATTTTCTTGACTGCGGGAGTACCTACCTATGCTGGAGTCACGGGAGAGATTCCCATTGACTCAGAGGTTATGACCAAAGCTGATATTTGAGGACAGAGCCATGATTGAGGTTATGGGTCTGTGATTTATTCTATATGTGCCTGAGTTTCGGGCAAATATGGGTTTGTAGACTACTTTAGCCGAGAGATGGCACTCAGAGACATGTACATTTCATTTGTCATGGGTGAGATGAAAGGCACCTTAGAGGATGTATACAGGATTCTACAGATACCAATCGATGGGGAGTTGATTCCCTATGATCGAGATGGAGACAAGGATGCCCTAAGACGAGTGTTTCAGGATCCGGGATTGGAGATGAGGGTTGGACACGTGGCTTGGGACACCACTGGAGGGAGAGATAGGAGATAGGTGTCTAGCAGTGGGTTCATGGGTCCTCCACCACCACCAGATAGAGGGGGTAGGAGAGATGATCCTGGGGCAGGTCCTTCCAAGGCTCAGACTCTGTCAAGGCTAGGTTGATCCAAGGGAGGGAGTTCATCATAGCCTTTACCATTTTGTATGATGATGTAGACACCTTCGGGTGATTTTGCCATATGATTTTGACATCATTATATCATGACACTTATGATTTTGAGATATATATAAGATGATTTATCTTTGTGGCAGCTATATGCATGCATACCTATGTGATGAGATGTTCATGATGTATGTTTCTATGTGATGGTTATGATTTGGATGCAAATATATACATGATGAAATGCAATTGTTTTTTGTTCTTTTATGTTTTTAATATGTTATGCAAAATGTGAATGTATGAAATGCAAATGAATATGATAATGCAAATGATTATTTACATGATGAAAATGTAAAATGTACTAATATGTGTTGTGTGCAGGATGTGATGCAATTGTGATACCTATATGTATGTATGAAATGCTTAATATGTGGTAATGCAGGTGAAACTACATGAAATGCATATATTTTTTGGCATGTCATTATACTTAGTCATGTGATAGCAGGCTACACAAACTCAAGAAGGACTATGGAGGCCAATCAAGAAAGGGGGATGGAAGGTAGAATATATGAAAATGAAAGAGATTCTTATGCATTATCATCATTGAGCTTTATTATGTCAAGTAGGTTATGACAATCAAGGCATATGTTCAACCCAGAAAGTCATTATACCTGTTTTCATGGAGATAAGGCAGTCTCAAACAAGGAATGCCCTAGTTCATACTAGACTCTCAGTGTCCTCATATCTTTGGACAAGTCATAGCATTACTAAGAGACAATCCACAGATAGCAAAGAAAAATAGGTGACGATACCCCATCCTCGCCTTTCTAGTCAAAGACATCTCGAAAAAGCTAAAAGACATGTCACCAAAAAGATAAAATCAAAAGAAAACCAAGACTCGACACCAACATTCACTGTAGTCCTCAATTTTACTATCTCTTGTCACTTGTATAAGTCTATTTGATTGTGGTCACAATGTTTACTTTCACAAAAAGGATAGATGACACTGAACCATATGTTGTCTGAGTCTGTTGAAAGATTTGATTTGTTTAGGCCCATTGTTGCTGTTGTGTCTCATCTGAAACTGATAGCATATTGTGGAGAAGATGGAACTTTATTGTGGATTGGAGATGCAGATGTTGCTTTATTGCAGATTATGCATGGATAGACTGAAGAAAGATAGAAGAAACTGTACTCCTCAGAACATGTGATGCTCTCAGTTCCATGCCCATTATTAGACTTAGGATTAGCATTAGCCACAGATAGGATCTAATTTATTATGGATGGAAAGGGATGAAAAGGAATGTTTATTATGAATGGCGAACCAACCTTGGGTAGATCAATAACAAGGCATGATGGGAATGTGTAAGCTTTATTGGAGATGGATAGGTTGTGAGTGTGTGAAAAGTGAAGGATGAAATGGAATCTTGAAGGAGGGAGGAGAAGTGTGTCTACGCATGGCACTGGTGACCTAGTTTTCACCATGGTACTTGCCCAGGGCACCACCGAAGTGATTTTCACCATTGGATGAAATGTTTTTTCTTTACTTTTTTTATTTTTCAATTATTTTTTTGTGTCACAAGGTGCCTATTTGTCAGGTTTTCACCAAGTAACAATTTTTTATATTTTTATGGTTTTTTTGTCTTTTTTAAATTAGGATACTCTGAAGAGCTATGTGTAAAACCTGTGAAGGTGCACATTGTTGATAGGATCCTCCAAAGGTTCACCCTCTATGGTTGAGAGCTGATAGGCACTAGATCCATAGGCTGTTGTAATGATGTAAGCACCAAGCCAATTTGGTTTGAACTTCCCCTTCTTCTCTCTGTCTTGCTGATTTTTAAGATTTTCTCTGAGAAATAAGTCACCGACCTCAAATGTGCAAGGCTTTATCTTATGATTGTAGCTACATTGTTCCTTGACTGAATGATGTGTATCTTGAGTGACTATCTTCCTTGATAAAGGAACTGAGATAGAATTACTAGTGTGTGGACTACACAGGCCCGTATGTGTGTCACCTAAAGAAGTTTGGGCATCCATGATAACAAAGTCCTTCAAGGAAGCTCCATTAAAGGTCCATGATGTATCGCCAGAAGGGAAAGGATGTGTAGAACAAGTGGATGAGTGATGAAGGCTTATGATTGTGAAAAGAAGTGAAAGTAGGATAGCATGATGTAGACTTAGGATCAATGAGTGTTCTTTTTTACTTGAAATTGTAGAACTTTTGCCCCTAGTTATTTTGATATTAGGGGAGATCAACTCTTGTTCTTTTTGCTTCATAGGATTTTTATCCTTGAGCTTGATTTTTTCAGAGTCCAATAGCTTTATATTTTGATTTGGACTAAAGGACTTCTCTTAATTTTTGACTTTTATATGTTTCTTTTCAAAGCTTGATTTTTGATCCCCAATTAGTAAGGACTTTTGTGATTCTTGTTGATCCAAGTCTGGAAGTGGAGTGGAAATGGAATGAGTGGATGATATGGTAAGGCTATGTGAGTTCTCAAGAGGGCTGGCGATATGCTCAATAGATTCTTTGTTGGAACCACTCTTAGGACTATTGATATCAAGGGATGCTTGCACCACTAGAGGAGATTTGCATTCAGATTTAGTAGCCACAACACTAGGTGGTTCACACCTAATTCCTTGGCATTGCAAATTGTTTGTAGATTGTTCCTATCAACTGAATGTCTTAGGAGATAGTGGGAGTTGGTCAACATGGAAGATATACTCACCATATCCCATGTCTTTAAACTTGAACTTTTCTTTGATCTCTGCTTGTTTTGATGTAGAAGCTTTCAATGATTCTAGATCCACATATGTTGATGAAGGAATAGCCTCTCAATTGGATGGAATTGTTATTTCTGATCTAGGTCACAGATTGTTGCAATATATGAATAGATTTGGGTCAGCTTTGATGGTCACTTCAACTCCATTGTGTGGAAACTTGATACATCGACGATATGTAGATGGGTCTGCGCTCATCTCATGAATCCATGGACGTCCTAGCAATATATTGTATGTGAGATTGAGATCAAGGACTTGAGAAACCACATCCTTAGTAATTGGCCCAACTCTGAGAGGTAAGGTGATCATACCTTTGGATGAATGTTCTTCATCATCATATGCTTTGATGGTAATTTTGTTTGTAGAATTCATAGCTTTATCAGAATATCCCAATTGTTTAATTGTGCTCAATGTACAAATATTCAGACCAGCTCCTACATCTATCAGGACTCATTTTATTTGATGTTTGTGTATGAAGGCTTCAATGTGTAAAGGTGCATTATGTGGCTGACTTACGGAGGCATCGTCAGCTTCTGTGAATGTAAGGGAGTGTGGAATGGAAAGGTATCCCACCATGGCTTGAAACTGGTCCATGTTCAGATTAGTAGGGATGGAAGTGTCTCTCAAAGTTTTGTCAAGAATGGCTTTATGTGCGGGGGATATGTGTAAGAGCTCAAGAATGGAGATGAGCACGGGTGTCTTCTCTAACTGTTCTACAAGGTCATACTTAGGCTTAGTTGATGAGGAAGTGGTGTTTTTAGCTAGAGAACCTTGCAAAGTGAATTTACCTCGATGAGTTGTAACATTACATTCAGAGGTAGGTTTGGAAGAAGATCCAATGCCTTTTAGGACAATCTTGGGTCTTTGGGTAGAATTCTCAGGTGTTTTGTCCTTGATGATAATGGTAGAGACATAATTGTGCGTCAAAATGTGATTAACATTTTAATCATAGTTATAAGATGACCTGGTATAGTTGGTTTGGTCATCTATGGCTTTAGATTTTCCCTTGTCATGTTTTGGGAATGGTTCCTTAAACATCTCATGTTCTTGATTGGATGAGTGTCCTTCAATCTCAATGTCACCTCTATCAATGAGATCTTGTATGATGTTTTTTAGTCGATGACAATTTCCTATTTTATTACCTTTTCTCTTGTGAAATTCATAATACTCATCATCATTCCACCAATTTGGTTTAACCTTTGGTTCATATGGAGGAAAATCTGGAATAGTGATTACCTTGTTTGCCACTAGCTTCTTGAAAACTGACTCAAGTGGTTCTCCTAATGGAGTGTACTTCCTTTGTGACTTTGAAGTTGTTTGAGTATTAACTTGATTGTTTGTAGAGCTTGATCCAGAAAAAACTTTTTTTGGTCACATTGTATTGGCATCAACAACACCATCATTGACTGTGTTCTTGTTTTTATTCCAAAATCTTGGCTTATCTTTTCCTTTAAAGTCCTCTTTGTTTTCTATGAATATTTTGATTACTCCTTGTTCAATTAGGACCTTTTCTATCGCTAAGCCTTTTTCAATGACATCCTTGAAGGTGGACAAACAAGCTTTTCTTAGGTCATAACCAATGTCTTTGTTGACATTTTGGGTGAACATCTCTACCATTTGTTTTTTTGGAATTTCACAAGAGCATCTACTAGCTAGATTTCTCCATCTTTGTAAAAATGATGAAAAAGACTCTCCATCCCTTTGTTTGGTGTTGCACAAGGTAGTGACTGATATGTCTATCTCCATGTTGTATGAGAAATGTTGGATAAATGCCTCTGCTAAGTCACCCCATGACTTAATACTAGGTGGAAGTTGGGAGAACCATTCCATAGCTTGATCACCTAAGCTCTGTGGGAATAATCTCATCAAATATGTCTCTTCTGCTGCTACCTCAATGCAAGCTAAGAAAAACTGTCATATATGTGCCTTAGGATCCCCTTTTCCTCTATACTTATCAAACTTAGGTGTCACAAAGTGTGTAGGAAATGGAGGAATTGGAATGCTCTTATCAAATGGATAAGGACATATGTCTCTCATTGTGTATGTTGGCTTTGGTGTATTTATGTCCTCCATTTTCTTTTGTAAGTCCCTGATTTGTTGCTCCAAATTGTTCTTTGGTGGAGACCGACTTCTTGGATCATACCCCATGCTTGAAGCACCAATTGGAGGAGGAGTATGTTGCATATATGGATGATATTGATCATACACATGTTCATATGGATGAGGTCTATAATGATGCTGTGTATATGGACCACTTGGTATAGAGTCATGTTGAGGAACAAAATATTTGCTTTGTCCATGTATACCATACTCTATAGGCATGTCATGAGTTTGTTCTAGTGTGTTGCCCCCAAATTTGACACGGGGTTTCCTCGTGTCCAAATTTTGAGCATGCCTTTGATTATCCAATTGCTTTGGTAGTTGATCCTTAGCATTGGTATGTGGTTGAGCATATTTCTCTGCATAAGACTTCCATAATGGTCTGCGAAGGTGAGTATCATATGCTTGACTATAAGGGACCTTTGGTTTTTGAAACAAAGATGATGGTGATTCAGGCACCATATGTGGTCCTCTATTGCCTCCACTATTAGGCCTCCTTTGATCCATGTTGGAATGAGGTTGTTGCAAAGGTCAATTTTCCATTATTTGAGATATGTCAAAATCATGAGGGATCTTGGTTCCACTTTGTGCCATCACTTGTAGAAAATATTGTCTATCTCTCCTCATTATTTCCTCAACCAATCGATTGAAATGAGGATTCATAATGGTGTTTTCCACTTCTGCTGAATGTACGGAAAAGTTTTCCATATTGTCATTGTGTGTATCATTGTTGTTTGTAGTGTCCATGTGCTCAACATTTGGAACGTTTCTATAAGCATCCATGTCAGGTAATGTAGTATGATCAAAATTGAAAAAGATATCATTGTCATACTCATAGGAGCTCATGTTTGCGGACTCTTGAGCCTCTTTAGCTTCTCTCCTAGAGTTTTGGGAATGGGTTTCAAACATGAACTAGGTATTGACCAAGATGTGTGAGACTAGATGAAAATTGAAAGAGTATGGAAGACCAATAGTTGGATGGAATGTAAATGAATTTGAGGTGTACTAGCAATATCCAAGGTGTAAGACCAAGTATGTATGTAGTAGAGTAGGTGTGACTTCCAAAGAGATGATAGTTTCTCTTGATGAGGTAAGTTGACCTTGACTCTAAGTAAGACCAAATGAGACCCAAAGGTGATAGACCTTGATGAGGGACCACTTAGCAAAATGTTGTTGTATGTAGTGTGTTGACAAAGTATGATGAGGACAAGCAAGTGACCTTTTGACTCAGGTTTAGACAAATGTGAATGTAATGTAAGGTGTAAAGCAATGATGGACTTTGTGAGACCCAAAGATAGGTTGAATGCTAGATGAAAATCTAGAGAAATAACTTAGGAAGCTCAGGAATTCTGAAACTGATTGCTCTTGTTTATTGGATTGTAAAAGTTTTCCAATTTGTGAAGTTGTTTGTTGTGACCAAATCTGAATTTTTTGACTATTTTTTCATGACAAGAGGACACAATGTTGATGATGACTCAATGTTTGCAAGTGTTTAGACTCAAAATGACTCAAAGAAAAATGTGTTGTTTGATGTAAAAAAAATTTGCATACACTTGAAGACACAAAAGACATAATGTTTTAATGTTTGGTCTTGAATGTTTGATTGTTCAAAATAAGACAAGCACAATTATTATGGCTAGCTAGGATAATAGTTATTGATCCCACATGGAGTTTCCCTAGAGGCTACGCTATTCATAGCGGATACTTAGATGCTTGACCCCACTGGCTCCACCCTCGGCACTCACTTCTTGGGACAGCCAAGCATCAGTCCCCACAAAAACTCCCAGTGGCAAACTTTGTATCTCTACTAAGAACCATATGTGTGTGGGCCACTACCAGAGGTCCGACCTCTTGCCCCAACAACTAGAAGGATTTTGGCTTCTAAAACAAAAAGGTGTTAGTAAGGGCATCCGCTCGTGTGGCCATACATGCGACACTTTTAGCTATGTAAATACAGAAGGCTCCCAGCCGGTAGGGGTTACACCCTACAAATGATCAAATAAATTTGATCAAATGGGTTTATGGGGAGACATAGTGTCGGTATGAACTAATCAACACACATTATCCATAGTTTTCACCATGAATACAGTTATTTATAGTGGTTTGGAAGAAGATGGCTTTTCTTTTGCTACCACTTGGGTCATTCTCTCCTCACTAGTAGTCCTAATGACCACACAAGGAGATAGGCCCTTTAAAGATTAAACAAAAGAGCCTACTACTCAAGACACAAAAGACAATGGTTCAATTTTAGTGCACCAATGGAAGTGTTTGCTAATCTATGAAAACAAGGCACACAATAAAGATCAAAAGAAAATCCTTGTCAAGGTCCTGCAACAAAGATTTGTTAGTAGTTTGGATTGTTTGAAATAATCACTCCTTCCTGCAAGCACACAAGTTAGGTAAATTTTAAATCCAAAATACTTTGTGAAATAGGGGCCTTCAACAATGCATTTTGTTGACCAATTCAAAGATCTGATTCATCATAAAAAAATACCCCCTGTAAAATTTTAAGAGATTTCCGGAAATGTAAGAAAATCCAAAAAATTTGCTAATTTGCTCCAAAAATTAATTTTTACTGGAGAGTCCTAATGGTCTTCCAAACCTGTATAAAAAAAATTTGACAACAAATCCAAGCAGTTTGTGAGATATGAGTAAAATAATGCAAAACCCTAATTTTCAAAGATCCAATTTTTGAGGAATGATTTTGCATCAAATTTAAAATCACAAAGAACAGATCCTACGTATAATTCTGTGAGATTTCAAAAATTGTAAGAAAATCTGAAAAATTGGCTAATTTTCTCTCCAAATTATTTTTTTATGAAAACTCATAAAAAATTCATATAAAATGAAAATTTGATCCAAAAACTCTGAAAATTTTATTGAATCCTTCTAATACTTTTCTTGACCTGCACAAAAAAATTGATGCCAAAATTCAAAGTCGTTTGTGAGATCTTATCAAAATAAGGAAAACCCCTAATTTTTAAAGATCCAATTTTTAGGGAAATATTTTGCATCAAAATTAAAATCACAAAGAACAAATCCTGTGTATAATTATGAAAGATTTCCAAAAATGTAAGAAAATCCAAAAAATTCTCTCATTTGCTCTCAAAATTCATATAAAATGAAAATGTGCTTCAAAAATTCTGAATTTTGGATTAAGAGCTCCTGATACTTTCTTCAACTTGCAAAAAGAATTTGGTGCAAAATTTCCAAGCCATTTCTAAGATATGATCAAATCTCTCCAAGATCTTGATTTTGTGTCCAAAACCCTAGCTACACAAGGTTATTCTCTAAATTGTTTTACAAAACAACGATATAGGGTTAGAAAAATCTACAAAAAATACAGATCTAACAAAAATCCATGTCCCACGGGGCGTGCCAAAATGTATATGGTGAAAATGGAAACAACAATATTGAAAGACTAAATGAATTCAACCACAAAACCCTAGCCTAACAACAACAAAGATCCACCATAACATATGAAGATTACCTAAGACAATGCAAATCAAATGAAATCACAAAGATTATACCATCACATGTCCAATAGGGTTTTGGATCTCCATTCTTCCTATCTCCATTGATCTTGCTTGATATATTTGCTCTCAGATTTTATGTGCACAAGAGCTCAACAAAGAACAAAATGTGGTTGCAAGTAGGCTTGATTGCATATTCAAGTTCGAAAGCGTAGTTGGGGCTGAATGCATAGTGAGTTAGGATGCATAGATTGATTAGGGTTGATAATGAAGGAATCATCTCCTTATATAGAAGACACAATAAGGAATGGAGGGATAAGATTAAGAGGTGTAAAAGATAAATGGTCGGTTATGATTAGAGGGTAGGTAAAGAAAATAAGAAAATAATAAGAGGGTAGGTAGTGTAGGAATTAAGAGATGAATGACATGTGTCATAGGTAGAAAAGGATAATGAATTAATTAAATAAATAAAGATTTATTTAACTAATAGAAGAAGTGGGATCAATTAAATAAATAAGATATTTATTTAATTTAGGAAAAGGATAATTTAAATAAATAAATGTATTTATTTAAATGAGAAATAAGGCTAGAAGAGGATAAATGAATTAATTAAATAAATAAAGATTTATTTAATTAATAGATGAATTAGGCTAAAATAATTAAATAAATAAGAATATTTATTTAATTAGACTGGACAATTTTAGGTGTCTATAGGTACATTTTGAGGAAAACTGGAGGTCGTTGCTTGTATTTGTGTCAAGGGTGGTGTTTGACTGTTGTCTTGACCTAAAGTTTTTCCTTGTGGTAAAATATTTGTGACATCAAAATCCTCAAGTAGTTTTGCCTCCTTTTATATTAACAACAAAAGATACCTATCCCTATCGCTATGTATAAGTGCATCTAGTATCATAAGGACATGTGGGTCTTATTGAGAGGACTCAATTTCTTCCTTTGTCAGATGTTGTTGTAATCCGTTTAGGGTGGACATTGTCTATGTACCTGAGTGTTGACCTATTGAAATTTCCATATTCGAAGTAGGGTTTACAGACTGTGTGTTGTTCGGGTCCTTTATTCCTTTCACTTTTTGTAAACTTGTGACAGGAATCTAAAATTGCTTATATGAGGGTGGTTCTATGCAAGACGATGACTTAACACTAGAATGTAGACATAAAAATGAGGTATGCAAGACTATACTAGACTCTCTATTGAGGATTTTGATGTGAGACCTATTGAGCATTTCTAGATTTCTCTAATGCAAGTCTTTCCATTTATTGACTAAGTTGTTCAGCCTCAATCTCTCTATCAATTCTATGGGAAATCTTAGACTCAATGTTTATCTCGTGTATGACTCCTATATATTGAGGTGCGCTTCTTCTTAATTCCCAAGCTAAGTTAACTAGACCATCAATGATTTCTTGTTGACCACCATTTGGAACTAAATTAGGTTGCTCGAAGGGGAGCAAACCATCACCTGGGAGACCCATGAAGACACATGCTATAAATCTATAACTGACAATGAATGTAGACATATATGAGGTCTAGATGACAACGTATATGATAATGTAGGACTATGTAACTAATATGGATGATAATGCAAAAGACTTAGGATGATAATGAGGACGTAAGTGGGACTATGTAAAAGACATAGGACGATAATGAAGATGTAAGTGGGACTATGTAAAAGATGTAGGATGATAATGAGGACATAAGTGGGACTATGTAAAAGACATAGGAGGATAATGAGGATGTAAGTGGGAATATGTAAAAGACATAGGATGATAATGAGGACGTAAGTGGGACTATTTAAAAGATGTAGGACAATAATGAGGATGTAAGTGGGACTATGTAAAAGACGACCTAGGGTTACAAGTATGTAAGGACTTTTGAGTTTTGGTTTCAAAATGGACTTTGTTTTCCGTAACTTCATGTGTGGGACAATTTTTGGTAGTTTTCCAAAGCTGAGAACAATTGCTGGGAGGTATGTATAGCTGACTGACTCAATTTTCATACAATCTCAGAAAATTCAGAGATACATGGGATAGGGCCTGAAATAGCCCAAGGGACTGACTCAATACTGGTCTAGCACAACGATACATAAAAAATCATGAAATAAAATATTAGGTTGGATGGTGGAAACCATTCAAATGAGGCCCTTACAATAAAATATCAAAACAAAATGAATAGATAGAGAGTCTGGCAGCACTTGCTTCACTCCACGACACAAACTTCTCGGGCATGCCAGTCTCTCTTACCCCGAAGATCTGAAGATCTTATAGGCAAGGGATTCCTATATCATAGTGTAAGGTACATGAAGGGTATCTATGGGGTGCGATCTACACTCCTGGAATCACTGAATGTAGGCTTTTTGGCAACTAAATTGGTTCGTAGTATTAGGTTTTGAGGGGTCCCAATCCAATGATGGATTCTTAGAGCAAGCCACTTAAGACTTTAGTTGAGCTTATTGGTGCAGGGAAGGCCCCCACATACATCAAATTCACTCAACACTCTAGCCACCTGACTAGTATATTTATATAGTAGCTCAAAAAACCCACTTGAGACTACACTGGGAGAGATGATATCCCCAACGCATCCCAATTTGAAGTACCTCTATGGGGTGATGAAATCCCCAATCAAAGATACCCCTCACTACATAGAATAAAATAAAATTTGGATGTCGTTGTCACCTTCCTCCTTTCTCCCAAGACCCTGAAGGCAGGTGGAAAATTGGTTAATGCAACACTAGGTCCACCCCAGACACAATAAAAATTCTTTACCTTTCAAAAAAGAAAAATGATTTAATCTAATGTAGCCTGATTCACGTTCATTTTATAGCCCAAATTTAGGTGTTAGATACGCATGTGCATGTCTATTTTAAACACCAAATCAAAATAAGAAGGCATACATGTCAATTTTAACCATTTGTTGATTTCAAGCACCAAAAGACCAAGTGTGAGATACATGCATGTCAATTTTAGCCCATGTTCATTTTAAGCACCAAAAACGAAGTGTGAAATCATCCATGCATGTCCATTTTAACTGTTGTTGATTTTAAGCACCAAAAAAATGAAGTGTGAGATGATTCATGCAAAAATACTAATCTAATCATTTTTTGCAAATCCGCCACAGGCTATGAACAGTAGATTAGTAGTAGAATTAAACTAACAGAAAACAAAAACTCAAAACTTGACAGAAGCGAATGTGTAACTTTACCTGTGTGATTGCTTGATACTTACAGATCGAATGGGTTATTCTGACAGAGTGAATGTGTAATTCTGACAAACCTAATGCATGATGATATCTGATTGATTATGTAGCACTAACAGGTCGATTGCATAACAAACAAGCAAACAACAACAAAATTAAAAAACAAAAAAGTAAAAGAAAACTAAACCCGATCAGGAACCTACAAAACCAATTGTGAAGCCCTAGCCAAATCTCTCATCATCCATTCAATATTGATTAGATCATATTTAACTTTATAAGAAAGAACTAAGCTATTGTATCTATCAAAGGCAAGTTTCTCTTCTGAATCTTGGATCTGCTTTTTTGCCTGGAGAAACCTTTTGATAGCGTTTGGCTTCTCTTCTTTGTTGTTCCGTCCTTCTTGCACCTGAAATCCTGAACTGTACCTTTCTTGCCATAAAGTGTTATAATCAAAATATGAAATAGAAGAAATTTGATCCCAGATTAACCCAATTTTAGACATAATTAGATAGATGAAATAGCAGACAAAAGAAAAAAATAGACAACAATTCTCCCTACGAATGCATGATCTAGAAAGGGTGATTGTGTGATCTGGACAGGGCGATTGCTTGACCCTATCAGAGCGAATGTGTGACCCCAAGGGGTTGAATGTGTAGCTCTATCTATGCAATTGTGTGATGATGTAAGCACGATTACGTGACAAAAAATCTTTTCTCAAAATTTGTGCAACCTACAAATTTTTTTTGAAAAATCTATACAATCTGCAAAAAAAAAATCATAGAAAAAGAAATTAGTTGTTTATTCACATCAAGTTCACCAAAATGTATGTAAAATTCATCTTATTCAAAATAATTAATTATAATCAAAGAGAAATCACGAATCCCTATCTAATCAAAGAATTCTAACAAACTAACAATGAAATAACACAAACAAGCAAAATAGGAATTTAAATAATTCAAATCAAACTCCCTATTCCAAGATTGCATATGGCTTCCATTTCTCTTCTCTTCTCTATGGTATGATGACTCTCAAATATTGCGTTGGTAACCTACAAGTGACATAAAGATTCAAAGTTCGTGATTGTTGAAAATGGAGATTGGATGCTCAATTTATAGATTTTTGGAGAAGATTGATTGAAAAGTGAAACAGATTGATCAAGAGGTGGAACTCAGGTGAGCTCAAATGCTGATTGATAGTTGAACTACTGACTATAGGAGTGAAACTCAATAGATTGAATAGATTAATTGAGTCAATTGATTGAGAAAAAGTTGACTAAGGGAAGAAAAAGAATGATTGGAGGAAATAAAGAGGATGACAAAGAAAGCTTAATCTAGAAAAAGCTAACTTAAAGATGGAAATAGAGATTGGAGAGATAAATGATTTAATTAATTAATTTAGCATGTGCTTCCATTTAGATTTAGATTTTCAATTTAATCTTTGCATGAGATTTTAATTCAAATAATTAAATTTATTTAATTCAATTTAGTATTTGAATATATTTAGAACTTGACTTTGATTTTCAATTTGGTTTTTGAAATCATGCACATGTAATTGAATTTGGAAGAAATTAGAAGAATATGAAATTAAATGAAATTAGAATTTGGGGATTTGGAAATGGAAGAATTAATTAGTTAATTAAATAATTTAAAGAAACTATTTAATTATTTAGAAATGGAATATAATTAAATAATAAAGATTATTTAATTTAAAGGATTAAATCACAATTAATTAAATAATTAATATTTAATTAATATTTAGAAGAGGATTGAATGATTAGATGATGATAGAATTGAGATAGAAATTGAGAATTACTTTATTTAAATAATTAAGATTATTTAAATTGGGGAATTAATCATAATTAATTAAATAATTAATATTTAATTAATATTTAGAAAATGTTTAAAATGATTAAATGATGATAAGAAGAATAAGATTAATTAACTTAATTAAAGAATTATTTAATCAATTAGAGGAATAATTAGCACATGATCAAAGAGAGATTTTTAGGTATCTACACTTAGTTTGATAGATAAAAATTCCTTTGTCAGTTTGAGTAATCTGCAAACCTAAGAAAAATTTCATTTCACCAGTCATGGACATTTCAAATTCATTCTTCATGTTGTTAGCAAATTCCATGCACAATTTATTTTCTCCTCCAAAAATGATATCATCAATGAATACTTTAATAATCAAAATATCATCATCAATGATCTTATAATATAAATTACTACTAGCACTACCTTTAGTAAATTCAAGCTTCAAAAGATATTTATCCAACCTTGCATACCAAGCTCTAGGAGCCTATTTTAAACCATATAAAGCTTTCTTCAATATGCAAACCATATCTTTATCCTCTATTAGTGAAAATCCATCAAGCTGATCAATGTATACTTCTTCCTCAAGCTCAACATTAAAAAATGCACATTTAACATCCATTTGATAAACCTTATAGTTTTTATAAGCTGCATAGGTAGGAAATAGTCTAACTATTAGGTCCCAGAGGCAACTGAGAGGGGGAGGGGTGAATCAGTTGTCCAATAAATACAAACCAAAACTAAGTGAACCAAACTTAATGCTTAATGTCGATAAACCAAAATTTAATACCAGTAGACAGTTTTATCAGTTACTTGCAGTACCGATAAAGTTTAATGCATGAAATAGAAAGGCAATAACATCCACAACACATAACACAAATATTTGTACATCAAAACCCTGTAAGGGGAAAAACCATGGTGGGAAACCTTACCCACAATCAGATGATACTACTGTAGATAGTATGTGTGTACAATATGGAGTCTACACATGCAGAAAGGCCAACTTCCTAGAGCTCACTTCTCAATCACAAAATGGGAGTCACACTAACTACAATTGGATGGTTAAATCCAATGATAATGTACTACTCAAAATAGAATCTTCATATGTTGGATTTAGTACTAGTTAAGCTCTGATTTGCCTTCTTCAAACCTTCCTTCAATCTTGAATGATGTCTACGTGTATAGCTCTACTTATATTCACATATACCTTTTTATATTCCTCTTCCACTATCCTTATTGCAATCTCACAAATGAGATCTTACATCTATACCAAAACCTAAGACCAAATGAGTAGGTCGGCTCACTAAGATATTACAATAAAATAAATTACAAATGAATCAATATGCGATGCATGATGTCGGCTCAATGCATTTACAACAATGATGAATCATATTCATGACATCTTGTGCTGATCTGGAATAGATATGTTTGTCAGTCCATAACCTAGACCTATTTGCCAGTAACAACAAATATGCAAACCCGATTAGACCAATGAAAAATCACCAAAATAAAGTGTCCAAACAATATCTTCGACATAACCAAGTAATCTCCAAGTCATTCCAAGTGCCGGTGAACAATATAACCTGTCGATGAACCAAATATCGGTGATTGTGCATAAGTCACTGAACATGTCGGTGAACATAACCAAAGATCTCCAAGTGTTTCTCAAGTGTTGACATCAATGAAAAAACCATATCAACATATCCAAAATACCAACAATCTCCCCCTTTTCCATTGATGGCAACACAAGATGGAAAAACCATCTAAGTGCCAATGCAAAAATGCCAAAAACCAAAAAACCAACAATCTCCCAAAGAGATCATCAAAATACAGATATAGAGAGTAAAAATCTCTCCCCCAATGAATAATCTCTCCCCAAAAGATAATGTATTTTTCCATATCTCTCCCCCTTTGACTTCAAATTCCAAAGCAATACAAAACCAAATACAATCAGTTCAAAAAACTTGTCACAAAATACCATCTTATCAATTTATCCAACTACTCCCCCTGAGAAGTAGCTCTCCTCATCAAAGCTGAAAAAATATTTCTCTGTTAATTCTGTCGATTGATGACAATCATCAACTATCTAAGTCTCTACCAGTGAGGGTATAACCCCAAGCTTCTCTCTAAGATACTCAAAAGATTCTTTAGGCAAAGGCTTAGTGAAAATATCTGCAATCTGCTCTTTAGTATTCACATAAACCAATTTCACTTCTTTTGCTTCAACATTCTCTTTTAGAAAATTGAATTTGATAGAAACATTTTTAGTTTTTGAGTGAAATACCAGATTCTTTGATATATCAATTGCTACCATATTATCATAGTAAATTGTTATAGGTTCCTTACATTTTACCTTTATGTCCAACATTTTCTTAATCCATAATACCTATGTACAGTTAGTTGCTACTGCAACATATTTTGATTCTGCTGTTGATAAAGATGTGAAAATTTGTTTCTTGCTCAACCATGAAATTAATCTACTACCAAGAAATAATGCTCTACCGGTGGTTCTTTTTCTGTCATCTACATCTCCTGCCCAATTTATATCTATGTATGCACATAAATCAAAGTTTTCATCTCTAGGATACCATAAAACAAGATTTGTAGTTCCTTGTAGATATCAGAAGATCCTTTTCACTATTGATTCATGATTTTCTTTAGGATTACTCTAAAATATTGAAACAATACATACTACATTCATAATATCAGGTCCTGTTTGTGTCAAATACAGTAAACCTCCTATCATAAACTTGCACCTAGTTGGATTAATAGGTGTTGATTCATTATTTAAAGATAGTTTATCAGTTGTAGTCATAGGTGTGCTTACCGGTTTAGAGTTTTCCATTCCAAATTTATTTAGTAATTCCTTCAAGTACTTTGATTGATTTATGAATATACTTTTACCAGTCTGTGAAATCTGCAATCCTAAAAGGAATTTTATCTTTCCAATTATAGACATTTCAAATTCTTCCTGCATCTTATTAGAAAAGTCTTTACACAATCCATCTTCTCCTCCAAAGATTATATCATCAACAAAAACTTCTATAACCAAGATGTCATCATTAGTCACTTTGTAATATGGATTGTTGTCAGCATTACCTTTAGTGAAACCAATCTTCAAAAGATATTTATCCAATCTAGCATACCAAGCTCTAGGAGCTTGCTTCAATCCATATAAAGCTTTCCTTAACCTACAAACCATATCTTTGTCATTTGTTAAAGAGAATCCATTAGATTGTTCAATGTAAACTTCTTCTTCAAGATCACCATTCAGAAATGCACATTTAACATCCATTTGATATACTTTATAGTTCTTGTGTGCTGCAAAAGCTAAGAATAATCAGACTACCTCAATTCTAGCTACTGGTGCAAAGGTTTCATTATAATTAATTCCTTCTTTCTATGAATATCCCTTACACACTAATCTTGCTTTATTTTTTATTACCTTACCATCTTCTTTGAGTTTATTTCTTAGTATCCATTTAGTTCCAATTACATTTTTGTCTTTAGGTCGGGGAACTAATGTCCATGTGTTATTCTTTTCAATTTATTCCAATTCATCTTCCATAGCTTTAATCCAGTGTTTATCTTCACATGCCTCATTAATTGATGTTGGTTCAATTTGAGAAATAAGAAATACCTCTTTATTTGGTTGTCTTCCTCTAGTCATAACACCTTGATACTTGTTCATAATTATCTAATTTTCAGAGTGATTCAATATTACATACCGGGGTGCTTTTACTTGCTGATGTTCCTCAGTCACTATGGAATTTTCAGATGATGCTGGTGTGACTGGATCCACATTCTATACTGGTCTACTCATTGTAGGTTCATTTGATATTATTTCTATTGCTTGTTAAGAGTCCATAGACCTTCTAAACTGTTCATCAATCTTCACATTTGCACTCTCAATGATTTTCTACAATCTCTTATTAAAACATCTATATGCCTTGCTCTTAGATGAATAACCATGAAATATTCCTTCATCACTTCTATGATCAAATTTACCAATATACTCATCTCTTCTAATATAGCATTTACTTCCAAATATTCTAAAATATTTAAGAGTAGGAGTATTACCAAACCATAGTTCATGAGGGGTCTTACCGGTTTCACCTTTGATGTGAACTCCGTTGAATGAGTAAACAACTATATTGACTACTTCTCTCTATTACACATGAGGTAGATTTGCTTCTGATATCATGCTTCTAGATACATCCAAAATAGTTATGTTTTTTCTTTCCACAACTCCATTCTGCTAGGGTGTCCGAGGTGCTGATAATTGTCTTCTGATTCCATTCACTTCACATAATGTATTAAATTCCTTAGATGTGAATTCACCTCCTTGATTTGATCTCAAGCATTTGATTTTCTTACCGGTTCCATTCTCTACCATCACCTTGAATAGTTTAAATTTCCCAAAAGCTTTTGATTTCTCCCTGAGAAAAGTAACCCAACACATTCTAGAATAGTCATCAATGATTAGCATAAAATACCCATCTCCTTGTAAAATTCTAGTTCTTGCTAGACCATATAAATAAGTATGAATGAAGTCAAGAACATTATTGGATTTCTTTGGTATACTCCTAAAAGATGCTCTAACTTGCTTTCCAAATTTACATTCCTTACATACCAGAATGCGAGGTTTAACAATCTTAGGTAAATCTCTTACTGCCTTCATTATACTAATCTTCACAATGCAATCAAAATTTACATGACAGTCTCTTATGCCATAGCCAACTTTCATCAATATGTGCAATCAAGCATGTCTTCTCATTGTTATTCAAATGAAAGATATTACCTCTAGTCTGATTACCGGTTGCAATTTCCAAACCAGGTCTATTCATGATTTTGCATTTACCATTCTTGAATTGTAATTGAAATCCTTTTTCAACTAATTGACCAGCACTCAAAAGATTATGCTTCAAACCTTCAACATAGTAAACATTATCAGTATTATGCTTACCATCAAAAGATATAGTGCCTTTTCCTCTGATCAAGCAAGCTTTATCATCTCCAAATCTTACTAGACATCCATTGTATTCCTGAAAGGTTAATAATTTACTCTTATCACCAGTCATATGATGCAAACATCCAAAATCAATAATCCATTCATCTTTATCTTCAATTTTAGCTTCCATGGCCTCCTCTACCGGTTGAATAGTAGGTGTCAGTTGATCTTCTGTTATAGCAACAAAAGAC